>NC_072003.2:23469842-24134287 GCF_028885655.2 Pongo abelii
AGATCTGTTTGGCTGAAAATCTTACCCTGTTTTTGAATATACCATGAAAATAGGGAGGGAGAGTGAGATGGAGAAAAGGAGAAAAAGAGGAAAAGAAAAGGAATGTAAAATAAAATAGGACCCCTGCCTCTGAGGAGCTGTTAGTTGGCAAGGATATGAACTCAGGCAATATTTCCTCTGAATACATGAGTTTTAAAGGCGGATCATGAGATAATCCAGAAGTGTGGGGCATTACTATTGCTAAATGAGAATGCTATGTGTCAACAGTAAGATAGTGGAAAATATAATGTATTTGGCACCAAAAAGCCTGGGTTTGGTTCACAGCTCCAGAATGTTCTAGATATTTGATCCCAAACAGGAAATTTAACCTTCTGGAGCCTTGATGCACTGACTAGTAAAATGACAATGTGGTTAATAAGCTCACAGGGTTGTGGGGCTCAAGTGACCTAAGTGAGGAAACGCTTTGTAAAATAGTTACAGTGCTGGGAAAATTCACTGTGCTTATTTCACAAGTGTTTGTTTAGCAAGTATTAGGTTCCTCCATTTAGTGATAACACATTTATCTGACATAAAATAGAATAAGGGGTTTATCACAAGGTGTGTGTTGCTTTTGGAAATGTCAGCGGGCAAACAGCACAGTCCCCTTCTGAAATTACTACTTCCACTACAAGGAAGAAAGGAAGGAAAGAAAGAAGGAAGGAAGGAGAGAAGGAGGGAAGAAGAAAAGGAGGGAGGGAGGGAGGGAAGGGGGAAGGAGAAAAAGAAGAGGAGGGAATGAATACTAAGCTATATTAACTGGAAATATTTGATCTCCCAGGGAGAGTAAAGGTATGTACAGTGGCACTACAAGCGGAAGCTGTAGTTTGCTGCAGCTTATGGTGGAAGAATCTCGTTGTGTCCAGACCCAGCCCAATGCCTTACCCACAAACACCACTGCTTTCTTCCCTATGGGAGGCCCGAAAAGGCCCTTCCGTCGTCGATCCAGCTTGGACATGATGATATCCTGGGTCTGATTGGCTGAGGTTCTGGCAGAGAAATTGATGCAGTTGGGTAGGTACGTATTTTTGGGAAGGTGGAGAAGGAAGTTGTTGGTAATGGCTGATTTGCCAGTGCCTGTGGGACCCACGAACAGCGTTGGAATCTCATGGTCTAAGTAGGTTTTCAAGAAGAAGGACTGCCGGGCTGTCTCCATTGTAGGGATGATGAGTTCTGAGACCTGTACCACACAGACATGGGAGAGTCTTGGTTGTGGGCCCAGGAAGCTGGAGGTCTTGGCATTCAGGAGACCCGGGTTTACATTCTAGCTCCATCCCTTACTATTTTTATGACCTTAGGCAAGTCTTTAACACCTCCATGGACCTCAGTTTCTTCATCTGTGAAACGGGGATAATAATGGCACCTAATTCACAGAGCTGGCTTGAGGATTAAACAAGATCATGCATGTAAAGCTGGGCATTACTGTCTGTGTGTTGTAGATGAGAAGACTGAGGTCAAGAGCCTTTCTGCAACCTGCTCAAGTAACACAGCAAGTGAGTGAAAATGCAGGGATTTGAATCCCAGCTTGTCTGATTCCAAAGTCTACAGTCTTCACTACTGAATGGTCATATTATAAACAGTTGTGGTAAGGATCAGTCCATAGCTGCTGTGCTCCTAGAGCATTGCTCTGAACCAACTTGTCTCCCTTGTCCCAGGCAAGGTCTACCTCCCCTATGCCATCGTCACTGCCTGGCTCAGAGGGCTTAAGTGTGATTCTGAATCCCCAAGATCTGTGCTTGTTTCTGATCTGTTTTTTACAACACTCACATCCTTGGTTCTAAGACCCACCCTTACTAATCCCGTGCCTTTTCCAATATGGGGATTGTATTAATACACACACTTCCTGGTATTCAGGTCCCAGTTGGACTCTTAAGGCCGGGTCTCGGGCTCCTGGAATCCCTATTTGGACAGGGCACCTGACCTTGGCTTGGATTCTCTGAGCTTGAACCCTGTCATCAGCCATTTGGCTACATTTTGTCCCTCTATGGGGGAAGACAATTATATCATACACTGAAGTCTCCTTCTATGTCTAGGCTGAAAGGGACTAGACCTTGGGGCCACTGTGTTGTACAACTACAGAGAGTACCATTCACACCATGGATCATGTCAATGGTGCCTTCTAAAGCAAAACTGGACCATGATGCAAATAGCGCCACCTAGGTCTGTGTGACATGATGGCCCTATGTATACTGGTAGAAAAAGGCTCAGCTTCTTTCTACAAGCAATTTGATCAAAGGAAAAGAAACAGATGAGACAAGGGAATTAAAGTAGAGAAGAAGAGAAGTAACAGGTGCTTAAGTATGGGTATTTTGCCTGTATTACTCCCTACAGTCTTCCCAGTAACCTTCTAAGGCAGGTATGTAATAACACAGATGAAATAAATGAGGCTCGAAGAAACTGGCTAACTTATCCAAAGCCATATAGCCAGCCAAGTGATACTAAATGCACAACTAGGTTCAAGATGCATATTTTGCTACTAAGACTGGGAGTTTAAAGCAAGTTGAGTTTCATAGATGTTTATTTTCAGGAACTAGGACAATTGTTTGACAAGCGAAAAATCTCCAGAACTGAAGATATTTTCTTCATTGGACTCTTTTACTTGTATTAATTCAGCAAGATTGCAAATCCCTGGAGCTCAAGTGACTAAGCTCTTTTTGGAGAATTAAAGTTTAGGACCTCAGTGCTGGGGGTTGCTTTACAACACTCAGCCCCCAAGGTGTGTCCTGAAGTCAGCACACATTCACCCTGCTTGACACAACCTTACACATATAGCTGTGGTCCTGCTTGGTGTCTGACTTGGTTGTTAATATCTGTACTTTCTCCACCACCTATCACTCCACCCAGGGCCTGAATGATCTCCAGTCACTTCAGAAAGATAAATTATGCCCCCTAGATTCTACTAACAGGGACATAAAAGCTCTCTGAAAAAAACGTTCCACAAGGATTGAAAAGAGCAGGAGTTGTAGGTGTATCATTTTCTAATCAGAAAACTTATTAATCAGAACCTACTTTTCAGAGAATTCCGGTATTACTGATAATGACAATAATGAGAATAGCAACAAACACTGATGTAGCCCCTAGCATGTGCCATGTGTTCATGTATAACACCTCCAACCTCTGCAACCATAAATGTTCCCCCCATCGCCATTTTTTGGTTGAGTAAATTGAAGCTGAGAAAGGATACTGTGTCTCTTGATTCTAAAGCCCATGTTTTTGAAGGTCCACTGCAGCTCATGTTTAAATATTTTTCTAAAGAAAGCCCTTAAAACTCCTTGCAAAGACTGTTAATTCTTCCACCTGAGAGAATATTTGGATAATTCTGGAAACCAAAGTTCCATGGCCAATGATTCTCTTTATACCTTTGCACCAGCTGGAATTTTTTCCTCCTCTTTGGTGATATACTGTGTCCATGTTTCCCAGTGTCCACTAGCTTGTTTGATAAAATAAAAATCATAGATGCTTCCTGGACCCAAAGAAACAAAACAGATCATTAGCACATGAAGGCTTTACTTGCCTCCCATATTTGAGGATTTTAAGTCCCTCAGTTATCAGCATCTGAAAATGTATAACTACCAGTACTGGCATAGTTGTGGTGAAACTTACACATTGCTGGAAAGTGTATAAACTGAAACAACACTTTTTAAAGAGTAGTGACTTTATTATTTGTGTAAAAATGATAGGTGCTAATTATGCAAATTATTAAATTAGTTTTCATAATGTAAACAGCAAGTATTAAAATAGAACAAGGCCAGGTACAGTGGCTCACGCCTGTAATCCCAGCACTTTGGGAGGTTGAGGTGGGTGGATCACCTGAAGTCAGAGGTTCGAGACCAGCCTCGCCAACAGGGTGAAACCCCATCTCTACTAAAAATGCAAAAAAATTTGCTGGGCATGGTGGCACGTGCCTGTAGTCCCAGCTACTTGGGAGGCTGAGGCAGGAGGATCACTCAAACCCAGGAGGCCGAGGTTGCAGTGAGCCGAGATTGTGTCACTGCACTCCAGCCTGGGCAACAGAATGAGACTCTGTCTCAAAAATAAATCAATAAATATATAAAATAAAAAAAAAGAACAAAAAAAGAAGATAATAAATTAGTCAAAATCCCACATCCAGGGATAACTTTTGATGGCAATCCTTCTAGCCCTCTTTCTAGACACACAAACATACTGAAGATGGAAGGACAGATAGATGAAAGGATTTTATACGAAGGGGACTCATTGGACATATACTATTTTAAAATAACTATGTTAAAGTTAATTTTACTTAAATCTAGCAAAAGAAAAGGAGATTGAAGTGAAACTGAAGGATCTGCTGACTTTCAGGTACAGTTTTTTTCACTACAAGAGATACTGGGTCCTAAAAGGTATTTCATAATTTTAAGTCATTAAGGGATTAAAGTCATTATGCTTTAAAAATCATTTAATGTTATTTTGTTGTATTTTAACTTTCTATTGTGAGAAAAATTTAAAAAATGAAAGGAGAATAGTATAATAAACCGTCATGTATGCATTATCCAGCCTCAACATGATCATTTTGCCATTTTTGTCTCATCCATTTCACTACCTCCAACCAGCACCATATTCATTTTTCCTTTATTCTCTCTTCCTTCCTTCCTTCCTTCTTTTTCTTTTTCTTTTTTTTCTTTTGAGATGGAGTCTCACTCTGTTGCCAGGCTGGAGTGCAGTGACATGATCTCGGCTCACTGCAACCTCCACCTCCCAAGTTCAAGCAATTCTCCTGCCTCAACTTCCCAAGTAGCTGGGATTACAGGCACTCGCCACCACGCCCTGCTAATTTTTGTATTATTAGTAGACCCAGGGTTTTGCCATGTTGGCCAGGCTGGTCTCAAACTCCTGACCTCAGGTGATCCACCCGACTCGGCCTCCCAAAGTGCTAGGATTACAGGTATGAGCCACTGTGCCCGGCCCTTCCCCGTCTCTTTCTTTCCTTCCCTCTCTCTCCCTCCATCCTTCCTTTCTCCTCTTCCCTCATCTCTCCCCCCTCCCCTTCCCTTCCCCTCTTCCTTCTTTGGAGTATTTTAAGGCAAATTCTGATATCAGACCATTTCAATTGTGAATACACACGATTCAAGTTTAGACCATTTTCATTGATTCCTTTGTGAACTGTGAGGTGATTAACTCTTCCTTCCAGCTCCCCTTCTCTGGTTCCTTTTGTTGTCATTGACACTTTCACTTTGTCCAGGTTCATATTCATTTATGTTTTTTTCTGCAACCATAATTTCCCCATTCCTTAGTCTTATGTTTACATTTCAATAGATTCACTGCTCAAACTTTTAAATAGATTCAATGCTCAGGCCTTTTAACACAGACCACTTAAGAGTTCTTTGTTTTAATTCATCTCTTAGTTGACTAATTTTCTTCCTCTTTCTCTTCTTTCTCTCTTGCCTCTTTCTTTTCTTTTCTTTCTTTCTCTTTTCCTTTCTTTTTCTTTCTCTTTCTCTCTCCCTCCTTCCCTCTTTCTTTCTCCGTCTGTATTTCCTTCCTTCTCTCCCTCCCTCCTTCCTTCCTTCCCTCCCTTCTTTCTCTTTCTTTTTCTTTCTTTCCTTCCTTCCTTCCCTCCTTCCCTCCCTTTCCCTCCCTCCCTTCCTTCCTCTCTTTCATTCTTTCTCTCTTTTTCTCTTTTTTTCTTTCTTTTTTGAGACAGGGTCTCACTCATTGCCTAGGTCCAAGTGGTGCAGTGGTGCAATCACAGTTCACTACAGCCTCAACCTCCCGGGCTCAAGCAATCTTCTCACAGCCCCCTGAGTAGCTGGGACCACAGGCACACGCCACCACACTCAGCAAATTATTATTTTTTTTGTAGAGATAGGGTCTTGCTATGTTGCCCAGGCTGGTCTCAAACTCCTGAGCTCAAGCAATCTGCCTGCCTTGGCTTCCTAAAGTTCTGGGATTACAGGCATGAACCACCATGCCCAGCCTCATTTTTTTTTTCCAAGAAGGGGCTTATAGGTGCTCAACTCTCTCAGCTCATACATGTTTGAGAATGACCGCCTGCTGCTTTTGTATTTTAACAGTGAGAGTAATAGTCTATGTCATATTTTCTTGTCTTCTAAGGTGTGCAGACATTGCTCTATTCTGTTTTTTTTTTTTTTTTTTTGCATTTTAAATTGCTGTGCAGAAACTGAGGCCCATCAGATATTTACCCTGGAAGTCCAATAACTTAATTATGTTATATTTTCTGGTCAATTATTATGTATCAGTTTTCCTTAGAGCATAGCATACTCTTAGAATTGGTAGAAACAATTGTTCATTTTAAGAGAAGTTTCTGCATCTGTATCTTTGTATATATTATTTATACTATTGATTGGCGTTCTTAAGGAACTAGCATTATTTGGTCTCCATATCAATTGCATTGTCTCTAATTGCTTCAATGTTTTTCTCTTCTGTTGTATGTGTAATTATCTCAAACCTTATTTCTAAGCCTTATAGTAGATGTCTAGCCTTGTATACTTTATTTCTTTCTGGTTCTAATTCACTTATTAGATCATTAATGGCATTATTTTATTCCCAATCTGTTTCTCTGACTCTTCAGTTCCTCTATTTCTCTAATTTAGTAGTTTTATCACTTCATCTACAAACTTTCTACAGCTTTATTGAATGTAATTTACATATCATATAATCCAACTAGTTCAAGTGTACAATTCAATTATACTTTTAGCATACCAAAAACACATGTACATGTAAATATATTAATATTCACAGACTTGTGAAACCATTACCACAATCAATTTTAGAACTTTTCATAACATTGGATAGAAACCCCACACCTCTTAGCCGTCACCTGCCAAATCCCTCTCCCACCCACTTCGTACCCTGGCAACCTCTAATCTACTTTCTGTCTCTATAAATTCGCCTATTCTGCCTATATAAAGGGAATCATACAATATGTGTTCTTTTGCGACTGGCTTCTTTCACTTAAAAAAGTGTGCGTGTGTGTGTATGTGTGTGTATTTGATACCAGGCCTAGCTGTCACCCAGGCAGGAGTGCAGTGGCACAGTCTTGCTCACTGCAACCTCAACCTCCTGGACTCAAGTGATCCTCTTGCCTCAGCCTCTCAAGTAGCTGGGATAACAGGCAGGCACCATGTCTGGCTAATTTTTGTAGAGACGGGGTTTTTGCTATGTTGCCCAGGCTGGTCTTGAACTTAGCTCAAGTGATCTGCCCACAATTGGATTGTTTAACTTTTGAGTTAAATTAAATTGGATTGTGTTTAACTTTGGAGGAACTGTCACAGGCTCTTTTTCAAAGCTACTGCACCATTTTACATTTCCATTATGGTAGATGAGAGTTCTGATCTTCCTGCATCTTCACCAATACTTGTTGTTTTTCATCTTTTTAATTACACCCATCCTAGTTGTTGTAAAGTAGTATCTCATTATGGTTTTAATTTGCATTTCCCTGATGGCTAATAACATTGAGCATCTTGTCATGGGCTTATTGGCCCTTTGTATATCTTTTCTTTTTTTTTTTTGAGACAGGGTCTCACTCTGTCACCCAGGCTGGAGTGCAGTGGTAAGATCTTGGCCACTGCAACCCCTGCCTTCTGGGCTCAGGTGATCCTCCTGCCTCAGCCTCCCCAGTAGCTGGGACTGCAGGCAGGCATGCACCATCATGCTTAGCTAATTTTTGTATTTTTCGTAGAGATGGGGTTTCGCCATGTTGACCAGACTGGTCTCAAACTCCCGGGCTCAAGTGATTTGCCCACCTCAACTTCCCAAAGGCATGAGCCCCAATGTGCCTGGCCTGTATATCTTCTGTAAATAACTGTCTATTCAGATATTTTGCCCATTTTTAATTGGGTTGTCTTTTTATTATTAAATTATCATAACTCTATATATGCTAAATTTGAGTCCCTTATAAGGTATATAATTTGTAAGAAATTTCACCCATTCTGTGGGATTTTTCATTTGATGTTGTCCTTTGAAGCATGAAAGTTTTTAATTTTAATGATGTTCAGTTTACCTATTTTTTCTTTTGTCACTTGTGCTTTTGTTGTCTTAAGACATCATTGCCTACTCCAAAATCATAAAAATGTGCATCTATGTTTTCTTCTAAGAGTTTTATAGTTTTAGTTTTTACATTTAAGTCTTTTATCTATTTTGAGTTAATTTTTCACTACAGTGTGAGGCAGAACTACAAATTCACTCTTTTACATGTATAATTCAGTTGTTCCAGCATGATTTGTTGAAAAGATCATTCTTTTCTTATTTAATCATCTTGGCACCATTGTCAAAAATCAAGTCACCATAAATGCAAGAGTTTTCCTTCTGGACTCTCAATTCTATTTGATTAATCTATATTTCTGTTCTTTTGCCAGTATACCATACTATTCATTTATGAACTTAAAAATTTAAACTTCTATTATTACAAAATTCTTTCAACAGAAATATTTTCTGGCTCTTGGTTCATGTCTTCTGTTAACATTCTCTCTCTCTCTGTCTCTCTCTCTCTCTCTCTCTGATGTGTGCATGATTGTCTTACCATTCTGCTCTGATATAATTGGGTAAATTCTTCCTGACATTTTTCCCAACATTATCTGGGGCCAGTTTATCTTATCTACAGTGCTGGCCACTATTCAAGGAATGGTGTGTGGCTTTCTTTCCTATAGCCTTAATCTATAGGGTTGGGTAAAGGGAAAAGCTCAGTTACCCTTGCTGGAAAATCTGAGCATTGTACCCTTTCTCTGAAATCTGTCTACATTTCCTGAACCATGAATCCATCTCACTCCCATCCTAGCTAGTGATGTGCCCCACTCCTGCAGGATTCAGCTCATGTCCCCACGCAGCACAGGGTTCTGGAAGATGCAAAACCTGGCGTTTTTTCCCATCCCTACTAAGGTCCTCCAGCATCACACAGGGGCTTCCATGATGCAGAGTTTCTCTTAGACCTTTTGTGCAGCTGCCCAGCCATCATCATAGTCCCCTTTCCTCTCCAATGGTGATTTCCAACGAGAACTCTTAGAATGTTGTCAACTGACCTGCTTTCCTCTCCCCGTCACTCTTAGCAAGACAGAGGGATGGCAGGTTCTGAGTTGGGAGATACGCCAGGCCAGAATCTTGTTTTCTCTCCTTATTCACTACTTCACAGTGTTTGTAGAATTAAGTTGTAATTCATTCTTTGGTTATTGCTGGGTACTTTTTAGGATTAAAAAATGTTTGTTGTTGCTGATTTTGTTAAGTATTTTAAAAGTGAGCTTCTGTTATTCTACGTCACTCTGCAGCCTTACCTAGAAGTCAATCTGGTGCAACACTTTTAGAAAGCAATCTGGCACAATGCTTACAGAGCAACAAGAATGTTCTCTAAGTCAGAAATCCCATTTCTGGGAATTTATCATAAGGAAATAATTCACAATGAAAATAATCTGTATACATGAGTATGCAACACCATCTGTGATAGCAAAGAAATAACTTACATATCCTACATTAGGAGACAAGTAAAATTAGCTCTTATAAGATGGATGGAATATTCTTTGGTCATTAAAATGATAGTTCAAAAGCTAAGTATTAGCATAGAAAATGCTTTTAAGAAACAATGATAGATAAAAATAGACTACAGAGTGAAATATATACCATTATGGTAACCATGTAAAGAGATGAAATCAGGTAGACAAGCAAGGAAACAGATTTTTTGAAAACTGAAATGACTGTGATACAGTGGTATGAACAAAGAGATACTTATTGATAATTTTTATTTAATAGAATCGAATTGCTTTTACAATAAAAAGGAGACACTAAAAGACTGAATCGGTAAAATATTTTTCCCTCTTCCTTTGCTGATATTGAGCTAGAGCTAATTTGTGGCTTGATTTGGGAACATTTAGGCTAATGAGAAAAGATTTGGCCGGGCGTGGTGGCTTATGCCTATAATTCCAGCACTTTGGGAGGCCAAGGTGGATGAATCACTTGAGTCTGGGAGTTGGAGAACAGGCTGAGTAACATGGCAAAATCCTGTCTCTATAAAAAATACAAAAATTAGCCAGGCATGTTGGCATGTGCCTGTAGTCCCAGCTACTTGGGAGGCTGAGGGGGGATCACCTGGGCCTGGGGCACTAAGACTGCAGGGAGCCATGATGAGCCATGACTGTGCCACTGCACTCCAGCCTGGACAACAGAATGAGGCTCTGTCAAAGAAAAAGAAAAGAAAAGAGAAGAAGGAAGGGAAGGGAAGAGAAGGGAATGGAAGAGGAGAAGAGAAGAGAAGAGAAGAAAAGAGAAGAGAAAAGATTTAACTAATAAAAGTAGATTTACCAGCTGTGTGATCTTGGCTAAGGTTACCATTTGCACACCTGTAAAATAGGCCTGATTTTATGTCAAGCTCAGAAAACCACTATGGAGAATGAGTGAGATATACATGTCAAACATCTAGCATAGTTCTGGGCACACAGAAGGCACGGTAATGTTTAGCTCTAGCTCTTCTTGGTTTTCATCAGAGTAATGGCTCCTGTTCTCTTTGTGTTGTGATTATAACTTAAACTCTGGTCTGGGTGCGAGAGCAGAAAGAGGAGAATAGCAGAAATTCAGGAATGGATTGGTAATGAATTGGTAAATGACTTCTATCACCCCTACCATCCCTACCCAGACTCTGCTTTCCTCTCCTGCACTTGGGAAAATAAGGTAAACTTCTCAACTGAGCAGTGAGTGACTTTTCAAAGGTCACACAATGAATGAGTGAATAAAGAGAAATTTAGCACTTTCTGGACAAATGGATCCCTGGGTTGACAAACAAAGGTCCATGTCAAACAATATGAGCCCAACATTGACAGAATCCCACAAGGGTCTGCTTGCTTTCCTTAGTGTATGCTTCCCAGTGTAGTTCCTCCAGCACTTATTTGAGAGATCCATTTATGCCATGTCTTGTATATCATGAAAATCCTAGAAAACAATGTCCCATAAAGTCAGGAAAGGCCTTCCTGGAGCACTCGGCATTAGAATTTTAATCGTGGGCTCTCATGGACAGGCTAGAAAGGCATTTTAAGCTTTCGAATACGGTTATAAGAAAGTACAGGGTCTTGCTGTGTTGCCCAGGCTAGTCACGAACTCCCAGCCTCAAGCGATCCTTCCAACTCAGCCTCTGTGTAGCTGGGATTACAGGCATGAACCACCATGCCCGGCCAAAACCTGTTTTTTTTGTTGTTGTTGTTGTTGTTTTTAAAACAAGCTGCTGCAAAAGAAGATATACACTAAAGAAGTCAGTTTGCAGGACACGATGAAAATTGTGGTTTGTTTTATGCTGCATCTGCTGGGTAGGGTATGGAGGGAGGAGATGAGGCCATCCTTGTGGACAAGAGACATTATAAGGGAAAATTATCTAGAAGGTGAGTGGGAGCTGTGCACATCACATCATTGGCTCTCTAGCTGCAGAAGGAAAGGGAAGAGGTCAACACAAAGTGATCTGAAAGTGAGGTCAAGGGCAATTCATGTACCATCTCTGCAGACAGAGCATAAACAGATTGATCTTGAAGGATGAGGAAGGCAGAAAACAACATGTGGAGCCTGTGAAAAAAATATTGCAATGCAAAGGAATGTCATATGAAGATTAACCTGAATAATTTATCTCTGAACTTTTTTTTTTTTTTGAGACAGGATCTCACTGTATCACCCAGGCTGGAGTGCAGTGGTCATGCATGGCTGTAGGTGCATCACAGCTCACTGCAGCCTCAACCTTCTGGGCTCAAGTGATCCTCCTGCCTCAGCCTCCCAAGTAGCTGAGAATAGAGGTGTGTGCCATCATGCCTGGCTAATTTTTTTTTGTATTTTTTGTAGAGACAGGGTTTTACAATGTTGCCCAGGATGGTATCAAACTCCTGGGCTCAAGAAATCCACCTGCCTCAGCCTCCCAAAGTGCTGGGATTACAGGGGTGAGCCACCGTGCCAGGCTGAAACTTGTTTTATGCAGGACTTGAAGCCAAATTTCAGGAAAACTGTTTGGTATCTTCAATAAGGTGCAGAAAGACCTAACTTTAAATGAAGCAGGAACAGAAAGCAACAAAAGAAAAACAAACTAAGATGAAAAGACAAAATGAGATAAAAAGTGAGATGGATGCCCTAAGAGATGATGATAATAGCAATAAAATTGCTCACATTTATTTAACATTTCCTACATACCATGCTTTATTCAAAGTACTTTTACATGTATTAACTCATTTAATCCTTACTATTATTATTGTCCCCATTTTATAATTGAGGGAACTGAGGAGGATAAAGAAGTTGCTCAAAGTCACCCCAGTAGTAAGTGTTGGAGCCAGGGTCCAAACTCTGACAATTTCACTCCATGGCCTGTACTTTCTCATCTTTGCACTAACAAAGCCTGGCACAGAAACAAAAGATACAAAGGCAGAATTAAAATCATTCAAGACAGTAAAAAGAATAATTGAAGTTGTGGGTGGCTGACATTAAAATGAAAAGTGCACCTCGAAAGACCAAAGCCCCAAAACAAGAAAAAAGGAGATGATGGTTATGGGAGCCAGAAAATAATTTTTTTCCTTGCTGACGGAAAGGATGCATCACATTCCAGGCAAAATAAACAAAAGGGGACACAGTCTGTTAAAAATAAAACAGAAACAAAACCTACAAAAACATTAAATAAAAAACATATGAAAAACAAACTACTACTTTATATATAATTCAACCTCACTTCTAATTTAAAAAAGAAGAAATTTAAATTAGATACTATTTTCACTTTTCAAATGTAAACAGAATGCCAAGATACATGAGGCAAAACTGATAGAACTTCAAGGAGAAATAGACAAATCCAATATCATAGTCGGATACTTCAACCACCCCTGCCAATCAGTAATTGGCAGATAACAGTCAGAAAATAAGTAAGTAGAAATATAGTGAAACCAAATAGCACCATCATCAATTAACAGGATTGAATTGACATTTATTACTTTATTCAACAACAGAAGACTACATATTTTCTTAAGCTCATGTGAAACATTCACCAAGATAGAACACATTGTGGGCAATAAAACACTTTTTAATTTTTTTTTAGGCAGGGTCTCACTCTCTTACTCTGTCACCCAGGCTGGAGTGCAGTGGGATGATCATGGCACACTGCAGCCTCCAACTCCTAGGCTCAAGCAATCATCCCACCTCAGCCTCCTGAGTAGCTGGGACTACAGGTGTGCACTACCACACCCAGCTAATTTTCGTTTTTTGTTTTTGTAAAGACGGGATTTTGACACGTTGCTCAGACTGGTCTCAAACTCCTGTGCTGAAGGGATCCTCCATCTTGGCCTCCTAAAGTGCTGGGATTACAGGTGTGAGCCACTGTGCACAGCCAAAAAGAAAGATCTAAAATCAATAATCTAAGCATTCATTTTAGGAAACTAGAGAGAGCAAATTAAATAAAAGGAAGCAGAACAGAAGAAATAAAAATTATTGCAGAAATCATGAACTTGATGACAGGAAATTAATAGATAAAATTAACAAAAGCTGTATCTTTGAAGGATTAATAAAATTGATAGGCCGGGCACAGTGGGTCATGCCTATAATCCCAGCACTTTAGGAAGGTGAGACAGGTGGATCACTTGAGTCCAGGAGTTTGGGACCAGCCTGGGCAGATCCCATCTGTTAAAAAAAAAATTGATAAACCTTTAGACAGCTTAACCAAGAAAAAAAGAGAAGACAGCACTAATATAAAGAATGAGGCTGGCTGGGCACGGTGGCTCACACCTGTAATTCCAGCACTTTGGGAGGCCAAAGCAGGCAGATCACCTGAGGTCAGGAGTTTGAGACTAGCCTGACCAATGTGGAGAAACCCCATCTCTACTAAAATACAAAATTAGCCAGGCGTGGTGATACATGACTTTAATCCCAGCTACTCGGGAGGCTGAGGCGTGGTGACACATGACTTTAATCCCAGCTACTCGGGAGGCTGAGGCAGGAGAATCTCTTGAACCCGGGAGGAGGAGGTTATGGTGAGCCAAGATCACGCCATTGCACTCCAGCCTGGGCAACAAGAGTGAAACTCCATCTCAAAACAAACAAACAAACAAACAAAACTAAAAAAATGAAAGAAAGGCCATCAGTACTGATTCAATGGACATTAAGAGGATAATAAAGGAATATTATGAACAACTTTACGCCAACAAATTTGATAAATAAAATAGACCAGTTCCTTGAAAGACATGATTTACATGATTCACATAAGGAGAAGTAGATAATTTGAATAGGCTTTTATTCATTAAAGAAATTTAATCAACAATTAATAACCTTCCAAGAGGGAAAGTACCAGGCCAAGATGGGTTCACTGGTGAATTTTATCAAACATTTAAGGAAGAAATGATACAAATTCTCTACAATCTCTTACAGAAAATAGAAGCAGAGGACACACTTTATAACTCATGCTATGAGGCCAGCATTACGCTACTACCAAAGCCAGATAAACACATTATAAGAGAGGAAAATTACAGACAAGTATCTCTCATCAACATAGATGCAAAAATCTTCAACAAAATATTAGCAAATCAAATCCAACAACATATGAAAAGTATTACACACCATAATCAAGTGATATTTATTCCACTTGATTATTATTATTCCAAGGTATATAAGGCTGGCTCAACATTTGAAAATCAATTAGTGTAATTCATTGCATTAACCAGCTAAAGAAGAAAAATCATATGATCACATTAATAGATTCAGAAAAAGCATTTGACAAAATCCAACATCCACTCATGACAAAGACTCTCAGTAAACTAGGAATAGAGGGAACTTCTCAACTTGATAAAGAATATCAATGAAAAACCTTCAGCTAAACATCACACTTAATGGCCAAGAACTAGATGCTTTCCTCCTAAGACTGGGAGCAAGATAAGGAAGCCCTTTTTCATTACTTCTCTTCAGCATCATACTGGAAGTCCTAGCTAATGGAATAAGACAAGAAAAGGAAATAAAATATTGGGAAGGAAGAAATAAAACTGTCTGTCAATGGCATAATTATGTAAAAAATCCCAAAGAATCCACAAAAAAACTCCTGTAACTTATAAGTGATTGTAGTAAGATGGCTGGATACAAGACTAATATACAAAAGTCAATTGCTTTTCTATATACAGTCAATGAACAAGTGGAATTTGAAATGAAAACACAATACCATTTATATTAACTCCAAAAAAGAAGGAACTACTTAGGTATAAATTTAACAAAAAATATACAAGATCTATATGAGGAAAACTATAAAACTCTAGCCAAAGAAATAAAAAACAGTCTAAATAAATAGAGAGATAATCCATGTTTATGAATAGAAAGACCCTAAATTATTAAGAAATCTGTTCTTCTTGACTTGGTCTAGGTAAACACGGGCTTAACATTATCCAGCAATAGCATGTCTATGTGTTTCCTAAATGAATTAACAGAAAAGTTATGTTCACAAAAGGCCTTTACATAAATGTTTATAACTGCTTTATTTATAAGTACCAAAAATGGTAATAAACCAAAATGTCCTTTAATGGGTGGATGGATAAACATACATACAATGAAATATTATTAAGTGATAAAGAAGCAATCTAACAAAGAACAAAAATCCATGTAGGAACCTCAACTGCATATTGCTAAGTGAAATAAGGCAGTCTAAAAATTTCACGTACTGTATGATTCCAAGAATATCATGTCTTGGAAAAGTCAAAACTATAGAGACAGTAAAAAGATCAGTGGTTGCTTGGGGATCAGGGAAGGAAGGGAGGATGAAGAGGTGGAGCACAGGATTTTTTGGGTTGTGTGAAACTATCCTGCATGATTCTGTAATGGTGAATACATGACATTTACATCTTTGTCAAAACCCATAGGACATACAACACAAGAGTGAACCTTAATGTAGACTATGAACTTTGTTCATAATAATTTAGCAATATTGGTTCATCAATTGTAACTATAATACCACAGTACTGCAAGATGTTAATGAAAGAACTGTGTTTGTGTGGGTGAGAAGAAGTGGCATATGGAAACTCTCTGTATTTTCTGCAACATTTTTCTATAAATTTAAGACTAAACTCTATTAAAACTTTTTTTAAAGGAGAAGAAAGTTAAAATGCTATATGATTTTCATATTTCAAATTGCTTGAGATTTTTTGTTTTGTTTTGTTTTCTGAGATAGAGTCTTGCTCTGTCGCCCAGGCTGGATTGCAGTGGTGTGATATCTCAGCTCACTGCGACCTCTGCCTCCCAGGTTCAAACAATTCTCCTGCCTCAGCCTCCCAAGTAGCTGGGACTACAGGCGCCCACGACCATGTCCAGCTAATTTTTGTATTTTTAGTAGAGATGGTGTTTCACCATGTTGGCCAGGCTGGTCTCAAAATCCTGGCCTCAAGTGATCCGCCTGCCTCAGCCTCCCAAAGTGCTGGGATTACAGGTGTGAGCCACTGTGCCTGGCCAAGATATGATATTCATATTTCAAATTGCTTGAGATTTTGAAAAGACAATACTCAGTGAGGCACAAGGGAAGTTTAGCAACCAAAAGCTTTAAAATGTTACCAACCTCTTGACTCAGCAATTCTATTTTAGGAAATCATCATAAGGAAATAACAATGAATTAAGTAAATATCATTAACAACCAGAATGTTGTTAATGATAGTAAAAACTAGGAGATAAAAGTACAGAATGATCTTATATTTTAAAAACAAACCTGGAGACACATACATGCATAAGAAAATGTCTAAAAGAATTGTCATCAAAATGTTAATCATGGTTGTCTTTTTATCACATATTTTTATTGTACATTTTTTCTTAAAAAATAAGAATGAACTTCATACCCACCACGATGGCTATTATCAGTAAAACATACAGAGAAAATACAAGCACTGGTGAGGATGTGGAGGAATCGGAACTTCTGTGTATCGCTGGTGGGAAGGTACAATGTTGCAGCCTCTATGGAAAACATTACAGCAGTTCCTCAAAAAATTAAACATGGCATTAACATATGATCCAGATTTTCACTTCTGAGTATATACACCAGAAATAGCAGAGACTCAAAAGACAGTATTTGTACACCCACGTTCATAGCAGCTTTATTCGCAATAGCCAAAAGGTGGAAGCAACTCAAGGATCCACTGACAGATGAATGGATAAACAAAATGTGGTGTATACATGAAATGGAATATATTCAGCCTTAAGAAAGGAAATTCTGACACATGCTACAACATGGATGAACGCCGAAGACATTATGCTAAGTAAAATAAGCCAGTCACAAGAAGACAAATACCGTATGATTCCTCTTACATGCAGTACCAAGGGCAGTCTAATTTATGCTGACAGAAAGTAGAATGGTTATTTCCAGGGTAGGGGTGGAGAAGGGACATTGGGGGAGGTACTGTTTAAAGAGAACAGTTAGTTTGGGAATGTGAAAAACGTCCTGGAGATGGAGGGAGGTGATGGTTGCCCAGCAATGTGAATGTACTGAATGCCACTGATTTGAACAATTACAAATGGTCAAAATGGTAAATTTTGTGTTATGTGTATTTTACTATGACAATAAAATAAGCACAAATCATCCAAACCAAAAACTCAATGAATGCATGACAATCTGACTAATGGATTGGTACAGAGACAGAGCCTCCCTGTGGTTCATCTTGTGAAAGGAGCATATCTTGGGACCCCAAAATCATTAAGCTAAAAGGAAAAGTCAAGCAGGGAATCACTTAGGGCAAACCTGCCTCCCATTCTATTCAAAGTCACCCCTCTGCTCACTGAGATGAATTCATATCTGATTGCCTCTTTTGGAGAGGCCAATCAGAAAACTCAAAAGAATGCAACCATTTCTCTCTTATCTACCTATGACTTGGAAGTCCCCTCCCCACTTCAAGTTGTCTCACCTTTCCAGATGGCACCAATGTTCACCTTACATACGTTGATTGATGTCTCATATCTCACTAAAATGTATAAAACTGTGCTCTGACCACCTTGGGTGCATGTTTGTTGTCAGGGCTTCCTGAGGCTGTGTCACAGGCAGGCGTCCTCAACCTTGGCAAAATAAACTTTCTAAATTAACTGAGACCTGTCTCAGATTTTTGGGGTTCACAAATCTGACAGATGGCCACGTATCAAATGAAGTGTGCAAGCTGTGCAGAGAAAGAGTATGTGGCAGGCGCTAATAGTATCTACTTGCTCATTCATTATTTCGTTATTATGAAACATAATAATGTTTCATTATTATCAAACATACAGAAACATGGAAGACACTGTACAATGAACATTTGTATACTCACCTTCTAGATTTTGCCATTAGCTTTTTATTTGTTTTAGTACATACCTGGTCGTCCCTCTATCCTTCCTTTAATCTATCTTTTTTTAAAAAAAAAATCCAAAATTAATTGTAAGCATCTACACACTTTCTCATAAATACTTCGGCATGCTTATCATTACCTAGTGTTCAGTATTTGTTTATATATTTTTCCTTTGATATAAATCTTACAATGAAATGCACACATCCTAAGCCCACATTTCTAAGTTTTGGCAAATGCACATATTTGTGTAATCCAGGTCACTCTTAAGACATGCAACATTACTATCTCCCCTAGAAGTTCTCTCATGGCCCTTGATACATGTTTTTTTACAATCACAAAAAGTAAAGCTATTTGGGAAGTACTTATAGTATGATCCTCTTTTTGTTCTAGGAATACAGAAAAAACTGAAAGAAAACATAAGTAGTGATATTTCTGGATAGTGGGATTACCACTGATCTTAATTTTCTTCTATTCCTTTATCTGTATTTTCTAAATTTTATATAATGTCTTACTTGGGTGGTAGAAAAACAAAACAAAAGCGACTTAGAAGAAGCATCTTCCTTATAAGAAATGATGTCACACACATAAGAATATTTATAGTCACTAAGTGATCATTGTGAAGACAATGTATGTAGCGAAATTGGAAACATTTCAATATGATATTAAAATGTAACTGCAGGCCCGGTGCAGTGGCTCATGCCTGTAATCCCAGCACTTTGGGAGGCTGAGGCAGGTGGATCACTTAAGGTCAAGAGTTCGAGACCAGCCTAGCCAATGTGGTGAAACCCCATCTCTACTAAAAATACAAAAATTAGCCAGGCGTGGTGGCGCATGCCTGTAATCCCAGCTACTTGGGAGGCTGAGACAGGAGAATCTCTTGAATCTGGGAGGCAGTGGGTGCAGTGAGCCAAGATCGTATCACTACACTCCAGCAGGGGCGAGAGAGCAACACTCTATCTCAAAAAAAAAAAAAATTATAATGACAAAATTAAAAGAAATATTAATACCATAAGTACCCTATACGAAGGCATGGCAACACACACAGAAATAGAAAGGAATAAGAAAAATGCAAGTGTCTATATTTCTCATTTTGTTTTGGTGATGGAATTATAGGTAATTTCTCCAAAAATAAAACAGTCATATCCTCTTTTTCTAAATTAAAAAAGTGGTTAAGTATCCCATAAAACCCTGACTTCAGGACCACCCATGGGCCAACTCTATTTTTTTTTTTTTTTTTGAGACACAGTCTAGCTCTGTTGCTCAGGCTGGAGGACAGTGGCATGATCTCAGCTCACTGCAACCTCTACCTCCCGGACTCAAGCAATCTTCTTGCCTCAGCCTCGTGAATAGCTGGGTTTACAGGTGCATGCCACCACGCCTGGCTAATTTTGTTTGTATTTTTAATAGAGACGGGGTTTCACCATGTTGGCCAGGCTAATCTTGAACTGCTGACCTCAAGTGATCTGCCCACCTCAGCCTCCCAAAGTGCTGGAATTACCAGTGTGAGACACCACAACCAGCCAATGATGATATTTTAATTCTGTCATTCCTTACATATTTATTAGCCACCATGCCTGGCCTTCCGTGGCTTTTGTAAAGGGCTCACCTGTCTGCACATTCTGGTTGTGTTTAGAACATGTAATTCCAACTATTAAACTAGAACATAACAAACAGGTTCTAAATTACCTCTTTCTGGAAAGATGTTGTTTTTGGTGAGTTTGACGCTTTTGGGCCTTGGGTGGTTATCATCCATGCCCATGATCAGGTTGCGGAAAAACACATCAAATTTCTTTCTGCTGTCTGCATTGATGGTGCCAGCCACGGTCCACACCAAGGAAAAGAGAAACAGTCCTTGGAGCCAGAGAAAGATTTGCTGACTTGACAGGCCTTCACCTAATTCCATTTCCTCCTCTTCTACTGCCCTGATTTCATCTAAAAGTGAGAAAAGCGAATCTCAGGACAAAGTGCAGAATGCCACAGATGTAAGGGTGGTGAACTGGTTGGCTTTGCCTTTGAAGGGTCTGGGCCGGAAGGGCGACTGATATTGGTAGAGTGCCTGTCACCTACCAGATCATTTCGCATGCATTTTTTTTTTTTTTTTTTTGAAACAGGGTCTCACTCTGTCTCCCAGGTTGGAGTGCAGTGGTGCAGTCACAGCTCACTGTAGCCTCAACCTCCTGGGCTCAAGTGATCCTCCCACCCCAGCTTCCTGAGTAGCTGGGACCACAGGCACTAGCCACCACATCTGACTGATTTTTGTATTTTTTATAGAGATGGGGTTTCGCCAGGTTGCCCAGGCTGGTCTCGAACTCCTGAGCTCAAGCAATCCACTCACCTTGGCCTCTCAAAATGCTAGGATTACAGCCGTGAGCAATATTTTTATTTTTACTGCTATATAATAATATAATATATATATAAAATCACTATATATATATATATATATATTTTTTTTTTTTTTTTTTTGAGATGGAGTCTAGCTCTGTCGCCCATGCTGGAGTGCAGTGGCGCAATCTTGGCTCACCGCAACCTCTGCCTCCTGGGTTCAAGTGATTCTCCTGCCTCAGCCTCCCGAGTAGCTGGGATTACAGGCACCCACCACCTCACCCTGCTAATTTTTGTATTTTCAGTAGAGATGGGATTTTACTGTGTTTTTGGCCAGACTGGTCTCGAACTCCTGACCTCTTGATCCACCCACCTCAACTTCCCAAAGTGCTGGAATTACAAGCGTGAGAGACCGCACCCGGCCTTTACTGCAATATTTTTATTGTGGTAAAATACATGATATATAATTTACCATCTAACCATTTTTTAGTGTATAGTTCAGTGATATTAAGTGCATTCATATTGCTGTGCGACCATCACCACCATCTAGATCCAGAACAGTTTTCATCTTGCAGAACTGAAGCTCTTTGCCCATTAAACAATAACTTCCCCCTCCACTCTCCCTCATCCCCCTTGCAACCAGAACTCTCCGTTCTGTCTTTATAAATTTGGCTACTCTACGTACATTAATTATAGAGGTAGAATCGCACAGTCATTTTGTGACTGGCTTATTTTCTTAGTATAACGGCTTTAGTGTTCATCCAAGCTGTAGCATGCATCAGAATTTATTTCCTTTTTAAGGCTAAATAGTATTTCATTGCAAAATTACAATACATTTTGCTTATTTGTTCATCCATCGGTAGACACATGGGTTGTTTTCACCATTTGGCTATTGTGAACAAGAGGTCTATGAACATGGTTATATAAATATCTGATCGAGTCTCTGCTTTCAATTCTTTTGGGTTTATATGCTAAGGTGAAAGTGCTGGATCAGTAAGTCTACATTTACTTTTTTGTTTTTTTGGATATGAATCTCTTATCAGAGAGGAGGTAAGATGGGGGTCCTGCTATGTTCGTCTCCCTCTAGGATATCCCTGTGAGGTAAAAAGGGCAGGAATTACTACTCTCATTATATGAATGAGGAGCCTTAGACTGAGGAATGATGGGGTAATTTGCACTAGAATACCCCCCAAAAATCAATGTCAGACGAAGACTAAACACATGGACTTTCCCTACCAAACTCTACTATCTGAACTCCAAAGGCTTGCTTGTTCTAGATCAAACAGCCAGTCATGTTGTAATTCAATGGGGGCCAAAGAGAGGTGGGAGCAGAAAAAATAGCCAAGGTAGGCCAGGCGCTGTGGCTCATGCCTGTAATCCCAGCACTTTGGGAGGCAGAGGCAGGTGGATCACTTAAGGTCAGGAGTTCAAGACCAGCCTGGTCAACATGGCGAAACCCCATCTCTACTAAAAATACAAAAAAATAGAAATGGTGTGTAACTTAATCCCAGCTACTCGGGAGGCTGAGGCAGGAGAATCACTTGAACCTGGGAGGCAGAGGCTGCAGTGAGCCAAGATCATGCCACTGCACTCTAGCCTTGGCGACAGAGTGAGACTTCATCTCAAAAAAAAAAAAAAAAAAAAAAAGAAAAGAAATAGCCAAGGTAGACCCATCCCCCATGTGGCTTAAGAATCATGGCTAGCACTTACCAAGCAGAGAAGAGTACAGTCTCATCATTGAGAAGGCAAGGTGGATGGGAGATGTTTGGACAACAAATTTACAATGAAGGCGACCAAATTCCAGGCAGGGCTGGACAAGCCACATGAACATGTCATTGACCTGAGAGTAGAAACCTCCATGAGACTTGGAGACATGATCAACAAGTGAGTTGAAGACCAAGAGCTTGGTCTACCTCGTGAGGCTAGAGATGCTGGTTAGACTGCTGATTTTACATGTAGGTGCATTGGGGGAAAACTCATAGGCAACAAGACCCCTATCTCAGCATCCTCCTTCAGGGTCCTAAGACTGTTGCCCACAGGCCATGTTAACTCAGTTTCCCATCCGCATTCCACTGCCCAGAGCGGATACTCAGAGAGGCTTGGAAACACTCTGGGTCAGCTACAGGACGCATAAAATGTGTTTGGAACCCAACTAGTGTATCTGCCTTTGTTTCTATAAAAGGTATTAGGAATTCTAAACAATTAATTTACAAATGACTGTTAGACACTGATGAGGTGGGACTCCTGTATAAATTAGTCAAAGAGAGTACAGAGCTAATTTGGGGGGCTCATTTTCAGTAATGTACCAAACGTATGGGTAGGTTTATATGTTATTTGGGGGTATCATGATTCTTGCCTCTAGTGTCTGTTCTCCAGTCCATTTACTCTTTTAAAAAGTTATCCGACTTGCTTTTCTTGTAATGCTTTTTTACACTTTTGTTATACTTTTTTAAAAAAGATTTATTTGTTTACTTACTTAATTTTTTTTTTTTTGAGACGGAGTTTTGTTCTGTCACCGAGGCTGGAGTGCAGTGGTGCGATCTCAGCTCACTACAACCTCCGCCCCCACTGGGTTCAAGCGATTCTCCTGCCTCAGACTTCCTGAGTAGCTGGGATTACAGGCACGTGCCATCATGCTCAGCTACTTTTTGTATTTTTAGTAGAGATAGGGTTCTACCATGTTGGCCATGCTGGTCTCGAACCCCTGACCTCAAGTGATCCGCCCACCTCAGCCTCCCAAAGTGCTGGGATTACAGGCATGAGCCACCACGCTCAGCCTCTTTGTTATATTTTATTTGTGACTTTCCCTATACACATTTTTTTAAGAAGTAGGAAGGCCATCACTAAATAAATACACACTTAGGTGTGGATCTATATAGATAATATATGTATGTGTAGATGCATTTATATGTATATATAAAAATACGGGTATACATGGAAATGTGGTATATCAATTCAGTCAACAAATATTTATTGAGCATCTACTAATTGCACAGTAGTAGTGCTGGGGATAAACAATGGAAAAGGTAGACAAGGAGCCCTCGTGGAGGGTCAGGGAAGACAAACAATAAATAACTAATCCAGCAGGGACATCAGTAAAATACCTACAGATCATGCAAAGTTCTAGCAGGAAACACAAAGGTGTTATGGTGAAGAATAACAGGAAGGGTTTAAATAGGATAAAGAAGGCTTCCTGGAGGAGGAGATTTTTGTGTTGAGAACTGCATGATGAGGGTGGAGCCAACTCTGAGATAAACTGAGGCAAGAGTCCCAGGAAGAGGAATAAAAAGAGCAAAAGCCTTGAGGTGGTGAAACCTGGGCTTGTCTTGGAAACAAGACAGGACTGCTGGAGACTGCTAAGCTGAGGCTGAGAAAGAGCAGGCAATGAGATTGCAGAGGCAGGCGGGGCCAGATCACATAGTCTCATGGGCCCTGATAAGGAGTTAAACTTTGTGCCAGGGACATTGAGGAGTCCCTAAATGACTTTACATATATGGGGACTTGGCAGCTTTTGGTGTGTGTGTGTGTGTGTGTGTGTGTGTGTGTGTGTGTGTGGACTGGCGCTTGAATGTGCACATGGATATGTACTTGCGTTTACATATTATCCATGTATGCAGGTGGTGACAGACATGCAGCCGCCCTACATAATCCCCCAAAGAGTTTCCATTGTGGGAATAGACCCTCCTTGGATTCCTCAGTGGGAGACTTTCCTAAGCATTCTATTAACACAGGGACGGGCAAGAGGAACCACAGACACCGCTACTCCCTTCCTGCTTCCGGGTCTGAGAGTGTGGTCAGGTACCCGCCTAACCCGAACTTTCCCACCTCCTTAGAGAAGGGAAGAAGGGAGTGGTCGCTCACAGTAGCTGCAGTGAAAGCACTTCTAACTAGTTCCAGCTCCCTCAAGGTGGGAGGTGCAGAGTCCAGGTTACAGGGATGGGAATTGGCAGCACAAAAAGGAACATCTGGCCCATCTCTAGAGAAACTTCTACAGACATTTCTGTCAGTGGGGCAATGAAGAAAGAGGTGACATTTCAGCTTCCATAGAGAACATTCCTCAGCACTGGGATTCTCCACTGGGGAGCCAGGGAGTGATGGGGAAGGAGGAAGAGGAAGGAGAAATTGACTGCACCACCCCATGCCTACCATATGGAGAAGAAAGTTCAAAAAATGGCAGGCAGCCAGGAAACAAGATAACTGGGGACAACAAGGGAATTCCCTGCCCCTTCTTGCCTCCAGGGACTATGAAGGTGAAGATGTACCTAGAAGATCCTCAAGATGAAAAGCAGGGAGACAGGAGGAGGGGAAGGAAAGGGTCTGAGGGGCTCACCAATTCCCTGTGCTCCTTGGTGAGACTGGAGGGCAGGGTGTCCATGTAGGAATCCTTCAGGGGCTTCCAGCCTAGTTGATGGGGCTCCATGTAGATCATCCCACACCTGGGAAGCACAGAAGACCAGTTTAGGTGCTCGCTTCTTTGTTACTACTATGGGTTAACATTTATTGAGCATCTACTGCACGTCAGGCACCATGCTAGGCATTAATGGATCTTGACAATAACCTAGTCCCCTGGGTTTACCCACCTTGAATCTTGTGTTCATCTGCCCCTTGATTTCTTTCCTTCATATATAGTTTTATAGCATTTCTATATGTTCCCAAAATGTTTATTTGTTTGTTTGGAGACAGTGTCTTGCTCTGTTGGCCAGGCTGGAGTACAGTGGTGCAATCTTGGCTCACTGCAACCTCCGCCTCCCTGGTTCAAGTGATTCTCGTTTCTCAGCCTCCTGAGTAGCTGGAATTACAAGTGCGTCCCACCACACCTGGCTAATTTTTTTGTATTTTTAGTGGAGATGGGGTTTTGTCTTTAGTAGAGACAGGGTTGGCCAGGCTGGTCTAGAACTCCTGGCCTCAAGTGATCCATCCACCTGGGCCTCCCAAAGTGCTGGGATTACAGGTGTGAGCCACCATGCCTGGCCTGTTCCTAAAGTGTTTATATTTTTATTTTAGTTGTTTTTAACAATTAAAAAGGGGTACCATTCTACAGATAATATTTTGATCTTTTATTATTACTATATAATAATAATATAGCATATAATAGCATATAACCATTCAGTATATATATTATTATATATTAGCATATAATAATATAGTATGTATTAGTATATAGTATAACATTATATTATATATAATATACTGTAATTGTAGATATAATTATGTAATTATATAATTATGTAATTATAGATGTAATTATAGATATAATATATTTATAGATATAATTATATTATTATGTTATCTGTGTTATATATAATATTGCTAAGATTTTGTCCTTAATAGAGTTACTAAGATTTATTTATATAGTTATATGTCAGTGCAGTTCTTTTGAGTACTTTATTATACATATTACAATTTCTGACTCTATTATACTTTATTAATTCAGTCTTTTGTTGTTGTTGTTGTTGTTTGTTTTTTAGATGGAGTCTTGTTCTGTCACCCAGGTTGGAGTACAGTGGTGTGATCTCGGCTCACTGCAACTTTTGCCTCCTGGGTTCAAGCAATTCTGACTCAGCCTCCCGAGTAGCTGGGATTACAGGCACCCACCACCATGCCTGGCTATTTTTTTTTTGTATTTTTTGCTTAGTAGAAATGAAGTTTCACCATGTTGGACCAGGCTGGTCTCAAACTCCTGACCTCAGGTGATCTGCCCGCCTCAGCCTCCCAAAGTGCTGGGATTACAGCATAAGTCATCGTACCTGGCCACCAGTTAACTCAATTAATAGGCATTTGGGCTGTTTCCAAGTGTTTGTTACTGTGAGTTCTGCCACTATATTTTTTGTACAGATCTCCTATTGCACATGCCAAAAGTTTTCCTTGGGTCTGTACTTAGGAGAATGGCTAGCTCTTGGGCATACGGAGATTCAACTTTAGGAGATAATATCAAACTGTTTCCAAAGTACTTGCTGGGTTTTGGACTCCCACCAGTAGTGTGGATTGAGGGCTGATTTTATGACAAATCTAAATGAATGAGAAATAATATAATGCTAAGCAAATTAACGCAGGAACAGAAAACCAAATCCCGTATGTTCCTACTTATAAATGGGAGCTAAACACTGAGTACACATGGACACAAAAAAGGGAACGATCGGCTGGGCATGGTGGCTCATGCCCGTAATTCCACACTTTGGGAGGCTGAGGCAGGCAGATCATGACATCAGGAGTTTGAGACCAGCCTGGCCAACATGGTGAAATCCCATCTCTACTAATAATACAAAAATTAGCCGAGCATGGTGGCATGCACTTGTAGTCCCAGCTACTGGGGAGGCTGAGGCAGGAGAATCGCTTGAACCTGGGAGGCAGAGGTTGCAGTGAGTCGAGATCACGCCATGGCACTCCAGCCTGGGTGACAGAGTGATACTCCGTCTCAAAAAAAAAAAAAAAAAAGAAGGAAATGATAGATATGGGAGCCTACTTGAGGGTGGAGGAGGGTGAGGATGGAAAAACAACCTGATTAACTGAGTGACAAAACAATCTGTACCCCAAACCCCCATGCCATGCAATTTACTCATGTAACAAAGCTGCACATATACCCCCTGGAACCTAAAATAAAAATTGGAAAGAAAAATAATAATAATATAGATGATCTGCGAGGGCTTCATCACATTTGTGAAATTTGAGAGCTTTCTCTTTTGCTTAGGGTGAGTGGGGCCACACTGTCCCCTGGGGTGCCAGTGAGGGCTGCCTCACCTGCTCACAGTGGCTGGAGAGGCTTGCTCGAGGTCGGCTGGCTCAAAGATCAGGCTCATCTTGGAGTTCATCTGGATAATTTCCCCACTCATGAGACACAGCTAAAAGTGCAAAGCAGAGGGTAGCAGACAGGGGAAAGGCTTAAATTCCATCTGCAAGTAAGAGGTCTCAGTATAGACAAAGCTGGTTTGATTCATTCCATAAATATTTCTTGAGCACTTACTATGTCCCAGGCACTGTTCTCGGTGCATAAAATAAAACAGACAAAATTTCTTATCCTCTTGGGGTTTACATTCTTCTGGGAGATGACAGACAATAAGCAAAATATATAGTGTTCAAAATGGTGAAAAGTGCTCTGGAGAAAAATTAAGTAGCAGAGGGGGTTGGAGAACCCTCAGTCAGGGTTGAGTGAGCTGCAATTTTAATAGGAAGGCCAGGAAATCACTGACCTTAGATGCAATCTCAGATGAAGAATTGAGAAGTTATCAGACCTCACCAAGTTTCCTGGTCCCTTTCTCAATATTTAACATAGAACTTAACTGCACAGCTACATCCTATTTTTATTTGCTCAATTCTTTCACAAAAGACCCATATTTGAACACCCGCATGGACTAATCCATAGCAGGAGGGACAAAAGCCTTTCCATAAATTCTTTTTATTTTTAATTTTTATTTATTTTTGAGACAAGTGTTGCTCTGTTACCCAGACTGAAATACAATGACACATTTGCAATCACTCCAACCTCGACCTTCGGGGCTCAAGTGATCCTCCCACCTCAGCCTCCTGACTAGCTGGGATTACAGGTGTGGACCTCCACACGTGGCTTGTTTTTTATTTTTTGTTTTTTGTTTTTAGATTGCATCAATGTTTCCATAATACATATTTTTAAATTTTTTGTAGAGACAGGAACTCACCATGTTGCCCAAGCTGATCTCAAACCCCTGGGCTCAAGCAATCCTCCTGTCTCTGCCTCCCAAAGTGCTAGGATCACAAGCATAAGCCACCGTGCCTGGCCCATAAATCTTTTTTAGAATAGAATGAAAGAGGTCAGGCACAGTGGCTCAGGCCTGTGATCCCAGCACAGCACTTTGGGAGGCCGAGGAAGGCAGATCACTTGAGGTCAGGAGTTGGAGACCAGCCTGGCCAACATGGTGAAACCCAATTTCTACTAAAAATACAAAAAAAAAAAAAAAAAAAAAAGTAGCCGGGCATGGTGGCACGCATCTGTAATCCCAGCTACTAAGGCAGGAGAATTGCAGGAGGTGGAGGTTGCAGTGAGCTGAGATCGTGCCACTGCACTTCATCCTGGACAACAGAGGGAGATTTTGTCTTGAAAAAAAAAAAAAGAAAAATCATCAGAATTTCTAGTGCATAGCAGGTAAAACCCTGTAGGAAGTAATGCAATTACACAGGAAAGCCTTGGAATATATACTAAGTCAACGACACTGTTTCCCACTCACCAAAATGGATTCCAGTGAGATGTTTAAGTTATAAGAAAAGGCCTGAGGCCCTCATCTCCCAGGGGAGAAGAGGAAATACCACTGATTCATTCTGCTCATCCTAATTTGTGATTAAAAACTTCCCTGTACCTTACTTGGCCTGCATCAATCACAACTTGAAACAGATCACTGCCTGCATCCCCAGGAAGATCACAGCTGTCATAAGGCTGACACCACCAACCGCGTCATCTCTGAATATCAGGAAAACTAAAACAGACCCACACCTGTGACTGTAGTTTCATTTACATCCAGAGCAGAAGAAAACCATTAGGAAATTCACTTATTATGACTGTCTTGATACTTCTAATCTCAAGACCAACCGATACATCTGTACAATTAGTTTATATAATATAGTCCATATCATGTAATAAAACATTTCCATTTTTGAATGTTATATAATCAAAATTATGCACATGCTATAATTAGTGGATGTGTATAATTTGGATAATTAGCCCTTTCGCTGTTGAGCATGACTCACTCTTAGTCTTGTGACATTTAAACACAGTTAGAAAATATATTTTGATTTGATAATGATGTATATCCAGTGAAGGAATTCTTCCTTGAAATGATGATAAATTTTATGTTAAACAGTTATATAGCACTTGCTATACGCCAGGCACTATCAGAAGAGGTGTATAAATAGTAACTTATCTAATCTTCCTAACAGTATAAGGTAGACACTATCGTCCCTACTTTACAGATGATGAAGTTGGGGCATCAAGAGACTAAATAGCTTGTCTGAGGTTACATAGCTGGAAAGTGGCAAGGCCAGGATTTGAACCCAGGCTGTCTGGCTCCAGAGTCCAAGCTCTTTTAGCCACCATAATACTGTGGTGCTATACTTACTGTACTCTACTTATTTTTCCAAAGATTGGTGGTGTTTTTCCAAAGATTGCTGTATTTTCCAAAGGTGCTGGCATCAGTTTGGACTCCTGACTCTACTATTGAGCTGTGTTGTATTGGGCAAGTTATATAAATTCCATCCCATATGCCCCCATTTTTTTTTTTGAAACAAGGTCTTTCTCTGTTTGTTGCTCAGGTTGGAGCACAGTGGCACAATGAAGGCTCACAGTAGCCATGACTTCCAGACTCAAATGATCCTCCCACCTTAGCCTCCTGAGTAGCTGGGACTACACGCACTCACCACCATGCCCAGTTAATTAAAAAAAATTTTTTTTTTGTAGAGATGGCTCACTATGTTGCTCAAACTGGTCTCGAACTCCTGGGCTCAAGCAATCCTTCTGTCTCAGCCTCTCGCAGTGTTGGGATTACAGGTGTGAGCCTATAGGGCCCAGCCCATATGCACTTTTGCAATGTGACCTGTCTGCCTCCATCAAGAGGTGAAGTCTATTTTTCCACTTCCTTGTCAGACCTTACGACTTCCTTGACCAACAGAATGCAGAGAAAGTCATGCTTATCAGTTTCAAGCATAGCCCTTAATATCTTGGAAACTTCCACTTCCTGACTCTTGGAAATCACCTACCACATAGGAAGCGCCACTACCAAGACACCACCAAGTGAAAAGCCCAAGCCATGTGAAGTGGTGTGGAAGAGGAGGTATTATTTTTAGAGAGAAAGAAAAAGAGAGAGAGAAAGAAAGAGGGGCCAAATATGATTGTGCCACCAGGCATTGAGTGAAGATGCCATCTTGAATGTGGATTTTCTAGCCTGAGCTGCCCCAACTGACATGAAAAGAGAGACCAACTGGCCAGCTGAGCCCTTTCAAAATTGCCCGCCCACAAAATCATGAGAAAAAGAAATAGTTATTATAAACCGTTAAGTATTACAGTGGTTTGTTATATAGCAACAGGTAACCAAACATATCCCGCAGGTACTATGTATGTGCAATCTCATTTAAGTATCAACAACCTCATTTTATTACTACCTTTCTACAAATGAGAAAACTGAGATTCAGAGAAGTTATGTGACTTGCTCAGTACAACACAGCTCAGTTGCAGGGCTAAAAGGCCAAAGATGCCAGCACTAAGGCTCACTATTCAACATGGTCTCTAAACATGCTTAGCTTACCAACTACAAGTACAAACAGAGCATAATTCATGAATTGATTACTATAATCCTCCTGTGGGGCATTTATTCTTAATGTATACAGAATACATACATAATAAATGTATGTCTCTATATAGTTTTGATCAATCACTTACTTCAATAAAAGAGTTTATGTCTCACTCATGGAAAAGTCATATCAGGCTCAATACTTACCTTTTTATTGTCATCCAGAACAGTGTTCATATTTTCAATCCAAACAGCATCCACTGGCCCATCAAATATAATCCACTTGCGATCATCAGAGAGTGAAGACGCTTGCTCCCGGAAAGCATTGGCAAGGACACCATCCGTCCACTCGTGGCTCACTTGGTCAAAGCATCCATACAGCTGCCCCATCGTGATAGCCTTGGGGTTGATGATCTTGTACTCCACAGCAAACTCCTCCATCTGATTGGCTGGGCAAGAAGGTTCAACACCAGTTATAAAGGCTCTGGTGAGACCAGAAGGTTAAACAAGAGATGATGTCATCTCAACAACCAATCAACTTTTATAAATACGCTATATGAGGGAAGTCCTTCTTATAAAACATGTGCTCAGTTTTTATAGATATTGGAATCTGGGGCCAGAAGCAGTAGTAGCTCACACCCATAAGCCCAATACTCAGGGAGGCCAAGATGGGAGGATCACTTGAACCTGGGAGCTATGATTGTGCCACTGCACTTCAGCCTGAGCAACAGAATGAAGCCCTCTCTCAAAAAAAAAAAAAAAAAAAAAAAAAGACTGAGACATCTGGATAGGCAATGCCTTACATTATTGGGTTATTATAGCCTTTGGTTTCTTACCATACTTTCTTCCAATCCTCTTTTCAAACAGGGCAAATGTGCCAGTCAGATCCAGGACTACTTGCTGGGCACAGTGGCTCATGCCTGTAATCCCAGCACTTTGGGAGGCCAAGGCAGGTGGATCACTTGAGGCCAGGAGTTTGACACCAGCCTGGCCAATATGGTGAAACCCTGTCTCCACTAAAAATGCAAAAATTAGCTGGGCGTGGTGGTGTGTGCCTGTAAACCCAGCCATTCACCACTTGGGAAGCTGAGGCAGGAGAAACACTTGGACCTGGGAGGTGGAGGTTGCAGTAAGCTGAGGCCATGCCACTGCACTCCAGCCTGGGCGACAGAGTAAGACTCCGTCTCGAAAAAAAAATCCAGGACTAAAGAAATCTGACTGCCCTCACAGAACTCAAGCAGGAAGGGAGAGTGACGCCTATTATCAGCCCTCTATGTACCTGCTCTCACAGCCACCCTAAGAACCTTGGCTTTTCAAACTCAAACAGGCTGAAGGAAGAAATTAAAAATGAAAAGAACAGATCAAAACCTTGGCTTTGATTTGAGATGAGGAAACGGGAAACAGCTGACAGGTAAAAGGGTTCTGAAAAATGATGGTTACTTTTCTGTCTCTGAAGGGCTAGTTTGGCCCCAAAATCTTTCTTGACTGCTCAGTGAGTGTCATTTGTTCCCAAGAAACACACACTGGAGTATTAAAACTCAGTTGGAAAGTACAGGCTGATGGATGTCACAGTGTATGTATTTAATAACAAAAAAAAAATCACAACGCTTTTATGGAATCCTTCAAAGTAGGGAAAAGTTGAAGTGCTCGAGCCATGAACTAAATAAAGAACCACTTCTGGGCCAGGTGTGGTGGTTCATGCCTGTAATCTCAGCACTTTGGGAGGCTGAGGTAGGAGGATTGCTTGAGCTCAGGAGTTCGAGACCAGCCTGCGCAACATGGCAAAACCCCATCTCTACAAAAAATACAAAAATTAGGCGGGCATGGTGGCGCATGCCTATGATCCCAGCTACCCGGGAGCCTGAGATAGGAGGATTGCTTGAGCCCAGGAGGCAGAGGTTGCAGTGAGCCAAGACTGTGCCACTGCACTATCTCTAAAAAACATTAAAAATAATTAAATAAATAAAAAAGAACTACTCTGCAGCATCCTGAGGCAAACACAGTGGTAGCCTCCTTTTTCTTCACTCAGTTTCTTAAGGTATATTAAAATGCTAAAAATATTGTATATTTTATTATATTCTATTATTTTATTTTGAGACTGGGTCTCACTCGCCCAGGCTGCAATTGCAGTGCAGTGGGCAATCATAGCTCACTGCAGCCACAAACTCCTGAGCTGAAGTGATCCGCCCGCCTTGGCCCCTTAAAGTGCCAGGAATACAGGCGTGAGCCCCCGTACCCTGCCTCAAAATTTGTATTTAAATTTGAGATGCCCAAATTAGTTATTAAGGCTAGGATAACCCCCAAAACATAACCTCAAAAACCCAATCATCAAATGTTATTAGAAAAAAAATTTTAAATGAAAAACTTAAAGCAATGCATGCACAAAAAGGAAATGCTTTTATGAAACTATAGGTTTGTGTTTTATAAAAACAAAACAAAACAAACAGACACACACGCAGAAAAAAACCCACAACTGTTTCTCTGGCAATAAACATAGTTTCCATTTGTTGCGTAGGCACTCTGCTCAGTTATTTACCTGCATGCTGTTACTTAATTCTCATAACAATCCCATTTTACAGCTGGGAAAACAGAGGATAAGACAGGTTTAGTCATTTGCCCAAGTCTGAGTCTGATTCAAAAGTAGGAGCTCCTATCCTTGACTTTAAAAGGAAGGAAAGAAGAAAAGAAGGGAAGGAGGGAGGGAAAAAACTAAAGGGAAGGGAACAGGAAAAGAAGAGAAGAATAGAAGAAAAGGAGCAAAACCATGCAATGATTTGCTTTTAGACTAATTTTAAGGCCAATGACAAGAGTTTCTCTTTCACTGGGGACCTTTGGAGAAACCACTGCTCAGCATTTGAGAAAATTCCTCCAGGCCTTAATGATATGCACATGAAATCCCTTGTTATTATAGAAGCACCCCACCCCCAACCCTTTATTTTCTGCTTGCAGACATCTGTGTGCCATGTTCTATTTCTAGCTCTGACGTCACGATCGAGGCCTGACAAGACTAGCAGCCTGGCATTATCTCCATGGAGCCAGCCAACTGAGCGAGGAGTTCTGTCCTCCCTGGAAGCCAGGGATGTGAGCTTTACCTGCGTGTAAATCGCCGAGAGCTGCAGCCAACACTTTATAAGCAGAGGTCTTGCCACCCATGGGGTCTCCCACAATCATATAGCCATGTCTCACCAGCATCATTTCGTAGATCTGGGAGGAGACATCATTCATAAAAGAAGTTAATCATTGCAACGCTCCCCCATTGTGAGTTAGTCAGAAGTCAATGAGGAATGAGGGGTCAGAAGAGGATTCTCACAGTTGCTTTTACCTCTGGAGAACTACGGTTCTTTTCGTGGTCTATTGTTCACATATCTTTCAGATGAATAAATATATGTGTGTGTCTCAGATTATTTAAGGGATGGGAACTACCATTTGCTCTGTACCTGTCTATGTGTTAAGAATCAACTGATAACTCAAATTATTTAATCTACTCCGATATCATTGACCACCTTTTACAAAGGGTAAGACTGAGCCCAAGAGAGGTTAAATACTTGCCCAAGTTCATCAGTGATGGAGCCAGAATTTGCAGACAGGGCTATTCGACTTTAATGCCTCTAATATTTTCATGACACTATTGCCATTTACTTTTAAAGAGAAAAAGAAAATGGCAGTCATTTTAGCAAATTGTGTTTCTCCTGGAAACTTTCTTTCTTGAGATCTGACTGCTTTGGTCTTTTGCATTTATGTGAATTTCATGGTTTAAAAAAATTTGCTCCTTTAGACTGTGACTCCCTCAGAGAAAGGGAACACAAGCAGCTTTTTATTTTAAAGATAAGTTCTTATTATTTTTCACCTTGAAGGTGAGCAATAAGAAGCGTCTAAATGAAGGTAGCAACAATGGGAGTGGTAGAGAAAGGAACACATGTAATTCAGCAAATATTTTTTGAGCATCTACTATGTGCCAGACACTGTTCTGAGTGCTGTAGACGGAGCAGAGAACAAAACAAACAAATCCCTAACCATTAAGTAGGGTTGACATTCAGGTAGGTTTGAAAGCTACTGTTTGAAAGTTACAGAGCAGAGAACAATACAAAATCCCTAACCATTAAGTAGGGTTGACATTCAGATGGTTTGAAAGCTTGACTGTGCATCAGAAATAAGAGAGGAAGGCTGGGCTCGGTAGCTCACGCCCGTAATCCCAGCACTTTGGGAGGTCAAGGTGGGGGGATCATTTGAGGTCAGGAGTTTGAGACCAGCCTGGCCAACATGGTGAAACCCCATGTCTACTAAAAATACAAAAATTAGCCGGGCATAGTGGCACATGCCTGTAATTCCAGCTACTTGAGAGGCTGAGGCAGCAGAATCGCTTGAGCCTGGGAGGTGGAGGTTGCAGTGAGCTGAGATCATGTCACTGCACTCCAGCCAGGGTAATGGAGGGAGACTCTGTCTAAAATAAAAAACAAAGGAATAAGAGAGGAAAACATTAATGATTCAATAGCCTCTCACATTCTTCCTCACATTGAGACATCAATATGTAAAAGGGCAGGTAGCTCCAGAACCCTTGTTTTTGAAAATATTACCTTGTTTTTGTAAATTGGTACTAAGCTACATGAAAGTTCATCTGTAGGTCTGCAAATTACTTTGAAATATATCAAAAAGTAAGATGGATGGATGGATGGATGGACGGATGGATAAAAAATAAAGCAAATAGTATAAAATATTAATTGTAAAATCGGGGTGGTGAGTACATGAGTGTTCTGTGTACGTTTCGTTCCATTTTTCTGCATGTTTAAAATTTTTCATAATAAAATATTGAAAATTAAAGCTCTTGGCTAAAGAATGGTCCTTCTGCAAAATCTCAATCATAAATTGGGGTTCAAAATTGGGTTAAATGAGTTGTGTCAAAAACTAGCTCACTTGCTAATACAGTAGGGAAAAAATGATTATTTTTACCACAAGGCAGTGTGATCTCAGAATCTGGAGACCTGGGTCCTAACTTCACCTGTAACTCACATTGTGACTTTGGGAAATGATGATGCCAATGGTGCTGATGATGATGACGGAGATGGTGGAGTTGATAATGATATAGTATCAGGTACTATGTGTAGCACTTTACACACCTCTTCTCTCAAAATTACTCCATTTTACAGATGACTGAGCATAAAAGAGGTGAACTAATTTGCCTAACATCTCACAGCAAAAAACTGATGGGATTTGGGAGGTTGAGGTGGGCGGATCACCTGAGGTCAGGAGTTTGAGACCAGTCTGGGCAACATGGTGAAACCCCATCCCTACAAAAAGTACAAAAATTAGCTGGGGGTGGTGGCATGCACCTGTAATCTCAGCTACCCAGGAGGCTGAGGCAGGAGAATCACTGGAACCTGGGAGGCGGAGGTTGCAGTGAGCCGAGATTGCACCACTGCACTCCAGCCTGGGCAACAGAGCAAGACTGCATCTCAAAAACAAACAAACAAACAGAAAAACTGATGGAGTAAGTAAGTGGGTTTTTTGGTATTGGTTGTTTGTTTTACCTCCATTTCTTTCTTCTTTTTTTTAAGAGTCAGGGTCTCACTCTGTCACCCAGGCTGGAATGCAGTGGCATGATCATAGCCCACTGCAGCCTCAAACTCCTGGGCTCAAGTGATCCTCCCACCTCAGCCTCCCAAGTAGCTGGGACTACAGGCATGGGCCATTACGCCCAGCTAATGTTTTACTTGCATTTCTACACAGGCACCTCTGATTGCTGTCACTTCAGTTCCAATCTCCTATAAGTCTTAACTGTTTGCTAACTTCAGCAAACAGTAAAACAGGCACATTTATATGGGATAAGGAACCAACCTGGATAATTTTCCCTATAAACCAAGGTACTGGCTGGAGTTTCATCTTTTTGATGTTATCATTCAGCACTTTCAGAAAAACTTCATAGTCTGGCTTTGGAAGAACAACTCCAGGAAATAAATCGGATATAATTCCCTGTTAAAAAGAATTTAAAAGAAAGTGGAAAGGATAAAGTATCAGATATGTGACCTCAACATTTTCCTAAAATGAGATGTATCAACAACAGAGATCTTTGAGAAATTCCAGATCTCATTTTTCTTGCACCAAAACTTGTCTAAAATTACAAATGAAAACACTGTTTATAAAACAATTTCTGGCCAGGCACGGTGGCTCATCCTTGTAATCTCAGCACTTTGGGTGACCAAGGTGGGTGGATCACCTGAGTTCAGGAGTTCGAGACCAGCCTGGCCAACATAGTGAAAACCCATCTCTACTAAAAATACAAAAATTAGCTGGGCGTGGTGGTGCGTGCCTGTAATCCCAGCTATTCAGGAGGCTGAGGCAGGAGAATCACTTGAACTCAGGAGGCAGAGGTTGCAATGAGTCGAGATCATGCCATTGCACTCCAGCCTGAGCAACAGAACAAAACTCCGTCTCAAAAAACAAAACAAAACAAAAAAACTGTAATTTCTCCCCCAAATAATTTTAAAAGTCAGCAAATATTTAATAAGTCTGGATTATCTTCCAGTCATTGTACTAGGAATGAACAAGATAGTCATGACTTCTGTCTTTATGAAGCTCAGAGCCTGGCAAGTAAGATTAAATTAATTACAAAAGGAAACTAATTAAATTGGATAAAAACACATATGTATACCCAAGAGCAAATATTATCCTATCAGTGAAACCATTTTTATTAAAAATCAGGCAGAGATGTTTGCTATCTATCAGTCTTATTATTTAACATTTGCAGGGAGGGTGTCAAGTGGCAGAGATGCTGGCCAAAGAATGGAAGATGTCAGGAGATGGAAGAGGATATGGGGAAGGCACCAAACACAACATTTCGTCTTCCAACATTGAGCCTTGGTCCTCAGCCAAGGTCCTGAACCGCTACATACCTGAAACAGAGGGACATCCTGCGCTAAGAACTTGGCCAGGTTGACATCAAGCAATGCCCGGAGCAGCAGGACACTTTCATTCTCCTCTGGATACTTGAGCTTCAGGTTTCCTGCGGCAGTAAGCACAGACTTGACAGCGCGCATGCCGTAGTCATAGTGATGCTGAGAGGACAGTTGTTCCGAGCACAGGCGGTAGGTCGCAACGATCTTCTGGGCGAGACTAGAAGGGCAAAGGCATGTATGCGGACACCCAGAGAGGACCACGTCCTGCCCAGCAGACATTCCCAATATCCTTGTCGTTGCCCCGTCAGCAACCAGGCTTGCCCACGGACTTGATGGAGAAGCCCTATCCTTTAAGGGTCTTTTAATAGAGTTACCATAATGAGGTATGGAAGCATGAAAAAAAGCAAGTGCACATATGTGTATAACATGTATGGTATATGAAATGATATGTTTTTGGCCAGGTGCAGTGGCTCATGCCTGTGATCCCAGCACTTTGGGAGGCTGAGGCAGGAGGATTGCTTGAGGCCAGGAGTCCAAGGCCAGCTTGAGCAAATAGCGAGGCTCTGTCTCTACAGAAAAATTTAAAAATGAGCTGGGCATGGTAGCATGGCACCTGTCATCCCAGCTACTCGGAAGGCTAAGGGTGGGAGGACCTCTTGAGCCCAGGAGTTCAAGGCTGCACTGAGCTGTGATTGCATCACTACACTCCAGCCTGAGTGACAGAGTGAGACTCTGTCTTTACAAAAATAAAAATTAAACTAAAATAAAAGAAATTGTATGGTGAGGCTGGTGTCGAACTCCTGACCTCAAGTGATCCGCCCACCTCAGCCTCCCAAAGTGAGGGGATTACAGGTGTGAGCCACCATACCAGGAAGAAATTGTATGTTTTATACCTCTGTAAGTATATATGAATGTATGCACACACACATACACACACACAAGTTAGGGAAGAATACATCAAACTATTAGTGATATTAATCCCTGGAAAGTGGAACTATGGGTTACTAAGGGTAAGGTTACTCACTTTTTTCATTTCTGTCGCATTCTAATTTTTTCAATGTCCATTTTACTTTTTAAATTTAAGAAGCCCAATGCAAAATGTAATATACTCAGCCCACAACACACAGATGCTTACGTGCACTGCATACTTAATGCACACACTTACTGCAGTGCACATAAGTGTACATGTGTTGTGTGCCAAGTATATTAAATTTTGAATTGGGTTTCTTATTCTTCCTGGACACATGAGTGGACCACATTTCCCAGCCTGCCATGCAGTTAAGGGAGGCCACATGCTACTGAGTTTCAGCCAGTGCAATGTGAATGATAGTGACTGACGTATGTCACTTGCAGGGCAGGCCCACGAAGACCTCCTCCGTGAGAGCCTTTGTGCCATTCATGGGCTGTAGCCATGAACTATAAGTAACCTGGGTAACCATGGTAACTATAAGTAACCATGAACTATAAATAACCATCCCTTGGGGAAGAAGTGCCCTTGATCACAAGCACCCACTTTGGATTTTCAGACGAGATTGGCTGCATTCAGTGTGGTATGGCCGTAGACTCATTTTGGATTTTCAGCGAGTGAAAAATAAACTTTGTTATGGTAAATCATTGAGATTCAGGGGTCAGCGTTACCCTAACTAATATACTTATGCACTTTTCTCTCAAGGAGATCCTCTTTACAGAACTGATTTCCTTTAAAAACAAAGACTCTGTATTGTTCACCAGCACCCAGCACAGGGCTGGGCATAAGGTTAGTGACTCAATAAAGATTTGCTAATTAAATAAATAAATGAATTGAGTGAGCAAATCAATGCAATCCTGGTTTCTATAGAAAACAAATGAGTTAAGTGTCATATGACTGAGGCAGCCTCTTGGCCTAGGAAGGGTGACATTCTATTGAGAATTTCTGTAGCCCCTTGGATTATAAACAAAGACACCCAGGCCATAAAGACATTCATTGTAACAGAAAGTCAATTGACATGATAAAATTTGGAATAGATCAATACAAGCCATTTTGCAACGATTATTCGTAACTCTTGGTGCATGTGTTATATGTATGTGTGTACACATGTACACACATGAAGACACTGATCTGTGTATAACTGTGTGTCTTAGAAAACTGGACAATACTTGAATGAGAGATAACCTAGTTAATTGGAGGTAATAAATGTTATATTAATAATTTTTCCTCTTCAGTTCTGGAATAATTGCATATGTTTTCTAGTGTTGCTTTTTTTTTTTTTTTTTTGAGACAGGGTCTCACTCTGTTGCCCAGGCTGGAGTGCAGTGGTGAGATCTTGGCTCACTGCAGCCTCCGCCTCCACGGTTCAACGGTTCAAGTGGTTCTCCTCCCTCAGCCTCCCACGTAGCTGGGATTACAGGTGCATGCCACCAAGCCCAGCTAATTTTTGAATTTTTTGGTAGAGACAGGGTTTCCCCATGTTGGCCAGGCTGGTCTCAAATTCTTGGCCTTAAATGATCCCCCGCCTTGCCTGCCAAAGTGCTGGGATTACAGACGTGAGCCACCACACTCGGCCTTATACTATTTGTTGCCTTAAGCCATTTAGTAATGTGGATATGGATGTGTTAGAGTGAGGGGTGGGGAAGATACGAGTAGCTACTTTCTTTAATAGAACTCAGGTGTACGTAAAGAGAGAGCAGGGTCCTACCCTGGGAATCTGGGCCATTTCCCCGTCAGAAATGGGGCAAGACCAAGGCCAGGGCTATGTGCTCTCAGATCACCCAGTAAGCAGAAGCAAGTTTCTCAAGCTTCTCTCTTTTCTTCCAATGGGCAAACCACCTTGAATCTGCCATGCAAAAAGCCACTATTTAAAGTCCTTTAGAATGCACTGGAAAACCCATGTAACACACCTTCTGGAGTCCAGAAACCCCATGGAGTAGAGGGAGATTTCTCCAATGAGGGCGTAATCTGGGACCATCATGGCCACTGTCCGGAACAAGGCCTGGAAAAGAAACAACAAATCAGAATCGGAACACGTGCAGTGAATACTGAGGGAAGGCACATCCACAGAAGCAAAGGGAAGTAGCATGATCATTCAGGCCACTCCAGTGACAATCAAGGCAAGAAGGACTGGGGGACAAGTGAGTGCAGATGGACCATCCTCAGTGGGCCAATGCATGGCTCAACCAACCTCCCCACTGGCCCTGTGTGGGTACATGTTGTTACTTACATTGGGTCCCTCAATGGTTCTGTGGAAGGCCCTAGGTGCTGGTACACCTCATTCTCCTATGCCAAATGAGGACGCCTCATAGCATCACTCAACTGTTGGAGCTTCCCAGTGTTCAACATGGACATCAGAAGTCATTTAGGAATGCAGAACCAATATGCATCAGAGAATCCCAGAGCCAGACAGATCTTTTTTTTTTTTTTGAGACAGAGTCTCTGTCACCCAGGCTGGAGGGCAGTGGCACGATCTTGGCTCATTGCAACCTCCGCCTCCCGGGTTCAAGCAATTCTCATGCCTCAGCCTCCCAAACACCTGGGGATTACAGGTGCCTAACACCAGGCCCAGCTAATTTTTGTATTTCTAGTAGAGATGGGGTTTCATCATGTTGCCAGGCTTGTCTCAAACTCCTGACTTCAGATGATCCAACAGCCTCAGCCTCCCAAAGTGTTCGGATCAAGGCGTGAGCTACCGCGCCCAGCCAGCCAGATCTTGATTTGAGTTCTTGTTTTGCTACCGACTAGCATGGGCAAGTTATACAACCCCTGTAGACCTCTATTCTTTCATCTCAAAACAGACTAACTTTACCCTCTTTATAGAATTATCATGAGAATAAATGATAGAATGCAACTGAAGTGCTTACAAGAGTATGTGGCACATAGTAAGTGTTCAGTATGCATCAGCTATTGCATTATTATCTTAGATCTTAGAGGAGAAGTAACTTGCTTGAGTCACCCAGTTAGAGTTAGAGCCAGGGCTAGAATCCAGGCTTCCTGACACCATGCCCGGGTGCTTTCTACTATACCATGGCATTGTGAAAGCTGCTTGTGACGATCTAATATGGCCGTTGGCTGGCATGGATGCAGGGGGTGCTTACAAATACTGGGCAGTAAAAAATGAGAAATGTGACTGGGACTGGTGGCTCACACCTGTAATCCCAGCACTTTGGGAGGCCGAGGCAGGTGGATTGTCTGAGGTCAGGAGTTCGAGACCAGCCTGGCCAACATGGTGAAACCCTATCTCTACTAAAAATACAAAAATTTGCTGGGCATGGTGGTGCATGGCTGTAGTCCCAGCTACTCAGGAAGCTGAGGCAGAAGAATCACTTGAACCCGGGAGGCGGATGTGGCAGTGAGCCAAGATCATGCCACTGCATTCCAGCCTGGGCGACAGAATGAGACTCCATCAAAAAAAAAGAGAGAGAAATGTGGATCCAAATTCCATCTTGGCCTTCACTGGCCTGTGTTGACCTAGATGGGAGGAACCCCTTGAAGCATCTCTCTGACTCTTTTCTCTTCTCAGAGAGAAGTGGTCCATCTGAGTAAGATTCCAGGGCACCAATCAGAATGCATTAGTAGCAGGGGGTAGACCATGTCCTAAAGTCAGTGGATATGGGTATAGCTGGGTCTCTCTTATTGCTTCCACCCAAGGGGATGGAGGAATAAATTTACCCCCAGGTAGGTACCGCCAGAGGTTTCTTTTCTTTCGCTTTGTTTTTTTTGAGATGGAGTTTCACTCTTATCTCCTAGGCTGAGTGCAATGGCGCGATCTCCGGTCACCACAACCTCCGCCTCCCACATTCAAGTGATTCTTCTGCCTTAGCCTCCTGAGCAGCTGAGTGGGATTACAGGCGCATGTCACCATGCCTGGCTAATTTTTGTATTTTTAGTAGAGATGGGGTTTCACCACATTGGCCAGGCTGATCTCGAGCTCCTGACCTCAGGTGATTTGCCCACCTTGGCCTCCCAAAGTGCTGGGATTATAGGTGTGAGCCGCCACACCCGGCCCAGAGGTTTCTATTCTAAAAAGCACACCCCACATGTATATCTGCTGGCATTTACCTTGAGGTTGTCGGGCAGTTCAGCCCTGCCAGCATACCCGGGGTTCATGGTGATGAACACAGCGCAGGTTGGGTTCAGAGAGAGCTCAGTGCCTTCAAAGATGAATGTCTTTAGCTTCCGAATGATGGCTTGTTGGATGCTGAGGATCTGCTGAGCGACCACAGACAGCACTTCCACCTGGGGTGAGAATGCCCAGCTGATATGAGCACCTGCTTCTGTCTGACAACCACCCTACTCTACCGGAGTCCTCCCACATAGCAAAGAAAGAACCCAATCACCCGAAAACCACACCTGCACATTCAAAATTAGGAGCATGATTTGGGGTTTTGGTAAGAAAAAAGAATATAGGTTTGTGCATGTGTGCATGTGCGTGTGTGTGTGTGTTAATAGTTTCCATAATACTTTATCTTTGTTTCAACACCTAGCATGGTACTTGACACACAGTAGGTATTCTGGGATCAGGGATTTTTATATTACCTGATCTTTACTCATCATCCAAACAAAATTATACACAGTTTTGTGATGCATCTTTTGTACTTCTGCTACAGACTTTTATCATGTTGGTATTTGTGGTATTTGTTTCATTAAATTTTTTATTTCCCTTTACTGGATTGTAACAGTCTAGACAGCAAGAGCTTTTTTTTTTTCCCTTTTTTTTTTAAGACAGAGTTTCACTCCCAGCCTGGAGTGCAATGGTGAGATCTCAGTTCACTGCAACCTCCGCCTCCCAGGTTCAAGCCATTCTCCTGCTTCAGCCTCCTGAGTAGCTGGGATTACAGGCGCTCACCACCATGCCCGGCTGATTTTTATATTTTTAGTAGAGACAGGGTTTCACCATGTTGGCCAGGCTGGTCTTGAACTCCTGACCTCAGATGATCCACCTGCCTTAGCCTCCCAAAGTGCTGAAATAACAGGTGTGAGCCACCGCGTTCAGCCAAGACCTTTTTTGTTTTGTTTTGTTTTGTTTTAGAGACAAAGTCTCACTCTCACCCAGGCTGGAATGCAGTGGCAGCATCAAAGCTCACTTCAGCCTCGAACTCCTGGGCTCAGGCAATCCTCCTGCCTCAGCCTCCTGAATAGCTGAGGCTATTTTATTTTTGTAGAGACAGGGTCTCAACTGTGTTGCCCAGGCTGGTCTCAGACTCCTGGGCTCAAGTGATCCTCTCACCTTGGCCTCCTTGGTCAGGATTACAGGTGTGAGCCTCTGTGCCTGGCTATACAACCATTTCATGTTCATCTCTGTTGCATGAACTTATGCAGAATATCTGATGTATAGTAGCTTCTCAGTAGCTACTATGGGCAAGTGAATGAATTAATATGATGGGGAGATGGAGATATGTGTATAAAACACGCATCTGTCTCCTTGGGAGTCCTTTTGTTTAGTTCACTGAGTACCTGCTTTGGAGGTTCTCGTGTCTGCCATACAAGAGACATAAGGCTCTGTTATTAAGGGGTGCAGAGCCAAGAAAAAGGCCCCTCCATGCGCAGCTTCTTTGTTCTGCAGCCTAGAGGCAGAGTTACCTCGATCCTGTTGAACTCATCAAAGCACGCCCATGCTCCAGCCTGTGCCAGCCCCTTGAAGAACTTCCCCATAGCTTTGTAATCCAAACCATCAGAGCAGTTGAAGACCACACACTAGAAAGAGGGAGGATGTGGGTATCATTCAGGGTGGATTCCATCCCATCTGAATTACCCTGCACCATTCAACAGCAGTGGGCTCCTCTCTCCTTGCTCTGCTTGAAGGAGCTGGGGCCCATGCTGCCTGTTAATGCTAAACCATCTTAGAGTTCATGCCTACTTCTCAAGTAGGGGTGCAGACAGGGCCTGGAAGAGAGGGAGGGGATAGATGGCATTTCCTTACCTGCTTAGCCAAGGCTTTGGCCAAATCTTTGGTGGTTTCTGTCTTGCCAGTCCCAGCTGGACCCTCTGGAGCACCCCCAAGGTTCAGCTTCAAAGCTCCCATCAGTGTCCTATGGGGAAGAAAATAGGACTTCAGTGCTTGAGGCCTAAGACACAGGAAAGAAACTGGCTTTTTATTTATTTTGACTCATACAAATATTTAGGTTAGTGCAAAAGTGACTGCAGTTTTTGCCATTGAAAGTAATGCTAAAAGCTGCAATGACTTTTGCACCAACCAAATAGTTAAAAATTTTCCCGATTATATGAGCAATACAACATCACTGTAAAAATTTCTATTGTACTCGGCATTGTAACCTCAGAGCCCAGCACAGTGCCCAGCACGAGTGGCACCCATGAATATTTGTTTGAATGAATAAATGAATACATGCATACATATATAAATGAATCAAATAAAAGTGAAAATACTCATAAACTCCACATTCCAAAGATCACCAGTGCTAATGGAATGGTTAAAATATATTTCTCCAACTAGATTATGAAGTCTTTTTTTTCTTTTGAGACACGTTCTCACTCTGTCGCCTTGGCTGGAGCGCAGAGGCATGGTCACAGCTCACCGCAGCCTTGACCTCCTGGGCCCAAGTGATGCTCCCATCTCAGCCTCCCAAGTGGCTGGGACTTACAGGCACACACCACCACACCCAGTTAATTTTCATATTTTTTGTAGAGATGGGATTTTGCCATGTTGCCCAAGTGGGTTTGTCTCAAACTTCTGGGATCAAGTGATCCACCCACCTTGGCCTCCCAAAGTGCTGAGATTACAGGCGTGAGCCACCATGCCCAGCTAGATTATGAACTCTTAAGTTCAGGAATCATATTTGATTCCATTTCATAACCTCAGTAAATTAATACAGCTCCTGGCATGTAATAGGTGCAAGATAAATGTTAGAAATGAATGATGTAATAACTGTGGTTCCATGGCCCTTGGTATGAGTCTCTATGTTTTCATTTAGCACTCTATCTTGTAATCATTTGAATATGTCTCTCCTGACCCCCAAGTTAGATTTAGGGTTTCTTGAGGTCATGCGTGGTGTACAGGAAACCTCAAAAAAAGGTTGTTGAATAATGAGTGGAATAAATAAATGAATGAGGAGCAAAAATCATAGACCATAAAAAACAAGTAGTTGAGGATTTTGAAGGGAGAAAATACTCCCAAGTATTAGTTTGACAATCTAAAAAACTCCCACTGTAAGGAAATATATAAAAGTAAAGAACATCTAAACATCACAAAACCGACAAGTTCACAAAATCCTGATCTCAAAGGCTGAGTTCCACAGAAAATGTCAGAGTACTTTGCTGAGCACAGAATGGCCAGCTCTTTCCATGAGACTGGCTGGCAGAGCATAGAGACCCCTTGGCTACATTCTTGACCTCACTTCTTGTCTATCTTATGGCCATAGGATCTCCAGGCACCATCTTGATTCCTGCCATTGGAGAGCCCTCTACGTTAAGTCCTGTGTCATGTTCACGGACGTGCACCAATATTCCACTTGTTGGTTCAAATATATTGATTTGCACTAGAATTCCTACCGGGTTCTCATTTCTAGCCTGAAGACCTAGTTTGCATGCCCATCTTTGGGACTATGGAGAACCTAATAATCTGAAGTGTGAAGGGTAAAGGTAACCCAAGACATCCCTAACTTTCCTCCCCAGAGTCTTCTTCCCCTGGAGTTCTCCGTTCACGCCTTAGATCTAGCAGCTCCAGAATGTACCTGTAGCAGCGGTCAGTGAGGGGTGTGATCACCAGCCGGGGGGAGTTTCCCAGGTACTCATAGCCATACAAGGCTTCTGTGGTGATAATCTGCACCTGCACATCCTTGGCCACCCAGTAGTAGCGCAGCTGTGAGATCCATTGGAAATCATTCAGATCAGAGACCCTGTCCTCAGATAACTTGGCCACCACGTCGCGGGCTGTTGGGACACAGATGCAGAAACACGCACACAGAGCCATCAGAACTCTCCATCTTTGTAAGCTCCTCAGTTAGAAGTGGATGTTATCAAGGTCCCCCATTCTCCAAACTATTTTATTTATGTTTTGAGATGGAGTCTCGCTCTGTCCCCCATTCTGGAGTGCAATGGCGCAATCTCGGCTCATTGCAACCTCTGCCTCCCGAGTTCAAGCGATTCTCCTGCCTCAGCCTCCCAAATAGCTGGGATTATAGGCGCATGCCACCACACCTGGCTAATTTTTGTATTTTTAGTAGAGATGGGGTTTCAACATGTTGGCCAGGCTGGTCTCCAACTTCTGACCTCAAGTGATCCGCCCGCCTCAGCCTCCCAAAGTGCTGAGATTACAGGCGTGAGCCACCGTGCCCGGCCCAAACAATTTTAGATTTCACAAGCCTCCTTGCCCACCCCCAACCTGCAGGCAGCAATATCTGTTAGAAGCTGGTCTTTGCTTTCTCCCAAAGCCAGGCAGAGAATCTGCTGCACTATCTTCTCTCAGACAGCACAGCAGAAATATTAAAGGTGCGTGCTCTGAAATCAGACTGCCTGCGTTCAAATTCTGATTCCACCACGACCTAGCTATGTGACTTTGGGTAAGTTCCTTGACCTCTCTGTTCTTCAGTTGTGTAATCTGTAAAATAGGGATAACATAGTACCTACATTATAGAGTTATCATGAGGATTAAATTAATATATAGGTACATACATACATATCTACAGCTAAACACAATAGAGAGAGAAAGAGAGCTGTCCTTGGCATATGAAAATGTCATACAGGTATTAGCTATTGTTATCATCCCCAGATTCTTGGAAGTCTGAACCAGAGGGCTTTGCAATGCATAGTGACTCCAAATTCTATCCTATTTCCAATATAACCCTTTTGGTCCTGTTTCAGGCCCCTAGGATATCCTAGGAGAATGCAATCAGCGTGGCCTTATATAGCAGGGGAAGGAAGCCCGAGAATCCATGGTTAGATGTATCCTTTCCATCTGGGGGCCTGAGAAGCCAGCTGGGAGATACATTTCTAGCTTTTCTTTTTTCTCTCATGGGACTGTAAGCCCTGATTTAATTTTATCCGAGTGACAGGGGCCTTGAAGTTGAAGAGTGGATCCAGGCTGATGAGAATCATTCATTATGTTTTTGGTAACTCAGGTGGAGAGCTATGGAGATCTCAGAGCTAGTACAGCAGACTCAAAATTAGGACCCCAGAAATGTCACTTTTCAAAGGGTTGCTTCCATTGAGCCTTTCCTTCCTCTCTGTGACAGAGCCTTATTACAGTAAAATAAAAGCCCTGAAGGGAAGAGTCCTTGAAGAAGATTATATCCACAGCTTTTTCTTCCTTCCCAAGGAATTTAATTCCCCTCCTGGCTCTTGGGGGAATATACAGGGGAATCACCTAATACGTTCTCCCAAGGAAGAGAGTATAGGGCAGGAGTATGGTATGCCTGAGGGATCCAAGAGGAAAGCGAATTTCAAGGGTTTGAGTTAGGGATGCCTTCACTATACAGTGTGTGTATGTGCACTTGCATGTGTGTGTGTATATGTGCCATTGTGTGCATGTGTGCATACATGCATGCTTGTGTTTGTGAACCCAACCACACTGGGGTACCCTGGGCAGTATAACCACATCTGCACCAATTATTCCTAACAGCTGAGTATGTGGCCGTGTGAAGAGCACATTTTCCCTTCTCTCTCCCTGATGTTATGCTGGTCTACCTAATGAAATCAGATTGAAGTGAGCATTAACCTGAGGGGAATGAGATGCCATGAAATGCCAGTAGGGAGCTGGGTGTGTGAGCAAGAGACTCTGTTCCCAAGCAACCAGCCTGGTCCAGCCCTAGTTTCCTTGGTGATGGAGTGAGGGTGTGGGGGTGGTTTGTTTTATATAAAGACCCCAGTTTTTCCTCCTCCTCCTCCTCCTCTTCCTCCTCCTCTTCTTTTTAAAGGAGGAGCTGGAAGGCATCCTCTCTCACCACCCACTGCTTGCAACATTGCCCATTTCCAGTCCCTTAGGCTTGGAAGCAGACAGACATAGGCGATTCTGTTGCTTACTATTATAGCTGTATGCCTCTCAGCAAGTTAGTTACCTCTCTAAGCCCCAGGTTCTGCATCTGTGAAATATCTATGAAAATGAGATAATGTATGTCAACCACTTAGCACAAAGCCTGGCACCCAGCAAGCATTCAAAAATATTAGCTACGGCTAGCCAAGGAAATGATTCCATGTTGGTGAAGCTCAGAAATGACTTTGGCCGTCCTTGTCTCAGTACAAGCCCTGCTTGGAGGGTTCCTGGAAATCAGGTTGGGGATGGGAGAGGAAACACAGGTGGAGAGATGCAAAGCCCTTTGGCTCTCATCTTACTCTCAGTTGGAGAAAGCTCTCCCTAATGAGGAAGGAAACCCTGAATTATTCCATCCAGGAGAACTGAGATGAGCAAGACTAGACTGCTTCTCCTGGACAGTCAGTAATGACAGGGGAAGCCCCCTGGCTTACCGTGGACATCGATGACCGTGAGGGCCCCGAGAGTGAGTCGAGCTCCACTGCTCAGCTTCCCTCGCACCAGCTGGACAATCTGTGCAATCTGATCATTGCTCTTTTTCAGAAAATCCTGGCAGGGGCAGAGGAGGGGACAACTGGTTACATTTGACTCTCCTCTGGTAATCCGCATGTCAAGAAATGGTACCATGGACCACCGGATGGCTCAAGCCAGACTCCTGGGTGTCATCCCTCAAGTCCACCTTTTCCTTACCCCAGTCCTTAATCTCTGAATGAATTCCTAATGCATTATGCTGAAAGAGGCAAGATTTGGAAAGTTTCATACTGCATGATTTTATTTTTGTAGTGTTGTGGAAAAGGCAAAATTACAGGAGTGAGCAGAAAATACCTTGGTAGTTACTGGAGGCTTGGAGTAGAGAATGCAACTGACTACAAAGGGCCTGAGGATATTTTTTTTGGGTGGTGTGGAACTGTCCTATATATTGATTGTGATGGCCTACACAAATGCATGTGTTTATCAAAACTGAGAACCGTATGCTAAAAAAGGTGAATTTCACTGTATATACCATAAATCAGAATTAACCTCTCAAACTGGAAACTTTTTCACATTAAAAAGACAAAGGAGCTATAAAAACAAAATGCAACGTGTAATCCTAGATTGCAAAGACAGCAGGGCAATTGGCTAATTTTATTTATTTATTTATTTATTTTGAGAGCCTCCCAAATAGCTAGGACTACAGGTGTGCACCACCACACCCAGCTAATCTTTGTATTTTTAGTAGAGATGGGGTTTCGCCATGTTGGCCAGGCTGGTCTCGAACTCCTCACCTCAAGTGATTCACCCACCTTGGCCTCCCAAAGTGCTGGGAATACAGGCATGAGCCACCATGCCTGGCCTGTCATTTCTTTTTCAAGATGACAAAATTTAAATTAGCCAATTTAGAAAGGTCTATAGACTAGAGAATAAAATCGTATCAACATTGATTTCCTGATCTGGATAACTGTACTATGGTTGTCTAAGATGTTAATATATGAGGAATCTGGATGAAAGATATATGGAAATTCTTTGTATTATATTTTCAGCATTATTTGTAAGTTTCATGTTATTTCAAATTAAAGAGGCAAAAATAAAATAAAAAGAAAACTTAAAAAGGAAAAAAAGTAAGACCACCCTAGGTTCAAATCCTACCTTCCCTACTTTCTAGCTATATGGCTCTGGGAAATGATTTTAAGCTTCTGAGTCTCAGTCTCCTGGTGTGTCAAATGCAGTTTTTTTGTTTTTTTTTTTTTTTGAGATGGGGTTTTGCTCTGTCACTTAGCCAGGAGTGCACAGGCACAAACATGACTCACTGAAACCTCGACCTCCTGAGCTCAAGCAACTCTCCCACCTCAGCCGCCTGAGAAACTGGGATCACAGGCATGCACCATCACTCCTGGCTAACTATTTGTAGAGATGGGGTCTCACTGTGTTGCCCAGGCTGGTCTTGAACTCCTGGCCTCAAGCAATCCTCCCACCTTGGCCTCCCAAACTATTGGGATTACAGGCATGAGCCACCATATCCTGCCCTGAATCTAGATGATTATAGCTGCCTCTTCAAGCTGTGTTGAGGATTAAATGAGGTAGTGTATGTGGTGTTGGGGCTTCTCCCCACATCTCTCCTAACCACACCCATTCCTCAGCTATTCTAGAAACAAAGTGTCTTCCTGCTGGAATACACCATGCTGTTCATCTTCAGGCTTTTGCATACTCCAGGTCTTCTCTCTGGAACACTCTCCCTCCTATTTTCTGCTCAGCTAATCCCTACTTATATTTCAGGTCTCCTCTTAGACACCACTTTTCTGGGAAATCTTCCCCAATCCTAACTTCCCTCCCCTCACTCTCTTACTCTTTCCTTCCTTCTATTTTCCTCCTTTCCTTCCTTCCTTCTTTTTTCCTCCCTTCCTTCCTCCCTCCCTCCCTCTCTCCCTTCCTTTCTTCCTTCCTTCCTTAAACCCTCCCTCCCTCCCTGCCTCCCTCCTCCCTACCTCCCTCCCTTCCCATACTTACTGGATGTCTGTTCTTTCCTTATCACAGTTCTATAAAAGAGCCTTTTTCTCTCCCCTACTAGACTATAAATCCATGAGGACAGGGACTATGTCTGTCTCATTCACATCTAATTACCTTTGTTAGCAGCAGTACCAGCACAGAGCAGATGCCAAACCAATATTTGTTAAATGAATAATAAATGGTTGGAGGGAGGGAGGGATGATTACTCTGTGTCAACACCTGCTTCCTTTAGGATACGGAGGCACATCACACAGCATGCATGCACACCAGGGCCTGGGTGTATGATGGGAAACATTCTCCCTAACTATGGGTGGGAAAACTGGGGCACATGAATCCACCTCCATCACAAAAAGTCAGAGACACCATCACAAAAGTCAGAGGATTTTAGAGTTTCTAAAGCTTGAAATGATGTACGTGAAAGCAGTTTGCATGTGTACAGTGCAATACGTCTATTAGGATTTATCAATATGGAATCTGTATAAGTTTAAACGCTGGCCAAATATTAATGTTCTAATTTCAATTTATACAGTAAAATATAGGAAATTAAAACATATTCTAATCCACAGCCAATCCTCTAAGAGGAGTAACAGGAGGTCTGGTGAGATATTCATGGAGAATTAGACCACGGAAGAAAGGCTGAGTATGAAATTTTCGTTCATCCATTTAACAAATATTTGGTCAGGCGTGGTGGCTCCCAGCACTTTGGGAGGCTGAGGCAAGGAGGATTGCTTGAGGCCAGGAGTTCAAGACCACCCTGGCCAACATAGTGAGACCCCGTCTCTAGTTTAAAAAATAGAAAAAGTTTAAAAACAAACAAACAAATCCCCAAATATTTACTGAGCATCTACTCTGTGCTGGGCACTGTATTAACCCCTGGAAATATAATAGTGAGCAGAGCAGACATAGCTTCTTTCCTGTAGGGTTTACAGCCTCGCGTCTAAGTACTGAATCATTTACTGGCATCTCATTTAACCCTCCCACAATATTATGATGTGGTGTGACAATTCCTTGCATGTTACAGACAAAGAGCTTGAGAGTCGGGTTAAGTTGCTCATGGTCACACAGCTAACAAGAGACAGTGTCAGGATTTGAACTCAAGTCCATCCAGGTCTTAACAGTCAAGCATTGGCATCAATTGGCTGGGAATACGTGTATTTGGATCTGAGGATAAACAGATGCTTGAGTACACTTGGTCTCAAAAGAAAGCTGAAGGAAGGACGGGAGGTGGATTCATTCGGGAGGGAGTAGGGGTGATGAGAAGGAGGCTGTAAAGGAGAAGGAGAGGAAAACGGTGGCCCCTTGGCTTAGGAAGAATACAGGAGGTCTCCCTTTGTGGAAATTCTGCCAGGTTGGCCCCCAGAAGCCAAGGGTATAAGACTTAGAATCCTGCAGTCCAGAATTTCTGTCTGGGAAGGACTATGAGAGGTCTCGTACCATAGAATTGCAGGACAGCTCGAATCCCAAATTCTCCACCCCACTGTCGTCATGGGAACCCTGATGTCTGTGATGCTATGAGCCCAAATGATTTTTGTTTAGACAACAAAACATGGCTACTCTAATTATACGTCATTCAAATCCTAACTGATGCTTGGATCTCTTCCGTAAGCTTCGCAGCAAGTTCACTTACCAGTAAGGTATTTTCCCCCAGGGCTTGGGACACCTCCTGGGTCCAAAAGATGGAGGAGACACAGATAACCACCTGTCCAGGCCACTGTAAGACCCAGTGATTTCGAGGGACCTGGAAAAGTGCAGTGGGCATGTTGTAGGATCAGTTCACGTGTGGTTTAAACTGAGTTTACGAAAATATGCCCCAACCACCTCACCACTGCAACAAAAAAAATAATCTTCCCCCATCCTCAGACGCTACAAGGCTTGACATCTCTGGAATTACTGATTTATGTCTTCCTTTCTGAGCTTTATGAAAAAGAAAAAAAAAAAAACACCAATCATCTCATCAACTTTGCATTTTTTCCATGCTCCCATTCATCAGATTTTTCCATAGTTATAATCAAGGTGATGTTCAGAGAGTTCCCATAACTATTGTTTTTTAATGGCTACATAATATTGCAGTGCTGAGTCACAATTTTCTTAGCTGTTTCTCCACCCCACAATTCTTTCCCTCAAGCTACAGATCAGGAGTGGGCAAACTATGTATATAATTTTTTTCATAAATAAAGTTGTATTGAAATACAGCCGCAGCATACAAAAGAATGAGTTCATGTCCTTTGCAGGGACATGGAGGAAGCTGGAAACCATCATTCTCAGCAAACTAACACAAGAACAGAAAACCAAACACGGCATGTTCTCACTCATAAGTGGGAGGTGAACAATGAGAACACATGGACACAAGGAGGAGAACATCACACACCGGGGCCTGTTAGGAGGTGGCGGGCAAGGAGAGGGAGAGCATTAGGACAAATACCTAATGCATGCGGGGCTTAAAACCTATATGATGGGTTGATAGGTGCAGCAAACCACAATGGTACATATATACCTATGTAACAGACCTGCATGTTCTGCACATGTATCCCAGAACTTAAAGTAAAATAAAATAAAATTAAAAAAAAAAAAAAAAAGGAATACAGCCATGCCCATCATTTAAATATTGTCTGATGCTTTTGTGCTACAAGGGCAAAGCTACAGTACCCATTTACTATACATATGTATCTTATAACATTATGTTGTATACCTTAAATATACGCAATAAAATTTATTTTAAAAAATAGTTGCATTGGGAATGTGGCCTGCAGAGTTGAAAATATTTACTATCTGGCTCTTTACAGAAAAAGTTTGATCTGAGGATAAAACTTGATAGATTTGCTTTGGATGAAATAATTTCATACTGGTAACTGCTTTTCTTTAATTTTTGATTCGGAGCATGTCATAGGAAAAGGGATTGGTTTTTCGTTTTACAATGCAAATACTGTGTCAAGGGACAGCAGGGTCAGTCCCCAGGACTTTAGTGTGAGAGTGTTGAGTATTGCTTTGTTCTGTGGGTGCTGAGAATAAGAAAGTAAGAAAGCTAGAGTCAGTTGGCTGGGCGCAGTGGCTTATGCCTGTAATCCCAGCACTTTGGGAGGCCGAGGCAGGTGGATCATTTGAGGTCAGGAGTTCGAGAACAGCCTGGCCAACATGGTGAAACCACATCTCTACAAAAAATACAAAAATTAGCCAGGTATGGTGGTGGTTGCCTGTAGTCCCAGCTACTTGGAAGGCTGAGGCAGGATAATCGCTTGAACCCGGGAGGTGGAGGTTGCAGTGAGCCAAGATCGTACCACTGCATTCCAGCCCTGGGAGACAGAGTGAGACTCCATCTCAAAAAAAAAAAAAAAAAAAAAAAGAAAGAGAGCTAGAGTTGCTCAACGTGAATGTGACTACAGGCTGGGTACCAAGTTATTCTGACAGGTTCTTTGGTCTTAAGCCTTACGTCATACCTGTTTCCCTTTAAGCTTTGGGAACATAATGGGTTATGCCATTCAGGGCATCTGTAAGGTAAATGAATTATTAATTGGAAGGGACTCTAAATAGACCTTGTGCCATTAATCCCATTTGACAAAAAGGACTGGTCTGTGGCAACCAGAGGGTTCCAGCTAACCCTATTCTCTTGCATCACCTGCTTCTAACTGTCAACATTTCACCAGGAATAGGTTCATTGCCCCAGGGTTCACAGGTAAAGGAAAGAGAGGTGCAGAGGGACAGGTTTTGGTAGAAGGCAGAGGGTCCAACCGAACTACTGATATATGAACCTTCTCCCCAATGTTCTCTTTAGTGCACTAGTGTCCTGGCATGTGTACCCCGATTCTTGTTTACCTTGACATATGCTTCAATCCCAAGTCCAATGACTTCTCGCATACTGGCCAGCATCATCTGCTCCACCTGCTGGAGCCACTTTTCCACCATGCCCTATGGAGTAAGACAGACAGAGAGAGGGTGCAACAGTCAACCAAAGCCCAGACGGAGGGAGAGTGGGCAGAACACAGCTTTCTCTCTGGACACGGCTGGAGGGATGCCAAAGGCTTGGCACCTTTTCAAGTCAATATTCTCTCTCTCCCCGTTCTTTTTTTTTTTTTTTTTTTTGACACGGAGTCTCGCTCTGTCACCAGGCTGGAGTGCAGTGTAACGATCTCGACTCACTGCAACCTCCGACTCCCTGGTTCAAGCGATTCTCCTGCCTCAGCCTCCCGAGTAGCTGGGATTACAGGCATGCACCACCACCATGGCTGATGAATTTTGTATTTTTAGTAGAGACGGGGTTTCACCATGTTGGCCAGGATGGTCTTGACCTCCTGACCTCGTGATCTGCCCACCTCGGCCTCGAAAGTGCTGGGATTACAGGCATGAACCACTGCGCCTGGTCTCTCTTTTTTTTTTTTTTAAGAGAGAGACAGGGCCTTGCTCTGTCATCCAGACTGCAGTGCGGTGGCGCGATCCTGGCTCACTGCAGCCTTGAACTCCTGGGCTCAAGTGACTCTCCTGACTCAGCCTCCTGAGTAACTGGGACTACAGGCACATGCCACCATGCCCGGCTAACTTAAATTTTTCTGTAGAGCTGTGGTCTCTCTATGTTGCCCAGGCTGGTCTTGATTTCCTGGCCTCAAGAGATCCTCCTGCCTCAGCCTCCCAAAGTGCTGGGATTACAGGTGTGAGCCATGGCACCTGGCCCTGGCCCCAGCCCCAGCCAATATTCCAATATTCTTTATCTGCTTTACGCTTATCTTCTGTATTCTCAGAAGCGTATGCCTTCTAAAGGGGCAATAGGCCTTTTTTTTTTTTTGAGATGGAGTTTCACTCTTGTCACCCAAGGCTGGAGTGCAATGGTGTGATCTCGGCTCATTGCAACTTCCGCCTCCCGGGTTCAAGCGATTCTCCTGCCTCAGCCTCCCAAGTTGCTGGGATTATAGCATGTGCCACTACACCCAGCTTTTTAGTAGAGACAGGGTTTCGCCATGTTGGCCAGGCTGGTCTCAAACTCCTGACCTTAGGTGATCCACCCGCCTCGGCCTCCCAAAGTGCTGGGATTACAGGTGTGAGCCACCACGCCCAGCCCATTTTTAATATGCATTACTTTCATGTCATTTTCTGAAACAGACAACTTCTCAGAAGGCAAATGAAACATTTATGTCAGTTCATAAAATAAATTGCATCTTTTAAATGAACAGCTCTGATTCATGCATTATTCCAGTAGGTCTCAAACTTTGCTGTTCCTTGAAATCACTTGGAGATCTTTTAAAAATACTGATGACTGACTCCCACCCCTAGACTTCCTGATTTAATTGGTATGGGATGCAACCTGGTCATTTGGATTTTGATTAAAGCTCCATAGGGAAATTCAAATATGCAGCAAATTATTCAGTGTTAGAATTTCAGGTAACTGTAGCTGTTGACTTCGGGTGCTTGTAAGCTAGCTGGTGTCTGCATTGGTAATATGACTCCTGGTTGCTGCAGTTTTATGTGTGGGTGGCAAAAACAGTCAACAAAGCAAGGCTAAGCTTGCTTGTCTATTTCCACTTGAGGGTGCTGTCACTGAGCAGAAATGGAAGTCATTTATACTTTACTCATTATATAAGGACATATGTATGAAAACCTGAGTTAAGTAGCATTATAGCTCTCATTGATTCTATGATGTTTTATTGATCTTTAAAATGAGTGCCGCAGGAAGCTACCTGTCTAACTGAATCACTTTCAACTGAACTCTGCACATGGAAATCTAAACAGCATCGGCTGTTTGGATCTGATTCCTGCAATTGACTCCACATCGAGTTGGGTTAAAATCCACAAATTTAATATGTCATGTGGATTGCAGTGGAATCCCCATCTCAGAGATGGGTACACTGAGACTCAGAAACATTGAGTAACTTCCCCAAATCTTCATTCGTTACATTGTGCAACCCAAGTGTTCCATACCCCAGGCAGTCTGGTGCTTAGTCCCACTGCTTAGCCAATACACTCTCTGATTTACTCTGTCATGGAGAAAAGAACCAAAAATGGGTAAGAGGAGTTACCTTGGCATTAGCTGGGTAGATTTTCTGTATGAATGGAACAGTTTCTTTTTCTGAGCTGATCATGCCCACAATTTCCAGATTGTCTGTAAACTCAAGCTTGGCTATTCCTTCAAAGCACTTCTTCAAGTGCGGCTGCACTCGGAGAGGGTCCTTTGTCTCGGACAAGATTTCCAGCAGCTCATCATTTGATAGGAAGAAGAACCTATTTCAAAGCAAAGAAAGATGGTAACTGGAACCTCTTCCAGGAACTTTTTCTAGCAAGGCGATACTCTCTGACAGGTAGTCCGCACCTACGTGAATACCAGCTATGTCCTGCCGTCTTCACAAAGGCCCATTCTCTTTTATCACTTTTCATCTGGGGCATGGAAGGTGGAGTTTTGCTTTTCTTAAGAGATGAGGTCTTGCCATATTGCCCAGGCTAGACTTGAACTCCTGGGCTCAAGCAATCCTCTCTCCTCAGCCTCCTGAGTAGCTGGGATTACTGGCATGAGACATTACACCCAGCTTGGAGATGGGTTTGACTCTGAGATACCACACTTGATCTTAGTCAAAAGACCAAGAAGCGATGGTTTTGAGTCTGACAGCAAGAGAAAGAATAAAAGCTGGCATATGTGGGTTTAATAGGACGGGGGGGTGGGTGCTATCAGTTGAAAGGAGCCTGGATAGAACAGCGATTCTCAACTTTGGCCGCACTTTAGAATCACCTGGGGAGCTTATACAAAATTCCACAGCCAAAGTCCCACTGCCTAGAGATTCTAATAGAATTGATCTGGGGGTGCGGCTGATGAAATTTGTATTTTTTTAAATTTCAGGTCAGTCCAATGTGCAGTCGTTGTTGAGAACCACTGAGTTGGGGCAGGAGAGAGAGGGACTTCCTTGTCTTTCCTTCTCTCCATCCGTGCAAGAACATTGTATAGGCATGATACAAGAAAGCAAATGTTAATAACGAGCCTATTTACATGCAGAGGCCTCTACCACCTTTCATTTCATTTCATTTTATTTTTTTTGAGACAGGGTCTCTCTCTGTCACCAAGGCTGGAGTGCAATGGTGCAATCATGGCTCACCACAGCCTTGACCTCCAGGGCTCAAGCAATTCTCCCGCCTCAGCCTCCTGAGTAGCTGGAACTACAGGCGCATGCCACCACGCTCGGCTAATTTTTGTATACTTTGTAGAGATGGGGTCTTGCCATGTTGCCCAGGCTAGTCTCAAACTCCTGGGCTCAAGTGATCCATCCACCTCACCGCCTAGAGTGCTGGGACTATAAGCGTGAGCCACTGCACTCAGCCCTCTACTATCTTTTAAATTAGAGATAATACGACAATTTCATCTCTTGTTCAGGCCTAAAAGCAGCAACAACAAACCTTCAGAAAATGTCCAATGTTTAAACCTGTACTGTGACCATCAGGCTGAAAGTTCTATGATGGAGGGATTGTGTGATTATGGTCTTTACCAAATATGGTGGATTACAAAAATGGCCATGATATTTACAGTTCCTCTCATCAAGGGGTGGAGTCTGTTCTCACATTTCTCAAACTTGAGCTGGCTCTGTGTCTTGCTTTGGCTAATAGAATGTAAGTGAATATGAATCTGTGTAAGTTCTAAGCCTAGGCATCAAGAGGTCATGATGCTTTCACTCTTGCTGCTCTTAGGAACCCTGTGACCACCACCATATAAATAAACCCAGGCTAGTCTTCTACAGGATAAAAGACATGTGGCCCAACTACCTGTTGCCCAGCCAGCAGGAAGCCAATGACCAGACAAGCAATTAAGGATGCCGACTGATGGCTGACTGCAATCATGAGTGAGCCCCAGCGAGGCCAGAAGAACCACCCAGCCAAGCCCAGCTCAATCTGCCAACCTAGAGAATTATGAGCTAAATACATGATTGTTGTTTCACACTTCTAACTTTTAGGGTCATTTGTTATTCAGCAAAGCAAACGAATACACTGTATCTACAGTGTTGAGCAAGTAGAAAGAGTAATAATTATTTGTTGCTGATCAACTAACCAATATCCAATATCCAATTTCTCCCACTCCCAAGTGAAATTCAAATGGGTGATCTCTATGGATATACACTCCCTCTATCTCCATCATGTGCTATAATGAATAAGGCTCAATGGCCACAAGAGTAATAATAATACATTTGTATCATTTAAAATTAAAATCTTTTTTTAGCAATCTGTATTTTCAAGATGATATTAACTTAAATTATGTGGCTATCAAAAACATTCTCAAAGTGTTTGCTGAGAGTGTTTAATTTTATTTAATAAAAATGCATAAAGAAATATTGAGGGGTGTGTGTGTGTGTGTGTGTGTGTGTGTGTGTGTGTATGTGTTTAACTTAGGGAAAAAATGTGGCTTAGAGAGGTTAAATGGCTGAATATCTTATCCAGACTTCCTGGGTATCAATTCTAGCTTGATCATTTTACCAGTCTTGTATCTTTGGGCAAATCATTATTTTCTCATTTATAAAACAGAGACAATAATAATGTTCCCAAACGCATAAGAGTATTACAAAGATTAAATTAGTTAATAAGTGTAAAGCACTTAGAGCAGGGTCCTGGTGTAAAGTAAATGCTATATTAGTGCTATCATTCATATTTTTTTTTGAGAGAGAGTCTCCCAGGCTAGAGTCCAGTGGCGCCATCTCGGCTCAGCACAATCTCTGCCTCCCAGGTTCAAGCAATTCTCCTGCCTCAGCCTCCCAAATAGCTGGGATTACAGGCACCCACCACCATGCCCAGCTAATTTTTGTATTTTCAGTAGAGACAGGGTTTCATCATGTTGGCCAGTCTGGTCTCGAACTCCCAGCCTCACGTGATCTGCCTGCTTCAGTCTCCCAAAGTGCTGGGATTACAGGCAGGAGCCACCGCACCCGGTCTATTATTCATATTTTAATTAGGAATAACAGGAGTAGGTCTAGAACTAGTAGCCCAAACCTCAGGTGTTTCCTGAGTTTAATCTCTTCTCAAGCCTTATGCTTCCAAACCAGGGTTCCTTCCACTATAACGTGCTGTCCAATACAAAAGCTGTTAGCCACATGTGGCTATTTACATTAAAAAGTAATATTAACTAAGTTAAAAATTGGCTTCCTCAGTCACCTCAGCCACATATAAAGTGCTCAGTGGCCACTGGCGGCTAAGGGCTACTGTACTGAACAGTACGGACAAAGAACATTCCTATCATTGCAGAAAGTTCATTGGATAATGCTGAATTGAATAAATACCAACGATAATTCTGAGTTTGTTTGTTTATTTATTTATTTATTTATTTATTTATTTATTTATTTGAGATGGAGTCTTGCTCTGTCGCCCAGGCTGGAGTGCAGTGGTATGATCTCAGCTCACTGCAACCTCTGCCTCCCAGGTTCAAGCAATTCTCCTGCCGTAGCCTCCCAAGTAGCTGGGATTACAGGTGCCCCCAACCACACCTGGCTAATTTTTGTATTTTTAGTAGAGGCGGGGTTTCACCATGTTGGCCGGGCTGGTCTTGAACTCCTGACCTCGGGTGATCCGCCCCCTCAGCCTCCCAAAGTGCTGGGATTACAGGCATAAGCCACCGTGCTCAGTCATACTTCTGAGTTTCTAACAAATCACTTTTTTTTTTTTTTTTTGGTAAACAGCAGGGAACTAACTTTGTCTCCATATAAAGAAACACTAAAATTTATGTTTCTTAAAGGTAAATTAGGATCAAACATCCTAATTGGGGTCAAATGACATGGAGTGACCGTCAATGGTGAACTAGTCATGGATAGATTATCAGGAATGTCAGGAGCGAGAACTCACCTTTCCGAAACTAACCTTCTCCTTTTTTTTTATTTTGCGACAGGGTCTGACTCTGTTTCCCAGGCTGGAATGCACTGGCGCAATCTTGGCTCACTGCAACCTCTGCCTCCCAGGCTCAAGCGATCCTCCTACCTCAGCCTCCAGAGTAGCTGGGACCATGGGCAAACACCACCATGCTGGCTTATTTTTTGTATTTTTTTGTAGAGGTGGAATTTCCCCATCTTGTCCAGGCTGGTCTCAAATTCCTGAGCTCAATCAATCCTCCCACCTTGGCCTCCCAAAATGTTGGGATTATAGGCATGAGCCACCATGCCCAGCCTGGAACTAACCTAAAACTCCCTTGACTTTTATGCAGAAGATTGGTTCTTGTGGTGAAAAAAAAAGAGTCAAATATGTATAAGCGAACCTATCAGAAACTACAAAATTTGATGGTATAAAAAAATTGACTGATGTTTCTTAAACACATAGTCTCGGTGCTAAATGTTTTTACATGTGTTAGTTCGTTAATGTGTACAACAAATACATGAAGTAGGGGCCATTATTATATCCCAAATTTCAGGTGGAGAACCTGAGGCTTGGATAGATTTGCTGGAGGCCTCAAGACCACTAGGTAGAAAAGCTGGGATGCCAAAGGAGGTCTGATTAACTCCAAAATCCAGGCTCATAGTTATGAATACTCTACCCCCGTAATTCAGAAAAATAACAGTGTTGGTTTGGACAATGTGTGCATCTGACACCCATTGCTGTCCATTCAACCTCACACTAAGTAAAGACCGTGAAGCCATGCCCCATTCCTGAAAGCTATCTTGGAGAACGGAAAACCAGGAAAGTGAATGGGCTAGATTGGTTGAAGCCAACTCTTGGTATGAAAAATGTAATTCTACCTACATACGGGGCAAGAATGTAATTCCAAATAAAAGAACAATGCTGGATACCTGGGGAAGAATAGTCTCTTCTTCTCCAAGTAATCATTCAGCCCTTTCTGGATGTCCTCCAAGAGAAAGTTGGCTTCTTGAAGCTTCTCGGCCATCCGTGTCTGGTCGGCTGCCACCAGAACTCTGTTATCTTTCACCTGGGTTCCATCAAAAAAGGTGAGACTCATCATAAGGTTCCCAAGTTCTGAGATTGGTCATTGTAATGAACGTGTGACCTATCAACTGACAGTACTCCTTGTCCAGCTAACTGCCTCCTGATCCCCCTCCTAACTGCACAGGGGTGAATGCTCGTGGAACATGACCTTGTTCCTCTGATCATGGTTGACTGGGCAGGGATTGGGCACCTAAAACCAACCAAGCCCAATTATATTTTAACCCAAGGAGTTTAGAATCTAAACCATGACATTCTATACTAGTCTGGGCTGAGTGAAGATTATGTCTCTCTGTGTGATGGAGTGGTAGAGAAAGCCAGTCTTGAGGCGGGGTGGGGTGGGGAGAGAGAGAGAAAGAGAGAGAGAGAGAGAGAGAGACTAAGGCAGGGCCAGGAAAGAGGAGCCAAGATCAGAGAGATGGAAGGAGTTCCTAAGAGAAGAGGCTTCTGGGTTCTAGATCCATCTTTTGTGAGGCTTGTCTGCACTATTTGGCCTTGGGTTCCATGAGACACCTGTTTGGTTTCTCATTTCAGCTATCCTGAGTCGGTTTCTGTCACTTGCACCCAAACAACCTTAACTAATAAAGAATTGGCTTATGCTGGCTGGACAATCTAAATTCCCATTTATCTCACTCCCACAAACAAAGCAGGGAAGACAAATTCCTTTGCAGCAAAATCTTTTTAAGTGCACCCCAGTTTGGTCACACTTGACTTAAGAAAGGAAAATGATTCAACCTCATAAAAGATGCCTCTAGGTGCCTTGCATACCCAGTGAACTTACCATCCTTCAAGGCTTGATCCCAACGTTCCTGCTTTAGAGGCCTTCCTTGACACCCTGAGATAACTAAATCACTCTTCTGTATTCTAATAACTATTTGTATATTACTTTTTTTGGGTGGGGGGACAGAGTCTCGCTCTGTTGCCCAGGCTAGAGTGCAGTGGCGCAATCTGGGCTCACTGCAACCTCTGCCTCCCGGGCTCAAGGGATCCTCCTGCCTCAGCCTCGGAATAGCCAGGATTACAGGTGCACACCACCATACCCAGCTAATTTTTTATATTTTTGTAGAGATGGGGTTTCACCATGTTACCCAGGCTGGTCTCCAACTCCTGAGCTCAAGCGATCCACCTGCCTTGGCCTCCCAGAGGGCTGGAATTACAGGTGTGAGCCACCACACTCAGCCAAGGCAGGAAATTCTATGAAGACAGAAATCATATTCTTGCCACCTTCAAGTATTTTCTGATTCCTAATGTAATACCTGGGTCATTGTAGGTACTGAATAAACATTTGTTAAATAACTGAGTAACCAAATGTGGGTAATTGTTGAAATTCTAAAAGGATTCTCAAGCTATAAAAATTATATAAAATTTATAAAAAATTTTATAAAATGTTATGAAAATAAAAATTGCATTATCCTGTAACAAATAAAACCTTGTAAGAAATGACAGTTAAATAATACAAACTGCCTATAGTTACTGCTTGGGAAGTGGGATTTCAAAAGGCTTCTGCTTTCTATGTTACATATTTGTATTTGCTTTTTTTTTTTTTTTTAATTTTTTTTGAGATGGAGTCTTGCTCTCTCTCCCAGCCTGGAGTGTAGTGGCACGATCCCAGGTCACTGCAACCGCCGCCTCCTGAGTTCAAGCGATCCTCCCACCTCAGCCCTCTGAGTAGCTGGGATTACAGGCATGCACCACAATGCCTGGCTAATATTTTTTTTTTTTTGTATTTTTAGTGGAGATGGGGTGTTTCGCCATGTTGGCCAGGCTGGTCTGGAACTCCTGACCTCAAGTGATACCCCTGCCTTGGCCTCCCAAAGTGATGGGATTTATAGGCATGGGCCATCGCACTGGTCATATGTTTGCATTTTTAATAATAACAACTTTTGAAATTAGAAGAAGATATAAAAAGATTGATTTTCCAAAACTCTAGTTCATTTACAAGTTTCAAGGAAGATGACTAGAATGCATAATGAGGAAACATTTGTATTTCTGCTGGTAAGAGTTATTAGGGTATAAAAACTTACCGCTTGGGACATAAGTGATTTCCAGTAACTATCAACAATGCCAAATTTCCTCCCCTCTTCTGGCATCTGGGCTATGATGTCTTCTGAACTGAAGATTGGTTCCAGGTACAGCCAGGTGGCTTGGCATTTCAACCAGGCATCCAAATTGTCTTGTATGCGAGTTAGCTTTTCTTCCCATTTCTGTGAATTTAGCATTTCATATCTGAATCATTAACCTGCCACTCTGCATCACAGGCCCATGGACCGAGCAAATGGATGGAGCCAGCCGTACATTTATTCATTCATTCAGTCAGTCACTTGTTTAACAAATACTTATTGAGGGCTCCCTATGCTCTGGTCACTGCTCCAGGTGATGTGAACATGGCAATGAATGAAACACACAAGAGCTTTGCCCTTTATGGAGCTCACGTCCTAGCAGAATAATTACAATAGTTATACACGTAATCTGTGAGAAGTGATGGTCTGAGTGCTTTAAGTATATGGAACCAATTTAATCCCACAGCCTTACAAGGCAGATGTGATTACAAACCGCATTTTCCAGATATAGAAACCGAAACACAACAGTTTAGTAACGTGCCCAAGGTCACATTACTAATAAGGAGCAGAGCCAGAATTCGAACCCAGGTAATCTGGCTTCAGAGTTTGTGTCCTTCGCCTATGTCACTGCTACAAACAATGAGCACAGGAGGCCAAATCCCTACCTTCGGGTAGCTTACATTCTAGATTACTACCATAAGATGCTTCCCAAATGCACGTATATTTGGTGCATTCAAATCTCATCTTCTCTTTTGGCAAACGGTTGCAAAGGCTCAGCATGCCATATGCTTTCTTGGATGGTTATTGCTTTCAGTCTTGTGTCATTAATTAATTAATTTATTTATTTATTTTTGAGATGGAGTTTCACTCTTGTCGCCCAGGCTGGAGTGCAATGGTGCGATCTCGGCTCACTGCAACCTCCACCTCCTGGGTTCAAGTGATTCTCCTGTCTCAGCCTCCCAAGAAGCTGGGATTACAGGCGCCCTCCACTATGCCTGGCTAATTTTTGTATTTTCACTAGAGACGGAGTTTCACCGTGTTGGCCAGGCTGGTCTTGAACTCCTGACCTCAGGTGATCTCCCCGCCTTGGCCTCCCAAAGTACTGGGGTTACAGGTGTGAGCCACTGTGTCATTTATTTATTTATTTTTCCAATTCGGACAAAGTGATTTTCTTTGTTAACTGAACTTGAAAACCTTTCCCCTCCTCTGAGAAACCCAGAGCTAATGAAACACCTCAAAGCATTCAACTTCATTTCCTCTTACCCGGCATTCTGCTTCTATTGGTTTGATGAATGGGGAGCCACACATGGTCTGGGTCTTTATCACGTGATCATCGAGTAGCATTTGAATGTCATCAATTGCACACAAGATGCTTGTATCCTGTAAATAAATAAAGACGCCCCACCCTGTCAAAATTGTGAAACCTCCCCATTTTTCTTTTCCTTTTTAAAAATTTGTTTATTTGAGACAGGGTCTCCTCACCCAGGCCTGAGTGCAATGGCTCGATCCTAGCTCACTGCAGCTTCAAACTCCTGGGCTTAAGGGATCCTCCTGCCTCAGCCTCCCAAGTAGGTAGGACTACAGGCATATGCCACCATGCCTGGATTTTTTTTTAAGACAGATTTTCACTCCTGTTGCCCAGGCTGGAGGGCACCGGCAGAATCTCTGCTCACTGCAACGTCCGCCTCCCAGGTTCAAGTGATTCTCCTGCCTCAGCCTCCCGAATAGCTGGGATTACAGGCAAATTCCACCACGCCCGGCTAATTTTTATGTTTAGTAGAGACAGGGTTTCACTACATTGGCCAGGCTGCTCTCAAACTCCTGACCTCAGGTGATCCACCTGCCTCGGCCTCCCAAAGTGCTGGGATTACAGGCATGAGCCACCATGCCCAGCCTGGATATTTTTTTTAAGAGATGGGGTCTCACTATGTTGCCCAGGCTGGTCTTGAACTCCTGGCCTCAAGTGATCCTCTTGCCTCAGCCTCCCAAAGTGTTGGGATTACAGGCTTGAGCCACTGCATCCAGCTACCTCCCCATTTTTTATGCTGATCCCTTAGGACCTCACAGCTCAGAACTCCACTCTTATGGAGTAGGAATCTATGTCTTGCAGGGGATAGGACTTCTACTTTCTTCCTTGAAAATGTTATTAAAGATATTTAGGCTGGACAAGGTGTCTCACGCCCATAATCCCAGCACTTTGGGAGGCTGAGGTAGGAGGATCACTTGAGCCTAGGAATTCAAGACCAGCCTGGGCAACATAGCAAGACCCCATCTCTAAAATTTTTTTTTTTTAAAGACATTTATTGTCCACCTCCTTTGCAGAAGTCAAATACAGTCTAATCCAAGATTCACAGATAGAATCTGCTGGGGAGGAAGATTTCTGCCCCTTTCCCTGTGTTCATGCTTCTCCACTTGCTTTCCTGGATCTCCTTTCCCTCGAGTAGGAAGATCAGCTGCTAATCTGACTGGTTAGGCCTAGACCTGTGGTTTCCACACTGTGAACTGACGTGCCCCGGGGGCACCGCAGCCAACTTAGAGTAAATGATTGTGATTATTTAAAAATAAAATACAACTATTATTTTTTCTTTCAATGTAGGTGTATTTTTTTCAAACAGTGCCTAAGTTGTTAGAGCATAAATCCTTATTAAGTTGTTTGGACCTAATTACTGCATAAACAAAGCTATTAGATATTTCTTTTGGCCTAAGAGCACTGTGAAAAAAGTACTTAGACACAGAGGCATTGTGAACCAAGAAAGTTTGGGGACCTCTGTTTTATTTATTTATTTATTTATTTTTGAGATAGTCTTGCTCTGTTGCCCAGGCTGGAGTGCAGTGGCATGATCTCAGCTCACTGCAACCTCCGCCTCCCGGATTCAACTGATTCTCCTGCTTCAGCCTCCCGAGTAGCTGGGATTTCAGGCAAGCACCACCACGCCGGGCTAATTTTTGTACTTTTAGCAGAGATGGGGTTTCTCCATGTTGGCGAGGTTAGTCTCAAACTCCTGACCTCAAGTGATCTGCCTGCCTCAGCCTCCCAAAATGCTGGGATTACAAGCGTGACAGGCACGAGCCATCATGCCTGGCTTGTTTTATACATTTATTGGGTCTCTTTTTGAGACAGGGTCTCACTCTGTCACCCAGGCTGGAGTGTAATGCTGCAATCATAGCTTACTGCAGCCTCAAATTCGTGGGTTCAAGCAATCTCCCTGCCTCAGCTTCCCAAATAGCTTTCCAAGTAGCTGGTGCACATCACCATACTCAGCTAATTATTATTATTATTATTATTATTATTATTATTATTATTATTTGTAGAGATGGGGTGTTGCTGTGTTACCCAGGCTGTTCTCGAACTCCTGGGCTCAAGTGATCCTCTCACCTGGACCTCCCAAAGTGCTGGGATTATAGGTGTGAGCCACCAAGCCTGACCAAGTGGTCCTGTTTTACTGGTAGGTGAGGTCTAAGGTGTGCCTTAAAGGCCAGGCCCTGTGGGTGGCACTTTTTCTCCTGGGCCACTGTGGCAAGCAAGCTGACAGGGGTCTGACCCCTGGGGCAGGTTTGGTCTTTCTCGCTCTGTTCTCACTTCTTTCAAGTCTAATCTAGGAGGCTAAATTTGGGCATAGCATGTATTGTCTTATCTATGTTTTACCAGTAGCTCAGCACTGGGAGGTGTGTTGGGCTATTAATAAAGTGGTTTCTTGATCCCCATTTAGCTACTGATCCTTGTCTGTAGTTACTTTAGGAAAAAACTCTGCAGATCGGCCAGGTATAAGTGAGCTGTTCCCCAGGTCTCCTAGCTTACACTCCTCTTGTCACCCCAACAGCCTCTATAGCAGTGTCTAATCCAAGCTGATCATGCAGCCACGCTTCTGAGACCCATGGTGGCTGGGTCACCCTTGCTGGGAGAGGCTCAGTAAAGAGGCCCTGTGCCCTCAGCTCTCTTCCCTCTCATTAGCTCATGTATAGTTCTGTTGGGGCTCAGAACACGATACCCCGAAGCATTGCACCTTGATTTGCTGGGTATTTTGAACTGAAGGACATTGGAAGGCCTTGGAAGCAAGATCTTTCTGTCCATCTTTTTCTTCCTTTCTCCTGCTCCTTTATCTTTTCCCTAAGACAGTCCATAGAAACTAAACTCCTCTTTCCCACAGCAAGCCATAAAACCCAGAAATATCACTCTGACCAAGACAGCCGGCCATAAGGAAATTCTCTGAGCAACCTTGTCTGATGGTGGGTCACAAGACCGTCGTTCCTGAGGGGTCTTGCCCTATGCCTGGGAGGAAGGACTGCTACACAGAGAGACCAAGAAGAATCTCAACAGGCAGGTCTTGCTAGGCTTCCCCTGGAGTCTAGACCATTATACCACACGCTTTTGTTCAATTTCATTTCCATAAAGCTGTCCATTCTTCATCAAACCTAAGCCCCAAAACACAGTTTTCCCTGGGTCTTCAGTTTCGATGGTTCCAAAGTCATGTAAAACTTTGATTAAAAAAAATTTTAATGCTTTTCTCTTGTTAATCTGTTGTTTATTATAGGAATATTGGCGGTGAATGACCTTCATGCTAGGTGAAGAAAGGGATCACACCTTTTCACCTCTATAGCTCTTCCTTGAGTGAAATCAAGGCACTCCAACCATTTAAACTGAATAGGGAAAGAAGTCACAAGTAGATAACATGCAGCCTGGGGGAGAAGGGAGGCTTGGGAGCTTTTGGTTCTCAATCCTCATTGCACATGAGAAAAACCAGGGGTGCCTTAAAAATGCAGATGCCCAGGCATTCTGGGAGGGGAGGAGCCAGGAAGAATCCACTGGGAGATTTTAAAGCATCCCAGATGATTCTATAATGCAGGTTTGGAAGCGCTGACTTAGGAATCAGTGGTTGGGCCTGGCATGGTGGCTCACGCCTGCAATCCCAGCACTTTGGGAGGTGGAGGCAGGTGGATCACTTGAGGTCAGGAGTTCAAGAACAGCCTGGCCAACATGGTGAAACCTCATCTCTACTGAAAATACAAAAATTAGCTGGGCGTGGTGGCGGGCACCTGTAATCCCAGCTACTCAGGAGGCTGAGGTATGAGAATCGCTTGAGCCCAGGAGGCAGAGGTTGCAGTGAGCCGAGATCATGCAGTTGCACTCCAGCCTGGGTGACAGAGCAAGACTCCATCTCAAAAAAAAGAAAGAAAAAAAGAACCAATGGTCTGCAGGATGTGTGCATCAACCTGTTGCCTCCATGATTTACAGCTTCCCAAGAGCTGCAGCCCTCATCCCTACCTCACATTCTATCCCAAAAGCAAGCCAGACCCTAAAGACAGCTGAGCAAACGCTTCAGGTGTGTGCACCTTCGCATGCGCTGTACGAACTCCTGTGTTTTCTACAAGTGCAAGTGAAAAGAAAGAAACCTACACCTTTACTATTCAAAATTGATCAATATTATCTGGGAGCTTGTTAGATCTGCAGAATCTTAGGTCCCATCCCAGACCTGCTGAATCAGAACCTGCATTTCAACAAGATCTCCGGTGATTCCTGCACACATCGACATCTGAGAAACACAAGTCATTGTCTGCCCCTGTGCTTCTGACAGGACTGAGAAGCTTTGGAATGGTGTACAAGCCTGCACCTTCACTGGGAGGTGCTGATTTAGAGGCTTGCTTGGTTCCTTTGCACTGAGAAAGCTTCTTGCTCTGAATTAAAAGGCTTTTCTGATTTGAAGAATGCATCTCTTTGGTGGTGCTGAGAGGAAAGGTGACCGAGACAGAAAGGCAGACAGGAGGAAACAATCAAGACATGAGTGATTATTTCTCTGTGAGTTCTGTCGCCATTCTGAATGAATTGTTTCTGTAATCTATTGCATAATAAATGGGGCTGCTTTCAAAAGGGGCTGCAGTTGAAGTGAGACTCACAGTGTCCCTGTATTTCACGAAGCTGAATGTCATGTTAACCCAGTCTAACTTCATTCTATCCAAGTTTTTCTCCAGAGAGTATTCCTTGCTGGCGGCTGCACCAATGGGCTCCAATCTAAAGAGAGAACACAGCAACAGCAACATCAACAGGAGGCAGAGAAGACACATCAAAGGAGGAACTTCAGGCCAGGCATGGTGGCTCATGCCTGTAATCCCAGCACTTTGGGAGGCCAAGGAGGGAAGATTGCTTGAGGTCGGGAGTTCGAGACCAGCCTGGGCAACATAGCAAAACCCCATCTCCACTAAAAACACAAAAATTAGCCAGGTGTGATGTGTGCCTGTAGTTCTAGCTACTCAGGAGGCTGAGGTGGGAGGATCGCCTGAGCCTGGGAGGTAGAGGCTGCAGTGAGCAGAGATCGTGATTGCACCACTGCACTCCACTCTGGAAAACAGAGTAAAACCCTGTCTCAAAAAAAAAAAAAAAAAAAGGAGGAATTTCAGCTCAGTCTTAGGAGAATCTCCAAAAGCCCTTAATTTGACCAAAAGGTTTACTATCCTGCTCTAAGATCTGCCAGCTACCGCCAGTGTTTTGCAGGTTTCTCACCCTTGGCACCATTGACTTTTTGGGCTGTGTTATGGGTTAAATATTGTCTCCCCGAAAATTCATATATTGAAATTCTAAGCTGGGCGTGGTGGCTCATGCCTGTAATCCCAGCCCTTAGGGAGGCTGAGGCGGGCAGATCACAAGGTCAAGAGATCGAGACCATCCTGGCCAAGATGGTGAAACCCCGTCTCCACTAAAAATACAAAAATTAGCCGGGCGTGGTGGCACCTGCCTGTAATGCCAGCTACTCGGGAGGCTGAGGCAGGAGAACCTCATGAACCCGGGAGGCGGAGGTTGCAGTGAGCCAAAATCGTGCCACTGCACTCCAGCCTGGGTGACAGAGCAAGACTCTGTCTCAAAAAAAAAAAAAAAAAAAGAAATTCTAACCCCTAATATCTTGTAATGTAACTCTATTTGGAGAAAGGATCTTTAGAGAGGTAATTAAATTAAAATAAGTCATGAGGGTGGGCCTTAATCCATTATAATTGGTGGCCTTATAAGAACAGACTAGGACACAGACACACACAGGGAAGATCATGTCAATTCATAGGGGAAGACAGCCATCTGCAAGCCAAGGAGAGAGGCCTCGGAAGGAACCAACCCTGCCTACAATTTGGCCTTGGACTTTCAGCCTCCAGAATTATGAGACAATAAATTTCTGTCGTGTAAGCCACTCAGTCTATGGTATGTTGTAAGAGCAGCCTATTCAACAAAAATTATGTGAGGTCATTATTCCGGACTGAGCTCCTGCACTAGACCCCAGCAGACCAGACCAAACCAAAATGGAGTCACTCACGCTAAATGGCATGTAATCAAACTGAATCTTTAAGGAAGGAGATAGATCCCAGAACAGGACAGTTTTTCCTGAAAACAGGAGACTCCAGTCTACCTGACTCAGAGAATAAGGAAGTTCCCTCTGCTTGAACCCTTATAAAACAATAACCTGATGTTAATTAATCTTTTTTTTTTCATATTGTTCTGTTTCCTTATAAAACTTACCATTGTGCTACTGCCCAGTGGGAACTCTCATTCTGTTTTGGAAAACAGAGGCTGCCCTGATTCATGAATCTTGATTAAAAGTCAATTAGACTATAACTCAATTTGTTTCTTTGTCTTTTGATGAGACCTAGCAAACTCACATAGGCTGAATAATTGTCATGGGGAGCTGTACCGTACCTTCTAGGGTGTTTAGCAGCATCCCTGGTCTCCACCCACTAGACACCAGCAGCAGACTCCCCAGCCCTGCCCCATCTTTTGCCAGTTATGACAACCAAAAATGTCTCCAGATATTTCCAAGTGTCCCTTAGGGGTGGGAAATGGCCCCCAGTTGAGAACCACTGTTGTAAGGTCACTAAAATAAGACCTCTTCTTTCCATCTTTGTTTATGCCTTATTTGCCCATATTCTGATTTCTTTTATGTTTTTTTCCCCAGATGGAGTCCCACTGTGATGCCCAGGCTAGAGTGCAGTGGCGTGATCTTGGCTCACTGCAACCTCTGCCTCCCGGATTCAAGCAATTCTCCTGCCTCAGCCTCGTGAGCAGCTGGGATTACAGGTGCCCTCCACCACGCCTCACTAATTTTTGTATTTTTTGTAGAGACGGGGTTTCACCATATTGGCCAGGCTGGTCTTGAACTCCTGACCACAAGTGATCCGCCCGCCTCGGCCTCCCAAAGTGCTGGAATTACAGGCGTGAGCCACCGTGCCCGGCCAGTATTCTGATTTCTTATTCAGATTTTGAACCTCTGTTAATTTATGTGATGGCTTTTGCTCTACTTCCCATCCCTTCCCCTTTCAAAAACACCTACTATTTTCCTGATACTGGGACCACCCGTCCATGGCCCCTCTGTTCCACAGAAAGGGGCATAGAGGGAGAGAGAGAAGAGGCAAATTCCTTTCTTCTTGTTTCCACATGGAGATCTGGGTCCTAAAACCGAGGTGTGGCAAAGAATTGGAAAGCCAGGTTCTTGGAAGTGGAAAGAGGGACTGTTCTCTCTGCCTCAGCCCTGTCTTTCATTGCATCCTTGAGTGTAGAAGAGACCATCTGATATTTACTCATAGGTCAGGAAACCAGCGCTCAGAGGAAGCAAGTGACGTGTCCAAAATCACACAGCCGGGGATTCCTGGAACTGGGTATTGACACTAATTCCTCCTAATCTGACTCCTACCCTGGTGTTTCTTCTTCCACCTTTATGATATGCCTTCTCCCTCCTCTTTCTTAGAAAGAGCAATAGAACTAGGCCAGGCATGGTGGCTCACTCCTGTAATCCCAGCACTTTGGGAGGCCGAGGCAGGTGAATCACCTGAGGTCAGGAGTTCAAGACCAGCCTGACCAACATGGTGAAACCGTCTCTACTAAAAATACAAAATTAGCCAGGCATGGTGGCGCATGCCTGTAATCCCAGCTACTCGGGAGGCTGAGGCAGGAAAATCGCTTGAACCCAGGAGGTGACGGTTGCATTGAGCCAAGATCATGTCATTGCACTCCAGTCTGGGCAACAAGAGTAAAATTCCATCTCAAAAAAAAAAAAGAGTAACAGAACTAATAGAACTGTTCACATGTGTTCAATCAAATAGGACCAATTAAATAGAGCTGAGAACCCTCATTTAGCCTCGAGAAGGGAGGAAGATTAGGAGCAGAAAATTACAAACAAGGACTGATCAGGACCTCAGCAGCGTGGTCACTGACTTAAATATGGCCTGTGAGAGGCGACCAAAATGAGTGTGCATATAGGGAATAATTAATAAAGGCAGGTGCCAGCCCAGATTAGTATGAGACAAGGAGTCACAAGGCCCAGCCTCCAGTGCTCACTGGCTGTGCGGCTGTGGCCAAGTCACTTGACAGGCCTCAGGTCCCCATATGCCCCTATCACAGGCTTTGGGGTTCAATTAAATAAGACCAAATGCTGGCACCAGGCCTCATGAATTACCCTAGGGTATGACTTAGAATGCAAATGATTGAACAGATGAGGGATTAATCAGTTTGGGAATTCATGAAATATATCAAGAGTTGACCTCACCCAAAATGTGCTGGAGAAGCTCATTAACTATGGGCTGTGATGAAGCTGCACTAACTATGGTGTGGGTGGAATACATGCAATATCACACCTCCCTAAATGGTGGTGGCTGAGTCCCCAGACATGGAATCAGTTCAGGTGACATGCCTTTTCTCCTAATCCTAACTCTAATCACCTAGCTACTCTCCATGTTACAAATGGAACCAAGCCGCACAGAAGTAAACAACTTAGCCAAGATGCTTCCACTTCTGAATTGGTCACAGTTGAACATGTGTGCATGGAAAGTATAAGAATAGCTGTATGTTTATTTGCTCATTCGCTGTCTCCGGAGAGGGGTTTACTTTTTCGGCAGTGAAGGGTCATGGTTAAGGCCTGCCTGGTAATGGAAGCCTGCTTATGTTCAAATCTTGATTCTTTCCTAAGTGAAGTGTTCGTTCTTTTGGTTACTAGCTGTAATCAGTGGCTAATAATCTGAAGTTTATTTTCTCATCTGTAAAATGAGAATAATATTAGGACGGTAGGATCTAGGACACTAGGTTTTTGTGATGGATAAATGTGTTAAGGTCGGGCATGGTGGCTCACGCCTGTAATCCCAGTACTTTGGGAGGCCAAGGCAGATGGATCACCTGAGGTCAGGAGTTCGAGACCGGCCTGACCAACATGATGAAACCCCATCTCTACAAAAATATAAAAATTAGCCAGGCATGATGGCAGGTGCCTGTAATCCCAGCCACTCGGGAGGCTGAAGCAGAAGAATCACTTGAACCCAGGAGGCGGAGGTTGCAGTGAGCTGAGATTGCACCATTGCACTCCAGCCTGGGAGACAGAGTGAGACTCTGTCTCAAAAAATAAAAAATAAATAAATAAATAAATAAAAAGGGTTAAGGTATATAAAATGCTGAGTGCAGCATAAGCGTTCAATAGCTAGTGTCTCTCGGAAACATCTTACTGGGGGAATGTGAGGCCTTTTGGCCAAAAAACCTAAGAGTTTTTATCCTAAGCCTGATAAAAACGTATGTGTCTCTAGGCCTGCTCCTTAATGAGGAACATAGTGGTGGTGTTGGAGAGGCATCAAAGTATTTAGGTGGCAGGAAGATTCAGGAGCTGGGAAGTGCCTTAAATTAGACCTGCTCTGCTGCAGTATGAGTGAGGAATTCTCAGCCTTTCATGTATCAGAATCGCCTGGAGCAGTGCTGTCCATTAGAAATATAGAGTGAGCCACATATGTAATTTTAAAGTTTCTCACCTGTAATCACAGCACTTTGGGAGGCCGAGGTGCGCAGATCACCTGAGGTCAGTAGTTCAAGACCAGCCTGGCCAATGTGGTGAAACCCCATCTCTACCAAAAATACAAAAATTAGCCAGGCGTGGTGGCAGGCACCTGTAACCCCAGCTACTTGGGAGGCTGAGGCAGGAGAATCGCTTGAACCTGGGAGGCGGAGGTTGCAGTGAGCCGAGATTGCGCCATTGCACTCTGGCCTGGGTGACAGAGTGAGACTCCGTCTCCAAAATAAAATAAAATGAAATAAAATAAAGTTTCTAGTAGCCACATTTAAAAAATATTAAAAGACACAGGTGAAATCAGTTCCAATAATGTATTTGACTCAATATATCCAAAATATTATCATTTCAATGTTAATCAGTATTAAAAATTGTTAGGCATTTTGCATTCTTTTTTCTTGTAGTATGTCTTCGAAATCCAGCCTGTATTTTATACTTACAGCACATCTAATTCAGACTAGCTGCACTGTAGGGGCTCAATGGCCACATGTGGCCAGTGAATGTTGCTTTGGACAGTGCTGACCTGAAGGATTTGTTAAAATGCAGATTGCAGGGCCCATCTGCAGAATTTGATTATGTGGGTTGCGTGGGGCCTGAAAATGTGCATTCTAGCTAGTTTCTAGCTGACGCTGATGCAGCAGGTCTGGGTGCCACACTTGCCTAACAGGGTCTCCAGCCCAGGCAATGCAACATCTCCCCACCTGTCGCCCCGAAGGAAGTGTGAAAAAGGAAGTAGGGTCCTGAGAAGCTCTGTTCTAGAAGTAGCATTCAAATAGTTAAATTCTCACACACAAACTCCAGGGGAATTTGGAGAAGGGAAGAAAGCAAGAGAAGAGACTTCTTTTTTTTTTTAATTAACATGGAGTCTCACACTGTCACCCAGGCTGTAGTGCAATGGCGCTGTCTTGGCTCACTGCAACCTCCACCTCTTGGGTTTGAGCGATCCTCTGGCCTTAGCTTCCTAAGTAGCTAGGACTACAGGCATGCACCACCATGCCTGGCTAGCTTTTGTATTTTTAGTAGAAACGGGGGTTTCACTATGTTGGCCAGGCTGGTCTTGAACTCCTGACCTCAAGTGGTCTGCCTGCCTCGGCCCCCTAGAGTGCTGAAATTACAGGCATGAGCCACTGTGCCCAGAAGAGAAGAGACTTCTTATTGGACCAGGTTTCACACAATCTTAAAGCTCAGAGACGGTTGTTGCTTTGTTTGTTTAAGAAGAGGAAACCGAGGCACAGAAAGGCTGAATGGTTTTGCCCCCAGTCACTGACAGCTGGGCTTGAAGCTCAGGTTCAAAGAACATTAAAAAAAAAAAATTCCCTTTGAAATAAAATCCATGACTCAATTTTCTAGTCACAACCCATCAGCAGCTCTTCAGCTAAAAACAGAAGCTTCACCAATTTGGAGGTAATTAAATAGCCTTAAGCCACTCTACGCCACAAGGAAAAAAAAAAAAAAACAAACAGCCTGATATGGGGCCAATCAGATCACTGTGGGAACTTACAGATCCTTTGACCAAAACCGTTTCTGAAGGAGAGGGTAAGCCCTTACTTTTCAACGAATTTGCCGAATCCAAATTCGAGCATATTTGAGAGGCAGGTCGTTTCGGTGGGCTTTATCTCATAGCCGACAATCTCACTGATCTGCAAAGAAAAGAGGAAAGCAAATGTTTGTTGTCCAAGGCAGTGCTGTCCAGTAGAACCTTCTGTGATGATGGAGATGTTCTTTTTATCTGCACTGCTCAGCATAATAGCCACGAGTGGCAGGCGGCTGTTGAGCACCAGAGATGTGGCTAGTGTGATTGAGGAATTTATTTTTAAATTAAATTTAAAAAATTTTTTGAGACAGAGTCTCACTCTGTCTCCCAGGCTGAAGTGCAACAGTGCCATCATAGCTCACTGCTGCTTTGACCTCCCAGGCCCAAGCAATCCTCCCAAATCAGCCTCCCCAGTAGCTGGGGCCACAGGCACACAGCACCTTGCTTGGCTAATTTTTAAATTTATTGTAGAGATAGGGTCTTGCTGTGTTGCTCTGAGTGGTCTCAAACTCCTGGCCTCAAGCGATCCTCCCACCATAGCCTCCCAAAGTAGTCGTATTACAGGAGTAAGCCACCACACCCAGCTAATTTTAATTAGACAGGGTCCTGCTCTGTTGCCCAGGTTGAAGTGCAGTGGTGTGATCATGACTCACTGCAGCCTTGACCTCCCAGGCTCAAGTGGTCCTCCTGCCTCGACCTCCTGAGCAGCCGGGACCACTGGCATACAACACCATGCCTGGCTAACCTTTTTCTTTTTAAAAATTTTTTTGTAGAGATGGGGTCTCACTATGTTTTCCACGCTGGTCTTGAACTCCTACACTCAAGCCATCCTCCCACCTTGATCTCCCAAAAATGCTGGGATTACAGATGTGAGCCATCATGCCCAGCCCCTTTTACTTTGTAAAATGTGGCTACTAGAAACTTTAAAATTATTGGCTGGATGCAGTGGCTCACTCCTGTAATCCCAGCACTTTGGGAGGCTGAGGCGGGCGGCTCACTTGAGGTCAGGTGTTTAAGACCAGCCTGTCAAACAGGTGAAACCCTGTCTCTACTAAAAATACAAAAATTAGCCGGGCATGGTGGCAGCTGCCTGCAATCCCAGCTACTTGGGAGCCTGAGGCAAAAGAACAGCTTGAACCGGGAGGTGGAGGCAGGAATCAGCCGAGATCGCACCACTGCACTCCAGCCTGGGCAACAGAGTGAGACTCCATCTCAAAAAAAAAAAAAAAATTACACACATGGCTCACATTATATTTCTACTAGTCACAGAGGGCCAGTTTTGGCATCTATCAGTGCAGTTTCTCCCTAAGATCAAATGTTACCTTGTTCCATCTTGCTTTTTTTTTTTAACAGTTAAATTTTTATTATTTTTTAAACTTTTCTTTTTCCATACTTTTTTTTTTTGAGAGAGAGTCTCGCTCTGTCGCCCAGGCTGGAGTGCCATGGCACAATCTCGGCTCACTGCAACCTCTGCCTCCTGGGTCCAATGATTTTCCTGCCTCAGCCTCCCAAGTAGCTGGGATTACAGGCGCATGGCACCATGCCTGGCTAATTTTTGTATTTTTGGTAGAAATGGGGTTTCACCATGTTGGCCAGACTGGTCTCAAACTCCTGACCTCAGGTGATTTGTCTGCCTCGACCTCCCAAAGTGTTGGGATTACAGGCGTGAGCCACTGCACCTGGCCAGACCAGGAGATTTTTTTTATAATGACACAGAAAGCACAAAAGCAAGGAACCCAGAAGTAGTTACCGTCGAAATAACGGTCTTAGAAGACCAAGAGTGTTATAGGCACATGATGAAAAAATAACCAAAATAACACTAATTGCAAATAGGACATCAGAAATGCACCTTAGTGTAGTGATCCAAAAAGCCTTTTAGATTTGTGGCTTTCATTTTGCTTTAAACCACAGTAGCAACCCCTTTGCTGTTATCTATAAAGTCTGTGCCCCAAACATAAGGCTCTAACTTTTTCTACCTACGTTCTGTAAATGACCAGAACCCCCAGCACAGCCATGGCCTGGCTTCAGAAGATCCAGCTTCTAGGCTTGAGTGCTACAGATGGCTCATCCTTCAGGTCCCCCTGCCAGAGCCAGCATCCGTGGCAGTGGATCTCCTGAGTTAGGCATCAGGGCAGAGAATGGCATCCCCGGGCCTGGGGCTGTCCCTGGGGTGGCCTGTGGCGTGACCTACATACACTGCAGGGAGGAATGGGCTCTGCCTAGGGGCAGTCCAGAGAGTATCTAGGGGCCTTTGTCCTTTCTGAACTTGCCTCTTAACTGCTCAGCCCACTGAGCTTCCATTTAGGGGCTCACTCCTTGGGAGCCACTGTCCTGGGGCTGTGCTCCCTGGCCCCCTCTCACTGTGGTTTACTGCCCCCTGCTGCCCGCTCCCTTCCTCTGACCGGACCTTTTTTGCCTTCTTGACTTTTCCAGGCTGAATCAAACAGTGTAGAAAAATTCCAATTCCCTTCCCCACCACCAACTAGCCATCTGACAATTCATCTCTCCAAGTCTCAGTTTTTCTATCTGTGAAATGGAGATAATAATAATCTCCACTTCAAAGGCCTGTTTTAAGGATGAAATGTGAGAATCCAAATAAAGTATGCAACACAGTACCCAGCACCATAGCTGGTACTTAGTACATTTTCAATATTATCATTATTATTATTTTACTATCATTGTAAGAAATATTTTTTCCTATCACTTAAGTGGCCCATAAATGAGAATTATGAATGTCTAGGAATGGTTAGAATTTTTTACTTTATTTATTTATTTATTTATTTATTTATTATTTATTTATTGAGACAGGGTCTTGCTCTGTTGCCCAGGCTAGACTGAAGTGGCTCAATCACAGCTCACTGCAGCCTCAACCTCCCAGGCTCAAGTGATGCTCCCACCTTAGCTTCCCTAGTAGCTGGGACTACAGGCATGTGCCCCCATGCCCAGCTAATTTTTTTTTGTATTTCTTGATGGGGTTTTGCAGTGTTGCCCCGGCTGGTTCTCAAACTCCTGGGCTCAAGCGATCCACTTGCCTCGGCCTCTCAAAGTCCTGGGATTATAGGCGTGAGCCACTGCATCTGACTGGGATTTTTTAAATTTAAATTTAAATTTAAATTAATTAATTTTTTAAATAGACGGGTCACACTATGTTGTCCAGGTTGGCCTCAAGCTCCTGGCCTCAAGTGATCCTCCTGTCTCGGCCTCCTAAAGTGCTGAGATTAGTGGTGTGAGCTACCACACTTGGCCTGGTTGGGATTTTCTGAGTGCCCACGTACGAGAATAGCGTCATAGAGGAAGCACCAGGTGGAGCAGATGACTTTCCCAGCCCCGCAGCATGTTCTCCAAACGCCATCGACAAGGACACTCTTGATAGTGCCATCTCATAGAGAAACCTGGCACTACCAGAGGCCACCTGTCCCACCTAAGCTCCCTAAACCTCCATCCCCCCGATGCAGGTCAAAGTCCTAGTTAGGCTGGGTCCGTGGGGAGAGGCACCCCGTGAGCACCAACTGACAGCAACTCCTCCTCTGCGGATCCCTCTGCTGGGGCGTTTCAAAACCAGAAGTCATGGCCAGGCACTGTGGCTCATGCCTGTAATCCCAACACTTTAGGAGGCCAAGGCAGGAGGATCACTTGAGGCCAGGAGTTCGAGACCAGCCTGGGCAACATAGTAAGACTCCCCCCCATCTCTATTTTAAAAATTAATTAATTAAAATCACAATTTAAAAATATCCCAGCCAGGCACGGTGGCTCATGCCTACAATCCCAGAACTTTGGGAGGTTGAGGCAGGTGGATCACTTGAGGTCAGGAGTTCGAGACCAGCCTGGCCAACACGGTGAAACCCCATCTCTACTAAAAATACAAAAATTAGCAAGGAGTGGTGGCACTGCAGTCCCAGCTACTCAGGAGGCTGAAGCAGGAGAATTGCTTGAATGCAGTGAGCTGAGATCATGTCACTGCATTCCAGCCTGGGTGACAAAGTGAGATTCCATCTCAAAAAAAAAAAAAAAAAAAAAAAAGAAAAAGAAAAACAGAAGTCTACTCAGACAGCCTATCCCTTGTCTGTACAGCACTCCATCCTTTGCTTAGGTCTTGAGTTCAAGACTTTTTGGGAAACTGAAAGTAGCTCCTCCCTACAAAAAGACCCTGACTCTCTCATGTATTAAGAGAGTCTTCCTCTGTCTTCCTAGGGAGAGCAAAGTGCTCCTTGTCACTGTGTTGTCATTGGGTCCTTTCAGAGAGAATTTCCTCAGTCTTATACGTGGCTTTTTTTTTTACCCCCCTCTGTTACCCAGGCTGGAGTGCAGTGACACGATCATGGTTCAATGCAGCCTTGACATCCCTGGCCCAAGCAATCCTCCCACCTCAGCCTCCCAAGCAGCTGGACCACAAATGTGCACCACTACACCTAGCTAATTAATTAATTAATTAGGGAGAGATGGGGGTCTCATTATGTTGCCCAGGCTGGGCTCAAACTATCCTCCTGCCTCAGCTTCTCAAAGTGTTGGGATTATGGCCTTGAGCCACCGTGCCTGGTCTTGAATGTGGTTCTGAGAGGGGGAATTACAGGACAAGTCAGAGAAGAATCTGCCCAAAGAAAGCCATTTTCACTTCCAATTCCATACAGAGCGACTCTCTGGTAGAGGATGTTTCAAAGCCATTGCTAGCCCTTGGAAGTGACAATTATTTTAGAAACACAGTGAGTTTTCTTTTTTCTGCTTAGTGTTCACACCACACTTATCACCCTCACACTTGGTTCCTTATAAAAATCCCAGCTATTTTTAAGGAGAATATTTATTATTCTAATTTGTAGGCCCAAAGGGCTGAAAGAAGAGTGCAAAGTTATTTCTGAACCTGTTTGACAATGAAATGCCACACCAAAGTCATCCTAAGTGGGAATCATCTGGTATTATTAGCAACCCCCAGGGAGGGATGTGACTTTGTTTTTTGTGTATCCTAGGTCAAGGAGCAAATCAAGGTCCTCTCACTGTATTGAACATCCCTGTTGCACCTTGGAGGCTCTTGGCCTCCAAAAGCCCATCTGCTTAGGAAGCAGGAAGGAGACCCTTTGTGGCCATTGGCTGGAGCAACACTCAACGAACCACGAGCAATGGGGGTTCAAAGGAAAGGGCCAACCTGTCCAGGGGGTAGGGAGTTCATTCTCTTCCTTCAGAAGGCTTGCCACTCTCATTTGCTATCCATTTGTCTTTAAGTAGATTCTCCTTTCGGAAAGGAGAAGCTTGACCTAGTAATGTTTCCCGCCTTCCCAAGGACAGTCAGGGCCAGGCCTGGGCTGGGCTGCTTGGGGGCGGGCAGTGATTGATAGAAACCTGCTGCCAGTGCCGGTCTTTCATTCCTGGGTTGCAGGAAATACTGAGGATGGGAATGTACTGCTTGAACTTATCAATCTTGATCTTCATATTCTCTGCTAAGCGCCTGGGTGCAGGCACATCAGATAAGGTCTTGATCAGTTTATATGTTGTCCTCCACATATTCCCTATCTCCTCCGCAATTTGCTCAGCATTCAGTAAGAAGAGGGGTCCTGAAATAGAAGAGTGAGGGAAGGGTCAGACCATCATGTGGATGTTAGTCATGCGTACCTTTAATTCCCTGAACTTAGAGCTGTGCCTCCTGTCATTTGGAGATTGGAACACATGCAGGCTTTGAGGATCTGAAACCTGTACTTAGCCAGTGGAACCTTAGATATGATACAGGACTTTTCTAAGCCTCAACAGTAACTCCTGTGACACAGGGGTAATAATGGATACCCTGGAGGGTGATTGTGGAAATTCAGTGAGATAATGTACAGTGGCTAACATAATGCCTGGCATACAATGGACGTACAATTAGCATATCAATAGCTTTTTGTTTTGTTTTGTTTCTGACCAGTTGCAGTGGCTTACACTTGTAATCTCAGCATTTGGGGAGGCCAAGGTGGGAGGACTGCTTGAGCCTAGCAGTTTGAGACCAGCCTGGGCAACATAGTGAGACCCCCATCTCTACAAAAAATAAGAAGAAAAAGAAAAAAGAAAAAAAAATTGTTATTATTGGTTTTAGAAGCTGTTATAATAGTAATTAAAAGTGCTTCACAAAAGTCATGAAATATTAATCATCAGGGAAAGGTGAATGGAGATATGAGAGGGAGGCTGAGGCAGGCAGATTGCTTAAGGTCGGGAATTCAAGACCAGCCTGTGCAACATGGTTAAACCTCATTTCCACTGAAAATGCAAAAAATTAGCCAGGCGTGGTGGCATGCTCTGTAGTCCCAGCTATTTGGGAAGCTGGGATGGGAGGATCACTTGAGCCCAGGAGGTGGAGGTTGCAGTGAGCCAGGATAGTGCCACTGCCCTCCAGCCTGGACAACAGAGTGAGACTCTGTCAAAAAATATATACATTTTAAAAACAAAAAGTAACACCTCATTGTTTAAACTTGCTCCAAAACACTAATTTCCTTCCCCTTCCTTTATTTTGCTAAGAACCTTTAGCATTTGGGTTTCACATCCAGCCAAGACCTTTCCATGCTGCTGCCCCGCTTGGATATTTCAAATTGGTATAACTCTTGCTATGTGATGTTGCTAACTTACTCAAAAACACTTTTCTTTCAGGAGTGCTGAAACTAAATCTAACTTCGTTAATTCCACCTGCTTCATCAACCCAACATTTTTGTTGCGTGATCAAAAATTTAAATTAAAAAAAAGTATCTTTCATGCACCAGGAAATACTGTAGGTGCTGGGCTAGAATAGAAAGGCACCTACGCAACAAGTGAGTAGCCTGTACTTGGGAGGGTTTGGCTGAATTATCACAGTGACTTTCCCAGTAGGATGGATAAAGTAGGTAAGGCTAACACTTCATTGTTCCCACTCTATAGTTGTAAGAGTGAAGCACAAACAGAGTGACTTGCCTGGGTTATTTGCAATCACTCAGGCAAAGAGGAGTAGTAGAATTTCTGTTAGAAGCAATTTCCCTCTGGTTATGATTATCTAGAGACAGCCTGAACTGACAAATTTATATCTACAAGAGAGAAGAACATAAAATAATCCAGGGATTTTAGACACTGCTATTTGAAGAGCAGTTATGGATCCCTCTATCCACATGCTGTAGTAGCTTCTCACCTCATAGCTTATGGAAAGGCTATATTCTGAAATTCTAACTCTGATCTTAAAGGATGAGACAGCAGGTGGAAATTTTTGTAGCCCTGTGGATGCAGTCAACTCAGTCAAGATTCAAATATGGAGGTTGCAGGAAATATTAATAAATTTTAGGGTCCTGTCCAGTCCAGAAATTCCAGAGTTCTAAGAAACATTGCTGAAGTCATTCTTCAAGGTTAATGATCTTCAGCCCCATGAATGTAAACAAATAACTTTTAGGCAAAGAAGCAATGTGAGGCCATGCAATTAACCACATCTGCCTATTCTAACGCCCCACTAAATGATCAAAGGCAGATAATAAGGGGAAAACATGTGTCTCTACTGGAAACTAAAGAAGGTGCCATCCAAATGTGAGCTATAGGGAGAGATTTCTGTAGGATATTCACAGTAGTTTTCCAAGTTTAGCAGGCATCAGAACTGCCAGGAGGGCTTGTTAAAACACAGATTTCTGGGCCCCATTCCCAGAGTTTCTGAGTCAGGTCTGGAGCGAGGGCTCAAGATTTTGCATTTTTAACACATTCTCAGTTAATGAGAATGCTGCTTTGTCCTGGAACCATACTTTGAAAGCCACTGCAGGGGAAAAGTGGAAGCGACACTCACTAGGAATCCCATTGCAGAACTTGCTGCTTATCCATGGAGAGGGATATGTCTAGCACAGTAACAGCCCTGCCAAAGCTGACTTTTAACAAAGGCAGCTTCATCCCTTGATAAAATATTCCACTCAATAACAGCAGAGTACACATTCTTTTTTATTGCAAATAGAACACTTACCAAGATGACTCTTATTCTGAGTCATAAAACAAACCTCAATAAATTGAAAAGAAGTAGAATCATGCAAAGTGTCTTTTATGACCATAATGGAATTAAATTAGAAATAACAATAAAAACATAACAAGAAAATCTGCAGTGACTAGCAAATTAAACAACACACTTATAAATAATCCATAGGTCTAGAGGAGTCTCAAAGGAAATTAGAAAGCACTTTAAATTGAACAAAATTTATGAGGTACAACTATAAAGGATAAATTTGTAGCATTAAAAAAGGAGAAAGTTCTAAAATAAATCATCCAAGTTTCTACCTTAAGTAACTAGAAAAAGAAGAGCAAGATAAATCAAAGCTAGCAGAAGGAAGGAAATGATAAAAATAAGAACAGAAATCCATTGAAAACAAAAATAATAAGAAAGATTATTGAAACAAAAAGCTGTTTCCTTGGAAAACTAAAATTGATACGCCTACAGAAAAGATAAACTTCTAGCAAGACAGGCAAAGAAAAAAGAAAGGAGATGCAAATTACCAATATCAAAAATAAAAGATGGGATATCACTACTGACCTCTCAGACATTAAAAGGGTAATAAGGGAATGCTATAAACAACTCAATGTACATAAATTAGACCATTTTTTTAAAAATGAAGCCATTCTTCAAAAACTACAAACTTCCAAAAACTTATTCAAGATAAACTAGAAAACCTGAATAGTTTTATAACTATTGAAGAAATTGAATTCATAGATTAAAAATTTCCAAAATATAAAAACTTCAGAATCAGATGGTTTCACTGGAAAATTCTGCCAAACATTAAAAGAAAAAAAATATAACAGCAAAACCTGTATAATCTCATCTAAAAAACAGAAGCGGAGAAAACATTTCCTAACTTATTTTAACAGGTCAGCGATACCCTGATACAAAAACCATGCAGATATATTACAAAAAACAAACAAACAAACAAACAAAAAAACCCTGCAGACCAGTATCTCTCATAGACACTAAAATTCTCAACAAAATATTAGGCATGGAAACTGAATCCAGCAACACATGAAAAGAATAATACGCCATGTCCAAGTAGGGCTTATCATTGGAGTGCAAGGCTGGTTTAATATTTGAAAATCAAACAACGTAATATACAGTATTAACAGTCTCAAAATTTTCTGTAATTTGCAACAACATGGACGGAAGTGGAGGACATTATGCTAAGTGAAATAAGCCAGGCACAGAAAGACAAATACTGTATGATCTCACTATTTGTGGAATCTAAAAAAGTCAATTTCATAGAAACAGAGAGTAGAAAGGCAGTTACCAGAGGCTTGGATGAGGCAGAGGGATGGGGAAGGAAAAGAAAGATGTTGATGAAGGGTACAAAGTTTCAGTTACACTGGAGAAACAAATTTTAGTAATCTATTGTAGTATATGGTGACTGCAGTTAATAATTACTGTATATTTCAGCTGGGTGAAGTGGCTCATGCCTGTAATCCCAGCACTTTGGGAGGCAGAGGCGGGTGGATTGCTTGAGCTCAGGAGTTCAAGACCGGCCTGGGCAACATGGCAAAATCCTGTCTCTACCAAAAACACAAAAAATTAGCCAGGTGTGGTGGTGCGCATCTGTAGTCCCAGCTACTCAGAAGGTTGAGGTGGGAGGATCACTTGAACCTAGGAGGCAGAGATTGCAGTGAGCCGAGGTTACGTCACTGTGCTCCAACCTGGGTGGCAGAGGAAGACCCCACCTCAAATAATAATATTAATAATAATAATAATGTCTTGTATATTTCAAAGTTCTAAAAGAATAGATTATAAATGTTATCACCAGAAAAAAAATGATAAATTGGTGAGGGTATGGATATGTTAATTAGCTTGATTTAATCTTCCTATGATGTATACATAGATCAGAATATCACATTGAACCCCATAAATATACATAACTACTTGCCAACTAAAAATAAATAAGTAAAAATTGGAAAAATAAAAAATAAAAACAAAATCCACCAGAATAAATAAAACAAACTCCTGGAACTAATAAGTGATTGCAGCAGGATCACAGGATACAACATTCACATTAAAAAGTCAATCACTGTCCAAGATAGCATCAATGAACAGTGGAATTTGAAATTAAAAGCACAGCCCAGGCACAGTGGCTCATGCCTGTAATCCCAGCACTTTGGGAGACTGAGGCAGGTGGATCACGAGGTCAGGAGTTCGAGACCAGCCTGACCAACATGGTGAAACCCTGTCTCTACCAAAAATACAAAAATTAGCCGGGTATGGTGGCATGTGCCTATAATCTCAGCTACTCAGGAGGCTAAGGCAGGAGAATCACTTGAACCCAGGAGGTGGAGGTTGCAGTGAGCCAAGATCACGCCATTACACTCCAGCCTGGGCGACAGAATGAGACTCCATCTCAAAAAAGAAAAAAAAAAAAGAAATTAAAAGCATAATACTATTTACATTGGCACCCTAAAAATTAAATTTGTACTTGGGCACAAATCTACCAAAATATTTGCAAGATCTATATGAGGAAAACTACAAAAAACTCTGACAAAAGAAATCAAAGAAGATATAAATAATGGAGAGATATTCCATAATCATGGATAGGAAGACTCAATATTGTTAAGATGCTAGTTCTTCCCAACTTGATCTATAGATTCAACACAATCCCAGTAAAAATCCCAGCAAGTTATTTTGTGGATATTGACAAGCCGATTCTAAAATTCACACAGAGAAGTAAAAGATCCAGAATAGCCAACACAATATTGAAGGAGAAGAATAAAGTCAGAGGACTGATACTAGCCAGCTTCAAGAGTTACCATAAAACTATAGTAATCAAGAAAGTGTGGTATTGGCAAAATAAAGTCACATAGATCAATGGAACAGAATACATAATCCACCCAGAATTAGAACCACACAAATATAGTCAACTGGTCTTTGATAAAAGAGCAAAGGCAATGTAATAGAGAAAAGGTAGCCTTTTCAACAAATAAAGATGAAAAAATTGGACATCCATATACACACACAAAAAAAGAATCTAGACACGGATCTTACACCCTTCACAAAAATTAACTCAAAATGGATCATAGACTTAAATCTAAAAAGGAAAACTATAAAATTCCTAGAAGATAACATAAGAGAAAATCTGGATGACCTTGGATTTGAGAATGACATTTTAGTTACAACACAAAAGGCACAACACATGGGAAAAAAATGATAAACTAGGAATGAAAAGATTCTCCCCTGTAAAAGACGCTGTCAACAGAATAAAAAAGCCACAATCTGGAATAAAATATTTGCAAAAAAAAAAGATCTGATAAAGGACTATTATCTAAATATGCAAAGAATTTTTAAAAATTCAACAATAAGAAAACAAAAACCTGAAACTTAAAAATAGGAAAAAGCTCTGAACAAATACCTAACCTAAGAAGATATACAGGAGGCGAACAAGTATATGAAAAGATGTGCAATGTCATTGCCATTAAGGAACTACAAATTAAAACACAATGAGTGGCTGGGTATGGTGGCTCATGCCTGTAATCCCAACACTTTGGGAGGCCAAGGTGGGAGGATTGCTTGAGCCCAGGAATATGAGGCCAGCTGGGGCAACATAGCGAGACCCTCATCTCAATTTAAAAACAATAACAACAACAATAGCTAACAATAGATACCACTACACACCTATTAAAATGGTCAAAACTCAAAACACTGACAACACTAAATGCTGACAAGGATGTGGGGCAACAGGAAATGTCATTTATACCGGTAGAAATACAAAACGGTACAGCAACTTTGAAAGACAGTTTGGCAGTTTCTTACAAAACTAAACATATTCTTACCATATAATCCAGCAACTGTGCTTCATAGTATTTACCTCAAAAAGTGAAATTCAAAAACATACATCATTTACAATAGCTCCAAAAAAGGAAATACTTATGTATAAATTTAACAAAACATGCACAGGATCTGTATGCTGAAACCTGCAAAACACTGATAAAAAGAAGTAAAAGGAGAATTAAATAATGAAGAGATGTGAAGTGTCCATTGATTAGAAGACTCAATGTAATAAAGATGTGAAACCTTTCCAAATTGATCTATAGATTTAAAACATTTCCAACAAAATCCCAGCAGAGTGTTTTGGTATGTATAGACAAACTGATTCTTAAATTTATGTGGAAAAATAAAGGGACTAAAATAGTCAAAATAAAATTTGAAAAAGAAAAATGAAGTTAGAAGAATCACACTGTGTGATTTTAAGACTTTCTGTAAAAATACAGTTGTCAAGTTGATGTGGTATCAGTGAAAGGCTTGACATATAGATTGACAGAACGGAATGGAGTCAAGGAATCAACCCACGAAGATATGGACAATTGATTTTTGACAAAGATACAATTAAGTGGATAAAAAAATTTATTTTTTCCAATTACTGGAACCATTGGACATTTATATGTAAGACAATGAACTTGAACTAAGCCTCATATTTTTAAAAAATTAATGCAAAATGGACCATAGGTCTAAATGTTAAACATAAAACCATAAAAATTCTAGAAGAAAATATAGGAGAATATCTTCATGACCAAGGTTAGGCTAAGAGTCCTTAGAGATGATACCAAGAGCACAATCCATAAAAGAAAAATTGATACGTTGGATGTCATCAAAATTAAAACCTTTTTCTCTGTGAAAGACACTATAAAGAGAATAAAAAAAAACAAGCCATGGACTTGGAGAAAATATTTGTAAATCACATATCTCACAAAATATATAAAGACCTCACAAAACTCAACAGTAAGAAATCAAACAACCAATTAAACAAATGGGTAAAAGACTTGAACAGACACTTCACCAAAGAGGATATACAAATGACAGGTATGCACATAAAGAAATGTTCAAGATCATTAGGCATTGGGGAAATGCAAATTAAAATTATAATGAGACACCACAACTACTTATAAGAATGGCTAAAATAAAAAAATACAGGCCAAGCACAGTGGCTCACACCTGTAATCCCAGCACTTTGGGAGGCTGAGGCAGGTGGATCACCTGAGGTCAGGAGTTTGAGACCAGCCTGGCCAACATGGTGAAACCCCAGCTCTACTAAAAATGTAAAAATTAGCCAGATGTGGTGGCCTGCTCCTGTAATCCCAGCTAAATGGGAGGCTGAGGTGAGAGAATTGCTTGAACCCAGGAGGCAGAGGCTGTAGTGAGCTGAGATCACACCACTGTACAAAGTGTGACAAAGTGACACTCCATCTCAAAAATATATATATATAAGGACAATAATACCCAGTGGCTGGCTGATATGGTTTGGCTGTGTCCCCATTCAAATGTCATCCTGAATTATAGTTCCCACAATCCCCACATGTCATGGGAGGGATCTGGTGGGAGGTAACTGAATCATGGGGTCGAGTTTTCCCATGCTGTTCTCATGATAGTGAATAAGTCTCATGAGAACTGATGGTTTTATAAAGCTCATTTCCCCTACACATGCTCTCTTGCCTGCCGCCATGTAAGAAGTGCCTTTGCTCCTCCTTCACCTTCCACCATGATTGTGAGGCCTCCCCATCCATGTGGAACTGTGAGTTCATTAAACTTCTTTTTCTTTATAAATTACCCAGTCTCAGGTATTTCTTCATAGCAGTATGAAAATGGACTAATACACTGATGAAGAGGTGGAACAACTGGAATTATCACACATTGGTGAGGGATGCACAATGGCACAGCCACTGTGGAAAACAAAAGTTTGGCATTTTCTTATAAACTTGCACATATACTTTAAATATAATTCAGCAATCCACTCCTGGGCATTTACTGTAGAGAAATAAAAACTTATATTGACACAAAAACATTGACATAAATATTCACAGCATCTCTATTTATAATAGTCTGAGTGTGAAAACAGTGGGTAAATGGTTAAGCTGGTGTATCCATAGAATGGGATACTACTCGCAATAAAAGGAAACGACCTATTGCTACATCCAACAACTTGGATGAATCTTAAAGGCAGTGTGCTGAGTGAAGGAAGCAGTCTTGAAAGATTGCATACTGTATCATTCCATTTATAGGAGGAGCCTCAAAAGGACAAAACTATAGGAACAATGAAGAGATCAATAGTTGCCAGGGGTTACAACTGGGGGGAGGATTTGACCGCAAGGAGACAGTCCAAAGAAATTTATTGAGTTGATGAAATTGCTGTTTTCTGATTGCAGTGATGTTTATATGAAAGTCAACAACTGTCAAAATTCATAGAAATGTATGCCCAAAATGTCCATTTTAATGTATATAAATTTAAAAATAAAATGTAAAATATTTTTAAAATACAATACCTATTTCTAATAAAAACACTTGGTAATTTATAAATACTGTTTTTTTTGAGACAGGGTCTTGCTCTGTCTCCCAGGTTGGAGTGCAGTAGTGCCATCACAGCTGATTGCAGCCTCAACCTCCCAGGTTCAAGCAATCCTCCTGCCTCAGCCTCCTGAGTAGCTGGGACTACAGGTGCACACCACCATGCCCAGCTAACTTTTTCATTTTGTTTTTAGTAGAAATAAGGTCTTGCTAAGTTGCTCAGGCTGGACTTAAACTCCTGAGCTCAAGTAATCCTTCCACCTTGGCCTCCCAAAGTGCTGGGATTACAGTATGAGCCACCATGACCGGCCTTCTTGTGTTTATAAACACTGAAGCACTAGAAACTTGCTAAAGGCTCAAACCTAAGGATCTCTGATTTTTTTTTTTTTTTTTTTTGAGACAAAGTTTTGCTCTGATGCCCAAGCTGGCGTGTAGTAAGCAGATCATAGCTTACTGCAGCCTTGATCTCCTGGGCTCAAGTGTTCCTCCCATCTTAGCTTCTCAAGTAGCTGAGACTACACGTGCACCATCACACTTGGCTGATCTTTTATTTTTTGTAGAGACAGGGTTCTCACTATGTTACTGAGGCTGGTCTCGAACTCCTGGGCTCATGCAATCCCCCTGCATCAGCCTCTCAAAGTGCTGGGACTACAGGTGTGAGCCACTGCACACAGACAAGGATCTCTGATTTTGTCTTCTGTTCTTAAACACCCTCCACAGGTGTTATCATTCATGGCTTTGATTGTAATCTACACATCAATTATTCCCCAACATAAATCCCACCCTCCAAATCTCTCTCCTAAAATCCACACTGATATACTCAATTGCTATTTAATATTCCCATTTGATTGTTTCCAGGTGCCTCAAACTCAATGTATTCAAGTTGATGGGTTTTTTTTTATTTGTTTGTTTTGTTTTGTTTTGTTTTTCCCAACAAATCTGTCACTTCTCTTGTTCAGTGACAGTAATACCAACCAAATTGCCTGAGCCAGTCATCTGGAAGTTGGTTCTTTGCTGTTATTATCCTCACTCATCCCTGAAGTAAGAGAACTAAGTCTTGGAGAAGCTAAGTAACTTTTCCCAAAGGTCAGCTAGTAAATTCTTTAAGCATTAAAATTCTTACCTCTGAGGCAATAAAATTCTTACCTTTGAGAGGACAGTAACCTCTTCCTCCCTGCCCCTTAACCCCTATCGGATCAATCATTAAGTCCTGTTGATTCCAACTCCTCAATACCTTTCTGGACCCCAGATCCTACAGTAAAAGGTAGTTTACAGATGTCTATGGCACCCTGGCACCCTGGCCTTTCCTGAAGCAGCACCGTCATGAAACTGCCATCTGTTCTCCTACCATCTGCAAATCTAAGTCGTGACTCTGGGTGGCTGCCTATTGTGTTTTACCCTGGAAATAGATCTGGCTCTTTCTCCACCTTCCATTTTTATTATCACATCAGATAATTTTGACTGTGGCTGCCTTAATCTGGAGTGTCAGAATCTGATTAAAAGTCCAGCCAGATTCTTAAGTGCAAACCGTATTTCAGAAGTGACTGGGTGGATCCTCCACCCCATCCCCATCTGTCCCAGCAGAGTGAGATCACCACATACCATTCATCCATTCCTCCGACTTGATACTGAACTCATAGGCTGTCGACCACAGTTGCTCATAAGGTACTTTGTTTGTCAGCATGGTCTGCAGAAGAGGGTAAGTACTCTTCTCCTTTTCCAATAGCTCTTCCTCCTTATTGATCAACTGCAAGGCAAAAGGAGATGCTGTTTATGGGATGGGTTGTTCTCCTAAGCCCTCGAAGACACCAGGGCAAATTCCTCAGTGCCTTGAAAACCAAGTGGAGGGAAATGCTTATTCATCTGGAGGGTAAGAGAGGAAACTAAAGCATGAACTCAAGCAAGAATGTCCCTCTGCCACCTCCAAGGACCTTGGCAGCTGAGGTCTGTCTGGTTGAAACTGTAGGATAATCAGCTACTTGCCCTATCATCTCTGTTTCCACTCTATGACAGCCATATCTCCATTTTCATAATTTTCATATGTACTTTAGCTACATATATGATGTTACCTCCTTGTACTGACTTGCCTCAGAGGTAAGAATTTCAATGGTTAAAGAACTTACTAGCTGATCTTTGGGGACAGTTACTTAGCTTCTCCAAGACTTAGTTCTCTTACTTCAGGGATAAGTGAGGATAATAACAGTACCTATCCCAAAGATGTGTTACAGGCATTAAGTGAAATATTACATATGAAGCTCTTGACCATTGCTAAGCACATAATAAATGCTCAATATATGTGAACAATTACCTTACTATAATTTCTTCTTTGGGTGCTCAGTAACTAATAAAGGGAAAAGTCTGGTGTCATGAAGGGATACGGGAAAAGGTAGTTGAAAGTACCAGTGATCCAGGTGTGGTGGTTCACGCCTGTAATCCCAGCACTTTGGGAGATTGAGGCAGGTGGATCACTTGGGGTCAGGAGTTCAAGACCAGCCTGGCCAACATGGCAAAACTCTCTCTCTATTAAAAATACAAAAAATGAGCTGGGCATGGTGGCACACACCTGTAATCCCAGCTACTTGGAAGGCTGAGGCAGGAGAATCACTTGAACACAGGAGGTGGAGGTTGCAGTGAGATGAGGTCACATTACTGCACTCCAGCCTGGGCAACAGAGTGAGACCTTGTCTCAAAAAAAAAAAAAAAGAAAAGAAAAAAGAAAGTACCAATGAAAGAACTGGCCAATGAGTTAACCAATACTATCCACCTAGTAGATGCTATTAGGAAATAGGAAATTCACAACCAAGGATCAGAACCAATAGACCAGTACAGCGTCATAAGTCCCCATCTCAAGATCCCAAACCTCAAACTCTGCAAACGCCTGATTTAGGTTCTTCGAAAGCTCATTAAGCTTTTCAACATTGTGCTTCATTTCTTCTGCAGTCATCACTTCGCGCTTCCTAAAACTTTCCAGTTCTCTGTGGTAGCCCTCAAGTCTCGACTCAAATTCTGAGCATCTGAAAATAAAGACAGCCTGGTCACCTTTGGACTTTGCATTTTGTGCACTTTCAAAACATCAGCACTGCTTGCCCATATTTACGCCTGCAGAGAATTTGATCAGTTACCTGCAGATTTCCTCCCCCAATCCTCCCCACTCCATCTTTCTCTCTCTCTCTCAAGATAAATGAAGATGAAAAAATAAGTTAAACTACCTATAAGACCACCTCCCAGAAATGGAGCTGTTGTGAGCCTATTGGTGGTTAAACATTTCCAGGTATTTTCCTGTACAGGTAAATACGTATAAGATATATGTACACATATACATACTGTTTATTCATTCAGCCATTAGACATTTATTATTGAGTGCCTAATATATTCTATAACTGCCCTAGGCATCAGGAATATATTTGTGAAGTATGCTATTAAGTTCTCTACCTTCATGGAGCTTGTATTTTAACTGAGGGAGACCTAGACAATAGACATGGATGGATGGATGGATGGATGGATGGATAGATGGATGGATGGATGAATGGATGGATGGTTGGATGAACGGATGAATAGATCCATAGACAGGACAAACAATAAAATATTTCTGTTAGTAATAAATGCTCTGAAGAAAATAAAATAGGGCAGAATGACTAGCAGACGGAAGTGGAGGGCTACTGTAGCTAGAGTGATCAGCAGAGACCTTTCCAGAGATTTATCGACTTCATCCATATTATCAACAAACCAGGTCTCAATGAGAACTGCTCCCTTTTTCTAATGAGGTAGAATAATATAGTGTGAAGTGGACAGGGTCTTGAGACAAACAAGCTAGCTTCAAATTCCCACCTTGCCACTTAGTAGCTATGTAGTCTTGGGAAAGTCACTTAAACTATCTGTGCCTTGGGTAGATAAAACAAGGATAGAAAAAATATCAGCTCAATAGTTAAAGGCAACGAGAACAACAACAACAAAAAAAGCTCAGAATTGAGCCTGGTATACAATAGTCAATACATAAGTGTTTGCTCACATTCACTAAAATGTAAACTCTATAAATACAGTTGATTTTTAGTTATTTATTTATTTTTACCCAGCTCTGTTCAAGGAAATAAATATGTTTCTTGTTTCCTTAATTCCTTGTTGTGTCTTCAGCAGTTAGACCAACTGATGCACAGCAAATAATCAATACTCTTTGAACAAATAAGGGAACTTTTAATTGAGATCAGCTATAGTGACATTTCATAAATTTGGTTATCCTAAGAATGCTTAATTCTGTTATGGCAGTTTTAATGTTGCTTTTTTCTTAAACACGATTTAGAGAATTAATTTTCAAATGGTTTGAGTCTCTCTCTCTCTCTCTCTCTTTCTCTCTCTCTTTTCTTTCTGGAGTGCAGTGGCACAATCTTGGCTCATTGCAACCTCTGCCTCCCGGTTTCAAGTTTCTCCAGCCTCAGCCTCCCAAGTAGCTGAGATTATAGGTGCCCGCCACCACGCCCAGCTAATTTTTGTATTTTTCATAGAGATGCAGTTTCACCATGTTGGCCAGGCTAGTCTCAAACTCCTGACCTCAGGTGATTCACCCACCTTGGCCTCCCAAAGTGCTGGGATTACAAGCATGAGCCACATATTCCGGCCTCCATTCCTTTTCTCAGCTTTTTATTTTTGTTTTGTAATAAGCTGTAATTTTAGACTCTGGTCAGTGTTCATTTTCAAGAATATCCTTAGTGTAAAAATGTTTCATTCATTCACTCATTAAAATGGTGAACATCCACTATAAGCAAGGAACCATGTTCTATCTGAATCCTTAGGCTTTGGTGAAACACAATGTCGGGTGCTCTCCCTAAGTAAGACATCTTCCCTTCTTCCTCCAGGGTGCCAAAGTGTTTTCCTTTGCCCTTTTATGGCAGAGAGCAGCAGCTCACATCCCTGAGTCATCCATCGTGTAAATTTCATATAACTTCCAGAACCACGGAACCTACCACTGAGTTGGATGAAATGATGGGGGAGAGAGGCAACGCTTATTATTCTTCTGTTGCACATGCAATTAGGTGCTGCTAAGTGCCTTTTCACATCATTAAATTCTTTTTGAAGCTCCAAATACTATACTCACATAGAAATCTCTGATGAAAGCAGTTTTGAATTCCTCCCAGAGGGCAACTGCATGTAAGCTCAGTGATTACCTTAAAATATTACTACTATTATTGTTTCTAATTTCTTATAATTGCTAAGTACATTATAGTTTCCAAAGTACTATCATGTCCCCGCAACACACACACATACAAACAACTGCTCCTCGACTTACAATGGGGTTACATCCCTATAAACCTATTGTAATTTGAAAATACTGGAAATTAAAAGTTCATTTAACACACCTAACCTACTGAACATCAGAGCTTAGCCTAGCCTACCTTAAATGCACTCAGAACACTCACATTAGTCCACAGTTATCATCTAAGACAAAGCCTGTTTTATAATAAAGTGTTGACTATCCCACGTAACTTATTGTATACTGTACTGAAAGTGAAAAACAGAATGGTTGTATGGGTACTCAAAGTATCACTTTCACACCATCAGAAAGTCAAAGAATCATAAGTTGAACCATTGTAAGTCAGTGACCAGCTGTGTCTATGTGTGTGTGTATATATGTAAATTCCATAAATGTTTCACATAAATAAATTCCAATACATATATATCCCAATATATTATATTCCATAGAATAATACAATCATTAGCAAATGGTAGGCACTCAGGAAATTAGGTTGAATAAGAGTTGTATTTGGGGGACCATTTAGAGCATAAGGGGAGAATTCTGGCAGGAAATAGAATTCACTCCCATGTTCAAAGAAAGACACTTTAAGGATTACTTGTAGGGGTGAGATATGGATAGGATATAGGAACAAATAGCAGACAGTGAGGCACCCAGAGACTAGCATCAGAGGGAAGCCATTAAGACTCCCCGGCTGGGGACAATGGAAAACTGGAACCATGGAGGAGGCACTGACATCAGAAGGATGCAGCTACTGCCTCTGAGCCCCAGGGCCAGGCAGGGAGGGAGAGGAGGAAAAGCTCGCTAGCTACTCTCCCACCTCCTGCAGGGCTCCATGGACAGGATCCAGCCCGGATCCAACAGACAAGAGAATCCAACACTGCAGATTGGGCATCACCTTCCAGGCGCAGAGCTGGAGGGTGGGGTAGGGACAGCAAATGGAGAATAATCAGCAAGGAACCCCAAAATCATTAATGTGGACTGGGAAAATAAAGCCAGGTTTCTTGCAGAGGAAGCAAGATTGTTTTCACATGAGATGGATGGATGCATGAATATGGCTTAATCCACCTCACAGGCTGTTCTCAGGATTAATGCAACATGATGGATATAAGGATTTAAAGGTTCACTGAAGAGAGGGCTGTGTCCAGGGCTGCCCTGCTGAGCCTCTTCTAGAGCCGCCCTCTGCTGGCCCCTGCTGTTAAGAGCTGGGGAACCAGTGGATGAGATCAAGCTGAGAGTCATCCCTCAGAAGGAGACAAGAACACTCTCCTCCTGTCATCATAATTGACAATTGTTCCCATTCCTCACAGAGCCACTCCTCACTCCTCCTAACTTCAACAGCATTTACTGTCTCTAATTGGTCTTGTGGTAATATTCTAAAATCATGCATGCAAAATTGATGGCTTGGGAGTTGAGAAGCATTTTTCTCCCCACAGAGGTCCCTGTTCAAAGGGAGAAGGAAGCTGATAGTTTTGGAATTCCTACCACGTGCTGTTTACCACCTAAGCGCAATCTCAGATCATCTCATTTCATCCTTCAGCACCATGAGGGAGGGACTGATTCTATCCCGTTCTCCAGATGAGGGGCACAGAGGCTCACAAAGATGAAGGAGCTTGCTTCTGTTTATTTATCTAACAAAAAAAGTGATTTTGCCACCCAAGTCGTAAGTTTACTTATATAACAAACCTGCACATGTACTCCTGAACCTAAAATAAAAGTTAAACTATATTAAAAAGCAAATACAGAAATTGCTGGGGGAAAATGATTTTACTTTCTGGTTAGATATAAAAAAGTGGTAGATACATAGAGTGGATACTACTCAGCCATAAAAAGAATGAATTAACGGCATCTGCATGGATTGGAGACTATTATTCTTTTTTTTTTTTTTTTTTTTTGAGACAGAATGTTGCTCTGTCACCAGGCTGGTTTCAGCATGTTGGTCAGGATGGTCTCGATCTCTTGACCTCATGATCCGCCCGCCTTGGCCTCCCAAAGTGCTGAGATTACAGGCATGAGCCACTACGCCCAGCCAGGAGACTATTATTCTAAGTGAAGTAACTCAGGAATGGAAAACCAAACATCGTATGTTCTCACTCATAAGTGGGAGCTAAACTATGAGGATGCAAAGGCATAAGAATGATACAATGGACTTTGGGGACTCCAGGGAAAGGGTGGGAGGGGGGTGAGGGATACAAGACTACAAATTGGGTTCAGTGTATACTGCTCAGGTGATGGGTACATGAAAATCTCAGAAATCACCACTAAAGAACTTACTCATGTAACCAAATACCACCTGTTTCCCAAAAACCTATGGAAAAAAAATCAGTTCCATAGAAGAGGGTGTAGAGGGTGTGTGTGGGGGGAGATGGGAGGCAGGGTGGGGGAGTTGGGAGGTATATGGGAATTCTTTGTACTTTCTGCTCAATTTTGCTGTGAATCTAAAACTGCTCTAAAACATAGTCTATTAATTTAAAAAGAAATCAATTCCTTCCATCAGGCTAAGTTCTGGGCTCCAGGGCCACTATCCGTTAAGGTGGAGGCAGGAAAATACACACACACTCACAAACACACACATTCACAAACACACACACACAAATTTTTTGCACTCCCTGGGGAGCACACTTAGGCCACATTTTCCAGGTAGCAACTACATGGGTTGACCCTTCAGCCAAAACTCTCCCATTTGGTGTAGAAATCCCTGCTTTTATCTATTCTTGTCCTTTCTTGTAAGTATTTGCAGGAATTGTGGCAGCTCAAGTTGGGAGTGGGAGTTTCTTATGTGAAGGGGACAGGGTAATTGATATGAATCTGCAGGTCATAATCAAAACATGAACCTGAAATGGGTGTGTGTGTGTGTGTGTGTGTGTGTGTGTGTAAAACCATGTCCATGGTACTGGCCCACTTTACTTGACATTATTGGATTTGTCAGTATGTCTATATTTTCTATGTCGCTGGATTAAAATCCTTATTTAGCAGCCAAACACACATATATGTCTAGAATAGAGCATAGCACATCATGGAAATCCACAATAAATACCAACTGAATTGACAAATAATGAGTGAATAAGTGATTACAGCCACATTAGCTCTGAACAAGACCAGCTGCAAAATAGGCAATTTCTCAGCCCCCCTGCCATGGCTTTATTATCTCTGTCTTGATATCTTACAGATCTGTTGTCTCCAATGTAAGGCTGACAATTTCACTATTATTATTGGGGAGGCTGTTATAATATGCCACTAGTTTTGCCTTTTTCTCTCTGCACCACCAAATTCCAATTATTCAAGGCAGGAAGGGAAGACATTAGCAGAGGTTATTACAGTGAAGCAGTCTTAAAGAAAACATCCCTCAGTGGGAAACCAAAGGAAATGCCTTCTCCACCAATTGTTTTCAGACTTTGCCCACACATTGCCATGGAGTGGGGTGGGGGATGGCTTAGACAGAACCAGGAATCTGCAGCATGGGTGAAGAAGTCAGGTCTCATTTCCAAAACAATCCCAGACTCTCCCAGTACCTTTTAATCAGATCCATTTCTGCCTGATCCCTCTTGTGAAGGAGCAAGTTCCGGCTGTTTTCAAAGATATCTTCAATCTGGTCTGGCCAGAGGAACAGAGTGCTGTTCAATTTGATGTCCTCATCTGCAAAACACATACTGTCTGCTCCAGGACACTGTTTAGCATAGGTCGGGTCAGCATGTGGCGAATTAATTAGACAGAACAAGAGGTCAACAGGAGTGGTGTGGGGGTGGCAATGAACACATGGATGAGTGACAGGGACGTTTGTTGAGCACTTACTAAGGGCCAGGCTAGAAGGTAGATGATATTATCATCCTTGTTTGCACAGATGGCAAACACAGCCATTGAGCCTAGTGGTCAAGGTTACACTGCTAGAAGGCAGCAGGGAGGAATTCAAATCCAGGTTTAATTCCAAAGCCTACATTCTAACCTCTCTGCTTGACTGCCTTCCTAGGCTAGGTCTGAGTCAAGTCAGAAACCCAGGCTGATGCTCTGGTTCCACAGTTCAAACTATTTCACTTCATCTGCATGTCGGTTTCCCTTTAGGTTAAATGGCAGTCATGGTATCAAAGCCAAATGCCCGACCCATTTTATGACTCTGGTCAATTAAAATGTCCACCCTGGATTTCCTTTGTGAATTTCGGGAGGCAGAGCCCACAGTGAGAGTCCACGGTGTATCCAGGGGTCGAGGGCACAGCTCGTGAACATGCAGGTGGATGGTTAGGGAACCACTTTTCACTCCCGGTCCCCATCTCTCCCTCCCATCAACCTCCCCCTGACATCCATACATTGTGAACACCAAGTAATTCACAGGTATTTTCAGATAGAAAATGGCTTGTCGAGAGGTTATTAACTTTTCCTTCAGAATCTGCTTCTCACTTTAAAAATCTAACTTGGCCCAACAAACTTTCAAGGAGCCCCGACTATTTTTTTCCTTTTACAATATGCAGGAGCATGAAGTAAAGCGTCTCAGCCTCTTCAAAAGTGGGATTGATGAAGATTACAGATGGGGGGCCGGGGGCTGTGGCTCATGCCTATAATCCCAGTACATTGGGAGGTCGAGGCAGGCAGATCACTTGAGGCCAGGAGTTCAAGACTAGCCTGGCCAACATGGAGAAACCCTGTCTCTACTGAAAATACAAAAATTAGTTGGGCGTGGTGGCGCGTGCCTATAATTCCAGCTACTTGGGAGGCTGAGGCACGAGAACTGATGGACCCTGAGAGGCAGAGGTTGCGGTGAACCAAGGGTGGCACTGCACTACAGCCTGGGTGACAGAGCAAGACTCTGTCTCGACAAAAAAAAAAAAAAGAAAAATATTACAGATAGGTAAAATCTACTCATTTAAAAAAATGATTCTGCATTTGGAAGTGACTTTTCCGGGAACACCAGACACAGATGCCAAGACAGGGATCTAAGAACTGGAGGTCGGCCAGGCGCCATGGCTCACGCTTGTAATCCCAGCACTTGGGAGGCTGAGGCGGGTGGATCATGAAGTCAAGAGATAGAGACCATCCTGGCCAACATGGTGAAACCCCGTCTCTACTAAAAATACAAAAATTAGCTGGGCGTGGTGTCACGTGCCTGTAGTCCCAGCTACTTGGGAGGCTGAGGCAGGAGAATTGCTTGAACCCGGGAGGCGGAAGTTACAGTGAGCTGAGATCACGCCACTGTACTCCAACCTGGTGACAGAGTGAGACTCTATCTAAAAAAAAAAAAAAAAAAAAAAAAAGAACTGGAAGTCAAGTATCTATCTATGTCTCCTTTGTGTCTAATAAGATTCCTTTTGTGTAATTCAAATTACTGTGGATATGAGTATAAAATTCGTGCCTCTAACATATGGGGGCACTTGAAAGGCAGCTCTCCTGATATTTAGTGGTAGAATTCATATAACTATCCTTTTGCTCAACACTTTACCCCTAAATATATAAATACATATAGACTATTTGAAATGTTATATATACAAATATAAAATATACATATAGGTATGCATTTTGATGGTCACACATGGCATTGGACTTACACGGCAAGTCTGCATAGTCCATCAGGAACTCCAGCCGTTCACTTGCGTCTCTAAGTTGCCTCCTGAGTTTGAACACAGTGACAGCACTGGATTTCTTTAGGAATTCAATGAGGAGTACCAGTTCCTTAGTGTTGGCAGGAACCTCACTGACTTTGTCTGCGATGTGGCTGTACTGATTACAAATGCTACAGAAAAGAAACAGCCATTGTTATCATCATCATCATCACCATCATCACCATCTAAAATGACTTTCTTGTAAGACTCCATGCTCAAAATACATAATTCCTATTTGAAAAAAAAGAAATTTTTTTTTTAAATTTTTTCCCTGCCTGCAAATCCTTGATGGATAATATTCACATGTACACTAAACTCCAGGAATAATAGCAGTTGTAATGATAATAATACCTGTTATGTATTAAGCCATTATGAAGTGCCATACCCCATTCTAATCATTTACATAGATTAACTCATTTAATCCTCACAACAATTCTAAGAGGTAGATACTACTATTATCTATACTTTATAATGGAAGAAAGTGACTCTGAGCAACATTATCGAAAGCAACATGGTATGTAGGTGTCAGAGCCAAGATCTAAACCTGGGTTAATTGACTCCAAAGCTCATACTCTTAACAAATACACCATACTACCTCTCATACACAGAACCTAGATTTAGACCAAAACACCACCACCACCAGCAGCAATTCCTCACACTTTGTGTTGAAATAGAGCACTAAATTAATTTTTAATCTTTTTTTTTTTTTTTTGAGACAGAGTCTTGCTCTGTCACCCAGGCTGGATTACAGTGGTATGATATCTCAGCTCACTGCAAACTCTGCTTCCCGGGCTCAAGCAATTCTCCTGCCTCAGCCTCCCGAGTAGCTGGGATTAAAGGTGCCTGCCACCATACCCGGCTAATTTTTGTATTTTAAGTAGAGATGGGGTTTTGCCATGTTGGCCAGGCTGGTCTTGAACTCCTGACCTCAGGTGATCTGCCTGCCTTGGCCTCCTAAAGTGCTGGGATTACAAGCATGAGTCACCACACCTGGCCTTAATCATTGCTTTTAACAGAACAACAGTAAGTTTATCCTCATGGGCTACAGGTAATCCCTCGTGGCAGAGAAAATGTTCCATTACTGGGACTACCAGGTCTAACTGGCCACTTTTCAAACATAAGACTGAAAAATGATGTTATTATACAGATAATTTGAATATGCTCTAATTTATGCAAAGGCAAATGACCGACGGTCTTGGCATCTTAACTACAATTAGAAGCAAATTATCCGCAGTACGTCCACTCCTAGCACAGAGTGGCCCTCAACAAATGTTAGCAATGATATCACATTTTTGTTATTATTACTTGATCATGACATTTTTTTTTTTTCTTTTTTGAGATGGAGTCTTGCTCTGTCACCCAGGCTGGTATGCAGTGGCGTGATCTCAGCTTACCACAACCTCCGCCTCCCAGGTTCAAGCAATTCTCTGCCTCAGCCTCCCTAGTAGCTGGGATTACAGGCACCGCCCACCCCCCCACCCCACAACCACACCCGGCTAATTTTTGTATTTTTAGTAGAGACGGGGTTTCACCATCTTGACCAGACTGGTCTTGAACTCCTGACCTCACGATCCACCCGCCTCGGCCTCCCAAAGTGCTGGGATTACAGGCGTCAGCCACTACGCCCAGCCCTGTTGATATTATTTTTAAGGCAGACAGAAACTTCAGAAGTCAGCCACCAACCTGGAGTTCAGCTGCCAACCTGGGGTGTCTGCATTCTTAGATATTCCTAGGTTCAGAATGAGGCTCTTATTTTCACTTATATTAAAAAGACCTAAAGACATTATACATTTATTTGGATAAGGATGAATGCACTGATCAACTAAGGCACCATGTTGCTTTGATTTGACAGGAACAAATGGATGACTGCTTAAGGGAAAAAAATGCATGGCTCAAACTTTCCAAAGAAAGTCTCCAAGTAGGCCTGGTGTGGAGGCTCACACCTGTAATCCCAGCAGTTTGGGAAGCTGAAGTGGGAGGATTGCTTGAGCTGGGGAGTTTGAGACCAGCCTGGGCAACATGGCAAAACTCCATCACTACAAAAAATGCAAAAATTAGCCAGGTGTAGTGGTGAGCATCTGTAGTCCCAGCTACTTCGGGGGCTGAGGCAGGAGGATGGCTTGAGCCCAGGAGGTCGAGGCTGCAGTAAGCTTTGATCATGCCACTGCACTCCAGTCTGGGCAACAGAGTAAGACTCTGTCTCAATTTTTAAAAAAGTGTCCGAGTAGTGTGAAGGCTGAAAACCTTTTGCTGTCCTCGTCCCAAACCCATATCCTATAGGCAAAGAAACTGAAGATCCAGGCTGGGTGCGGTGGCTCACACCTGTAATCTTAGCACTTTGGGAGGCCAAGGCAGGTGGATCACCTGAGGTCAGGAGTTTGAGACTAGGCTGACCAACATGGTGAAACCCTGTCTCTACTAAAAATACAAAACATCAGCCTGGTGTGGTGGCACACGCCTGTAATCCCAGCTACTCGGGAGGCCGAGGCTGGTGAATCACTTGAATCTGGGAGGAAGAGGTTGCAGTGAGCAAAGATCATGCCACTGCACTCCAGCCTGAACAACAGAGCGAGACTCTGTCTCAAAAAAAAAAAAAAAAAAAAAAAAGAAAAGAAAAGAAAACAGATAAAAAAAGAAAAGAAAAGAAAAAGAGAAACTGAAGATCCAAGAGGCAAGGCCAGCTATCCTGGCTCCAAAACCAAGAATCTGACTTCTTCATCAATGAATGAGAAAGCTGCTTGCACATGGATTTTGAGGTCAAAATGGGTTAATTCCCAGATATGCCACTGCCTAACCTGTCAGAGTCTCAGTGTCTTCATCAACACGATGGGGAAGATAATGAACAACCTCTTAGGGCTGTTATGAGTTCCTGATTAGATCCATTCTGTGCAGGGTACTTATATGGTGCCTAGATTATACCATGTGCTGGGAAGATGGTCACTAGTATTATTATTAATTTGCTGATGATTTTCTGATATGTATTTTGTAAAACTTAGAGTACTATAAAATGCTAAAATTACACATATATGAATAATATAGTATACAATATAATATTACTAGTGGTGATTATTACTAAATCATTTTATTTTACATTTATTTATTTTGAAGTAGGGTCTTGCTCTGTGGCCCAGGCTGGAGTGCAGCGCCTCAATCGTAACTCACTGCAGCCTTGACCTCCTGAGCTCAAGTGATCCTCCTGCCTCAACTTGTACATATCTCTCTTTTTTTTTCTTTTTTTTGAGACAGAGTCTTATTCTGATGCACAGGCTGGAGTGCAGTGGTGTGAACATGGTTCATTGCAGCCTCAACTTCTGGGGCTCAAGTGATCCTCTCGCCTCAGCCTCTTGAGTAGCTGGGACCACAGGCACATGAAACTATGCCTGGCTAATTTCTTAATTTTTATTTTTGTAGAGATGGTGTCTTCCCATGTTGCCCAGGCTGGTCTTGAACTCCTGGGCTCAAGCAATCCTCCTGCCTCCACCTCCCAAAGTAAACCCAATCTCATGCTGGGACTATAGACGTGAGCCATGGCACCTGGCCACTAAATCATTTTAGTTTATAGTTTAAAGTGCTTTGAGGAAGAGAGCTAGGATAACATGGAATAACCATTTTCTAACCTTCAAATAGAGACACAGTAGAAGGCAGTTGCCATCTCAGTCAAGCATTCATTACCTCTTTCTGTAACAACACCTATGTATTATCGGGGACCCCCACCCCTTTCAGTTCATGTGGTTTAGGTGGGGTTGACACCCACCCCAGAGATGGGAACACCCAGCCAGATCTAAGCCATTCTCTTGGCCAGTGTTTGATTCAGTGTTCTACAAACAACCCAAGTCAGGCCAACCTCACATGGGCCAGGACTTCTCCCAGGATGATAGACAAAGAAACTTCTTGCCTCCTCTGGATAGGAAGCCGGGAGGATGTAAGCCTGGAGCTGTGGAAGCCCATAAACTGGAGATAACCTGTTAGAGAATGGAGCCAACGTGGAGGAAAGCCAAGCAGAGACAGGGGAATTGCATCCTAATTGCAGCATTGAGGGCCTGAAGCTAGAAACCCTAAACTTTTCAACATGTGGGCCGCAAATTTCCTTTTCAACAAGCTAGTCTGTTTGAGCTTCTATCCATTACAACCAAAAACATCTTGTCTAACACATAGTTATCAGTAAAATAAAGGCATAATATAGAGTTTAAGATTGAACCGTGGAAACAAACATGGTGGCTCACACCTGTAGTCCCAAGAGACTTAGGAGGCTGAGGCAGGGGGATCACTTGAGCCCAGGAGGTCAAGGCTGCCATGAGCTATGATCACACCACTTCTGCACGCCAGCCTAGGGGACAGAACAAGACCATGTCTCTAAAAAAAGAAAGAAAAATGATATGCAAATACAGGCAGGAGGATCGCTTGAATCTAGGAATTTGAGGCTACAGTGCACTATGACTGTACCTGTGAATAGCCACTACAATCTAGCTTGGACAACATAGCAAGACCCTGTCTCTGAAAACAATTAGAAAATTAGCCAGCCATGATGGTGAATGCCTATAGTTCCAGCTACTCAGGAGGCTGAGGCAAAAGGATTGCTTGAGCCCAGGAGTTCGAGGCTACAATGAGCTATGATCAGGCCACTGCACTCCAGACAGAGTGAAACCTCCTTTTGAAAAAGAAAAAGATTGAACAACAGAATTCCCGGACCCATACAGCAGAATTCTGCCTAGGAGTGATTCTAAGGAAAATGCACCTGTAAGCACTTTGTGTTTCAAAATATGTGCTAGATGGACAGTGAGAAGGGCCTGTGACCTCAGACAGACAAGCCCAGGAAGCGGTTTGCATTCTCCTGAATTTGCCTGCAAGAAGACAAAAGCTTCAGGATCAGAGACAAACTGCTAACAAATGCTCTCCACCCGCCTACTACAACCCCCATGTCGCTTTCTCTTGACTGTTCACCTCCTAGCCTGAACCTGAATTCCTCACTACCCTTACTTAGGGGCAGAAAAAACTTAGACTAGAAAATAATCTGTTCATTGCTGGAAGGTGCAAGTTCTGGTCACTTTTTCAGCTCCAGTTGGTGCCAAATACCATTGCTATTTGTCTGCACAGAATTACAATACCTGGTATTGGTGTCTCGGTTTACATCCACTTGGAATTGAATCAGATGGTCTTTAAGATTTTGAGCTCGCTCACAGAGATCATAATTTAGGGCTGTAGCGTCAAGGCAGAACATGGCTAAAGGCACGGTGATGTGCATGGATGCAATTTCATTTCTCCGTTTCTTTATGGCATTGATCTTCTGCAGAAAGGAGCACATTCAGTAGCTTGATTTGCCTTTGAGCCTCTCCCACTTGCCCCCAGCCTAACCCCTGGCCAACCCTAGTCCAATGCTGAGCACGGTCTATGCACCAAAGAGACACTAACTGCTCATTGGATTGTCTGCAGCACATGTCACCAAAGTATAAAATTTCAAGTGGCATTTCCTACCGTCACAAAATCATCAATGTCGTGATTTTCTTTCAGGAATGCAGCGATGTTTTGCTCTGCCGTGTTATCCAATAAGTCATCATACTTTTTGTAGACATTTAAATATCTTCCATATTGAAGAGTGTGAAATCAAACACACAAATACAAGTCAACCAAACCAGATGAGTCAGAGTGGCAAATGAAGACATAGTAGCATTTTAAAAAATTTAGCCCAAGCCAGGAAAGAGAACTATAATGTGGCAAAAGTTTCATTAAACAGAGAACTCAGAATTTTGGCTCTGAATTTCAGTTTCACCACTTCCTAGCAGCGTAAACTTAGACAAAATATTTCACTTTTTCAAGAATGTGTTTGTATTAGTCCATTTTCATACTGCTGATAGAGACATACTCGAGACTGGGAAGAAAAAGAGGTTTAATTGGACTTACAGTTCCACATGGCTGGGGAGGCCTCAGAATCATGGCGGGAGGCAAAAAGACACTTCTTACATGGCAGTGGCAAGAGAAAATGAGGAAGAAGCAAAAGTGGAAACCCCTGATAAACCATCAGATCTCGTTAGACTTATTCACTATCATGAGAATAGCACAGGACAAAACGGCCACCATGGTTCAATGACCTCCCCCTGCGTCTTTCCCACAATACGTGGGAATTCTAGGAGATACAATTCAAATTGAGATTTGGTGGGGACACAGCCAAACCATATCATTCTGTCCCTGGCCCCTCCAAATCTCATGTCCTCACATTTAAAACCAACCACACATTCCCATGCTGCCCAAGACCATGGGAACCCACCTCTTGCATCAATATAACCTGGATGTGAGACCTGGAGTCAAAGGAGATCATTTTGGAGCTTTAAAGTTTGACTGCCCCACTGGATTTTGGACTTGCATGGGCCCTGTACCCCTTTGTTTTAGCCAATTTCTCCCATTTGGAATGGCTTTATTTACCCAATACCTGTACCCCCATTGTATCTAGGAAGTAACTAACTTGCTTTTGATTTTACAGGCTCATAGGCAGAAGGGACTTGCCTTGTCTCAGATGAGACTTTGCACTGTGGACTTTTGGGTTGGTGCTGAAATGAGTTGAGATTTTGGGGGACTAATGGGAAGGCATGGTTGGATTTGAAATGTGAGGACATGAGATTTGGAGGGGCCAGGGGCAAAATGATATGGTTTGGCTGTGTCTCCACCAAATCTCAACTTGAATTGTATCTCCCAGAATTCCCACTTGTTGTGGGAGGGACCCAGGGGGAGGCAGTTGAATCATAGGGCTGGGTTTTTCCCATGTTATTCTCATGATAGTGAATAAGTCTGGTGAGATCTGATGGGTTTATCAGGGGTTTCCGCTTTTGCTTCTTCCTCATTATCTCTTCTGGCAACACCTACACAAACATACCCAGGATTAATACTTTGTATCCCTCAATCCAATCAAGTTGACACTCAGTATTAACCATCACAGGTGCCTTGAATTTTATTTTATTATTTTTTTTGAGATAGACTCTCACTGTCACCCAGGCTGGAGTGCAGTGCTGTGATCTCAGCTCACTGCAATCTCCTCCTCCCAGCTTCAAGTGATTCTCCTGCCTCAGCCTCTGGAGTAGCTGAGATTACAGGCATGTGCCACCACACCCAACTAATTTAGGTATTTTTAGTAGAGACAGAATTTTGTCATGTTGGCCAGGCTGCTCTCGAATCCCTGGCCTCAAGTCATTTGCCCACCTTGGGCTCCCAAAGTGCTAGGATTACAGGCATGCATCACCAGGCTGGGCCCAGTGTCTTTAATTTTAAGTGGAAATGATCATTAACACCTCATAGGATTATTGTAATGCTTAACTGTAATAAAGTATACACAAATGAATTAATGCTGTGCCTGACATACAGTGAATGTGCAACAAATATTACGATAGTCCCTCCTTACCCTTGGGGATATGTTCCAAGACCCCCATTGAATGCCTGAAACCGCAGATAGTACTGAACCCTTTATATACTGTTTTTTCCTATACACATATATGTATTTATGATAAAGTTTAATTTATAAATTAGGCACAGCAAAAGATTAACAATAACTGAAAATAAAATAGAACATATAACAATATAATGTAAAAATAAAAGTTATATGAATGTGGTCTCTTTCTCTGTTTTTCTCAAAATATCTTGATATTTTCCAACCTTAGTTGACCTCGGGTAGCTGTAATTGCAGAAAGCAAAACCACAGACAAAGGGGACACCTGTGATTCCTATCCCTTCTTCAAGCTCCAAAATTCTATGCCTAAATCTTAAGATGAAAATCTAGGACTAATTAACCTAAAATCTATTAAATAAAATCAAAATTTTCTCTGCCTGTAATCAAATGACACAAAAATGGCTGGACAGGTTTCCCCAAAATTGGAGGATGTGTTTGGGATGGTCTGGTTTAAAATAAGTTTGAATTAAAATAAAGATGATAGTGAGTAAGCAGAATTAACTTTGTGGGACTCAGTGGCATGCTTCCAAGAGTTGACCAACAGTTTAGAGACTCTGAAACTGAGATGCAATGAAAAATCCGTGGAACTGTCAATCCAGAAAGACAAACAACCCCATCAAAAAGTGGGCGAAGGATATGAACAGACACTTCTCAAAAGAAGACATTTATGCAGCCAAAAGACACATGAAAAAATGCTCATCATCACTGGCCATCAGAGAAATGCAAATCAAAACCACAATGAGATACTATCTCACACCAGTTAGAATGGCGATCATTAAAAAGTCAGGAAACAACAGGTGCTGGAGAGGATGTGGAGAAATAGGAACACTTTCACACTGTTGGTGGGACTGTAAACTGGTTCAACCATTGTGGAAGACAGTGTGGCGATTCCTCAGGGATCTAGAACTAGAAATACCATTTGACCCAGCCATCCCATTACTGAGTATATACCCGAAGGATTATAAATCATGCTGCTATAAAGACACATGCACATGTATGTTTATTGTGGCACTATTCACAATAGCAAAGACTTGGAACCAACCCAAATGTCCATCAATGATAAATTGGATTAAGAAAATGTGGCACATATACACCATGGAATACTATGCAGCCATAAAAAATGATGAGTTCATGTCCTTTGTAGGGACATGGATGAAATTGGAAATCATCATTCTCAGTAAACTATCGCAAGAACAAAAAACCAAACACCGCATATTCTCACTCATAGGTGGGAATTGAACAATGAGAACACTTGGACACAGGAAGGGGAACATCACACACCGGGACCTGTCGTGGGGTGGGGGGAGCGGGGAGGGATAGCATTAGGAGATATACCTAATGTAAATGACAAGTTAATGGGTGCAGCACACCAACATGGCACAGGTACACATATGTAACAAACCTGCACGTTGTGCACATGTAACCTAGAACTTTAAGTATAATTTAAAAAAAAAAAAAAGAAAAAGAAAAGAAAGACAAAATGTGCCAGGCAAGGAGGCTCACACCTGTAATTCCAGCACTTTGGGAGGCCGAGGTGAGTGGATCACCTAAGGTCAGGAGTTTGAAACCATCCTGGCCAACATAGTGAAACCTTGTGTTTACCAAAAATATAAAAATTGGCTGGGCGTGGTGGCGCATGCCTGTAGTCCCAACTACTTGGGAGGCTGAGGCAGGAGAATTGCCTGAACCCAGGAGGTGGAGGTTGCAGTGAGCTGAGATCATGCCACTATACTCCAGCCTGGGTGACAGAGCGAGACGCCATCTCAAAAAATAATAAAATAAAATAAAATAAAATAAAATAAAATAACTGTGTGTCTAAGATTCCATGAACAGGGAAAACAGAGGTTTCAAATAGAATCTCTCAAATCAAATTCACAAGGGCAGGGCTTCCAAATATGAGGCCACGATTTTTTGACTAGGTTAGCAGTTGTTCTCAACTGGTGGGGACTTTTGGCCACGCCTGAAGACATTCTTGGCTGTCACAACCAAGGGATTCCTGCTGGCATGCATAATTCCTACAAGGATTCTGCTAAACAGACCACAACGCACAGGACAGCCCCCACAACAGAATTTTCCAGTCAAAAATGTCAATAGAGCTGCAGTCCAAAAACTCTGGGTTAGCATGACCAAATCTCTTGGTTTGCCTGGGACAGTCCAGGTTTACACCTGCTGTCCCACGGTAATTGTTAATAACATTCTTTTCACTCGTAAAGTGTCTCACTTTGGAAGCTACTTACAGGATCACCCTAACTAGTGTGATATGGTTTGGCTGTGTCCCCACCCAAATTTCATCTTGAATTGTAGTTCCCATAATCCCCACGTGTTGTGGGAAGGACTCGGTGGGAGGTAATTTAATCATGAGAGCGGTTACCCTCATGCTGTTCCTGTGACAGTAAGTTCTCACGAGATCTGATGGTTTATAAGAAGCTTTTCCCTCCCCCTTTTGCTCAGCACTTCCCCTTCCTGCTGCGATGAGAAGATGGATGTGTTTGTTTCCCCTTCTGCCAGGATTGTAAGTTTCCTGAGGCCACCCCAGACCTGCAGAATTGTGAGTCAGTTAAGCCTCTTTCTTTTGTAAGTTACTTGGTCTCAAGCATGTCTTCATTAGCAGCGTGAGAACGGACTATACATAGTGACTGCTCACGTGTGCAACTGTGAGATGTTTTACAGTGTGACGATTAAAGGGCATGGCCTGTGGGTTCAGATAACTGATTCTCAATCCCCAAATCCAAAAAGTTCTGAAAACAGACAGTTGCCTCAAAATTCACTTGGTAGCAAAAGTTGGCCTAAACGGATATGAGGCTATTATGTGACTACTTACAGGTTTCCCTGCAGAAATACCAACATGTTGCCCCAGACCTCACAGAAACTGCAGGATAATATATGATATATGCATTATGTTACTTTTATATAACCCAGAAATTTTGAAGTGCCAAAACCCATCTGGCTTCACAACTATCAGATAATGGAGGTGGATCTGTAATTGAATTTGAATCCTGGCTCTCCTAACTATTTGCTATGTAACACTGGGACAGTTAGAGTTTCCTCACTTGTAAAGTGGGAATAAATAGTAATACTCATGTAAGTATTGGCTATTCTTACTATGTATGTGTTCAGGTGTTTGGGAACAGGAATAGCTTATTGGATGAGAGTTAAGAACACCAAATCAATGCCAAAAAGCTACGTAGCTAATAAATTTATAACTCAACTTACTTGCAGGGGCCAACTTGATTTTTCTGAAATACCTTGAAAGTTTGAATCAAAAAATCAGAAACAAGTTTTTCTTCTGCGTTAACAGTTCCAAGGATCAGATTATATCCTTTCAGCTCTGGGAACAGGACAGATTCCACCTGAAGAGTAAACACCACTTTTGCATGTTGCAAGACTTAAGAAGGGAGATGGTACCCAAATGCAAAGCCTCCTCTAATGCACTCATTTCCAAGGATGCCAGCTGCATTTTTATTCTATTTCCTCTTAGATAGTGCTGGAATCAGCCTGCTGTTTCCTCTACCTCTGTTCTCTCTCCTTTCCTTCTTGCCTGGATTACTCATCTTTCAAATCCCTGACATTTCAAGGGGCTTGTCCTTTGAGAGTCCCCCTTGTCCCGCTCCCCGCTCCACCACCCTCCAGTGGATGTTGGTTTCCCTGTTTCAGGCTCATCTTCTGAACTTTTCCTGCTTAGCACTCATCACAACTGCAATTAGATGAATGTGTAATGAGATGTTCTAGGTGTGTCACGGAATACAAATTCCATGAAGGCCTGGATCATATTTGACTTCTTCACTGTTATATCCCCAGGGCCTAGCAAAAGCTTGGCACTTAGTAAGTGCTCAAAAAATACTGGGTGAGTCAATCAATACTATCGTACTGCTCCCCTCCTCCCCTACTACCCGGTTTTCCTAATGAAAATTCTGGAGACATGGATTCTAATTCTGAATCTGCCACTGATGGACAATGTGACCTTAGGTAAACTACTTCTCTTGTGGGGTTTTTTTTTTTTTTTTTTTTTTTTTGAGACAGAGTCTCACTCTATGGCCCAGGCTGGAGTGCAGTGGCGTGATCTGGGCTCATTGCTACCTCTGCCTCCTAGGCTCAAGCGATTCTCCTGCCTCAGCCTCCCGAGTAGCTGGGATTACAGGCATGCACCACCGTACCCAGCTAATTTTTGTATTTTTAGTGGAGACAGGGCTTCACCATGTAGGCCAGGCTTGTCTTAAACCTCAAGCAACCCACCCACCTCAGCCTCACAAAGTGCTGTGATTACAGGCATGAGGCACCACATCTGGCCTAAACTACTTCTCTGAATCCCCATTTTCTCATCTGTAAAAAAAGAAGAGATGTACTAGATTCTCCTCTAAGCCCAGGGAAAACAAAAAGCTATGGCTTTATGGTCATGAGGCACTGAAAGTTTCTTCTGAGAGAATTCATACTCTCTCACTTCTTTTTTTTTTTAAAGAGATGGTCTCACTCTGTCACCCAGGCTGGAGTGCAGTGGCACCATCATAGCTCCTATGCTATATGACTCCTAAGCTCAAGCAGTTTTCCTCCCTCAGCCTCCTGAGTAGCTGGAGCGACAGGTGCCTGCGACCATGCCTAATTTTCTTATTTTTATTTTTATTTTTGTACAGACAGGGGCTCTCTCTATGTTGCCCAGGTTGGTCTTGAACTGGTGGTCTGGCTTCACAGCTTTCAGAAAATGGAGGTAGACCTGTAATTGTATATGAATCCTGGCCCTTGGCTCAGCCTCCAAAAGTATTGAGATGGCAGGCATGAGTCTCCACGTCTAGTCACTCTAACTCCCTCATGGCACGTGTGTGTCTCTGAGAATGTTCTCACTTGCATGACTCATGCAGGCTGCAAAGTTCCTGCCTGGGACCCATTGTCTTCCATTGTCCTCTCTGCTAAGAAAGCTTTTAGTGGCTGGTCTCAGAAAAGGTCTTCAGAGTGCTTCAGTGAGTTACATGGGTTATATGCCTTTGATGGAAACGCATCAATTTAGAAAGGGGGAAAATCAAGTGCAAATGATCTTTGTCTTCTTTGGCCAATCCAAAGGTTTTGAAACCAGTGGAGGAGCAACTTCTTTGCTGCAGCCATACTACAGACAGCTGCCAAAGGCAATGAGATGGAGGGACTGGCACTGGTCAATGCGTGAATGAAATGGTTTAGGGCAGCACAATTGGTGCCCCCAGGCCATGTGACAGATCACAAGTGGGCAGGATAATGGATTGTCTCATGGGAAGAAGTCTTCAAACTTAAGAGGATGAAATACCTCTTGCTGCTCTTTCAATGTGGTTGATTCTCTCATGCCCTGTAGAGCAGTCTGTGAAATGGAGTCAAGAACAATCGAATTCGGCTGGGTGTGGTGGCTCACACCTATAATCCCCACACTTTGGGAGGCCAAGGCAGGCAGATCGCTTGAGCTCACGAGTTCAAGACCAGCCTGGGCAACATGGCAGAACCCTGTCTCTACAAAATACAAAAATAAGCCAGGCATGGTGGTGTACACCTGTTATCCCAGCTACTTGGGAGGCTGAGATGGGAGGATGGCTTGAGTCCGGGAGGTAAAGGTTGCCTCCCGGGCTCAAGCAGAAAAAAAAAATCTTTTTTTTTTTTTTTTTTGAGATGGAGTTTCACTCTTGTTGCCCATGCTGGAGTGCAATGGCGCAATCTAGGCTCACTGTAACCTCCACCTACTGGGTTCAAGTGATTCTCCTGCCTTGGCCTCCCGAGTAGCTGGGACTACAGGCACCCGCCACCACGCCCAGCTAATTTTTTGTATTTTTAGTAGAGATGGGGTTTCACCATGTTGGCCAGGCTGGTATTGAACTCCTGACCTCAGGTGATCCACCCATCTCGGCCTCCCAAAGTGCTGGGATTACAGGTGTGAGCCACTGTGCCCAGCCCCTTTAATAATTCTTTCTCACAAATATGCTTTCCTGCTTTCTTTCTGTGTCTTGAATAATGCTATTTACTCTATTTTCAAAAGTCTCTTGTTAGCTTTTCCCTACCAACTTTTTTTTTTTTTTTTTGACAGAGTCTCACTCTGTTGCCCAGGCTGGAGTGCAATGGTGCAATCATAGCTCACTGCAACCTTGAACTTCTGGGCTCAAGTGATCCTCCTGCCTCAGCCTCCTGAGTAGCTGGGACTACAGATGTGTGCCACCACACCCAGCTAATTTAATTTTGTAGAGATGAGGTCTTGCTATACTGCCCAGGGTGATATTGAACTCCTGGCCTCAAGCAATCTTCCTGCTTCTCGACCTCCCAAAGCACTAAAATTATAGGTGTGAGCCACACTTGACCTTAACTAACTTTTAAAATTCTTTTTAAACCATATATACGGCAGATCTTGCAGTGAGTGAAGGTAACGCCCGCCAGTTGCCATTCTTAAAGATTTTTCTTAGTCAACCTGCAGAACTATGTTTTTAAGTCTTCACTAACCAGTTCAGAGATAAAACAGTCTGACGGGCTTAAGGAGGAAGCTAGGGCTGTGGGTGTCGCTAGATGGGGAACTCAGAGTCTGCGTTGTTTTTCCTTCTTGTCTGGTAAAGTCATTGGTATTCACATAGGCCTTGTTTTCAAACCTGGTACAAACCGTGTCTTCTTGGCATTGTAATTCATCAAATGTAGTACCGGCTCTGGTACCTGCCATTGCGGTGGCAGCCGCGTGCATGCTGAGCTCTCCTGGCTCAGCTGCTTTCACACATTGCCGATCAGCAGCAGCAGCAGTGAAGGAGAGCTTAAGTGGTATGTATTTCAGCTGTCCCCATACATAGTCATCCAAATTACAGGGTCTTCTCTTCCATTTCCTTCCTAGGGATACTTGTAGGAGATCTTCCCACTGTTTCTTCCCCTCCCACACACCCAGTTTTAATGGAGCACTTAGAACCCTGTAAGTACCGGATTGCAAAGAGAAGAGTGCTTGGGCCTCCTTGCACTGCAACCTTGAACTTCTGGGCATTCATTTCACATAAGCAAGCCCATGTGAAGCATACATAATGTATGGAGAGAGTGAGAAGGTGGAAGGGTGAGGGAGCTAGCCAGCAAGACCCCACAGATCCCTTCCCTATATGGAACTGGACAATGGCCCTTTGGTCATACAAACCAATCAGAGGGAGCTAGGAAAAGATGGAGCTAAAAGGAGTTACATCCATGTGCATGATCCCGTCTAGTAATAAAAGTTTGTTAATAAGTGTCTTGAATTTAATTAGTAACTCTACCCTGGAAAGCAAACTGGAAAGGGCTTGGGCCAAGAAGGGAAGGGTTATTCTCTCTAGAAGCCTACAGTGGCTAAAACATAACAAACCAACAAACAAACAAGCACACAGACAAGTGAAACTTCAAACTGAAATTGAAAAAAAGTTCTTGGCAAGTTAATGGCAATTGATTCATGATGGATTATTAACCCACGGATATGGCTTGGGACCTATCCGATTCATTGAAGTTGACATCATGGAGGACACTATACTCTCTCACAAAGTAGGTCTTTTTTTTTTTCTTTTTTCTTTTTTTTTTTTTTGGAGATGGAGTCTCGCTCTGTCGCCCAGGCAGGAGTGCAGTGGCACCATCTCAGCTCACTGAAACCTCTGCCTCCTGGGTTCAAGTGATTCTCCTACAAAGCAGCTCTTCATGCCCTTGTTAGAAGCACAATTCTGGGCTGCGTGAATATTTCTTTATGGTCCAAATCATCTGTCTGGGGTCAAGGGGTTATATTCAGGATATATCTCCAAAGTGAAGCTCCCTTAACTGAATATCCCAGCGACCTGACTTGTACAACCTCTTTCAATACATTTTATTCACTAAGTGAAAAAATCATGCAAATGAATGATAAAGTGACTACTATACCTTGGGGATCCCATTAGAGTTCTTAATAATTTCCAGGAAAGAGTCACGTATTAATTCCCAGCAGCCATCAAAAGATGGATTGAAGACAATATTGGGTTCACTGACTTCAAGTTTGATCATGATTAGCTGAGGTATGAAAAACTTCATCTCTTGGTAGGGCTCCTTAAAATCATTCCCATCCTTCAGGAGACATAAGGTAGGGCAAGTGTTACAAAATTGGGCCTTCCAAAATGAAGGGAGTGAATTTTACACATTCATAGAACTACATGAGGATCAGAAAAGGCAATGAAGGGCATCATACACTGTTTATATTTAAAATATGGGCTGGGGCCAGGCACCATGGCTCACACCTGTAATCCCAGCACTTTGGGAGGCCGAGACAGGTGGATCACCTGAGGTCAGGAGTTCAGGATCAGCCTGGCCAACATGGTGAAACCCTGTGTCTACTAAAAAACACAAAAAACTAGCCAGGCATGGTGATGGGCGCCTGTAATCCCAGCTACTTGAGAGGCTGAGGCAGTAGAATCACTTGAATCCAGGAGGCAGAGGTTGCAATGAGATCACGCCGTTACACTACAGCCTGGGCAACAAGAGCGAAACTCCATCTCAAATAAATAAATAAATAAATAAATAAATAAATAAATAAATAAAATATGTATTGGGTATAGCTTAGCCCACCCTAACTCCATGCACTCTCCCTCTCCCAAAGCCTTTATTCCCTTTTGTTTATGTGGCTTGATGATTCCTGCACCCAATTTCTAGATCCTTCCCACCCTTCAAAATTCAGCTAAAACATTTCTTCCTTTGGGAAGCCTCCCTGTTTCTCAGCTGGATATAATCTCCTCCCACTTCTGAGCTTGTGTATTTCTACTTCCTCTGTTTTTTTTTTTTTAATTTTATTTGTTTTCTTAGAGATGAGGTCTCACTATGTTGCCCAGGCTGGTCTTAAACTCCTGAGCTCAAGTGATCCTCCTGCCTCAGCCTCCCAAAGTGCTGGGATTACAGGCATGAGACACCAGGCCCAGCCTAGTATTTTTTTCTTTCTCTGTGGTAGGAATTTATATGCATATCTCAACTTCTCTATTCTAAAGTTGAGGGCAGGATCTATGTCTGATCACTTCTCTCCTCCAAAATACCTGAGACAGCATATAGTACCTAACAGGTGCTCAATAAAAATTTATTGATTCAGTCCAAAAGTATTCATCATAATCTGCATAACCCCAAATGGAGTTGCTAATGAGCATAGTTTATTTTAGACACTCAAAATGTCAACCTTGCTACAACAGAAATATTGACATAGAGCTATTTCCAATTCCCTACAAAAGCTCTAACCCAGGATGCCCTCATAAACTACAGCGCCTAATGAAATTGTCAGAAGGCAGCTGTAAAGTATTTCTTACACAGAGATTTCTAGATCCATTTAAAGATGACTGATGATATTTGGTGAATACCTACTGTATATCAAATACCTATAAATTCCCCCCTTTTTTCCAGACACAGGAAGATTTTACATTTCCCTTTGAGTGGAATTTTAGAGTGAGATTGGCTTCCACTCCTGGGTTTCTTCTGCTTAGCAAAGTAGACAATCACAATTACATTTATAGATTGGTCCTCTTTAGAGAGCTAACATTGCAATTCAGCACCACTGATTTCTATATTTTTGAGCAAAAGGCCAATTGTTCATCTTTATTACTTCATTTGGAAAACTTCACCTTTTATAACCAGGTAATTTTTAATTTTTGTTACTTTTTTAAGATAAAATGTGCACACGGCATAAAATTCAAAAGAATATTCATTGATTTTTAGGCTATCCAAATTCAGGGAATGCTATGGTGCTTTGAAAACTAGGACTTGGTGTTTTCAGTTTTCTCTCTTTTTTTTTTTAGACAGAGTCTCACTCTCTCACCCAGGCTGGAATGCAGTGGCGTGATCTCGGCTCACTGCAACCTCTGCCTCCCAGGTTCAAGTGAGTCTCCTGCCTCAGTCTCCTGAGTAGCTGGGACTACAGGCACGCACCACCACACCCGGCTAATTTTTGTATTTTTAGTAGAGATGGGGTTTCACCATGTTAACCAGGCTGGTCTCGAACACCTGACCTCAGGTGATCCGCCTGCCTTGGCCTCCCAAAGTGCTGGCATTACAGGCATGAGCCACCGTGCCTGGCCAGTGTTTTTAGTTTTCATTTCGACTTCACTAAAACAGTTTCATGAAAGAAGTTCTTAATTAGGTCAACAAAGCCTTTTGTCTTTAGAGGTGCCCCTTGCCAAGACCAAAGAACAAAAACCCATATCTGCAATGAAACATACAGCACTCCCTCAATATCAAGCCAAAGATTGAAAACAAACCTTTTCCAACCCCCTCCTTGTAACAGAGAGGATGAAAAAATGATTCCTTCTCCCCAAACTGTAAGACATATGTCTTTCATTTTATGCAATTTTTCTTTAAATTTTCTTAACAACTTCTCTACTTCTGTACATTTTTACCAACTTAATACTGAGTTATTATCTCAAGAAATTTTGCTATGTATTTAAGGAAATTATTTTTAAAATTATTCCAATCCACAGCTGGGCTGGACTTTTTAAGATTTTATTTATGGTTTTATATCTCACTTTAAAAATTAAAAAATTGATACCTATTAATTGTACATATTTACAGGATACATATAATGTATAGTGATCAGATCATGGTCATTAGCATATCCATCATCTGAAACATTTACTTTTTTTTTTTTCTTTTTGAGACAGAGTTTCACTCTTGTCGCCCAGGCTGGAGTACAATGGCGTGATCTGGGCTCACTGCAACCTTTGCCGCCTGGGTTCAAGCAATTCTCCTGCCTCAGCCTCCCGAGTAGTTGGGACTACAGGCATCCGCGACCACGCCAGGAAAATTTTTGTATTTTTAGTAGAGACAGGGTTTCACCATGTTGGCCAGGCTGGTCTTGAACTCCTGACATCAGGTGATCTGCCCGCCTTGGCCTCCCAAAGTGCTGAGATTACAGGCGTGGCCTGTAATGCACCCGGCCACATTTACCATTTGTGTGTGTGTGTGTGTTGGGAACATTCAAAATCCTTCTTCAAGCTAAAAGAAGACATTTTTATAAACTAACAACTGCCTGATGTGGGTGCAGGTCAAGCATTTCACTTTGTGCCCTGGCTCACAGCTGAGGACATACATGACAGAATCCTGGCTCTAACCAGGTAACCAGGTTATTCCCCACAAAAGGTCCAAGTGCAGATCCCTGACATACTTTGTGTATCATGAAAAGGGAAACGAGGTCCTCAAGTGACTTAATGACCAGCTCCCTGAGCTGCAGCGACATGAATGATGCCACAGAAGCAAAATATTCCTCAATGTTTCGACAGGAGTCATAGCTGCTCTTGGGAGCAAAATGAATCCAGTGCTCCTTCCGTGAGGTAAAAAGCTGGGCGCAGGTGGGGATCCACCTGTAAAGACAGAAGGGTGTCCATGTGAGAAGCTCTTCTGGGCTCCGAGGCACCCTCTTGCCATGCCCCCTGAGCTCAGTGATGAGGCAGATGGGATCATGTCCCACCAAGCAGCCTTGCAAATCAATACTTTCAATTTCCGGCCCCCTTACCTGCCATGCCTCTTTCTTGGGAAGAAAGTAATAAGATTTGAATTAAGAGGTTATTCTTCCATTGAGAATACCCAAATGGAAAGGGGATATTGGTGGCATGTCCTGCTGAAAGTCTACAGTTTCTTCATTATAATCAGAGATTGGGGTAAAGGGGCATAAGGAACTAGAATGTTCTGTCCAACTTCTCTCTCTCTAGCAGATGCCTGGCCTCTGATTCAAACTTCATAGGGGGAAAGAGAGAATGAGGAGCAAAGAAAGAAAACATGAAAGGAGAAACTCCAGCGTGGCCCTGGCTGCTCAGAAGTTGATTGTAGAAATCAGAAAACCAAAAGAAGAAATAGCCAAGTGTGGTGGCTCATGCCTGTAATCCCAGCACTTTGGGAGGCCGAAGCGGGCAGATCACTTGAGGCCAGAAGTTCGAGACCGGCCTGGCCAACATGGCAAAACCCCATCTCTACAAAAACAAACAAACAAAAATTAGCTGGGCATGGTGCATGGTGACGCATACCTGTAGTCCCAGCTACTTGGGAGGCTGAGGCAGGAGAATCACTTGAACCTGGGAGATGGGAGGTTGCAGTGAGCTGAGATTGTACCACTACACTCCAACTTGAGTGACAGAGTGAGTGAAACTCTGTCTCAAACAAACAAACAACAACAACAAAGAAGAAGAAATAGATGCTTCATTGTTTCTTTCCTCCCACGTCCCCCAGTTTCTAATTCCCGGTGAAAACCACTGGCCTTTTCATCCTTTCGCATCTTTTCTCTGATTGCTAAAAAGGTACTACTCTAGCAATCAGAGAAGCACTACTACTGGTTGTAGTCATAGAGGTATGAGATTTATTGAGCAGCTATTATGTGCCAATGATTGCATCTACATTTTCTCTGCTAACAGAAAACCCATCTGCAGGTATTATTATCACTGTTTTACACAAGGGAATTTCTCTGGCTGTGGAGGTAGTCTTGCAGGCATTTGCAAAGGAAAAAGGAATTGTGTAAATGTATGAAACCCTTTTGCCTTGAAATCTTGAGGCCATTTATCTGGACTATCTGAATATAAGTCATTCAAATGCATTCCCCTGTAACACAGCAAGATATAAAGCAGGGGTCCCCAACTCCTGGGCCATGGACTGGTTGTAGGAACCGGGCTGCACAGCAGGAGGTGAGCAGCAGGTGGGCGAGCCAAGCTTCATCTGTATTTACAGCCGCTCCCCATGGCTTTCATTACCACCTGAGCTCTGCCTCCTGTCAGATCAGCAGCAGCATTAGATTCTCACAGAAGCGTGAACCCTACTGTGAACTGCATATGCGAGGGATCCAGGTTGCACACTCCTTAGGAGAATCAAATGCCTGATGATCTGTCACTGTCTCCCATCACCTTCAGATGGGACCATCTAGTTGCAGGAAAACAAGCTCAGGCCTCCCTCTGTTTCTACATTATGGTGAGTTGTAGAATTATTTCATTATATATTACAATGTAATCATAAAAATAAGGTGCACAGTAAATGCCGTGTGCTTGAATCATCCTGAAACCATCCCCCTGCCCTAGTCTGTGGAAAAACTGTCTTCCACAAAACCAGTCCCTGTTGCCAAAATGGGTGGGGACTGCTGGTCTAAAGGATTCCAGGAGGAGGAAATGGGGGTGACAGCCTCCCAAGGAATGGTGATGGGTGAGTTTCAAGAAGGCAGAGGGAGACTAGGCATGGGGCACAAAGCAGCTGGACATGAAAAAAAGAGGACATGAGGCCAGGCACGGTGGCTCATGCCTGTAATCCCAGCACTTTGGGATTACGGCTAATAATACAAAAAAAATTAGCCGGGCATGGTGGCACACACCTGTAGTCCCAGCTACTGGGGGTGCTGAGGCAGGAGAATCGCTTGAACCCAGGAGGCAGAGGTTGCAGTGAGCTGAGATCACACCACTGCACTCCAGCCTGAGTGACAGAAAGAGACTCTGTCTCAAAAAAAAAAAAAAAAAAAAAAAAGACACGAAAGGATGCCAGTGGGACGACCCCCATGCTGGGTACCAGCTTCATTTCAGAGGGTTTTCAGTCTTTAAGATACCACGGTGCACCCCCACTCGGAGGGCAGATACTGACTTGTTGAGAAGAGTCTGGTGCGCCTCCAGGCAGTGTTTCTGGACCACATCCCAAAATTCCTGAGGCTGCAGAGGCAATTTTCCCGCTAGTATTTCTGCCGTTCGAACAAACCTGAGGTCTCTGAATCTGCCAAAAGAGAGGGAAAAATTTCCTAAGCTAAAGAACGCTTAATAACAAATTCCGCAGGACAGATTCCAAGGGTGTGTGTTCACGTTTCTCAATGAGAGGAAAGTTAAACAGAATCAAATGAATTACAGGATATGGGAAAGATCCTGAGGAGGATATGGGAGGTTGAGGAGGGAGGAGATAAGTCCTAAAGAACGCTTGCAGGGAGGAGACAAATGAGGTGACCCAAGAGTGCTCCTGAGCCTTAGATGTGCCTCACTCTGCATAACCCATTGAAGAGTGGGGCTGTAGCACCAGCTGGAGACTCAGCTGGCTGAGAACTTGGGTATCAAATGGACGAATCAATGTTCTTTACAACAGTGAAGACCCAGAGGCCAGGACCAAGCAGAGCATCTTCATCATCAAATGGAATTCACCCAAGCCTCTGGGTAAGCTCTTGAAGGTAACTTTGAGGACTGCTGTGATTTAAAACAAAGAGTTTATGGATCCCAGCACTTTGGAGGCTAAGGAGGGAGGATGGCTTTGAGCTCAGGAGTTCAAGACCAGCCTGGCAATATAGTGGGACATCATCTCTCCAAAAACAAAACAAAACAAAAGGCCGGGCGAGGTGGCTCACACCTGTAATCCCAGAACTTTGGGAGGCCGAGGTGGGTCGATCACAAGGTCAGGAGTTCAAGACCAGCCTGGCCAAGATGCTGAAACCCCGTCTCTACTAAAAATACAAAAAAATTAGCTGGGCGTGGTGGTGGGTGCCTGTAATCCCAACCACCCAGGAGGCTGAGGCAGAGAATTGCTTGAACCCGGGAGGCGGAGCTTGCAGTGAGCAGAGATCATGCCACTGCACTCCAGCCTGGGGGGCAGAGCAAGACTTGTCTGAAAAAAAAAAAAAAATAGACGTGCCACGTGTGGTGGTGCACACCCGTAATCCCAGCTACTTAGGAGGCTGAGGCAGAAAGATCTCTTGAACCCAGGAGGTCAAAGCTACAGTGAGCCCTGATTGCATCACTGCACTCCAGCCTGGGTGACACAGCAACACCCTGTCTCTAAAAAGAAAAAAAAAAAAAGCTTATGGAGCCAAAAAAGCCTTTTTAAGCCCTCTAACTCTTGTCACTGTGAGGGTAAAGAAAGGCCAACCAGTGAGAAGAAATGAGAGTTTTCTCCACTACGAGAGGTATCCTTTTAACACCTAAGTCAGATTCTATCTGCTCCAAACCCTCCAATGACTTCCCATTTCAGAATAAAAGCGTGCCTAGTGACTGGGGCCCACTAGGTGCTCTGCACCCTGTGCCATCTCTCTTGCTCCTGTCCTGCCTGTCACCCGCCCCCACCATCTCCTCTCCTACCCACCTCCCTGACTCACAGTGTTCCAGGCATGCTCACCTCATACTGTTTCCAGGACGCGCCCACCTGCTGCTGCTTGGGTCCTGTGCACAAGCTGTTCCCGCTGCCCCCAATACTCATCCCCTCGACTTCTAAGGGGCTGACCTCTTCACCTTCCAGCCTTGGCTCAGATGTCACCTTCACAGTAAAGGCTACCCATGGCTGGGTGTGTGGTTGTGCAGGCTCTGCCCCTTCCAAAGGGCCGGAATGGGTGAGTGCTCTGCTTGTCAAGAAATGCACCCTGGGGCTGGGTGCGGTGGCTCACGCCTGTAATCCCAGCACTTTGGGAGGCCAAGGTGGGTGGATCACTTGAGGTCAGGAGATAAAAGACTAGCCTGGCCAACATGGTGAAACCCCATCTCTACTAAAAATTAAATAAATAAATAAATAAATAAATAAATAAATAAATAAATACAAAAATTAGCCGGGCCTGGTGGCGGGTGTCTGTAATCCCAGCTATTCAGGAGGCTGAGGCAGGAGAATTGCTTGAACCTAGGTGGCAGAGGTTGCAGTGAGCCGAGACTGCACCACTGCACTCCAGCCTGGACAACAGAGCAAGGCTGTGTCTCAAAAACAGAAACAAATGCACCCCGGTGTTAGGCTGCATCCATCCCATTAGCGGAACAGGGGTGGCAGGGAGGTTTGTTAGATTCAAACAAGTGTTTTATGGGCAAGCAGCCCCACCACAGCCCCACACAAACCACACTCCCTATCCCCATTACTCTGGCTAATTTTTCTTTTCATTGTACCCATCACCTTCTAACATATTATATAATTTATTTACCTAATATATTTATTGTCTGTTTTCCCCCTAGAAAAATGAACTCACTTCTGTTCTCTACTACACTAAAACAATGCTTAGCACATAACCAGGACCCGGCACCTATTTGTTAAATGAATGAATGAATGAATGACTAAATAAATGGAAAAAAAAAAAAAAGACAAATGAACTCAGTTTGGAAGCCAAGAGACAGAAGAGCCTTTGGACCTAATATATATTTATTTTCTATCTTATGCTTGAGTGACACCTCCTAGAACTATTGATGCTAGAGTTGTCCAGACTATATCGGTAGGGTAGAGCGGCTGGATAAGGAAGAGCGGAAACTAATAAAAAGCTCTCATCAAGCCCTCCACTTTTTTTTTTTTTCTTGAGACAGGGTCTCACTCTGTCACCCAGGCCGGAGTACAGTAGCGATCTTGGCTCACTGCGGCCTCAACTTCTGAGGTTCAAGCAATTCTCCTGCCTCAGCCTCCCAAGTAGCTGGGACTACAGGCACACATCATCACACCTGGCTAATTTTTGTATTTTTAGTAGAGACAGGATTTCACCATGTTGGTCAGGCTGGTGTCCAACTCCTGACCTCAGATGATCCACCCACCTCAGCCTCCCAAGGTGCTGGGATTACAGGCATGAGCCGCCACGCCCAGGCTCTCATTGCTGATTTTTTTGGTTCAGTTGATAAAATTCTTCTAAATGATTTCAGTTCACTTTGGTGCTTCTGTTGCTGGCATAATCTTCCTCAGGGAACCATGAAAAGCAAGTGGTAAAAAGTCTTTCTTCTCAGTGAAGCTATAGGCTCAACAATTTGCCGTCTTTGCTACAAGATCAATTTAAACTCACGTACATGTGATTATCTATTATCTTCTGAACTTCTTTATGAAGTTTCTGGCTATTCATCCAGCTCTAAGACTGACTTCCTCACTAGTTTCTATGTTAATTTATTTTTTTAGCTCGTAAACACGCTGGTACTTAAAGCAATACCTTAATTTGTTGAGCAATTACTGTGTGCCAAGCAGTAGTCTAAGCACTTTTTTTACCTAACAACTCCATGAGGTAGGTATTGTTATGATGATTCCCATTTGTATGTAGAACACAGGGTCAGACTAGACGGTGGCTCACGCCTTAATCCCAACACTTTGGGAGGCTGAGGCAGGAGGAATTCTTAAGACCAGGAGTTCAAGACCAGCCTAAGCAACATAGAGAGACCCTGTTTCTACAAAAAAAATGTAAAAATTAGTCAGACATGGTGGCATGCACCTATAGTCCCAGCTACTTGGGAGGCTGAGGAGAGAGCCCAGGAGTTTGAGGCTGCAGTGAACTCTAATCATGCCACTGCACTGCACCCTGGGTGACAGAGCAAGACCTTGTCTAAAACAAGAAAGCAAGCAAGCAAGCAAGAAACAGGGTCACAGAGAAAGGAAGGAAGGAAGGAAGGAAAGAAGGAAGGACAGACAAACAAACAAACAGGGCCAAACAGAAAGAAAGGAAGGAAGGAAGAAAGGCAGGCGGGGCGTGGTGGCTCATGCCTGTAATCCCAGCACTTTGGGAGGCCGAGGCAGACGGATCACCTGAGGTCGGGAGTTCGAGACCAGCCTGACCAACATGGAGAAACCCCGTCTCTACTAAAAATACAAAAAAATTTAGCTGGGCATGGTGGCACATGCCTGTAATCCAGCTACTAGGGAGGCTGAGGCAGGAGAATCGCTTGAATCTGGGAGGCGGAGGTTGCGGTGAGCTGAGATCATGCCATTGCACTCCAGCCTGGGTAACAAGAGCAAAACTCTGTCTCAAAAACAAAAACAAAAACTGAGGGTGATGTTGTAATGGAGGTAATGCCAAATTAACAATTACTGGTGCTTAAGTTAGATACTGTTTTAAGTGCTTTGGATGGAGTAAGTTATTTATTCCTATTATCAATCCTATAAAGTGGAAACTCTATTAACATTATCGCAAATCTAGAGATAAAGAAAGCAAGGCACAGAAAAGTGATGGGACCACATATTTGCCTGTGAAGCAGCAGAGCTAGGAGTTAGACCTGAGCAGCCTGGCTCCAAGTCCTGCAATTAAGCAGGATATTCCAGTGCTTAGAGACAGGCACGGGGTGCCCTGAGGACAGAAAGGAGGGCCAAGTAAGCCTGCAAGGAAAGGTGTCACTTATAATTCACATGCATATTTGGCCTAGATTTTTTTTTCTTTCATTTCTCTGTGCTGTCAGGGCTACCCCCACTGTGCACAGCAGAATAGGCTTGCTTACACGTGGATGCAATAAAGGGAATGAAAAACAAAGGGAGGGACTTCTTACTCTGCAAACCACAGTTCTTTCAGCCTCAGCATCATAGGGTTCACCGTGTGCAGATGCTCCTCGTTCCACTTCTTGGCGCTCTTGTAGACACTGTGCCAGGGCACAGGGGCCCGGATCACTCTTTGAGGAAACAAGCGGGGGATGCTCTCAATAAAGAGCCGTTTTCTCTCCACTGGGTCCATGAGGATGTAATCAACTACAATGGGAAATGGCAAACACCTCGTTATTAAGCGCTAAGGTTGTGCTCTTAGCTTCAACTCACTTTTTTTTGTTTTGTTTTTAATATAGAGATGGGGTCTCACTATGTTGGCCAGGCTGGTCTCAAACTCCTGGGCTCAAGTGATCCTACCACCTCAGCCTCCCAAAGTGCTGGGATTACAGGTGTGAGTTACTACACCTGGCCTTAGCGTCAACTCTTTTTTTTTTTTTTTTTTAAGACAGAGTCTCACTCTGTTGCCCAGGCTGGATTGCAGTGGTTCAATCTCAGCTCACTGGGTTCAAGCCATTCTCCCGCCTCAGCCTCCCCAGTAGCTGGGATTACAGGTGCCTGCCACCACACCTGCCTAATATTTTGTGTTTTCAGTAGAGACAGGGTTTTGCCATGTTGGCCAAGTTGGTCTTGGAATCCTGACCTCAGGTGATCCACCCGCCTCGTCCTCCCAAAGTGCTGGGATTATAGGTGTGAGCTAGCACACCTGGCCTTAGCTTCAACTCTTAGAATGTAAATGAGCCTCTGTCCATTTGCAAGGGCACGGGTAATCCCCTGGGTATAACTCAACTGGGGAAGCTTCACACTTGGTGTTTGTTTTCTTTCTGAGGGTATCTTACAGGAAGGAGGAGTGTGACTTCACGGCGTGGAGCACTTAGAATCTGGGGTTGAGCCCTGGTAGGATGTCTAGTATCAGGCAGGACAATGAAATAGGATTTGCTGATACCTCATTAGTCACTGATTGATTTCTCACACCAAAATAGATGCACACAAAAAAACCCACCATGGTTGATACCATCCATTATATTTACAAATAGAAGTTTAAAGACCAAATGTTTTACATACTAAGAAAGATTGGTAGAAAAGCTTCATAGAGGAAGTAACATTTGTGCTGGGTCATAAAGAACAAGTAGCAGGCCGGGTGCGGTGGCTCACACCTGTAATCCCAGCACTTTGAGAGGCTGAGGTGGGTGGATCACTTGAGGTCATGAATTCGAGACCAGACTGGCCAACATGGCGAAACCTCGTCTCTACTAAAAATACAAAAATTAGCTGGGACTGGTGGTGCGCGCCTGCAGTCCCAGCTACTCAGGAGGCTGAGGCAAGAGAATAACTTGAACCCAGGGGTCCACCCAGGTTGGTCTCGAAATCCTGACCAACCTCTGCAGTTGCAGTAAGCCGAGATCACACCACTGCACTTCAGCCTGGGCAACAGGCAAGAATGTCTCAAAAAAAAAAAAAAAAAAAAAAAGAAGAAGTGTAGAATCTCAGCTAGGTGTGATGGCTCACGCCTATAATCCCAGCACTTTGGGAGGCCGAGGCAGGAGGATCTCTTGAGTCCAGGATGTTCAAGACAAGCCTGGGCAACATAGGGAGACCCTGTCGCTAAATAAAAAAAAAAAAAATTGTTTTAAACTTTACAAATGTAGACTCTCAGGCCCCAGGTTCAGAACTACTGAATCAGAATCTGCGTTTTAATAAGATCCGCAGGTTATGGGGATGCGCGTGAATATGTGAAGTGCTGGTGTAGACATCAGTGATGGTAGGGGGATGGGGGAATTTGAATTAACAGTTGATGTTTTGGGTATTTCCAGTGGAATCAGGGTGGCAGATGACAAAGTGAGAAGAAAGAAGGTGACTTCCAGGCCAGGCACGGTGCCTCATGCCTGTAATCCTAGCACTTTAGGAGGCTAAGGAGGGAGGATTGCTTGAGCCCAGGAGTTCCAGACCAGCCTGAGCAACAAAGCAAGACCTTGTCTCTACAAAAATAAAAATAAAAAGGAAGGCGCCCTCTACATAGAAGCTCCCCAGCCCCCTTTATGCCCACCAGCCTTACCGATGCTTTTCATGAGGCTACAGTAATAGTCATTCTCCTTCTCCTGCACGAGGACCACCATCAGGGGCTCCAGGAAGGGACTCGTCAGCAGCGTGTTAGAAATCAGCTTTGAAATCCGAACCATCACTTCACCCTCTTCAGGGGCAATCATGTCTTTGCGAATTCCATTGGTCAGATAGTGATAGTATCTCTTCCATAAACAAACCACCAGCAAGAAAATGGTCATGATTGGGTCATGGGCTCAACTGTCCTGCCCATCAGCTGCTAAGGGACCCCATTCACACAGCATTCGTCCGCACCCTTCACTTGCCGTAACCATACATTCTGGGCGTGTCGCTTCACACTCATGGCAAGGAGATCACTGGCAAATTTTCCCCAGGACTTCAGAGGATTCAACCAAAGCCAGACAGATGTCAGTGGGGTATAAGGAAGGATTTGTCAAATACCACCCAGATAGGAACAGTGGAGTGAGTACAGAGTTCAGGGATGGAGGTGGCATATCTGGTGACCTTTAAGAAGAGGAATAACAGGCCAGGCGCGGTGGCTTACACCTGTAATCTCAGCATTTTCGGAGGCAAAGGTGGGAGGATTACAAGGTCAGGGGTTCGAGACAAGCCTGGCCAATATGGTGAAACCCCATCTCTACTACAAAATACAAAAACTAGCCGGGAGTGGTGGCGGGCGCCTGTAGTCCCATCTACTCAGGAGGCTGAGGCAGGAAAATTGCTGGAACCCAGGAGGTGGAGGTTGCAGTGAGCCGAGGTCGTGCCACTGCACTCCAGCCTGGGTAACTGAGCGAGACTCTGTCTCGAAAAAAAAAAAAAAATTAGATTTTCCTGATCCAGAGCTAGAATTTACCCCCCTGAAGCTTGCACTCACTGGTCCTGATTCTGCCTTCTAAGGCAGTTCAGACAAACAGGGTTGGATTTCTGTCTCAAAAAAAAAAGGAATGACAAGCTCCTAAAATGGCCTCAAATCATTCATCCTCCTGAATAGCAATGATCTCCTACAAAACACTTTGATCCTGTGACTTGTAGCTGTCAATGGGGAAAAATATCCCCAAAGTCCAAGATCTATGATAGTTCTTTTTTTTTTTTTTCTGAGACACAATTTCACTTTTGTCGCTCAGGCTGGAGTGCAGTGGCACAATCTCGGCTCACTGCAACCTCCACCTCCTGGGTTCAAGCAGTTCTCCTGCCTCAGCCTCCCAAGTAGCTGGGATTACAGGTGTGCACCACCACACCCGGCTAATTTTTGTATTTTTAGTAGAGACGGGGTTTCACCATGTTGGCCAGGCTGGTCTCGAACTCCTGACCTCAGGTGATCCCCCTACCTCGGCCTCCCAGTGCCGGAATTATAGGCATGAGCCACCACACCCAGCTGATAGTTCTTATCCAAGCAAGGGCTTTTGAGTTTCGAAAGCAACATAAACACAAAAATGAAACAAAAATGGCCAGTGGAACCTAGTGACTTCAGGAAATTTTGTATATTTAGGGTTTGCCTTTGAGCTGCTGTATGGCTGAGTGGCTCTTGGAATGACTAATTTCAGATAGAGGAGAAGCACAGAGTGTGAGGAAAGGGCTTGAAGTCTGTTTTTAAGTTTCGGATCAGAAGAGGTTGCTGGTCAGGCACAGTGGCTCCTGCCTGTGATCCCAGCACTGGGAGGCCGAGGCATGTGGATCACCTGAGGTCAGGAGTTCGAGACCAGCCTGGCCAACATGGTGAAACCCTATCTCTACTAAAAATACAACAATTAGCCAGGTGGGTTGGTGCACACCTGTAATCCCAGCTACTCGGGAGGCTGAGACAGCAGAATTGCTTTAACCCAGGAGGTGGAGGTTGCAGTGAGGCAAGATTGCACCACTGCATTCAAGCCTGGATGACAGAGCGTGATTCTGTCTCAAAAAAAAAAAAAAAAGAAAAAGAGGTTGCTGCCAGCCTCTTTACTATCGCCTCTCTCCAACGTTAGTAAAAGCAGCTGCTAACAGGGGAGTAGTGCGAAGCTTTTCTGATTTTAAGAACTGCCTGGGTACAGGGTGGGGGTAAAAAAGTGCTTGCTAAAATGCAGATTCCCAGGCCCCCTCTCAGGCAGTTAGGGTGTTTAACAAGCACCCCAGGTGACCCTTATCTTCAGGCAAGTTGGAGAAATGCTGCACAGCTCTTAAGAACACAGAGACTGTCCCGGCATGGTGGCTCACGCTGTAATCACAGCACTTTAGGAGGCTGAAGCGTACGGATCATTCAAGGTCAGGAGTTTGAGACCAGCTTGATCTACATAGTGAAACCCCATCTCTACTAAAATACAAAAATTAGCTGGGCGTGGTGGCAGTTGCCTGTAATCCCAGCTACTCGGGAGGCTGAGGCAGGAGAATCGCTTGAACCCAGGAGGTGGAGGTTGCAGTGAGCCAAGATCGTGCCCCTGCACTCCAGCCTGGGTGACAGAGCGAGACTCCCTCTCATAAAAAAAAAAAAGAACACAGAGACTTTGGTATCAGCCAGACCGGCTTTAAGTCTTAGTTTTGTCTCCTACCCTATAGCCCTTAGCACATTGCTTAAACAGTCTATACTCCACTTTCCACAACTGGACAATAGAGATAATCATAGAATCCGGGTCTCGAGTAGGGTCAAGTAGCTATAGAGGGTTTAGCATGGAATTTTGCCAACAGCACATAGTCACTGTGAGTTTTTATTAATCATTTTATTATACACCCTAAACCCACAAGACATTTGCTCTAAAGTTTTGCTGTTCTTTTAAGACAGGGGTTGGAAACTCCGATGTCTACCTGGAGCCAGGCAGGTAATGTTAATAAGTGAAAGTTGTCTAGACCTAAGAAAATAATAAGGAATGGTGGGAACTATGACAAACTGAAGAGTGTATTTCTGATCTAAAGGAGGTAGCTACTGCTTAGCACCAAATATTTTAGTTTTCTCAAGAGAAGCTGGAAAATGTAGCTTACGTGAGACTTTCCTCATGCTTTTTTTTTTTTTTTTTTTTGAGACAGGGTCTTGCTCTGTTGCCCAGACTGGAGTGCAGTGGCATGATCATAGCTGGGATACCTGAAGTGTCAGAGAAGGGGACCAAGGGATAAGCTGTCTTGTCCTAGAAAGGATTGTGAATCCCTCCCCCTACCCTTTTTTGGAGACAAGGTCTCACTCTGTTGCCCAGACTGGAATGTAGTGGCACAATCATAGCTCACTGCAGCCTCAGCTTCCCAGGGACAAGTGATCCTCCCACCTCAGCCTCCCAAGTAGCTGGGACCACAGATGCATGGCACCATACCCAGCTAATTTTGTAGAGATTGGGTTTCTCCATGTTGCCCAGGCTGGTCTTGAGATCCTAGGCTCAAGTGATCCTCCCTACTCCTCCTCCTGAAGTGCTGGGATTACAGGCATGAGCCACCATGCCCAGCCACCTCATTCTTTTTTTTTTTTTTTGAGATGGAGTCTCGCTCTGTTGCCCATGCTGGAGTGCAGTGGCTCAATCTCGGCTCACTGCAACCTCCACCTCCCAGGTTCAAGCGATTCTCCTGCCTCAGCCTCCCGAGTAGCTGAAATTACAGGCACCTGCCACCATGCCTGGCTAATTTTGTTTTTTGTATTTTTAGTAGAGGTGGGGTTTCAGCATGTTGACCAGGCTGGTTTTGAACTCCTGACCTCAAGTGATCCACCTGCCTCAGCCTCCCCAAGTGCTGGGATTACAGGTGTAAGCCACCATGCCCAGCCGCCTCATTCTACAGGCCAAATTCAGCCTATGATAGAGATCCCAGATAAAATATGGGATGCTTTGGGATATACTTATACTAAAAAGTTATTCATTACCTAAAATTTGAATTTAACTATGTGTCCCATTTTTTGTCTTGCAAAATCTGGCACCCCTAGCCTATAGGCCACCATTTTGGCAACTTATATTCTAAAACGACCCAAGGTATCAATTTGCATCACTTACTAGGGCAGAGAACATGTACACACACTCTTTCTCTCTCACTCGCACAAGCACACAAACATGCGCCCTCTTCAGTAGCCTGTCTAGGGTCTAGACTTTGGTGTTTTTCAAACATTTCCCAAGTGATTCTGCTGTTCTCCCTGAATTTAGAATCACTGAGATGCTGAGAGTAACCCTCAGCAAATGGCGGGGCAGGGGGCAAAAGGAACGTACCTCCAGGTCCGATTCAGACGGCTTCTTTTCTTTACTTTCCATTTCCATCTCCTGCTGTAACATGACATCGAGCTGCTGTTCTGGACTCATTGGTCTGCTTCCTGGGAACGTCAAAGATGTCTTTACCTCCTTCTTCATGGGTGAGAAGATTGACGTCTTCAAGGCCAACTTGATCCTGAAAAGTAAACACAGCTCAGCCCTTGGTGTTTGATTCTCCGGAGAGGTGCTGTGGTGTTGCCTACTTTCCCTAGCCTGATGAGTGTGGTTCTGCAAATAGAAGCCTCTCTCCTCTGTGTCATCTAACGGCATGTGTGTATACTTCCAAGATGACCCTAACGACTGAACACCTCATAGGTATTTTAGCATGGTTTTGTTCAGTTGGTTTATTTTTGTTTACAATCTCAAAAAGCCTGGCCAACATGGTGAAACCACGTCTCTACTAAAAATACAAAAATTAGCCAGGCCTGGTGGCACGCACCTGAAATCCCAGCTACTCAGGAGGCTAAGGCAGGAGAGTCGCTTGAACCCGGGAGGCAGATGTTGCAGCAAGCTGAGATCATGCCACTGCACTCCAGCCCGGACAACAGAGCAAGACTCTATCTCAAAAAAAAAAATTTTTTTTGGATTAAAGTGATTGGTGGATAAGAATATGATTATCTGGAAATGCTTTGAAGCCAAGAAGCAGAGTGTGGCTTTAGTGAGACCACATCCTTCTTCTGTTCAGCCCACTGTCCTGCCTTCTCTGGTGCCCACAGTGACATCTTACCTAGTGGAATCCTCTTTGTTTCTGGAGGAAAACTTTGTTTTCTTCCTCATGGGCTCTGATGAGCTTCTATTTGCTGGAAGAATGGAGAAGAAAGACATCAGTGATGGGCAATGGCCTTGGGCCATTCTCCGTCCACAGGTGCATGACTCTTGGAACAGTCCAGGAACACACTAAGGGGAGCCGACATGGTATGGTGTGACCAGGCAGGAGATGTGGGCTCAGGTCCCATGTGCATCACTGATTACCTGTGTGACCCTGAAGAACTGGCGTCATCACTCCGGACCTCAGCTTCCTCAACTGTAAAGTGGGGACATGCGTATCTTCCATTCATTCATACATTTGGCAAGAATTAATAACTGCTTGTTTCATGTACTCTCCAATATTGTATGCTCTATTTTCTAAACACTGTTATATTACTGTTTAATATTTCTCTTTAAGTAGACTTGGGCATTTAAACTTAGTACATTTAGCCAGGCATGGTGGCTCACGCCTGTAATCCCAGCACTTTGGGAGGCTGAGGCAGGCAGATCACCTGAGGTCAGGAGTTCATGACCAGCCTGGCCAACATGGCGAAACCCCACCTCTACTAAAAAATATAAAAATTAGCCGGGCATTGTGGTGAGCGCCTGTAGACCCAGCTACTTGGGAGGCTGAGGCAGGGAGAATTGCTTGAACCCAGGAGGCGGAGGTTGCAGTGAGCCGAGATCGTGCCACTGCACTCCAGCCTGGGCAACAGAGTGAGATTCCGTCTCAAAAAATAAATAAATAAAATAAAAAATAAAATAGGCCAGGCACGGTGGCTCATGCCTGTAATCCCAGCACTTTGGGAGGCCAAGGCAGGCAGATCATGAGGTCAGGAGTTCGAGACCAGCCTGACCAACATGGTGAAACCCCCCGTCTCTACTAAAAATACAAAAATTAGCCAGGCATGGTGGCACACGCCTGTAATCCCAGCTACTCAGGAGGCTGAGGCAGAAGAATCGCTTGAACCCTGGGGATGGAGGTTGCAGTGAGCTGAGATAGCACCATTGCACTCCAGCCTGGGCAATGAGAGCAAAACTCCGTCTCAAAAAAATATACATAAATAAATAAATAAATAAATAAATAAATAAATAAATTAAATAAACAGTACATTTATTTTTAAAATAAATTTTGATTATCACAAATAAAAAAATAAGTACATATTTATTGCAAGTAGAAAAACCAATATCATTTGCAATAAATAGAAGGTAGCTACAATTAATTCAATAAGTGATATAAAAACTATATTATTAAACTTTAGTTAGATATTACTTCCTAAAGTGTCTTCTCAAAATAGTCTACACATAACAACAATACAAAAAACTTCTCAAAATAGTCTACACATAACAACAATACAAAAAATCCTCTTTTTTTTGTTTGTTTTTTTTGGGACAGGGTCTCGCTCTGTTGCTCGTGCTGGAGTGCAGTGGCATGATTTCAGCTCACTGCAACCTCAACCACCCAGGCTCAGGTGATCCTCCCACCTCAGCCTCCTGAGTAGCTAGGAGTACAGGCACACGCCACCATACCCGGCTAATTTTCCTATCTTTTGTAGAGACGGGGTTTTGTCATGTTGCCTAGGCTGGTCTCCAACTCTTGGGGGCAAGCGACCCTCTCAATCAACTCAACAATCGAGGTACAGATTCACAAAATGGAAATAATACAGCAATAACAATATTGCTCCAAAATAAATTTTTAAGATCCTCCAACTACAAATGTATTTTAATGAATAATAAGCAGAAATCAACTCAAGCAAGGACATGAATAACAGACACCAGTGCCACTCTGAAGAAAGCATCTCAGTACTTTATATTCAAAGACTCTGGCTTGTCTGAGAATTTTGGGGACAATGAAACCTGGGAGGCATTAGCACTAGTTCTTCACATATATTAATAATTTTGGACTAAGAAAATTATTAAAGACTGCTACAGACTGAATGCTAATGTCTTGCCAAAATTAGTATGTTGAACCTTAATCCCCAGCATGATGGTATTTGGAGGTGGGACACCTGGGAGGTGATTGGGTCATAACGGCTCCATCTTATGAATGAGATTGTACCTTTATAAAAGAAACAGCAAAAAGATTCCTCACCCCTTCTCCCATGTGAGCACACAGCAAGAAGATAGAGAAGACAGATGTCTATGAATCAGGAAGAGGACCCTCATCATAGACTGACTCTGTTGGTACCTTGATCTCAGACTTTACAGACTCCAGAACCACAAGATATGAATTTCTGTAGTTTATAAGCCACTCAGTTTATGATTCTTTGTTATAGCAGCCCAAAACGAACTAAGACGATGACCATGAAATTAGCAATTAGAGCAGCAAACTTAAGGTTCTGTGTATCATGATCTTGAACATTTGGGCATTAATTATTTGCTACATGTCCTTAAAGCAGGAACATGCAAAAGCAGCATCCTAGAGACTGGGTGTGTATGTAATACACAAATAACACTGGTAAGAACCACTTGGGAAAAAAAAATCCTCCAAGTGATATTGAAAGGGCTATGACAATAAGAATGGAATCAGGATTTGGAGAAGGGAGGTAGCAAACCATAAGTAATCAGAAAATTTGAAATGGAAAGATAGTCATTTAAACACTCATTAGACATGAAAAACTCAAGACTGAACAGAGTTGAAGAGAAAATTAGTAAATTGGAAGACATAGTTAAGAAACTCACCCAGACGTAGCACAGAGAGAAAAATGAAAAATATAAAAATGAGTTTGAGACAGAGAGCAGATCAAGAGTGCCAACATATGTCCAACAAAAATTACTAAAGGATACCCTGATGCCGATAGACCTATGCTTGGTGGGAATTAAATTAATACATACAAGGTGCTGTGGTGAGCAGCTTCCAAGACAGCCCCCAATGATCCCCATCTCCTGGTAACACCCCTTTGTGGTGTAATCCTCTCCCCCTGAGTGTGGGCTAGAACTAGTGACTCCTAACAAATAGAATGTGGCAAAAGTGACAAGATGTCACTTCCAAGATTAAGTTCCAAAAAAGCCTATGGGTTCTCTCTTGCTGGCTCTCTTTCTCTCCCCCTCCCTCGCTCTAAGGGAAGCCAGAAGCCATGTTGTGAGTTGTTCTAAGGGAGAGACCCATGTGGCAAGAAACTGGTGTCTATGGCCAACAGCCAGCAAGGACCTGATGACATGAGTGAGCTTGGAAGAGGATCCTTCCCTAGTTGCCTTTAGATGATGGTGGCCTTGGTGTATGCCTTGATTGTACGCTAGTGAGGGGCCCTGAGCCAGCACTACAAATTCAGCCATGCCCACGTTCCTGCCCCACTGAAACTGTAAGATAATAAATACTGGTTCTTTTAAGCCACAGAATTTTGGAATAACTTATCATGCAGCAAACAATAACACAAGTACATAGAATAGTGCCTGGTATATATAAACGGTCTATAAATGTTAGCCATTTGCAATCATTTCCTCCATAGATAAGGAGGAGAGTGAGGTTTTGCAAAGTTCTCCAAAGTTAGCTTCAGCAAAAGGGGAGCCAGGATCAGAACCCAGGAGTAAAAAGTTCACTCCAGGCCAGGCACAGTGGCTCATGCCTGTAATCCCAGCACTTTGGGAGGTCGAGGCAGGTGGATCACCTGAGGTCAGGAGTTTGAAACCAGCCTGGCCAACATAGTGAAACCCCATCTCTACTAAAAATACAAAAAAAAAAATAGGCAGGTGTGGCCTGTAGTCCCAGCTACTCAGGAGGCTGAGGCAGGAGAATCACCTGAGTCTGGGAGGTGGAGGTTGCAATGAGCCGAGATCATGCCATGGCACTCCAGCCTGGGCGACAGAGTGAGACTCCATCTAAAATAAATAAATAAATAAAAATTTCCTTCAAAGCCCCATTCTGCAAGGGTATGACACTGCCACAAGTACCTGATGATGGCAGCCCCTGACCGGTCCTGTCCCTAGGGACATTGATGGTGGCCGGTTGGTAGACCTTCAGCAGGTCTTTCAGCTTCAGGTCCTGGGCCATCAAGGAGTAGTTGTTGGCGATGGAATCACTGGGTCCACGGTGGTGATGCTGCTCTTTGAAGGGTGCAGCCAAGGTCCATGATGTGCGTTGCATCAAGGGCGGGTAAAAGCTGTGTGACATGACAGTCTGTGAGGGAAGAAGTGCAGAGTGAGACACAATGAGGAACATCTCTCGATGAGCCTGAGTTCTGCTCACACTGAGGCTCACGAGAGTTCCAACTGCCTTATGCTATGTTTCTGCCTTCTGCACATTCAGTGGAAAGATTGTCTGAACAGACACCAACTGTACTTCTCTGACCATTGTGAGCATGAATTCTGATGTCAGGGATAATAGCTTTCATTCACCAGTAACTCTGAGGCAGGTAATTGACATCTCTGGTCTTTATTCCTTATGGACATGACTACAAGGTACGAGCAATTACCCTCATTTTACAATGAAACATGCAGAAGTTCAGAGAGTTTAAATAACACAGCAGATCAGTGGATGGCCAGATTCTAACTCACCTTTGGACAATGGCATAGCTCTCTCTCCCACACTTCTGCAGCCTCTTCTGGGGGCAAAAGCGACCAAAGCTACTAATCCTACTTGTCAGGTCTGTTTGACTCCCCACCCTCAATGACTACCTGCCAAATACAGAGAGAAGTGGGGGACGCACTTCACCTCCTCACCCTCAACAGAAGAGCTGGCAGCCAGGTGTGCATACCTGATAGAGTCCAGACGGTTCCTCATTAGCAGAAGCAGGCAGAGGGGGCAGCTCTGGCTGCCCCTGGGAGTGGCTCATGTGATGTATGGAGTCACTTTTGGCGATCTGCGGGACATGGGAACAAAGTCACCCTTCAGAAATTAGGGAAGATTTGCAAGCCTCTGAGTTGTTTAGGACTAAAGAGGTCCCCAGGAAAGGTTTTAGGTCCAGAGTTCCGGACCTAAAACAAAACACCCCTCTCATTCCCATCCATTATGTATGTTTCATTTATTTAAAAATTGACAGATAAGGGCTGCGTGCAGTGGCTCACACCGGTAATCCCACCAGTTTGGGAGGCCAGGGAGGGTGGATCACCTGAGGTCAGGAGTTTGAGACCAGCCTGACCAATATGGTGAAACCCTGTCTCTACTAAAAATACAAAAATTAGCCAGGCATGGTGGCATGTGCCTGTAGTCTCAGCTACTTGGGAGGCTGAGACAGGAGAGTTGCTTGAACCTGGGAGGTGGAGGTTGCAGTGAGCTGAGATTGCACTCTGAGATGTATTGAAGTGTATATACATTACAGAGTGACTAAATCTAATTAACATATGCATTGCCTTGCATGGTTATCTTTGCAGTGAGAATACATCCACTGTCATAGCATTGTTCAAGAATATAATATATTGTTAATTAGTCATCATGCTGTACAACAGATCTCTTGAACTTATTCCTTCCATCTAACTGAAATTTTATATCCTGTGACCATCTCCCCAACCCTTCCATTCCTGTTTCTTTTTTTTTTTTTCTTTTTTTTTTTTTTTGAGATGGAGTCTTGCTCTGTCACCCAGGCTGGAGTGCAGTGGCACTATCTCGGCTCAATGCAACCTCCGCCTCCAGAGGTCAAGCGATTCTCCTCTCTCAGCCTCGCAAGTAGCTGGGATTACAGGTGACTGCCACCATGCCCAGCTAATTTTATATTTTTAGTAGAGATGGGGTTTCACCATGTTGGCCAGGCTGGTCTTTAACTCCTGGCCTCAAGTGATCTGCCCTCCTCGGCCTCCCAAAGTTCTGGGATTACAGCCAACACGCCCTGCCCCTGCTTCATTTTTTAATCATTCAGTGTCTCCTCCTCGGATTCCCTTCTATGAGCAAATTTGGATATTTTTCCCCAGTGGAAGAGCCCAAATTCTGAGGACATCCCCAGTACCCTATCCTCAGGTATGATTAAAGGAGGTGACTTTAAAAAAATTGACTCTTGCATTTTTTTTCTTTTTTCTTTTCTTTCTTTTTTTTTTTTTTTGAGACAGAGTCTCACTCTGTTACCCAGGCTAGGGTGCAATGGTACGATCTTAGCTCACTGCAACCGCTGCTTCCCAGGTTCAAGCAATCCTCCTGCCTCAGCCTCCCAAGAAGCTGGATGGGTGCCCACCACCATGCCTGGCTAATTTTCATATTTTTAGTAGAGACGGGGTTTCACCACATTGGTCAGGCTGGTCTCGAACTCCTGACCTCAGGTGATCTACCTGCTTCGACCTTCCAAAGTGCTGGGATTACAGGCATGAGCCACTCCACCAAGTGGACTCTTGCATTTTCACATGTGCAAAATTCCACAGAGAAATTCATTCAGGCAGTGGCACTGAATTTTCTGTGTATTTAACACACACATAAGCAACTCTTTATGCTTCCTGGGAAAAGGAAAAGTGTTATTTCAACAATGTGGGTGTTGAGTCCTCCATTCCAACCAATGAGTGCATACTGTGGAGTGAGCCTCAGGTAAGGGTAAACTTGTGGCTCCCACAGTCACTCTCAGATTCGAAGTGCCCCTCCACTTCTCCTGAGCAGAGAAGAAAGTGACTGCATTATTGAATGAGATCACATGTGGTTTTGTCTTAAGACTTAGCTCCTATGTGCAAAACAACCACTTCACCTGGAGCTAGTGAGGGAGAAACTCCAATTTGTTCCAACACTGGAAGAAAAACTGTTGGCCTGGACTTACTGAGAGGTGCTGCTTTTCAGCACTTTAAAGGTGGTTTGATGGATTTTCAAGGGCAATTTTGGTTCTCTGTGATTTTCACCTTAGGCAATGACTTTGGACTTAACTCCTAGATAAGATAAGCCAACATTGTATCAATGTGATTTATTTGGGTGTGCAAATCATGACATGCAAGATCATTGATGAGGGTGGGATGGGGCAGGGGCATATGACTCACTATTAGCTGTCCCTCTGCCCCCAACCCCTTACAGATGACTGAAATTAACCATCATTATCTCTCCCGGAGCACCTACCTCATTAAATAACAACAGAAAAACAACAACCGCAGCAATAATATCTACCATTATTCCAAACTATTATGTGCCAGGTACTGTACAACCTCATGAGATTTTTTTTTGATATCCGCATTCTAGCTGAAGAAAATGAGGCTGAGAAGATAGGTAACACGTTCCAGCCATGTAATTGGCCAGCTTGCCTTCTAAGTCAGTGACTTTTTTACTCATTATTATTATTATTATTATTATTATTATTATTTTGAGACCAAGTTTTCACTCTGTCGCCCAGGCTGGAGTGCAGTGACACGATCTCGGCTCACTGCAACTGCAACCTCCACCCCCTAGGTTCGAGCGATTCTCCTGCCTCAGCTTCCTTACTGCATTATGCAAACTGACAGAGATGCTGTTCTTGGGATAATGAAGAAAGCAAACCATGAGCATTTTGCAGGACACAATGGAAAGAGGGAGAACCTCTGTAGAAACAAATTAAACTGAGCTATGTCATAGTCTCGGACTAAAACAAACACACAAACAATCATAAGTACGCTGATAGCAGAAAGCATCCCAGTCTGTGGATCAGGAACACATGGGGCATACACAACATGAGCAGATCTAGGCATCAATTGCAGAATGGGGCAAAAAGAGTTTTCTTGGCAATAAATGGCTAAGAATCCTCTGTGGCACCTTCAAGAGGAGATGGAGATTCTCATAAGAACTAGCTGGTTGTGCAAAATTGTTTGTTAAAAATTGGCCAGCCGTGGTAGCTAATGTCTATAATCCCAGCACTTTGGGAGGCTGAGGCGGGTGGATCACTTGAGGCCAGGAGTTCGAGACCAGCCTGGCCAACATGGAGAAACCCCTTCTCTACTAAAAATACAAAAATTAGCCAGGCGGTGGCGCACACCTGTAGTTCCAGCTACTCAGGAGACTGAGGCAGGAGAATCGCTTGAACCCAGAAAGCAGAGGCTTCAGTGAGTGAAGATCACGCCACTGCATTCCAGCCTGGATAACAGAGAGAGACTGTTTAAAAAAAAAAAAAAGAAATTAATGATTAAATCTTCTCTTTGGTAAATTTCAAGGAGCTTTCACTTCAGAGCATATTGGCTTAGTTATTATCTACAAATCCACTTTAGTTTTATGAAGTTTCTATTTAAAATGCTCCTCTGGGCATTTCGCTGTATGGCAACCTGGTGATTCAACACAGATACAACAGAGATTCTGGAACCTAGATTGGGTAGAACTGTCACTTTGGGCAGCTTATTGCTGATTACACATGTTGTATGCATGTTCTTCATGGAGGCCATTCCCAAATGTTCATCTGAGGACGTGCTACACCAGAATCACTCTGGTCTTAGATAAAAATATAGATTCCAGGGCCCCACTCCAAATCTTCTGGATCGGAATCTAGGAGTGGGGGACCAAGACTCTATGTTTTTAAGATGCTCCCCGGAATAGTCTAATGTTCAGCCACAGTCGAAAACTGATGGTTGGAATATATGGTCTAATGGGCTTGGAAGGGAAGGAAAGGGAAGAACGGGTGTCTATTCCTGAATTTTTCACAGCAAAACTTGAAGATTTCCAAAAGTCTAATTCAGCAAAAATGATATTTCAAAGGAGACAACAAAAAAATGTGATGAATACACTTGTTCAGTCAAGGGCATCTAACATGCCAATTGGCCCTCTTCCCACATATTCCCAACACATTAAAAATACAGGTAAATCGGCCAGACACAGTGGCTCACACCTGTAATCCCAGCATTTTGGGAGGCTGAGGCAGGCGGATCATCTGAGATCGGGAGTTCGAGACCAGCCTGACCAACATGGAGAAACCCTGTCTCCACTAAAAATACAAAATTAGCCAGGTGTGGTGGTGCATGCCTGTAATCCCAGCTACTCAGGAGGCTGAGGCAGGAGAATCACTTGAACCCGGGAGGCGGAGGTTCAGTGAGCCAAGATTGCACCATTGCACTCCAGCCTCGGCAGCAAAGAGTGAAACTCTGTCTCAAAAAAAAAAAAAAAATACAGGTAAAACAAGAAACATCTTAAAATTTACACCTACCTTCTGAGATGAGCAATCCATGTCACCCATGGTGTCCACTCTAATTGTAGCTATTTTTTAAAAATGAATAAAGAGCTTTCAGCTTCTCCAGGGATGTGCCTCTCCTATCCAGTTGGTCTGAAATTCACACTTCCTTATAGCATAATGGGGATGACACCAACAATGGAACTTTCCAGATGTTCTGAAAGCTCTGTTCATGAGGTTGCCTCTCTGAGGTCATAGACTTTGGCCCACTGAGGAGTTCCCTGGTAGAAGAGGAGAGAAAGGGAAGCTAGAGATAAGGGGACAGCACTGGGTTTCTGCTGCGCTTTTGGCTCTGGTCCCTACTCCTCCAGCGGCGGCCACGCTTCCTTTCCCTCGAGTGCTTCTCTCTTGGAAATTTTCCAGAAACACATTGAGTTCACTGCAGAGGAAAGACTGAAGCAGAGTTACACATTAATACAGAGAAAAGGGAGACTCACTGCTCCAAACAACATCCTGGCAGCCCGAACTGTTCTCCCTCCTCCTCCCTGGACTCTTAACGCTGGCAGTGCTTGTATGCAGGCGCTGGGCACAGTAACCAAGTCTCGGCGTCTGTTGCTAAGGGAAGGAGGGGCCTCTGTGGTGCCTACATACAAGACTGGGCATGACCTAGCTCTGTGAGCTGGTGTCTCCCTTTGCTGGAGGCCCAGGTGGGCAGCAGGAAGTGTTGGTGACAGAAGGGAACATGGGAGGGTGTTTAGCAATGTTCCAGGAATAACAGAGGCAACAGCAATAAAAGACCTTTGGAGAGGTCGAAAAGCTCAAAGTATGGTGGTTAAGTTCTTGGGATCTACAGTTGGACAGGTCATACTTCAGATCCTACTCTTCTCATTAATTAGCTGTGTGGCTTGGCAAGTTGCTTAATCTCTCCAAGTGTCCTTTCTGTCTGTAAAATGGCAATAATGTGAGTCCCTACTTCATAGGGTTGCTTCGAAGGGTTAATGGGATAACGTGTACAACACGATTTGCATGTAGTAGAAGGATAACTGATATTTTCCCAGTTTTTCCCCGTTTTTTTTTTTTTTTTTTTTTGATACGGAGTCTCGCTCTGTCACCCAGGCTGGAGTGCAGTGGCGTGATCTCGGCTCACTGCAAGCTCTGCCTCCCGGGTTCACACCATTCTCCTGCCTCAGCCTCCCACCAGTATGCGCAGCTAATTTGTTGTATTTTTAGTAGAGACGAGGTTTCACTGTGTTAGCCAGGATGGTCTCAATCTCCTGATCTCGTGATCCGCCCACCTGAGCCTCCCAAAGTGCTGGGATTACAGGTGTGAGCCACTCCGCCCAGCCCAGTTTTTCCCCATTTTAACACTAAGTCCTGCATCCTGGGAGCAATCTCAGTCCTGGGCAAACTGGGATAGTTTGATCACCTGACACAGTCGATGCTCTATAAATGTTGTGGCTAACATCAATATTATGATAAACACAGAAATACATGTGCACATACTCAAAAGTAACAATATTAGCTGCTGCCCAAATATTAAAAGCACACGTTCCATGGTCACTGTGAAGTTCTCTCAAAACCAAGTTAGACTTAATGAGTTTTTTGGGGGTGCCATGCTTGCATATCTTTTCTTTTCATTCAATTTTCCCCCAAACACCACGACATTCCCATTTTAAGGTAAGGAATCAAAACTGAGAGATATGGGCCGGGTATGGTGGCTCATGCCTGTAATCCCAGCACTCTGGAAGGCTGAGGTGGGTGGATCACTTGAGGTCAGGAGTTCGAGACCAGCCTGGCCAACATAGCGAAACCCCATCTCTACTAAAAATACAAAATTAGCCGGGCATGGTGGTAGTCGCCTGTAATCCCAGCTACTTGGGGGACTGAGGCAGGAGAATCACTTGAACCTGGGAGGGAGGTTGCAGTGAGCACAGATCATGCCACTGCACCCCAGCCTGGGTAACAAGAACGAACTCCATCTCAAAAAAAAAAAAAAAAAAAGGAAAGAAAACACAAAAAAACTGAGAGATACATAACTTTTCTAAGTCGACTTGACTCATAAGTAGCACTGATACAATTGGAACCCGTCCTGATGACCCCGAGTCCACTGCTCTTTCCATAAACTACCTGTCCAGAACACAAACATTCCCGAGTTCCTATGAAGAGCATTGCATAGTGAGAGGTGACAGTGTGCTGGCAGTCCTCAGAGCCCTCGCTCGTTCTCGGCGCCTCCTCTGCCTGGGCTCCCACTTTGGCGGCACTTGAGGAGCCCTTCAGCCCACCGCTGCACTGTGGGAGCCTTTCTGGGCTGGCCAAGGCCGGAGCCGGCTCCGTCAGCTTGCAGGGAGGTGTGGAGGGAGAGGCGCGAGCGGGAACCGGGGCTGCGCGCGGCGCTTGCGGGCCAGCTGGAGTTCCGGGTGGGCGTGGACTTGACGGGCCCCCCACTCGGAGCAGCCGGCCGGCCCTGACGGCCCCGGGCAATGAGGGGCTTAGCACCCGGGCCAGCGGCTGCGGAGGGTGTACTGGGTCCCCCAGCCGTGCCAGCCCACCGGCGCTGCGCTCGAGTTCTCACCTGGCCTTAGCTGCCTTCCCGCGGGGCAGGGCTCGGGACCTGCAGCCCGCCATGCCTGAGCCTCTCACCCCCTCCGTGGGCTCCTGTGCCGCCCGAGCCTCCCCGACCAGCGGCACCCCCTGCTCTAGGCGCCCAGTCCCATCGACCACCCGAGGGCTGAGGAGTGCGGGCGCACGGCGCGGGACTGGCAGGCAGCTCCACCTGCAGGACCCACTGGATGAAGCCAGCTGGGCTCCTGAGTCTGATGGGGACGTGGAGAACCTTTATGTCTAGCTCAGGGATTGTAAATACACCAATCAGCACCCTGTGTCTAGCTCAGGGTTTGTGAATGCACCAATCGACACTCTGTATCTAGCTGCTCTGGTGGGACCGTGGAGAACCTTTATGTCTAGCTCAGAGATTGTAAATACACCAATCGGCACTCTGTATCTAGCTCAAGGTTTGTAAACGCACCAATCAGCACCCTGTGTCTGGCTCAGGGTCTGTGAATGCACCAGTCGACACTCTGTATCTAGCTATTCTGGTGGGGCCTTGGAGAACCTTTATGTCCACACTCTGTATCTAGCTAATCTGGTGGGGACGTGGAGAGACTTTGTGTCTAGCTCAGGGATTGTAAACGCACCAATCAGCGCCCTGTCAAAACAGACCACTGGGCTCTACCAATCAGCAGGATGTGGGTGGGGCCAGATAAGAGAATAAAAGCAGGCTGCCCGAGCCAGCAGTGGCAACTGGTTGGGGTCCCCTTCCACGCCGTGGAAGCTTTGTTCTTTCACTCTTTGCAATAAATCTTGCTGCTGCTCACTCTTTGGGTCCACGCTGCCTTAAGAGCTGTAACATTCACCGTGAAGGTTTGCAGCTTCACTCCTGGGCCAGCGAGACCACGAACCCACCAGAAGAAAGAAACTCGGAACACATCCTAACATCAGAAGGAACAAACTCCAGACGCGCCACCTTATAAGAGCTGTAACACTCACCGCGAGGGTCTGTGGCTTCATTCTTGAAGTCAGCGAGATCACGAACCCACCAGAAGGAAGAAACTCCCAACACATCCAAACATCAGAAGGAACAAACTCCAGACGCGCCACCTTAAGAGCTGTAACGCTCACCGTGAGGGTCCGTGGCTTCATTCTTGAAGTCAGTGAGACCAAGAACCCACCAATTCCAGACACAATAGCACCAAGTACTTTCATATTCCCACTTTTTCCACTCCTTTTCCTCAAAGTTGGGCTTTCCATCCTTTCAAAATAACTCTGAGCTTCTCCATCTCTTATATTTGTGCTCTTTATCATAAAGTATACATACGGTTTCAAATAACATTTGGAATAAATGAGACAGTGGGAGGGCTGGAGACTCTGGTTTAGACAGAAATGGGAAGATTATCAGGTCTCCTACACTGGGTGTGAAACCTCATGTCCCACCAAAAACAGCAACCGTAATCCAATGAAGTGAAAAATTAGAATTGGGCCTGGCGCGGTGGCCCATGCCTATAATCCCAGCACCTTGGGAGGCCAAGGAGAGTGGATTGCCTGAGGTCAGGAGTTCAAGACCAACCTGGCCAACATAGTGAAACCCCGTCTCTACTAAAAATACAAAAAATTAGCCGGACGTGGTGGCAGGCACCGGTAATCCCAGCTTCTTGGGATGCTGAGGCAGGAGAATTGCATGAATACAGGAGGTGGAGGTTGCAGTGAACTGAGATCACACCATTGCACTCCAGCCTGGGTGACACAGGCTGTCTCAAAAAAAAAAATTAGAATGGGCCTGATGTGGAGCTAATGGACCCTATGGCCCGTGTGTGAGTAGGAGGCATGCTACCATTTGAAATTTAGTGTGCTTTAAGTCTACTAGTGTTTAAAACTATCAAAACAATACTAATGGCTTTCACTTATTGAGCATATACTATGCCCTGGGACTGCTGCTAAGCACTTAGTAGACATCATGTCTTTGAATCTTCTCAACAACCTAGAATATAAATATCAGTATTATCACAAGTTTTATGATTGAGGAAAATGATGCATTAAACTAACCTGCCCATAGTCACACAGCTAAGTCAGCAGGAAAGTTTGAACCTGGTTATGAAATCTGTTCCATGGCTTCAACCAAAAACCTACATGTAATCTGAGGAAAAATGAAAAATACATAAAGTATCTGCCAAAGAGAATGAAAGTGACTTCCCCCAGGCCACCTCACCTGTACCACAATTGTTTGTTGTCTGACAACTTTGTGTTGGATAATTCTTAAGAAAGGGTATAGGCTTCAAGTTTCTCAATCTTCTTCTTTTTCTTTCTTTCTTTGTTTTGTTTTGTTTTGTTTTGAGATGGAATCTTGCTCTGTTGCCTAGGCTGGAGTACAGCGGTATGATCTCGGCTCACTGTAACCTCCACCTCCTGGGTTCAAGTGATTCTCTTGCCTCAGCCTCCCCAGTAGCTGGGATTACAGGCATGTGCCAACACACCCGGCTTATTTTTGTATTTTTAGTAGAGATGGGGTTTTGCCATGTTGGCCAGCCTGGTCTCGAACCCCTGACCTCAAGTGATCTGCCCACCTCCGCCTCCCAAAGTGCTGGGATTCAGGCATGAGCCACCACGCCCAGCCTTGTTTCTCAACTGGGCTGCCAGACAAAACACAAGGTGCCCAGTTAAATTAGAATCTCAGTCAAACAATTTTTCAGGTAAAAGAATGCTTTAGGGCCGGGAGCGGTGGCTCATGCCTGTAATCCCAACACTTTGGAAGGCCAAGGCAAGCGGATCACAAGGTCAGGAGTTTGAGACCAGCCTGACCAACATGGTGAAACCCTGTCTCTACTAAAAATACAAAAATTAGCTGGGAGTGGCAGCACGTGCCAGTAATCCCAGCTACTCAGGAGGCTGAGGCAGGAGAATCATTTGAACCCAGGAGGTGGAGGTTGCAGTAAGCCGAGATAGCGCCACTGCACTCCAGCCTGGGAGACAGAGACAGACTCTGTCTCAAAAAAAAAAGTTTTAGTATAAGCATGTCCCATTCAATACATGGGCTGTACTTGTACTAAAAAGTTACCCGTTATTTACCTGAAATTCAGATGTAATTGAGTGTCGTGTGTTTTTATTTGCCAAATCTGCCAACATGGGGAGGAGAGGTCAGCAAGGTTCCAAGTTGTCCCCACCTCTTGATATCAACAGTATAGGGTCTTAATCTGTTGCTAAAAAATTTTCACACATTTCTTATTCAGAGGCTGGTGTTCTGGCAGCTCATTCCTGAGGCCTAAAATAGTTGTTTAAGCAGAGGAACAGTTTCAATCCTTGGAGGCTACTATAGCAAAGTACCAAAGTCTGGGTGGCTTATAAACAAGAGACATTTATTTCTCACTGCTCTGAAGGCTGGAAGTTCACAATCAGCCTGCCAGGGTGGTCTGGTTCCAGTGAAGGCCCCCTTCCATGTTGCAGGCTGCCAACTTCTCATTGTATCCTTACATGGTGGAAAGAGGGTAAGAGAGCTCTCTGGGATCTATTTTATTTTTTTATTTTATTTTATATTTTATTTTATTATTTTATTTTATTTTAATGAGCCAGGGTCTCACTTTGTTGCCCAGGCTAGAGTGCAGTGGTGCAATCTCAGCTCACTGCAGCCTCCACTGCCTGGGCTCAAGAGATCCTCCTGCCTCAGCCTCCCATGTAGCTGGGACTACAGGCATGTGCCACTATGCCCGGCTAACTTTTGTATTTTTAGTAGAGAAGGGGTTTCGCCATGTTGCCCAGGCTGGTGTTGAACTCCTGGACTCAAGCAATCCACCCACCTTGGCCTCCCAAAGTGCTGGGATTATAGGTGTACGCCACTGGGATCTCTTTTATAAGGGCACTAATCCCATTTAGGAGGGCTTCACCTTCATGACCTAATCACCTCCCAAAAACCCCATGCCTAATCCCATCCATTGGGGGTTAGTATTTTAGAGGAACAAACATTCAGTCCATTGCAGCAAGTAATTGGGAAAGCATAGGAGAGGCTGTGCGTGGATTTTTTTAACCCAACCACTGCATGTTCCTTGAGGGCCAAGTCCTGATGCTATGGAGAGATGCCAGGCTCCCAGCCCTGGAGGAACACATGATGTGATGGAGGAAGCAGCTATCACACAAAGACAAGCAAAACTCTGCTGGCCCAGCCAAAAATGCCAGAGGTGGGAGGAATTCGAAGATTCACAGAGGCGCCCCTAGATGGCACCCTTAAACAAAAATCCCAGTGGAAACCCCAGCTCAGCTTTCCAAAGCAACTTCCATTCAGGGAATGATGATTGCCGGGCTTTAATCTAAGGACAGACAAACACACACACACACACACACACACACACACACACACACACACTCTCTCTCTCTCTCTCTCTCTCTCTCTCTCTCTCTTTCTCTCTCTCACTCTATCTTTTCCTGGGTGGGGAACCCAGCATTTTGCAGCTGAACAAAGTGCATGACGCCAGACAAGATTGGCTAAAACTTAAGAATTTAGGGATTCTTGTCTGTCCTATCCCCACCATTAGCTCTTCTTTTCTGCTGTTGTGGAAGAATTACAGCAGGATTCTATGGTTTATCATCATCATCGTCGTGATCATCATCATAAATCATCATCCCAAGCAAATATTTTTGAGCCCCTACTCTGTGCCTCAATAGGTGCTAAGTTCTCGACAGCCACAGCCACACTATTGCACCAGTCCTCACTACAACCCTGTGACTGCTTCTTTTTTTTTTTTTTTTTTTTGAGACAGAGTCTCACTCTGTTGCCCAGGCTGGAGTGCAGTGTCGTCACTGCAACTTCTACTTCCCAGGTTCAAGCGATTCTTCTGCCTCAGCCTCCTGAGTAGCTGGGATTACAGGTGCGCACCACCATGCCTGGCTAGTTTTTATATTTTTAGTAGAGATGGGGTTTCACCATGTTGCCCCGGCTGGTCTGGAACTCCTGGCCTCAAGTGATCTGCCCACCTCAGCCTCCCAAAGTGCTGGGATTATAGGCGTGAGCCACCGCGCCCTGCCAGCTTTTCGTTATCTAAAGACTTATTTTCCAGGTTGCTATGGCCACAGGCAAAGAGGAGAGGTCGGTCAACACAGGTCCCTGTCTGGAAAGTGGCTGAGAACTGTGCAACAGCAGACCAATGGTTGGGCTTATCCCTCTCTCTAATTTATGGTTGAAGCCATGGTTCAGAGAGGTTACTTAGTCACACAGTAAGTTGCCATCATGCTCTATAGCAGTGGTTCTCACCTCGGGATGATGGGGCCTCCCAGGGGACATTTGGCAATATTTTGAGACACAACTGGAGGTGGGGCGGGGGGTGGTTCTTGTAACTGGCATCTAATGGGTAGAGGCTAGGATGTTGCTAAACATTCTACAATCCACAGCTCAGAAACAGAATTATCCCGCCCCAAATGTCAATAGCATACTATTCAGAAACCTTACTCTATAGGGCAGATTTGGGGCCAGGGGAAACAGGGGCTCCTGCTCCGACTTGGATCCTTGCAAACCGAGGAATCTGGGTTGATTTATCTTGTCTCTCTCAGCCTGGACTTTTTCATGTGTAAAGTGGAGATCTAATCCATCTGAAAGGATCTCACTGGCTTATGACATTTGCATTTGAGGAGACATGGTTTAAAACTTCCAGCCAGGGTGATACTTCATCACGTGTGTGTCTTGAGCTCCAGAGACGTTCCAGAGCAGCTGGTTTGGGGCATACAGGAGGGGAAACCCTGACACCCTTGGAAAACTCATTCTCGGCTGCCAGTCTGCCTGTCTTGAAGGTGATCTGAGCTTTCTCACTCCAAGCCAGTCGTGTGGGAAGGGACACTCTCTGAGCCTCAGTTTCCTCATCTGTCAACCTCTCTGGGCTTGTCCCAGTGGCTCCGAAAGCCAGTGGGAGCGAGCGCGCTTTGCAAAGCCCTGGGCGCGGGGGCCTTGGCGCGCCTTTGCCGGATCCTTCCGGCCACGGGCGGGGCGAGCCCAGAGGAGCAGAGCCGAGGGGCGGTGCCCGGGCCAGGGGGCGGAGGCAGGCAGCTCTGGTTCCTTCCCGGGACGCTCTTTCCTTTTTCCTCTTGTTCCTCCTCGTGCCTCTCTTCGCTCCGCCTGCAAACGCGGTGGGGGCTGCTCGGCCGTCAGGAGCAGGTGAGAGCTCGGAGCTTGGGGGTGGGGGTCCGGGTGCCCCGGGTCGTAGACCTCCGTCGCTTGGCGAGGACAGCGGAAGAGCGCGGGGGCGACGGCGTGAGCCCGCTATCGGGGTCCCACGCCGGTAGCTTTCTGCCCCGGGATTAGTGTAAGGGGCGTCTCCTGCCTTTGAGTCGCCGGGACGGGGCTGGGAGCGCACGAGGAGACACGATTCCTCCCCATCCCTAAACGCACACTCACCCCGCCACCCCCCAACACACACACACATACACACACACACTACCACTAGATTAGGTAAAATGGTAGCTAGCACCACCACACCCCGAGACTGTGCTCCTTTCTGGGGAACCTGAGGAAGACGTCGAGGCAAACCTCCCTAGGATCATTGAAAACGGGCGCCCTCCTCACCACCCAGCCCCTCTTCTCCATCGAGGTCCCCTTCCCCATCGCTGCAGAGAGATCTGCAAGTATCAAAGGGGGCTTCTTTACCCCCAAATTAATAACAAAGTACTCGACTCCCCTCTGAGTTCCCATTATTCAGCCTCTGTGCCTTCTGGGACGCGGACCCCCTCTCCACTTGCATTTCACTCCCTTCCTCCTCTCCTTGGGTCTCCCTGGCTTTTGAACGCTGAAAGGCTGGGCCCAGATGGGGAGGGGCGGCCAGTGTGAGCTCGAGGCGCCCTGTAGCTCCCATCCCCCAACCAGAGATGTGACCCCTCCTCCCAGCTGGAACTTTCGAGGTAGCCGTTTGCCCCTGGAGGTTCGGGGGTGGGAGGGCCAGGAGATTTATTTGGAGCCTTGGAAGGGGAAAGGGTTGGCTGGTGTTGGCTTGGCCCAGTCCTCCAGGCGTGAAGAAGGCGAGGCACTCCTTGGCCGCGCCGGGTTCTCGCTTTCCCTTCTCGGGAGACAGCTCCGTGCCTGGGGAGGCCCCTCCGAGGAGTGAGTGACCAGGGGGTCTGGGAATTGGTGGCCAGGTAGGAGCATATGAAGGCTGTGGCCGATGGCATGCGCCCCAGGCATTCTCTCATCGGACTCCCCAAACCGGTCTGGGTGCCACTTGAGGCTCCCAGGCCAAAGGAGACCTGTAAGGGGAACTCGGCTTGTTTCTGCTTGCTGCAGAGATGAGATTATGGGAACTGAGTGCTGGGAACATCCCAAGTTCAAGATCTACGCCAGAGGCAGCTTCAAAGAGAGAATGTGGGGTGGTGGGATTAGTCCCCTCCTCAACTTCCCCCTCTAGAGGGTTTCTTGTTTTGCAAAAGGGAAGTAGCAGAGGATGTCTAGCTGGGATGATTAAAATGTGCTTTCATTTGCATACTAGACCCTGTGCAGCTTAGTAGTAGATAAAATTACCCCCTATATGATAAATCAATGTGAAGATCTCTCAGTTAATTTTGGCCACGTGGACAGAATCTTTTAAGCATTTGTACTGTAGGTCAGGAGGTCAGTTTAAAGCGAGAAATGGAAAAGATATCTCTGTGTCCAGCCAGTTCTGGGAAATAGAAAATAAGAATGATTTTTTTTTATATTTGAAAACTCAACAAGGGTTAAAAAAATATCTAATTTAACCAATAGCCTTTATTAAAAATAAGTAAAAATTGTATGAGATTGGGACATCCCTCAAAATTCCAGGCAGTTTAGTTAGAGTATAATTATTGTGGTGAGGTCTGCCCCCGAGGTGCAGTTCTCCTTAGCAGGGATAGACTTACCCACAAGTAAATAGATGATGATGTATGGAATGATGGAATTGGGAGCCAACCTGCACAGTAATAAAGAAGAGAAACAGGTCAAGGCTGCTGTTGTACAGGAAAGTTTTCTAGGGAAAATAAAAGGCAATGAGATTTGAAATAGTGTATTCAGCTTTCTTGCTTTCTGTATATTTTCAGCATTTTGTCAAGCTAAAAAATAAACATAAGCTGTCAGAGATAATACTGTTAACATTTTATCATCTTTTTTTAAAAGTATCATACACATCTTTTCACAGCACTAAACAGTCACACTATCATTTTAATGACTGAATTTATCATTATTTAACCAATTTTCTCCTAATGGAAATACAGTTAGCTCCTTTCCAATGTTTTGCTAGTCATTATATGTTATAAACAGGGATGCAATGCACAGCCTTTTAGTACATTTTGAGATACCTGTTGGATTATTTCCATCATGTTCCTGGAATATAAATTCCTGGATTGAAGTGTGTGCAATCTGAAATTGTTGCGAATATTGCCAGGTTACCCTCCATCTGCATGCCTGCCATCAAGGCATGAGGATGGTAGAAGCTCTCATCGAACCAGTTGGATGAAGACCACTAATGGCTTTTGTTTCCTCTGGTAACAGCAAGAGACAGGGCGATATGAGAGATTGGAATGCGGGCTGCACTGGAGAATTTACTGGTAGGATAATTCATCCCCAAAGAGATTGAAGTGAGCTTCAGAATGGCAAAAGAGGAGCCCCAGAGTATCTCAAGGGACTTGCAGGAACTGCAGAAGAAGCTGTCTCTGCTGATAGACTCCTTCCAGAATAACTCGAAGGTCAGTTTCCAATCACTATGTATAATGGAAAATCCTAATATAACACTAGCGTAAACAAGATAGAAAGTTATTTCTTTCTCCAGTAGAAGAAATTTGGAGGTAAGTCAAGAATCTTTCTGGCTTACCGCCCTGCCATGTCTATGCTGTGACCTTCAAACTCCTTGTCTGAGATGACTGCAAGAGCATCAGCCATTGTATCCATGTTCCAGGCAACAGGATTTGAGGAGAGCCGGGAGAGAGAAGTGCAAGCCACCTCCAATTTAAGGAGACTTCTGGGAGTTGCACACAATACTTCCAATTACATCTCTTAAGCCAACATTGAGTCATTTGCCACTAATGGCAAATGCAATTCTTTAGCTGGATAAAGAAGTCTGTGCCACAGATATCATTCTTTTTTTGGTTTTGTTTGGTTTTGTTGTGAATTTTGCCCTATGTGTTACCCTGAAAATGACAGACAAAAGCCTACTTCAAGATTTGAGTTCATTGTTCCACTAGGAATCCAGGTCCAATAGAAATATGATATGAGTCACATATGTAATTTAGAATTTTTCTAGTAGCCACATTTAAGAAGTAAAAAGAAATAGGTAAAATTAATTTTGGCTGGGCATAGTGGCTCCCGCCTGTGATCCTAGCACTTTGGGAGGCTGAGGTGGGTGGATCACTTGAGATCAGAAGTTCGAGATCAGCCTGGTGAACATGGTAAAACCCCGTCTCTACTAAAATTACAAAAATGAGCAGGCATGGTGGTAAGGCCTGTAGTCCCAGCTACTTGGGAGGCTGAGGCAGGAGAATCACTTGAACCCAGGAGGCGGAGGTTGCAGTGAGCCGAGATTGTGCCACCGCACTCCAGCCTGGGCGACAGAGCGAGATTCTGTCTCCAAAAAAAAAAATCATTTTTAATAATGTTTTTATTTAACCTAAGATATCAAAAATATTTCAACATGTAATCATTTATACAAAATTATTAATGAAAAAAGGTTCTTGAAACATTGTGCCTTCTTTTTTGAACTCCCTCTTCAAAATTCCATGTGCATATTTTACACTTCTAGCACATTCCAATTCGAGTTAGCCACTTTTTAGGTATTCAGTGGCCACTCAGTGGCAATGGGACTTCAGATAGTATATATTTTATTGCATATTTATCCTCATTGCTTTCTTCTATATGTCTTTCAGCATTTTGTCAGGGAAAAGAAAACAGCTTTCAGAGATAATACTGTTAATATTTTGTATGTCATTCTAGACCTTTTTTCTATGCAATATACCTATAAAAATACATATGTGTATGTAACAAAATGAACTGTTTTGTGATGTATTTTTGTTTTTTTGTATTGGATAGCACAGTGGATCTACTCGAAGAGATGCTTGTTTGCAATCTGCAACAATAAATTCTGGACTTGCTCCAGAATTTATTTGGCACTCTTTGTGGATTTACCAAGCTATTTTTAAGTTGGACAAGCAGCTTTCTCGCCAGCTGGCGGGGACTCTTGTTATTAAAAGTTAGCTGAGTAAGAAGGGTCCTCCTGCCTGTTCCACATTTACAGCTGATTCTCATTAACCATGGTAGTTACGTTCTGTAAAGTTACTGCGGACACTGAATTAGCACGTACCAAACCATTGCTCCTAGTGGAAATACAGGATTCAGTTGCTGTGAGCCTCTGTTCACAACATTTTTGTCAACTGATCAGTACATAACCTCGTTTTATGTGTATTTCTGTTTAAAGACATGTTAATATATATTGTTGATCATTAACATTGAACTCAGGGCCAACAACAGTACTATGACTCATGTCTTAAACAAAGCTAATCACACACATGTATTTTCTCCATAAGGCACATCACAGCCATCTCATGCTTAGAAATGCTAGAGAACACTTCAGCACTACACTTGGGGACCATTTTCAACAGTAAAATCACGAACCTAAAGCATAAACGTGGCACTAAATAGACCACAATGACACTTGTTTAAAGGACGAAACAGGAAGGCTCAGTGTCACCTTGCTTGACCTCAGCTGGGAATGTACGTGGCAGGTGACTCCACTTTTTGCTGTTGTGGACATGTCTACTAATGACCTCAAAAGCACTGTAGGCCAGGCGCGGTAGCTCATGCCTGTAATCCCAGCACTTTGGGAGGCTGAGGCGGGTGGATCCCTTGAGCCAGAAGTTCAAGACCAGTCTGGCCAAGATGATGAAACCCCTTCTCTACAAAAAATACAAAAATTAGCTGGGTGTGGTGGCGTGCGCCTGTAATCCTAGCCTCTTGGAAGGCTGAGGCACGAGAATCGCTTGAACCCAGGAGGTGAAGGTTGCAGGGAGCCAAGATCACACCACTGTACTCCAGCCTGTGTGACAGAGCAAGACTCTATCTCAAACAAAACAAAACTAAACAAAAAGCACTGCCAGTATTCATTTTGAGGTTACAAATAAATTTTAGTGAGGAGGCAAATTTACAAATATGGAATCTTGAGTAATAAGGATTGACTGCATATTTCTTGGCACTGACTGTATGCCAAGCACTGCACTAGGCATTCGCCCTGGCCCTGTCTGAACTTAGTTAATAGTCATGTTCACCTGCCTTTTTTGTTCGTTTGTTTTTGTATTTTTAGTAGAGACGGGGTTTCTCACCATGTTGGCCACACTGATCTCCAACTCCTGACCTCAGACAATCCACCCACTTCGGCCTCCCAAAGTGCTGGGATTATAGGCGTGAGCCACCGTGCCTGGCCACCAGTGGTTGTAAATGGTCCTGACCCTTCGCCCTTCTCCTGGTAGGAAGAGATAATGAATCATTGATTGTTTTTTGCATTCTGATACCAGGGAATTTGCCTGGCTCCTGAATCATCCAAGTTTCAGCCTTCATGTTGTCAAATACTGGCCACTTTGTCCCTACTTTAGAAGCCAACCACCTTTGTCTGACCTTGGGCAAGTCACTTAGGCTCACTGAATTTCCATCTCCTTTTTTAAAATTTTTTATTTATTTTTTATTGAGACAGAGTCTCACTCTGTCTTCTAGGCTGGAGTACAGTGGTGCGATCATGGCTTACTGTAGCCTCGAACTCCTGGTCTCAAGCAACACCTCCAGTCTCAGCCTCCTGAGTAGCTGGGACTACAGGTACACACCAGCATACTCAGCTAATGTTTTATTTTATTTTTTGGAGAGACAGGGTCTCTCACTGTGTTGCCCAGGCTGGTCTCAAACTCTTGGCCTCAAGCAATCCTCCTGCCTTGGCCTCCTGAAGTGCTGGGATTACAGAAGTGAGCCACCATGCCCAGCTCTCATCTCCTCTTTTCTAAAATGAGCAATGGCAGGCTCAGAGGTTTGTTATGAAGATTATCTGAGATGCTGTTTGAAGCTTTAGCACAGAGCGTGGCACGTAATGTTGTCAGTCTGTCTCAGCCTGGCCTTCCTGGGCTCTGCAGTGCTGACTGTGCTTACAGAGCCTAGATTGGATAACCTGTGTCTACCTCCAGGCTGGTGATGGAAAATCACAGTGCATGTTACTGAATAATAACCTCTCCCACTTTCCATCTTTCCATTGCATCCCCCTCTGTTGCCATGAGAATGAAATGTTAATTGCTACGTTCTACCCCCCTGAGTTTAAACAGTGTTAGGTCGTTCTTTTTTACCTACCTCGTAGCATTGTAGGAAGAAATAAATGAGGAAATAACACGGGAGGCATTTAAAGCAGTGCCTAGCACCTGAGTGTTTAATGAATGTTCTCTGTTATTATTAGGTGTGGTTTGAATCGTGTCCTCCCCTCCTGGGACAGACTGGCTGGAACTCAGCTGTACTTCCTGGGAGAAGACAATTGCTGGGTTTAATCATCTGAATCTTGGTCTCTTTGCATATCTGAATGACTTTCTCTTTGATTATAGAGCCCAGACTCGGAAAAGACTAAGAATGGCGGGGCACGGTGGCTGATGCTTATAATCCTAGCACTTCGGGAGGCCGAGGTGGGCAGATCACTTGAGGTCAGGAGTTCGAGACCAGCCTGGCCAACATGGTGAAACCCCATCTCTACTAAAAAATATAAATATTGGCCGGAAATCACCTGAACCTGGGAAGCGGAAGTTGCAGTGAGCCGAGATCATGCCATTGCACTCTAGCCTGGGCAATAGAGTGAGACTCCATCTCAAAAAAACAAAAGGCTAAGAAAAAGGTGGATTCCTTAAGGACTGAAGACTGTTCTAGTCTTGCCTGTTTCCTTTTATATCCCTGTGCCATACTGTCCCTAAGTCCTGTGTATTCCTTCTTTTGTCATTCCCATCTACCCCTCCCCCTTCTCTTCCCTCTCTGCCATCAGCCTGGACTTGACCACAGTATATCTTGCCTGATTTCCTGCAAATCTTTCTCCCTGCCTCTTGCACATGATTGCTAGGTTCATATTTCTTAAATCATTCCTTTAATCATGTCATAGTTCTGCTCAAATGACAGCAGTTTGTTCCGTTTTTTTTTTCCCAGATGAAATTTAAATGAGTGCTGTCTAGCAGAAATATTATGTGAGCCACATATATAATTTTAAGTTTTTTAATAGTTACATTAAAAACATAAAAAGAAACAAATGAGGTTAATTTTATTTATTTATCTTGAGATGGAGTCTCGCTCCGTCGCCCAGGCTGGAGTACAGTGGCGCGATCTCGGCTCACTGCAACCTCCGACTCCCGGGTTCAAGTGATTCTCCTGCCTCAGCCTCCCAAGTAGCTGGGATTACAGGCATGCACGACTCTGCCTAATTTTTTTGTATTTTTACTAGAGACGGGGTTTCACCATGTTGACCAGGCTGGTCTTGAACTCCAGATCTTAAGTAATCTGCCCACCTCAGCCTCCCAAAGTGCTGGGATTACAGGCATGAGCCACCATGCCTGGCCAGAGATTAATTTTAATAATATATTCTTAATTTAACACAATATATCCAAAACACTATAATTTCAACAGGTAACATAAAAAAGTATTAATGAGATATTTTGCATTGTTTTTTTCATACTCTTAAAGCACATCTCAATTCTGATGCCAAATTTTCATTGGAAATATTTAATCTCTATTCAGATTTTATGAAACTTACAATTCAGCGAAATAGATTCACATACCCAATCTATTGGAAACATACTTAAAATTTTTCCAACAACTGAATCAAGTCGCAGCTTTAAAATTTAAATTAAATTAAATTAGAAATCCAGGCCATCAGTCACAGGAGGAGCATTTCAAGTGCTGAATGGCACAGGTGGCCTGTGATGGACAGCCCAGGGATAAGCTAGCAAGCCTGGTGTCCTGGTGTCCCAGTCTCACGAGCTCCTTCCGCTGCACAGCCCTTCCCTCACTGGCACAGCATACTCACTGGTGTACTGCTGCCTCCCTTTCCTGGAGAGCCCATCTGCTCTCCCCACTGTGGTTCCTTTGATTGTAAGGATCAGGTGACATAGGGAGCATCAAATAAGGATGCATGTGGATTCGAACTGGAAAGAAGTCAGGACCTGAGACAGCGCAAGGGACCAGCCCACATTCTGTGTGGTGACCCCCACGGCTCCTCCGGCTCCTCCGCCTCTCTCTCACTTTCAGCTGCGCCGACACAGCAGGATCTCACTGAACTCTGATGATGGAGTGTCCAGGCTGGGCAGTGCTGGCTCCAAGGTGATTCCTGCTACAGTCATCTCTGGCTAGAGAAGCGGAATAACAAGCTGTTTGGTGGCTTTTGTCAGAATGGTGGGGTAGCAGGAGGCAGTGAGGTCAGCGGGCATTATGCCGTCCTGTGGCCTGGCAGGGAGTGAAATTGGCCATGCCTCGAGAGTAGTCCTTAGCAGACCATGCTGAAGCCCAAGACCAACGGCTGTGGCTTCTTGGCGTGGCCTCTTCTATTTAAGCAGGGTGCACCTTGCACTTTAGCTCCTTCAGCATGAACCACAAACCCCTCCTGCCTTCCAACTCGCCCTGAAAATCCCACTGTTTAAACCACTTGGGTAAACTCTTCTTCCTAGGCAGCATATGTGTTTTGGGGACCTGAATTATGTCTTCTTTTCATCTGCTGGCCTGCAAGGCCGTAGGGATGAGGCTCAGGAAGGACCAGTTATGATGGAAGGAGGTTCTGGAATGATGATTCCTTTCAAGTGAACAGGATCTAGAATACCAGTACTGAGGAGAGAGAAGGCGTGGAGCCTAAGGAGGAGAGGGGGAAACCCATCTTTGTGGATTTGCCTACGGCCAGCTCTGCGTTAAAGCAGTCTCCCTCCATTGAGTCAGATCCAAAATTCCGTTTGCCTGGTGAAGGAAAATAAACTATTAACACAACATAAACTTGCATTAGTCACAGGCTGTGGCCAACTATGGTAACCAGGTTGATGACATAAAAGCATTTTTACTTGATGTGGTGGCAGCTGTTGCAAGCATTGGACATTTTGAGTCCAAGACCTTAGCTTTTTTTTTTTTTTTTTTTGAAAAGGAGACTTGCAGCCGGGCGCGGTGTCCCATGCCTGTAATCTCAGCACTTTGGGAGGCCAAGGCGGGTGGATCGCCTGAGGTCAGGAATTCGAGACCAGCCTGGCCAATATAGTGAAACCCTGTCTCTACTATAAATACAAAACTTAGCTGGGCGTGGTGGGGTCGCCCGTAATCCCAGCTACTCGGGAGGCTGAAGTGGGAGAATGGCTTGAACCCAGGAGGCGGAGGTTGCAGTGAGCCGAGATCTTGCCATTGCACTCCAGCCTGGGCGACAAGAGCGAAACTCCATCTCAAAAAAAAAAAGAAAAAAAAGAAAAGGAGACTTGCTCTGTCATCCAGGCTGGAGTGCAATGTCACCATCTTGGCTCACTGCAACCTTTGCCTCCCAGGCTCAAGCGATTCTCGTGACTCAGCCTCCGTAGTAGCTGGGACTATCAGCACGCGCCACCATGCCTGGCTGATTTTTGTATCTTTAAAAGAGACGGGGTTTCACCATGTTAGCCAGGCTGTTCTTGAACTCCTGACCTCAGGTGATCCGCCTGCCTCCACCTCCCAAAATGCTGGGATTACAGGTGTGAGCCACTGTGCCGGCCAGGCCTTAGCTTTTAATGCTGAGATTTTGCCACTTGGAGGCTGTGTGACTCTAGACAAGTGATTAGCTTTTAATGCTGAGCTTAGTTTTTAATAGACAGGTGATTCGCTTTTAATGTTTAATAATAGACAAATGATTAGCTTTTAATGCTTAATAATAGACAAGTGATGAGCTTTTAATGCTGAGCTTAGCTTTTAATAGACAAGTGAATAGACAAGTGATTAGCTTATAATGCTTAATAATAGACAAGTGATTAGCTTTTAATGCTTAATAATGCTTTTAATAATTATAATATAATAAATAATATATAATATAATACATATTATAATTATATACATATTATATATAATATATTTATATTATATTTATATGATAATATAATATATAATTAATGCTATATTAATGTCGATAACTAATATTAGTATAATATATCTAATATAATAATTATACAATATTATAATTATAATGCTTTTTATTATATTATTATTTTACAATTATAATATATTTTTATATATAATTTTATTTATATATAATATTTTATATATAATTATATTTATAATTTATATTATATATATTTTATATTATATAATTTTATGTATCTTATATATAATATATAATTATATAATTATATATAATATAATGCTTTTAATACTTAATAATAGACAAGTGATTCACTTTTAATGCTAATCACTTTAATAATGCTTTTAATAATAATGCTTTTAATGCTTAATAATAGACAAGTGATTTGCTTTTAATGCGGAGATTTTGCAACTTGGAGGCTGTGCGACTCTAGACAAGTAATTTAGTTCATTGCCTCTCAAACTTCAATGTGTATGCACAACACCTGGGGAATCAAATTTAAATGGCAGTCTGATTCATCAGGGCCTAAGATTCTGCATTTCCTTTTTTTTCCCCTTTTTCTGGAGACAAGATCTCCCTCTGTTGCCCAGGCTGGAATGCGGTGGTGCAATCCATAGTTCACCGCAGCCTCAAACTCCTGGGCTCCAGTGATCCTCCCACCTCAGCCTCCCAAGTAGCTAGGACTGTGGGTATGTGCTGCTATGCCAAGCTAGTTTTTAAATTTTTTGTAGAGATGGAATCTTGCTCTGTTGCCCAGGCTGGTCTCAAACTCCTGGCCTCAAGTGATCTTCCTGCCTCGACTTCCCATAATGCTGGGATTACAGGTGTGAGCCACCACGCCCAGCCAGATTCTGTATTTCTAGCAAACTCCTAGGTGATCTAAGTAGCTAAGCCTGTTTGTGTCTGAGTGGCTTCAACTATGAGAACCTCAGCTGTAAAGTAGGAGGCAGATGGTATGTACCTTACATCAATGCACCTGTATGCCGAAGAGGTCTTCTCAAGAGTGTGTTTGGCAGGAGAGCCACGACTAGGTCTTTCCTCCTTTCACAAGGCTTGACCTTGGGTGGGGACTTCAGACTTGCCACCTGTCCACAGCTGCCTAAGATAGCTGCCTGGGTGACTCATGTCTTGGGAGAAGTCATGTTGTAGTGACTTTTTTTTTTTGAGACGGAGTTTCGCTCTTGTTATTCTTATTATCATTTTTGAGATGGAGTCTTGCTCTGTCTCCCAGGCTGGAGTGCAATGGTGCGACCTTGGCTCACTGCAATCTCCGCCTCCCGGGTTCAAGCGATTCTCCTGCCTCAGCCTCCCGAGTAGCTAGGATTACAGGCACCCACCACCATGCCTGGCTAATTTTGTATTTTTAGTAGAGACGGGGTTTCACCATGTTGGTCAGGCTGGTCTCGAACTCCTGACCTCAGGTGATCGGCTCGCCTTGGCCTCCCAAAGTGTTGGGATTACAGGCATGAGCCACCACACCCGGCCCGTAGTGACTTGTTAATGCATGAGCCTTCTGGCTTTACGACCTCTGATTGTAATTCCCACAGCTTGGGCAGATCCATTCAACGTGGGGTTCCGATGTGGTAGTTAACCCTGGCTCATTGTCCTTTGCCCACAGGTGGTGGCCTTTATGAAGTCTCCAGTGGGTCAGTACTTGGACAGCCATCCATTTCTGGCCTTCACCTTGCTGGTGTTCATTGTCATGTCGGCCGTTCCTGTTGGATTCTTCCTGCTCATTGTGGTACTTACCACCCTGGCTGCTCTGCTGGGGGTCATAATACTGGAAGGTAGCCTGTTCTGTCATTCACCCCTTTGGAAAATAACTCAATTGGGAGAAAAATACTTTTGGGGCATCTGCCGTTTAAAAATTTTTTTAAGGGGCGGGGTCTTGTTATGTTGCCCAGGCTGGTCTCAAACTCCTGGGCTCAAGTGATCCTCCCACCTCGGCCTGCCAAAGTGCTGGGATTATGGGCATGGGCTACCATTCCTGGTTGTCTGCCATTCTTGTCAAAATCACATCAAGCAAGGCAACTTATCAGAGTAGGTAAAACATAGACTCTGGAGCCTGCATTCAAATCCCACCTCCACCACTGTGATTTGGGGCAAGTGGTTTACCTCTCTGAGCCTCAAATTCTTAATATGTAAAATGCAGATATAAGAATACAATCTCAAAAGGTTGTTGTGAAGATTGAAACTTATGGCTCCATAAAGTCCTTAGCACAATACACAATACATGTCACAGAGTAGCTTCTCAATGAATGCTAGCTGTTATTATTAAGCAGAGAGGCCGTTCATTCCACAGTGAGTTATTGGGCACCTACTGCATGCCAGATGCCTTACTAGGTACTGGAGACCACCTTCACCCTTTCTCCTGAAGTTCCACTACCAACAGTCAACTTCTCCCTGTATTCCTAATTTAAAATTACTGGGAAAGCAAATCTGATTTGCTCACTTTGCCTTTTCAAATCAGATCACACACCCCAGGCAAGTGGCCAAAGAGATGGTGGCCAGTGGGTCAGGTGATCACTTCTGGTCCATTCCGGGGCTTCCCAGAGCTAAGAGCACCCAGGGCTGTTTATTTGCCCCAGGGACAAGGCAGTTTACACTTGAAGGAGAAAGTAGGCATGGTCAGTGGATGAGCCAAATACAGCCTGGCAGAGTGGTTTTTGAGTAAATGTTGATAGATAGATGGGTGAATGCATGAGTGAATGGGTGGAGGAATGAATGAGTACCATAAGAAAGGAAATTTATAGAGAAAGGAGAGAGCCATTACATTTTGATGGTACCATGCAAAGCTTTACAGCAGACAAGACTTTAAAGATGTATAACAACTTTGCCTCGGGGTGTGCAAGGAAGGGCCTTTTGGACAGGGGAACAGCATGTGCAAAGCCTCTAGAATAGTGGTTCTTGAACCTGAGTGTATTTAAATCTTTTTTTTTTTTTTTTTCTAGATGGAATCTTACTTTGTCGCCCAGCCTGGAATGCAGTGGCATGATCTCAGCTCACTGCAACCTCTGCCACCCGGGTTCAAGAAATTCTCCTGCCTCAGCCTCCCAAGTAGCTGGGATGACAGGCATGCCCCACCATGCCCGACTAATTTTTGTATTTTTGGTAGAGATGGGGTTTCGCCGTGTTGGCCAGGATGGTCTTGAACTCCCGACCTCAAGTGATCTGCCCACCTCGGCCTCCCAAAGTGCTGGGATTACAGGTGTTAGCCACTGCACCCAGCTCCAAGTGTGTATAAATCTTACTTTCCTTATCAAAATACAGACTTTGGATCTTTTGAGACCAGGAGTTCAAGACCACCCTAGGCAACATAGCGAGATTCCTCCCATCTCTTTAAAAAAAAAAAAAAAGAGGCCGGGCACAGTGGCTCATGCCTATAATCCCAACACTTTGGGAGGCTGAGGAGGGTGGGTCACCTGAGGTCAGGAGTTCGCGACCAGCCTGGCCAACATGGTAAAACCCTGTCTCTACTAAAAATACAAAAAATTAGCCAGGCATGGTGGTGGGCACCTGTATCCCAGCTACTACGGAGGCTGAGACAGTAGAATCACTTGAGCCTGGGAGGTGGAGGTTGCAGTGAGCCGAGATTGCACCATTGCATTCCAGCCTGGGCGACAAGAGTGAGACTCTGTCTCAAAAAAAGAAAAGAAAAGAAAAAAGAAAGAAAGAAAGAAAAAAGTGGTGTGTGTCTGTAGTCCCAGCTACTCAGAAGGCTGAGATGACGAGATCGCTTGAGCCCAGGCAGTTGAGGCTGTAGTGAGCTATGATCGTGCCACTGCACTCCAGCCTGGGCAACAGAGCAAGACTCTGTCTCTTAAAAGAAAAAAGAGAAAGAAAATGTAGACTTCCAGGCCTCATCCAGAGAGTGTTGTTTTAGTAGGTCTGGAGTGGGGTTTAGAAATCTGAATTTTTCACAAGCTTCCTTGGTGCACCTGATTCTGATGCAGGTGGTTGGCACCACACTTTGAAAAACACTGATCTAAAATTTTGCGAATCTTTATGAAAAGACAGCACACCTGTTGATGTTCTCTTCCTTCCAGCCTTTTCAGGGTCCCTCCCTGAAACCATCACTGTAGCTGTGGGAGGAGCACTGGGCTAACTGACCACTCGCAAAGCAAAGGGAAGGATGTCACCTATACAATACTTGCCAAGTTACTCGTTCTTCATGATCTTTTCCTTCTACCTTTTATTCTTTTCCCCCCCACAGGCCCCACATTATGAAAAAATGTATTTTCCTTGCACGTATTAGATGGTAATTCATTAATATTCCCATTCAGAGTGGGAATGGTATATTAAAATGGCATATAAAATGCTCCATAAAAATGACCAATCAGACCTTAAGATTAAAATGTGATGGTTTACAGGCTGGATTTTCAAGGATGCCATCAAAAGCTGCATTTAGATTTTGCTTTAGCCTGCATGACCTTTATGCCTATAGCTTGTAGGTAAGTGTAAATAATGGCATTTATTATGCACTTTGAGACATTAGAGATAATTTACCTCCCCCAGTACTGCCTTAGCTGACTCCTCGGGGGGATCCCTTTGGAAGGCCATCTCTGACCTTGAGGATAAGGGGATCTCAAACTCCAACACTTATGGGCAAGACAAAATGAGCGGGCTGGTTGCAGTGGCTCACGCCTGTAATCCCAGCACTTTGGGAGGCCGAGGTGAGTGGATCACTTGAGGTCAGGAGTTCAAGACCAGCCTGGCCAACATAGTGAAACCCCATCTCCTCTAAAAATACCAAAAATAGCTGGGTGTGGTGGCGGGCACCTGTAATCCCAGCTCGTCAGTAGGCTGAAGCCGGGAATCACTTGAACCTGGGAGGCGGAGGTTGCAGTAAGCTGAGATCGCGCCACTGCACTCCAGCCTGGGAGGCAGAGCAAGACTCTGTCTCAAAAAAGAAAAAAAAAAAGACAAAAATGAGCAAAGCAGCCCATGTGTGATGCAATTTGGGAATTGGGGGGACTGGAGGCAACGGGAGGGCCAGCTAGTTGTTGCCATGTTTTGATGCCCACTCAGGTCCCTGTATCGCCTCCTTTTTTTAAGTGATGCTAGAAATCTGGGTTCTTGTGGGAAATCTCCTTACTTTAATAATCTGAGTTAGCAGTTGTTATTTTAAACACACTGACCCAGGGTCTGCCAGTTTTCAACCTGTTTGAGATGAGCACTTCTCCTAACCATGTTCTTCTCCTAGGATTGGTCATCTCTGTGGGCGGCCTCTCACTGCTCTGCATCCTCTGTGGTTTGGGCTTCGTATCACTCGCCATGTCGGGGATGATGATAGCATCCTATGTAGTGGTCTCCAGCCTCATCAGCTGCTGGTTTTCTCCCAGGTAAATACATGTCCATGGAATAATTTATTTTTTTAATCTTTCTGCTTTTTTTTGAGACAAAGCCTCACTCTGTCACTCAGGCTGGAGTGCAGTGGCATGAACATAGCTCACTGCAGCCTCAACCTCCCAGGCTCAAGCAGTTCTCCTGCCTCAGCCTCCCAAGTAGCTGGGGCTACAGGTGCATGCCATCATGCCCGGCTAATTTTAATAGTTTTTATTTTTTGTAGAGACAGGGTCTCGCTATGTTGTTGCCCAGGCTGTTCTCTAACTCCTGGGTTCAAGCAGTCCTCCTGCCCCTGCCTCCCAAAGTGCAGGGACTACAGGCATGAGCCACCGCACCTTGCCGAGTAATTTAATCTTTGCCACTTGAGGGGATTTTCACAAATAAAACCATAGTCCTAGTTGATGTCCAGAAGGAAACTTGTGAGACCCAGGTGTTTCTCATAGTTCCCCATGTATGCCAGGCATCAGGTGGCAATTTACCATGGAATTTTAAACAAAGCAATTGCTGTCATTTTCCATCAGGTATACACATTTCATTGTCATAGCAACGCTTATCAGTATTATTGATTCCTTTTAAAAGATGTCCATTTAACTTACAAATGTCAAATTAGGTGGTTTTCTTTGGCGGGGTAGGGTGGAGAGGCACAGGAGAAGAATGACCCATCAGACATATCTGTCGCCAAAAGCGGTACAGTTTGGGAGCCGTGAATCTTCTGTCCCCAAAGTCTGTCGATCCCCTCTGCTCTTGAGAATGTGAGTTTCTCACCAACTGAGTGTGAGCCTCGTGTTTGAATATATAGATTTTTGCTCCTACAATATGGCTCTTCAATGCCAGCTACTTCATCTGGGGCCTTGAGTGAAAGAACAGCGATCTACTTAAATGCTGGAGGGAAAAACCAGCTATGTTGGCATTACTGGGAGACTCTGTGTTTGTCTACAATGTGCCACCCACCTAAGGGATTTTCAAAGGAGATTTATTTTAATGCTTTATTTTTGTCCTTTGTGTTGATTTTAGAATCTAAGTCCCAAGTTCATCATACTTCATTTAAGCTCCTGCTAAATTGATGATAGTGCTACTGAGCACTTGCTTTGTGCCAAGGACTCTCTTAAACACTTTACAGGCCTTATGTCATGTAATCCTTACAATTTAGCCCCTTTCTATTATAAGGAAAATTAAGCCAAGTCCCTTAAGCTGAGAGTAGCACAGAAGGGACTTAATTCCACGTGAGTTAATTCCAAAGCCCTCTTAATCAAGATACAAAGTGACTCTCTAAAACAGGAGTTGGCAATTTCTGGAAAGGGCCAGACAGTGAGTATTTAGTAAGTAGTATAGTCTCTACTGGAATTTCTGGAAAGGGCCAGATAGTAAGTATTTAGTAAATAATATAGTCTCTATTGCAGTTAGTCAACTCTGTTGCCATAGCATGAAGGCAGCACAGACCAGGAAGTAAATGCATGGGCATGGCTGTGTTCCAATGAAACTTTATTTACAAAGACAGGCAGCTTGCTGGATTTGGCCAACCGTTGCTCTATAAGAACCGATATCCTGAGTTTTGTTTTTCTACAAAACAGCCCTTGAACTCCTTACCAAAAGGTTATCCTGTTATTATTCCTATGTTGAAAAATAAAGGGTGAAGTGGGTATAATATAAAATTGCTCAAGGATGGCTCTCATAGGATTGCTTAATTGAATCAGCCCTGGAATCATAATCAGCTTTTCAAAAATCGCTTTGATTGCTCTTAGTCTTTTGTTTGTTCATTTGTATTTTACTTATAAAATGGGGTCTTGCTATGTTGCCCAGGCTGTTCTCAAACTCCTGGCTTCAAGCAATCCTTCCCCGTCGGCTTCTCAATGAACTGGAATTACAGGCGTGAGGCACTGACTCACTCCCAGTCTTAAAAGACGTAAAAGGAGAAACATTGGCCTATTTTGCATATTGAGGGTGATGCTTCTGAAATAAAATTCCTCCCTGCCTCTGAACCCTGCTGTAACAGGGTAAGTTCTTAAAGATTATACCACAGGCAGTAGCAAAATCTGACTCCCTACTTATCAATGAAGAAATTGAAAAGCAAATCCAGGATTTGTACCTGATCTCCTTATCTTCCCCTATTGCTGCCAACCACTTGTTTCCACGTGGGCAGAGGTTCTTAAGCTTTTTGTTCTCAAGTCCCATTTGACCTTCTTAAAAATTATTGAGACATCCGAAGAGATTTTATTTATGTGGTTAATTGTATTAATAGCACTTTGGGAGGCCAAGAAGGGAAGATCACTTGAGGCCAGGAGTTTAAGACCAACCTAGGCAACATGGCAAGACTACATCTCTACAAAAAATACAAAAATTAGCCAGGTGTAGTGGTGCGTGCCTATAGTCCCAGCTACTCAGGAGGCTGAGATGGGAGGATCATTTGGGCCCAGGAATTCAAGGCTGCAGTGAGCTGTGATCACACCGTTGCACTCCAGCCTGGGCAATGGAGCAGCAAGACCCTGTCTCAAAAAATAAATGAAACGAGATGACATATAAAATAAAATAAATAATTAACATGACATAAAACTATATACCATAAAATAAAATAAACATATCATAAATTACATTAAATCAAATTAAATATTAGCTGGTGCATGCTTGTGGTCCCAGCTACTCAAGAGGCTGAGAAGGGAGGATGGCCTGAGCCTGGGAGGTTGGGGGTGCAGTGAGCTATGATCGTACCACTGCACTCCAGCCTGGGTGACAGAGCTGGACTCTGTCTGGAAAAAAAAAAAAAAAAGAATATTAATAATTATTTCTTTTTAAAAAATTTTCTTCCTCAGTGTTTCTTGTTCTGAAATAATTATTCTATTAGAAATCATAACATAAATTTTTAAAATATCTATTCGTTTAAAAGGAACAATATTACCTGTTGATATAAATAACAAATTTTAATGAAAAGTAACTATATTTTCCAAAACAAAATGAAATTTGTGAGTGGCATTGTTTTACATTTTACAAATCTCTTTCATATCTGCCTTAACAGTTGTCAGCTGGCTTCTCGTTTGTGTGGCTGCATTCATTCTGTTGTGCTATGTTGTTCTGTTTGAAGTATTTGATGTGCAGTTGGGAGAGGGAGGCAAAGCTTTTTTAAACGATTGTGGATATTCTATGATAGTACACCAAAACTCCATAAGTGGTAGTTTCTTAAAGGCTAGCTGAAATGTGAAATTTTTATACTCTATTTTATTGAAATCTGCAGGTCTGTCTCACACTTTAAATTGATCTTTATCATGCATGATTTTGTAACTTTACCCATTGGTCAATGGGAGAATATCAGTTCATTGAGTCATGCAGATCTTCCAAATATATTTTGAAAAATTGCACTGTTCCCTTGTGAGAGAATGTGAGTGAAAAAGGCATATAATAGGTCATGTTATTTTGAATATGGTTTTCATCTGAGAACGCTTGCATTAGCGAATTCTTTTTTTTTTTTTTTTTTCTGTGAGACGAGTCTCACTCTTACCCAGGCTGGAGTGCAGTGGCTTGATCTTGGTTCACGCAACCTCTCCCTTCTGGGTTCAAGCAGTTCTTCTGCCTCAGCCTCCCGAGTAGCTGGGATTATAGATGTGCACCACCATGCATGGCTAATTTTTGGATTTTTAGTAGAGGTGGGGTTTCACCATGTTGGCCAGGCTGGTCTCAAACTCCTGAGCTCAAGTGATCCACCCACCTCAGCCTTCCAAGGTGCTGGGATTATAGGTGTGAGCCACTGCACCCAGCCTGCATTAGTGAATTCTTTATAACTCAAAAAAAGATAACTCCCTCATTAAATGATCGAAAGCATGGAATGGGGGGAAGAGGAGCTATATAATTTATTTCATGATTTAATGGAATTTTGGCCCTAAAACATAAAAGATAATACAGCTTAAATTTTTAAAAAAGAAAAAGGAAACAAAACTGTAAGTTTCCCTTACATATGAAAATCAACTAAACAATATTTAGATCAAATACACTGACCTGCCTCTTATGTAGATCAGCTAGCCTCTGAGGGGCAAAACCACACTGCTTTGTTATGGAGACTGCAAGACCTCCCAGGGCCTGCAGCTCAGGAGAAGTAGGGGCCCTGGTCAGCTGTGTTTATTTGTAGAGCCACCAAACTCACTACCCCATATCATAATCTTCCAAACCAGCCTGAGCATAACTAGCTTCCTTACATCTTTACTAAGAAAAGGAAAGGCTTCTTTCTTAGTTTTTTGTCATCAGGGAGGAATGGTTTAGGTGGCAAATAATGAAAAAAACCAAAGTAGATACTAGTTTAAACACACAGGGAACTTTTTTTTATTGCTTAATGAAAAACTGGAGACAGCCCAGGGCTGGTGCAGCCACTGTGTGGTATCAACATACCAGGCAACTTTTGCCTTACTGTGTTGCTATCCTTAGCCCATTGGTTTCCTACCTCATGGCCACAAGATAGCTGCTGCAGTTCCAGGTGCACCAGCTACCTTCAAGGCAGGATAAAAGGAGAAAAAAATGGAGTCTGACCCTTTTGAAAATGTGAATAAAATATTTCCCAGGACCTCTCACCACTATACTTCAAAAGACTTCATTGACTAGAACTTTGTCAGATGGCCGCTTGTGTTAGTCTGTTTTTGCATTGCTCTAAAGAAATATCTGAGATTGGGTAATTTACAAGGAAAAGAGGTTTATTTTGGCTCATGGTTCTGCAGGCCATACAGGAAACATGGTGCTGGCATTTGCTTCTGGTGAGGGCCCAGGAGGCTTCCTATCACGGTGGAAGGTGAAGGGGAGACAGTGTCACACGGCGAGAGCAGGAGCAAGAGAGAGAGGAAGGAGGTGCCACACTCTTTTTAAACAACTGGATCTTGCATGAACTCAGGGCAAAAACTCAGTCATTCCCCAAGGATGGCACCAAGCTATTCATGAGGGATCCACCCTCACGACCCAAATACCCCCGACCAGGCCCCACCTCCAACACTGGGGATCACATTTCAACATGAGATTTGGAGGGGACAAACATCCAAAGCATATCCCCACTCTAAGCTGGGAATGTTCAGCTGTGTCATCTTCTGTAGCATAAATTCATAAGGAGAAGGGTTTGGGAAGTATCTCCTGGTCAGCCAAACTCTGGTGTGTGCTGTGGTTCTCCACAGTAGGGTGTCAGTGATGGCCAGGCTTTTTGAAATTCAAAGATAAACCATGGATCCAATTGAGTTAATATCAATAGCACTACTTCCTCTCTGACAGCCTTCTGACAGTCACAAGGACTGAAGAAGACAGATTGGTTTCTCTTCCTTTCCCCCCGATATGCCTTGGCTGTGTCCCCATCCAAATCTCATCTTGAATTGTAGCTCCCGTAATCCCCGCATGTTATGGGAGGGACCTGGTGGGAGGTAATTGAATCATGGGGGTGGGTTTTTCCCGTGGTTGCTGTTCTCGTGATAGTAAGTCTCACGAGATCTGATGGTTTTATAAAGGGCATTTCCCCTGCACATGCTCTCTTGCCTGCCACCATATGAGAAGTGCCTCTGCTCTTTGCCTTCCACCATGATTGTGAGGCCTCCCCAGCCATGTGGAATTGTGGGTCCATGAAACCTCTTTTTCTTTATAAATTACCCAGTCTCAGGTCTTTATTAGCAACGTAAGAACAGACTAATACAATCCTCCCCCGAACTCGTTTCCATGGAAGGTGTCAAGAAACTAATTGAAATCAGAAGATATAGTCTGAATCCCCGCCCTGCCATGTTTTTTAGCTGTGTGGTCTTGAACAGGCTGCTTGACTTCTCTGATTTCAGTTTTTGTCCATTGGTAAAATAGACAAAATAGCTACTCTTAATCTACCATTCTCACTGGGTGGTTGTGAGGACACAGATAATTAAGAAAAACATAATAAATATCCAAATTAGAAGATGGAAAAGGGGCCGTAACCCTACTCCTAACCTGGTCATTTTACCCTCCTATGCCCTCAGTTTCTTCATCTGTATAATGGGCATAGGCCTGGTGTGGTTGCAAGAAGCAGCTAAAAATAAATCAGGAAAAGGAACATCATGTATTCAGCTATGCACACTTCAACGTTGCCCTTTACTGAGGCCCTAGAGCTAACCATCTTTTCTTGTTATCCGACAGGCCACTGACACAGCAAAACACCAATTGCGACTTTCTGCCAGCCATGAAGTCTGCAGACTTCGAGGGGCTTTACCAGGAATGAGTGGCTGCTCAGAGGCCGGGCTTCTTTTCAAGTACTGCTGGATCATACTCACCCCTTGGGATTATGGCTTAGAAGAAGGGGGCTGGGTAGGCAAGCGCTCCTTGGCTGTGTCCTCTCGCTTTTTCACTTATTTGTAGGCTCCTGCAGCAGCCAGTTTAGGGATTGTGTTGTTCTTGTGTTGGTTCCCATGTAAAGAAGCAGCAGAGAAATGCAATGGTTCAACAGCTCGCCCTGCCCCAAGTATGCAGACTTGACCTTGGCGGGGTCCTGGGCTTCTGGAGTCTAGCCCGTTGACCCCAAAGCCTCAGGGCTCATGTCCAACAGTCTCATTGGGAGCAACAGTGATTGTTTATAGTTTTTTGTTTTCAGAAATGAGGGCAGCTGTTAATTTTTTCACTCATGTGAAACAAGATGAAAAAAAACCAAAAATCCAAAACAGGACAAGCTTTTCTGTTTTTGCTTTTTATCAGAAAGAACAGCAACATTTGGCCTCTCCAAGTTGGAAAATAGAGTCCAAATGTAACTTTGTGGCCAAGAGTATTTTCAAAAAAGTCTAAAGGTTTAGTTTCCACTGTTACTGTTGAGTACTGTTAAGTGCTGTTAATCTTTTACATATTTGCACTTGGTACTTTTGTATTGTTTTAAAGAGCTTGTCCTGTTAAGTAATTTCTTCTTTTCTTTTTTTTTTTTTTTTTGCTACAGAGTTTCCCTCTTGTTGCCCAGGCTGGAGTGCAATGGTGCAATCTTGGCTCACTGCAACCTCCAACTCCCAGGTTTGAGTGAGTCTCGTCCTCAGCCTCCCAAGTAGCTGGGATTACAGGCACCCGCCACCATGCCCGGCTGGTTTTTTTTGTGTGTGTGTTTTTTTTTTGTATTTTTTTTTTAGTACAGATGGGGTTTCACCATGTTGGTCAGGCTGGTCTCAAACTCCTTACATCAGGTGATCCACCTGCCTCGGCCTCCCAAAGTACTGGGATTACAGGCGTGAGCCACTGTGCCCAGCCTAAGCCATTTCTTAAAATAAAAATGCTAAAGGACTAGTAAGTAAAAATAAAACTTCCAATGGGATTTCCCAGTGGAATTATTGAGTGGTTTATTTGCTGTGGCATTTCCTTAAATATTTATTTGGATGGGCTTTTTTTCTTTACTCTTTTTCCCTTCTGCTCCATACATCAGACCTGCCTATTCCTCTGTCAATTTCATGACTGGTGCTGGGTAATAGGGATTTTTTTAGTTGCTTGTGATAGACACCAAATTCCACATTACTTTAAAAAGAGGGGTGGTGGGGAGAAGGATTAATTTCACTCAACCAAAAAGCCAAGGGGTAGATCTTGAGGTACTGCTGATTCCAGGGGCTCAGGTGGTGTCATTAGGCATCTCTCACCCCTCATCTCTCAGTACAGCTTTCCTCAGTGTGAGCTGCTTTTGCAGGCAGGCCCGCCACCCCTTTCGGAGGTCCCAGGAGCTCCATCCTGGGCAAGAAAACTGCTTTTTTCCAACAGCATATACAAATATTCTGGGTTTGGCTCTGATTGGATAGACTTGGGTCATGTGAGCGACCCCAGACCAATCACAGTGGCCAAGAGGATGGGATATGCAGATGGAACAGTGCTGGGATGGTGGCCATTCAAGAAACAGGGGAGGCAATAGATCAGCCCACTATTAATGTAACTATTAATATTAACAGTTACTGTTTATTGGATGTTTCCTTCATTCATACAAGTGTCTGATATTATCTCTCTATGCTATCTACCCAGCTGGGTTCTGCAGCTTTAATAATGAAGAATGCAATGGTCTCCCTTCCGAAGTTTTCTTCCTAATGCAAGAGTGAGTGAGCAAGTATATCTGTTGCTATGTAACAGTTTACCAGCAACTATTGGCTTAAAAGAACAGGCATTTCTTATCTCACATTCTTCATGTGTTAGGGGTCCAGGCATGGCTTGGCTAGATCTTTTGTAAGCCTGTGATCACAGTGTCATCAGGGCTGTGTTCTCATTTGGGGTCCAACTGGGGAAGGACCACATTCCAAGCTCACATGGTCGTTGGCAGCATCCAGCTGGCAACAGGACTTAAGCCCTCCATTCCTTGCTGCATATTCCCCTCCCCATGACAGTTCAGTGTGGCCAATGGCTTCTTCAAAGCCATCAAGGGAGAGCCTCTCAGCAAGTTAGACATTACATTCTTAGGGAACATATTCATGCATGCACAATCATGAAGACTGGATCACTTTATCCGTGTTCTGATGGTTACAAATGAGTCCCAGAAACCACCACCCACTCTCATGAGGAGGGGATCACCCAAGGGCAGGTAAACCACAGAGGGGACCATGGGCTCTGCCTTAAGAGTCCTTACTAGGGTCCTTAGTAGTCCACCTTGCTACAACAAGTAAACAAAATATTAGACCAACTCCACTGAAGAGAAGTAAAAGGGTGGTAAGTAATTGGGAGAGCATGCTTTAGCCACAGCAATCAGAGATTTCTTCTATTTGAACCAAAGCATGAGTTGTCACCATGCCAAGCACACGGGGAGGGTGTTCCTGGCAGAGGGCACAGTATCCCAAAGACCCAGAGATGGGAAGAAGCTTAATGTGTTTAAGGAAAAAAATGATGTCAGCATGGCGGGGCCTCATCATGCAGGACCTCATGGAGTGAGTTTACACCAGGGGTCCCCAACCAGTACCAGTCCTTGGCCTGTTAGGAACCAGGCCATACAGCAGGAGGTGAGCAGCAGGTGAGCAAGCATTGCTGCCTGAGCTTCACCTCCTGTTAGATCAGCAGTGGCATTAGATTCTCATAGGAACATGAACCCTCATGTGAACTGCATATGCGAGGGATCTAGGTTGCATGATCCTTATGAGAATCTAATGTCTGATGATCTGTCACTGTCTCCCATCACCTTCAGTTGGGACTGTCTAGTTGCAGGAAAACAAGCTTGGGGCTCCCACTGATTCTACATTATGGTAAGTTGTATAATTATTTCATTATGTATTACAATGTAATCATAATAGAAATAAGGTGCACGATAAATGGAATGCACTTGAATCATCCTGAAACCACCCCCCTATCCACGCCTCATCCATGGAAAAATTGTCTTCCACAAAACTTGTCCCTGGTGCCAAAAAGGTTGAGGACCACTGGTTTATGCCAAAGAGCAAAGGAAAGACAATGAAGAATCTTACATGGGAGAGTGACGTGATCAGACTTGGGTTTTTAAAGATCACTCCATGGCCAATGGATTTAAAGCAGGAAGGCCAGTTGGGAGGTCTATAGAGGCCCAAGAGCAGAAAGGATAATTGTGACTTAAAACTTACACTAGGCTGAGCGCAGTGGCTCATACCTGTAATCTCAGCACTTTGGGAGGCCAAGGAGGGTGGATCACTTGGGGTCAGGAGTTCGAGACCAGCCTGGCCAACATGGTGAAACCCCATCTCTACTAAAAATACAAAAATTAGCTGGGTGTGGTGGCAGGCACATGTAATTCCAGCTACTCAGGATGCTGAAGCAGGTGAATCACTTGAACCTGGGAGGTGGAGATTGCAGTGATCTGAGATCGCACCACTGTACTCCAGCCTAGGCGACAGAGTGAGACTCTCTCTCAAAAAAAAAAAAAAAAAAAAAAAAACCTTAGGGCAAAGGTAATGGAGACCTTCCTTATTTAGAGGGCCAGCAGCATTTGGTGATGATGGAGAAGGAAAGGGGGACACAAGTTTGGCACCTAGGTTTTTAGCTTGAGCCAGTAGTGGATAGTGACACTGTTGTAGGAGTGAAGGACAAGCTTCCTCTCTACCCTCTGAAGGATCCCTGAAATGAACTGGCAATAGACAGATGAACAGGAGAAAAGGCATATTCAAATTTATTAACATGCACATAAACACAGGAGTTCCAAAAATATGAGACTCAAAGAAAGGCCAAATGATTGAAACTTACATAGAGGGAGATGGGGGAAATGTAGGCAACTTGAAGGATTGTAAATGATTTTTAGGGGAATTGAATGGACCCAAAGAGCAAACCACAATGAGATACCATCTGAAACCAGTCAGAATGGCTATTACTAAAAAGTCAAAAAATAACAGATGCTGGCAAGTTTGTGGAGAAAAGGGAATGCTTACAAATTGCTGGTGGGAAAGTAAATTAGTTCAGTCCCTGTGGAAAGCAGTTAGGTGACATCTCAAAGAACATAAAACAGAACTATCATTCAACCCAGCAATCCCATTATTGGGTATATACCCAAGGCAATATAAATTGTTCTCCCATAAAGACATATGCACATGTAGGTTCATCACACCACTATTCACAACAGCAAAAATGGAATCCAAAAATGTCCATCAGTGGTGGATAAAGAAAATGTGATGCCATATACATCATAGAATACTACACAGTTATAAAAAAGAATGAGATTGTGTCCTTTGCAGCAACATGGATGCAGCTAGAAGCCATTATCCTAAGTGAACTAATGCAGGAATAAAAAACCAAACACCATATGTTCTCACATATAAGTGGGAGCTAAACATTGGGTACATATGGAAATAAAGATGGGACCAACAGACATTGGGGCCTACATGGAGGTGGAGGGTGGGAGGAGAGTGAAGATCAAAAAACTATTGGGTACTATGCTTATTACCTGAATGATAAAATAATCTGTACACCAAACCCCTGTGACGTGCAATTTACCCATGTAACAAACCTCCACATGTACTCCTGGAACTAAAATGAAAGTTAAAAAAAAAAAAAGCAGACAATAGTTTGTAAATTATTTTCTTTAGAAACTGAATGGGACAAGTTATGGGAAGGTGAGGGGCAGAACTGCACTGCAAACAAAGGTAGTCTTATTATGCAGATTAAGTCTTTTAGGTAATCTCTCAGAATTACTCTCGGAAAAATAATGAAAAGCCTGAGCATGGTGACAACTTTTAGTCTCTTCTGCAGTGGTTAATTTTTTCTGGTTATTTTGGATGCTAATCCACCATGTTGACTTCTGATTAACCCCAGTCCTGTGAATGCCTCCTGATTCCTACTTCACTGTTCCTAGTGTAAGAACGTGTTGACCTTGATGTCATCACACAGATTATAGGCTATAATTTGTGTGATGACACAAATTATACACAAACCCTTCAGGACAGCATTCTTGCCTGTCCTGAAGGGTTGCCTTTAATTGGCTTGCTGGAGCAAGCATACCCTTTCCCTATGGTATATGCATAGCCCTGGTGTGGGGAGTGACAGTGCAGAGAGCTACCTGTCCTGCCACCACCTAAGACCACACTAGTGTCTGTAAGTTCCTTCAATGAATCACCCAAAGTCAACAAAATGGATCTGTCTGCCTCCTCCTTTGGTTCCTCGGCTCCCTCAGCATTTGGGAATCACTTTGCATATTCACAGAAATTAAGACAATTGCATTTCTTTTGGAAGAAATTTTCCTCGGTCAGATGAGGGAACTTCCAGAGAAAGCCTGATATGGTTAGGCTGTGCCCCCACCCAAATCTCATCTTGAATTATAGTTCCCATAATCACCACGTGTTGTGGGTGGGACCAGGTGGATATAATTGAATCATGGATGTGGCTTCCCGCATCCTGTTCTCCTGAGAGTGAGTTAGTTCTCATGAGAGTTGATGGTTTTATAAGGGACTTCCCCCTTCACTGGGCACTCATTCTCTCCTGCCGCCCTATGAAGAGGTGCCTTCCACCTTGATTAAGTTTCCTGAGGCCTCCCCAGCCATGTGGAACTGTGAGTCAGTTAAACCTCTTCCTTTATAAATTACCCAGTCTCAGATATGTCTTCACAGCAGCCTGAGAACAGACTAATACAGAACCCCTCGCTGCACTCAAGAGGGCAGAAACAAGAGAAGGTTAGAAAATCCTTGGTTCTGAAGCAGTTTCTAAGGCCTTTCATTTTCCTTTAACTCAGAAGTGCTCTGCATGCCAAAGTAACAGACTTTGGGGTATCCTTGTCTGTGCCTCAATGGGGGCTGTGTGAAAATTCAACCCCTGCTTTGCTCATATTAAGTCAGATATGCCTCTTGGATACTAAGAGGATGTGTCAAGTAGACAGCTGGCTTAGAGGGTAGGTTTGGGCTGGGGAGTATTTTTAGTGCTGAGAGCTTTACACAGCCTTCTTGTGGGATGCTCTCCAGAGAGTAGCCAGGAGATCATTTTCAAAACATAGTTCTGATCACATAAACACCTTACTCCAAACTCTGCCAAGTGCAAAGTGCTTTCCCACAGCACTTAGAAGTGCTAACTCTTTCCCCTCATGGATCAATCCATGATCAAAGACCAATCCCAGCTGGGCACAATGGCTTACACCTGTAATCATAGCACTTTGGGAGGCCGAGGCAGGTGGATCACCTGAGGTCAGGAGTTTGAGACCAGCCTGGCCAACATAGTGAATCCCCGTGTCTGCTAAAAATACAAAAATTAGCTGGGTGTGGTGGCACATGCCTATAATCCCAGCTACCCAGAAGGCTGAGGCAGGAGAATCACTGGAACCCGGGAGGCGAAGGCTGCACTGAGCTGAGATCATGCCACTGCACTCCAGCCTGAGTGACAGAGGGAGACTCCCTCTCAAAAAAAAAAAAAAAAAAAAAGATCATTCCAAGCTTCTGCTACTTCTTTATATGCCATCGGCCTCTGGATATGAGAGAGAAAACTAAAGTTCAAAGGACTTACCCAATTCAGCTAAGAAATGTGACATCTAAATCAAGGCTATGCAGTGAGGTTATTCATTCACGTTCTGTTCTTACACGGTCTGGGCCTAACCTTAACCGATCAAATGAAGTAAAATAAGGTGCAGAACCCTAGCACAGTGGCTGACACCAAACAAGCCCATCAAGAATAATTGTCAAGGACAAGGCTCAGTGTCAGTGGCTCGTGCCTGTCATCTCAGCACTTTGGGAGGCCAAGGCGAGAGAATCACTTCAGCCCAGGAGTTCAAGAGCAGCCTGGGCAACATAATGAAACCTCGCCTCTACAAAAATGAAAAAATTAGCCGGGGATAGTGTTACATGCCTGTGGTCCCAGCTACTGAGGAGACTTAGACAGGAGGATCGCTTGAGCCCAAGAGGTCAAGGCTGCAGTGAGTTACGATGGCACCACTGCACTCCACACTGGGCAACAATGAGACCTTGTCTCCAAAAAAAAAAAAAAGAAAAGTCAAAATGCATGGCTGCATGAATCATTTAAAACTGAGTGAAACAGGAACATGTAAAAGACCTGTTGTTAACCAAGCTGTGGAGGACCGTTAAGGACTTAAGGCTAAGGTCATTACAAAGATATCCTTAGCCTTTTAGACACACAGCTCAATGTGTGGCCGATTGGAAAGGTAATTAATCCCCAGAGCATAAAAACGATGACTTTTATACAGTTATAATGTTAATTTATCAGTATGTCCAGGTTTCTTGTTTGTTGATTTTTGAGCATTCGCCATGTGCTGGATGCTTTTTTTTTTTTTTTTTTTTTTTGAGACAGGGTCTCACTCTGTCACCCAAGCTGGAGTGCAGTGACATGATCATAGCTCACTGCAGCCTCGACCTCCCAGGCTCAGATAATCCTCCCACCTTAGCCTCCCGAATAGCTGGGACCACTGTTGCCCACCATCATACTCAGCTAATTTTTGTATTTTTTTGTAGAGACAGGGTTTCACCATGTTGCCCAGGTCGGTTTTGAGCTCCTGGGCTCAAGTGATCCTCCCACCTCAGCCTCTTAAAGTGCTAGGATTACAGGCGTGAGCCACTGTGCCTGGCTGCTGGGGGCTATTTTAAGCCCAATACACATCAGTACATGTTTCCAGTGTGTCCTCACTACCTCCCATTTTAGAGATAAGGAAACCGAAAGATTGAGAAGTTAAATTGCCTGAGGGCACATAGAATTAGAAGTGGGATTCTAACCCAGTTTGCCTGACTGCAAAAGACATCCTAGGCTGGGTGCAGTGGCTCACACCTGTAATCTCAGCACTTTGGGAGGCTGAGGTGGGTGGATCACCTGAGGTCAGGAGTTTGAGACCAGCCTGGCCAACATAGTGAAACCCTGTTTCCACTAAAAATACAAATATTGTTAGCTGGACATGCTGGCGGGCACCCATAATCCCAGCTACTTGGGAGGTTGAGGCAGGAGGGTTCGCTTGAACCCAGGAGGCAGAGGTTGCAGTAAGTCAAGATCACACCATTGCACTCCGGCCTGGATGGCAAAGTGAGACCCCGTCTCAAAAATAAAACTAACTAACTAAATAAATAAATCTAGATCAGCAGTTCTCAGTTGGGAGTGATTGCCCCCCCACCACCCTCAACCAGCACCCCCAGGGGACATTTGGCAATGTCTGGAGGCATTTTTTTTTTTTTTTTTTTGAGACAGGGTCTTGCTTGGTTGCCCAAACTGGAGTGCAGTGTCAACCACAGCTCTCTTGACCTCCCAAGCTCAAGTGATGTTCCTGTCTCAGCCTCCTGCGTAGCAGGAACTACAGATGTGTGGCGCCACGCCCAGCTTTTTTTTTTTTTTTTTTTTTTTTTTTTTTTTTTAGTAGAGATGGGGTCTCACTGTGTTGCCAGGGCTAGTATCAAACTCCTGGGCTCAAGTGATTCTCCTGCCTTGGCCTTCCAAAGTGCTAGAGGCATTTTTTGTTATCACGATGTGCGTGCCTGTGTCAGGTGCTGCTGGCATCTAATGGGTAGGGGCCAAGGATGCTGCTCAACATTTTACCAAGCCCAGGACAGGCCTCCACAACCAATAATTATCTGGGCCCAAATGTCAACAGTGCCAGGCTTGACAAACCCTAACCTCAACAAATAATGAGAAGTAAGAGAATTAGGCCAAGCAAGAGCACAGCTGGTCTAGGAGAGGGGGTCAAAATTGACCAGGTCTGCCCCAGAGTGGCCAGTGGCAATCATGGCATCATGGAAACACACACGTTCACAGTTGTGAAATGGTTCAGGTTGTCAAAGAGCTTTCGTATCAGTTACCATCCTTACCTTTCATAACAGTCCAGAGACGTTATTCTGCTCTCATTCCCATCCCCTACTCTTCAGCTGATGGAAGAGGAAAGCAGGGTTAGCGGATGAGTCACCTGTGGAAGTTCTCAGAGTCAGCAAATGACTAAGCCACAGAACCCGGTTATCGGCCTCCTAGCGCACGTGCAGATCCTTTCCTCCCCCTTCTGCTGCCTTTTTTGTTAAAGCAGAAGTGACAAGGACGAGACGTTCGGAAGATGGACTACAGTGCCCCATGGCAATTGGGAGTCAGCCATCCAGGGGGTGCATACACTGGAAAGGGCATGCTCCGTGTATGGACCTCCAGGCTGTAGAGGGCATGCTCCGTGTATGGGCCTCCAGCAGCACACATTGTTTGTTCATGTTTCCAAAACTCAGGAGGAGACTCAAGCCCCAGCCACATGCTCTAGGAGTCTCTATGGCCCTGTTTGGAGCTCCCGTGCTGGAGTTTCAATCCCCAGCTGGAATCCTTAGAAAAACCATCAGAAGGAAATGCAACCGTTTCCTAATGAAAGCGTTTCATCTCTGAGCCAGTAGAGGGAGCGCACATCCAGGCCATCCGAAGCTGGCTCAGCCGAGACTTCAATAGCACCGAGGGCTGGAAGAAGCATTCAACGCGCGATCCTTGAACTTGAATGTGCCTATGCATAGGAGCCTGTTAAAAGCCAAATTCGCGGGCGGATCACGAGATCAGGACATCCAGACCATCCTGGCTAACACGGTGAAACCCTGTCTCTACTAAAAATAAAAAAAAAATAAAAAAAAATAAAAAATTAGCCGGGCGTGGTGGCGGGCGCCTGTAGTACCAGCTACACGGGAGGCTGAGGCAGGAGAATTGTGTGAACCCGGGAGGCGGAGCTTGTAGTGAGCTGAGATCGCGCCACTGCACTCCAGCCTGGGCGACAGATGACAGAGCAAGACTCTATCTCAAAAAAAAAAAAAAAAAAAAAGCCAGATTCTGGCCGGGCGCGGTGGCTCACACTTGTAATCCCAGCTACTCAGGAGGCTGAGGCAGGAGACTCGCTTGAACCGGGAAGGCAGAGGTTGCAGTGGACCAAGATTGCGCCATTGCACTCCAGCCTGGGTGATGAGAGTGAGACTCTGTCAATCAATCAATCAATCAATCAATAAGGCAGATTCTGAGTCTGTAGGTCTGCCTCAGGACCTGAGTTCCTGCATTGCTTATCAGCCACCAGGTGAAGCCTTCCACCGGCCACACCTTGAGTAGCAAGGTAATAGATACCTTCTCCCGCCCTCTCCCATAGATGGTGGACCTGAGGCCCAGGGAGGATAGACTGCTTACTAGAGGTCAAACAGAAAGACTGCAGTGCCGGGGCTAGAACCCATGACTCCTACAGCTGGTGCTCACTTCGTAGCATCTTCCCTACCCCTCTGACCCTGAAACAGAATTCAGGGAAGAGGATCCCTAAGTGTGCGTGAGGAGTAAGAGACTATACTATCTGCTTTGAATCAAGCTTCTTTATACTCTATTTTTGGTCAAATCACTTCCCTTGCAGAAGTACCAATAGAAATTCAAAGATGAACACAACCAGACTCCAATTCCTTTGGGCCTGGGGGAGCCAAAGTAAAATAGATTTGTTAGTGAAGTTCCTCTTATTTTTGGTTAGTACTAATTTGGCAAGTCATCCAAAGAAAAGCTTACATATAACTTGGTATGTTTTTATGAATGCAAATTATAGCCATAGACTTTCTCCTAAGAATGAAGGTTCTTAGCTTGAATCAGTTTAGATGAAAAATGCCTCCCTTAAAAAATAAGAGCTCCTAAATTCTCACTAAACATGAAATGCAGAGGCAAGTGGTTCTAGGGTTGATTCGGGGAACACAATGAAGTCATCAAGGATTTAGGCTTTCCGTGTTTTTGCTCCATCATTCTCAGGGTGTCTTTAGGGTTATTTCCTCATAGTTACAACATGGCTGCCACAGCTCTGGGAATCACATCACATAATCATATCCAAAAGCAGGTAGAAAAGAGGTTAGCTGCACATACCTTTTTTTAAATAAGGAAAAAGAAGCCCCCTCCCAACTTCCCCTTAAATCTCATTGAACAGAACTGTATTACATGCTCACCTCTAAACAGAAGGTAAATGGGACGTATTCAATCCAAGCAGGATTGTCCCCCAGCGTGTGCTGTGCAAACAAAGTCCAGGTTCTCTTAGCAAGGAAGAAGGGGATGAGGTGGGAAGGAAAAAGAAAGGGCAAGAAAATCCCTTTTAATTAAGCCCTACACTATCTGCCCCAGTACACTTGTGTTTTAGCTGTGTTTATTCACAAAGTAAGGGTCTTCACATGCTGTGTGAGCAAAGGTCAGGACCAAGGAGGATTTAGTTAAATCTGGAATCTCAGTCAGGGGTTCATACTCTTGAGATAAGGAAAAGTAACCAATGCTGCCTAACAGCCCAGCACCCACACTGGAGTCCCTGGACTTAGCAGATGGAACTTGCTATAATGAAGACCATATGTATTCATTTGCTAAGGCTGCCATAGAAAGTACCACAGACTGGGTGGCTTACACAACAGACATTTATTTTCTCACAATCCTGGAAGCTGGGAGTCTAAGATCAAGATGCCAGCAGGCTTGGTTTCTCCTTGGCCTGTAGAGAGCTGTCTTCTCCCTGTGTCTTCCGCCTGTGTCTGAATTTCCTCTTCTTATGAGGATAGCAATCCTATTGGACTAGGGCCCATCCTAATAACCTCATGTTAATGCAATTACCTTTTTTTTTTTTTTTTTTTTTAGGCGGAGTCTCACTCTGTCGCCCAGACTGGGGTGCAGTGACATGATCTTGGCTCACTGCAACCTCCGCCTCCCAGGTTCAAGCAATTCTCCTGCCTCAGCCTCCTGAGTAGCTGGGACTACAGGCCTGCACCACCATGCCCGGCTTTTTTTTTTTTTTTTTTTTTTTTTTAGTAGAGACAGGGTTTCACCATGTTGGCCAGGCTGGTCTTGAACTCCTGACCTCAGATAATCCACTCACCTCAGCCTCCCAAAGTGCTGGGATTACAGGCATGAGCTGCCACACCTGGCCACAATTACCTCTTTAAAGACCCTTCCTCCAGCTACATTTTGAGATTCTGATGTTGGGACTTCAACATATCAATTTGCAGGTCACACAATTCAGTCCCCCAATTCAGCGAGCATACTTCTCTTTATTTCCTCTGCAAGTCTGACGTGCACCTTGCTTTAAAAGAGATATGATTATCATGCTTCTCTTCCTAATTTTCAAAGGGCTTTCTATCATGAGTGAATGTCAGGTTCCAGTGAATGCCTTCTTGGTGTCTATGGATGTCATCATAGGAGAGTATTTTTTGACCTATTTCTGTGATGTATTCATAGAGTTCCTGTAATCAAACAGTCATGGATCAGCATTCAGAATATATAAAGAAATCCTAAAAATCAATAGGAAAATGACTTTTAAAATCTAGTGTAAATTAGACAAAGGCTATGAACAGACAATTCAGAGGAAGGGCCTGCTTCCTTCTGTGCAGATGGTCATCTTGTGGTATCCTCACATGGCCGAGAGCAGAGAGAGGAAGCTCGCTCTCCTTTCTCTTCCTTTAAGGGCACTTATCCTCTTTATGAGGGCACCATCCTCATGACCTAATTACTTCCCAAATATATCACACTGGGGGTAAGGACTTCAAAAACGTATACATTGGGGGTAAGAACTTCATGTGAACTTGTTGTGGGGGGACACAATTGAGCCCACAACACTGAGTATAAGCCTGAGCACACACCTCGTGCCAGGGGCTGCATGTTCTACCTTTCCCCAACCCCTGTGCTGCCCACGATGAGACAGCGTCCCACTCAACACATCATCACTTTCAAACCAGAAGCAATGTCGTGGTGCTGTGGATTTTCTGGTTATTGACAACAGTGATGGGCACTATCAGAGGTAATTCACATCTTTGCATCCAATGGGAGATAAACTAAATTCCCTGTTGACTTAAAAGGGAGAAACTGAGGCAGAATTAAAAGTAGAGAGTTTTGGGGGGCCAAGTTTGAGGATTGCAACCCCAAAGCATAGATTCAAGTTGCCCTGAGTTACCAACTCTTATTATCAGCAGTTACAAGTGGATTTCTAAAGGCAAAAAAGGGGGACAGGGAGTGGCCTGATGCACAGCTGTTTGTCAGGAATTCTCATTGTTTTTCAGAAATAACATCGATGTGTGGTTGGCTATACATTGTTAAGCTATAGGGTGTGGTTATATGTCTGGGGCAGCATTATTAGGGTAACTTACAGCTACTTGTGGCAATAGTAAGCAGTTTCAAGAAATGGATACTTAGCTCAAGGGAGGAGTAGGATGAGATGACTGTGATGACTGTCTCATCTTTTTTCCTTTTTTTTTTTTTTTTTTTTTGAGATGGAGTCTCACTCTGTTGCCTAGGCTGGAGTGCAGTGACATGATCTTGGCTCACTGCAACCTCTGCCTCCCAGGTTCAAGCGATTCTCCTGCCTCAGCCTCCTGAGTAGCTGGGACTGCAGGCATGTGCCACCATGCCCAGCTAATTTTTGTATTTTTAGTAGAGACAGGGTTTCACCATGTTGGCAGGATGGTCTCGATCTCTTGACCTCGTGATCTGCCTACCTCGGCCTCCCAAAGTGTTGGGATTACAGGTGTGACCCACTGCACCCAGCTGACTATCTCATCTTACTGTCTCTGGCCCTGATAGTTTAGAAGGACTTACATTTCTCAGATCAAAGTTCTTTTCTTTTCTCATCCCTGTCTCAGGACCTGTATTCTCAGCAATGCCTCTTCTTTCGACTACGATACATCACTGTTTGGAAATGGAACTAGTTGCAACTTAAGTGCCAAGTTCCTGAAGCTATAAACTGCTCCCCATGCTTTTAGATCCTATGTGCAAGCAACAGTGCGTGTTTGTAACGTGTTGTCTGTGATGAAGTGTGGTAGGCTCTGCCTTCACTAGCACAGTGATTTCTATCCAGGGATATGTGTCAGAGGCATCTGAGGAGCATGGATTGGTTTTCTTTCACTGCTTAGACAAATTATTACAAGTTTTGTGGGTTAAAACAACATAGATTTATTGTGCTACAATTCTGAAGGTCAGAAGTTTGAAATCACTTTCACTGGACTAAAGCTGAGGTGTCGGTGGAGCTGGTTCCTTCTGGAGGATCTAGGGGGGGATCCATTTCCTTGCATTTTCCAGTCTCTAGTGTTCACCTCTATCCCACGGCTTATAGCCCTTTCTCCATCTCAAAGTGCATCACTCCAACCTCTGCTTCCATCATCGTACTGCCTTCTCCCCATAGTCAAAAATCCCTCCTACAAGCATACATGCAGTTATACGTATGGCCTACCTGGATAATTTAGATAATTTCCCCATCTCAACATTTTACCTTAATTATGACTGCAAAGTCCCTTTTGCCGTATTAGGGAAAATTCACAAGTCCCAGAGGTTAGCACGTGAATATCTTTGGGGCCATCATTTAGCCTCCTATAGAGCCTAAACATGCTTAGACTCCACTCCCTAAAGATTCTAGTTTAGTAGATGGTGTCTCAGTTTTTGTTTTTTGTTTTGTTTTGAAATGGAGTCTACCTCTGTCGCCCAGGCTGGAGTGCAGTGGCATAATCTCGGCTAACTGCAACATCCACCTCCCGGGTTCAAGTGATTCTCCTGCCTCAGCCTCCCAAGTAGCTGGGATTACAGGCACCTGCCACCATGCCCACCTAATTTTTTGTATTTTTAGTAGAAATGGTGTTTCACCATGTTGACCAGGCTGGTCTCAAACTCCTGACCTCAGGTGATCCGCCTGCCTCAGCCTCCCAAAGTGCTGGGATTACAGGAGTGAGCCACCATGCCCAGCTGCGTCTAGTTTTGTAGGTGCTGTCTCCCTAAAGATTCTAGTTTGGTAGATGGTGTCTAGGCCAGAGGTCTGTATAATCAGGTGTACATTCTACCAGATGTGCACTTGATTACATATGCCTTGGTGTAGCACACAGACTTATTCAAGTCACAGTTATTGTCCATAATGTTATCTGAGTTTTTATTTAGAGTTATAACAGTGCTATTTTCTTGATGTTGAGATACTCCAACACTGACTGGGCAGCGCCTACATCAATACAATGGTTATCTTGTTGAACCCTCACGTGCTTCCAAAGTAGGTTGTATTCCCTTTTTACAGATGCAGAAGCAGGCTCAGAGATTCTTCTGTCTGCCCAAGGCCACACAGCCAGGGGGACATAGATCCAGAACCCAAACCCAACTCTTGCTCTAGAGCCCTGTGCATCCCACAGAACTTCCTAATGCAGAACAGAGCAGGGGAAAGTAGTACATTACATTACAGGTGCCTTCCCAGGGCACACAAGTCTGTTTTCAACTCCTGCAACCTCCACCATCAATCAGAACTGCTCAAACTATTAGAACCCCAAAGCTCCATCATTCTACTCTTGACACCTGTATGACAATTACAGCCCATCACTACATGATAAGGGAGATTGCAAGCACACTAGCGTGGTTGAAGCAGCAGTCTCTCAGGATTTAAGCTCGACTCTCTTCCCACACAGTTCCTGTCTGAGGAGGCTGCCTCCCCCATATATAGTAGGATGCCTACTTTCAGAAGGCAAGAACACGACTTTAGTCAACTGCTCCCAGGCTACCATGGCAACAAGTGTTCATCCCGGCAGCTGCTCCACACCAGCTTGGCTTTCCACTCTCAAAGTCCTGCTTTAGCATTTTTGGCAAACACATCAGAACCAAGTCACGCTGTGGGCTGCCTTGAGACCCAGGGGACTTTGATTCCCAACTTGTGACTATACAAGTGGACCAACTTGCAGCTGAGAGGCTCTAGCTCTGTAATCAAGGGGCTGTGACATCCTGGACAAGTTTCTCTAGGGCTCAAGTTGCTCATCTGTAAAATGTGCATTTTTAAGCCATGTTTTCCAAGTTGTGGGTAGTGACTCAGTACTTTAATTTCCTATTGTTGCTGTAACAAGTTTGTTTTATGCCATTAAGCTATCTCACAATTCTGGAGGTCAGAGGTCTAAAGTGGTACAGCAGAGCTGTAGTCTTTCTAGAGGCTCTGTGGGAAGATATTTTCTTGTTCCCCTACTAGAGGCTGCCTGTGTTTTCTGTGACTCTCTATCATTCCAATTTCTGCTTCCATTGATACATCCGATTCTGACCTTGTTTTTATGTTGAGACAGAGTTTCACTCTTCTTGCTCAGGCTGGAGTGCAATGTCACAATCTCAGCTCACTGCAACTTCCACCTCCCGAGTTCAAGCAATTCTCCTGCCTCAGCCTCCCATGTATCTGGGATTACAGGCGCCCGCCACCATGCCCGGCTAATTTTTTGTATTTTTAGTAGAGACGGTGTTTCACCATGTTGGCCAGGCTGGTCTCAAACTCCTGACCTCAGGTGATCCCCATGCCTCAGCCTCCCAAAGTGCTGAGATCACCGCCATGAGCCACTGTGCCCTGCTGACCTTGTTTTATAAGGACACTTGTGATTAGGCCCACCGGGATGATCTTACCAAGTCAAGACCCTTAGTCACATCTGCAGAGTCCATGTTGCCATGTAAAAGTAATATTCACAGGCTCTAGGGATTAGGATGCAATTCCTAGACATGGATCGGGGGTAGGTGTCATTCAGGGTCAGGAAGCCATTTAAGTGGCCATTTTTTAAAATGCCATTAAAAAGCATGGTACATGAGATTTAGTTATGATATACAATGCAACTCGATAAAGTCACACAGAATTTTGAATCTAAAACTATTTAGCAGAATGCCTTATATCCTTAAAAGCAAGGTCCAAAGAAGGGTTTTGATGAGACAATTTGAGCTTTTGACCCTGTTACTCTAGAAATGCCAGACCCTCTATGTAAAGTCGGTGTGGTTCTTTCCCCACATCAGAGTCTTATCTGTAAGACCTAACCAAAGGATTTAGAAAGCTACCTTTTAAGTCTGTGTGGCAGAACTCTAGAACAGGTGTCTCATGCCTGTAATCCCAACACTTTGGGAGGCCGAGGCAGGTAGATCACCTGAGGTCAGGAGTTCGAGACCAGCCTGGCCAACATGGTGAAACACCATCTCTACTAAAAATACAAAATTTAGCTGGGCTTGGTGGCAGGTGCCTGCAATCCCAGCTACTGAGGAGGCTGAGGCAGGAGAATCACTTGAACCCAGGAGGCGGAGGTTGTAATAAGCCGAGATAGCACCTATAGAAAACCACACGATGACTAGATAGACATCATGATATTTAACCTCAAGGTTAGATTTTGAAAAACCCAAGAGTATAATGACTGAGCTGACATTTAAATCCAGCCACTAGAAGCTTTCATCACTTTTATTCTTCCTGCCATATGTAGATTTGAAATATTTCCTTGCAAAAATTTTAGACTCAAGTTTTCTAGAATACAAGTGAATTTCCATGTATCTTGAAGGTCTCTAAGAGCTGCAGTATAAAGCAGACACTAGTCATATTGATGACATAATTGCTTAGAATAAGACTGGCTACCCTCAGGAAGAAGGCCTCAGGAGAAGGTCAAGATCAAATGCAGGTAGTGGAAAACTCACTCTAGGCTCAGTTGAATGGTGGAATCTGATTCTTGGAATGTTATAACTGAGCCTTAGGACTCTGGCACTTTAGTATTCCTTTCCCTACCAAAGAAAGATTGCTTGTCTTTAGTTATAAGTGGGAATAACTAAGTCCTTTTAAGCTCAGGAAAGTTGTAAGCTTGAGTGTAACTTGAGTTAGGAATTACCTTGAAGTAGGTTCTTATATTACTTTCTTAGGAACATCTGGTTTCCCTTCCCTTAAAAAAAGGGGGGTGGGATTTATGCCAGTGATCATGGGTAGCTTGCTGGCTTCTTATCCTATGTAAGAGCTTGTAGACTCAAGTGTACCCCCAGAGGCGGGCTATAGCTAAAGCCCTACTGTTGACTGGGAGTGTCAGAGGACTCATGTATCGGGGTTAGAGGATCAGAAGGGGCCAAATGACAGGAAACAATTATACCATGAACTTCCCTATTTGTATCTATATACAAATCCTGCCCAGAGGATTGTGACTAGGTACTGCCTCTACACTGAGGAACGAAAGAAATGATCCCTTGTCATCTAATCTTAATGAGAATGTGGAAGGCAAGAGGCTTATTTTGACTGCTTTATTTAGAAGCCCATTTAGTGATTTGACACAGTCCTTTTCTTGTACAGGTAGTAGATGAAGCCTAGAGTTGCCACCACACCTGCAAAGGCAGCCACAGCAGCTGCAGCTTTGGAACCAACATCTCCAGCAGTCTTGTGCCCTTTGGCGTCCATGGCACCTACAAAAGGAAGCAGACATTTGAGTCTTAAGTATTTTTAAATAAGGGTAAGTTGAAGCCTTACATAAGGCTTCCCAGAGAAGGGGGTAAAACTAAGCCTTCAACAGGCTTATTTCAGAAGTTTGCAATATTGAATAAACTTACCTTGTGAGCCAACCTCCTCCCCTGTTTCACTCCTACTCTTCTCCCCACTGCTCCCACTTGCTTTTAGATCAGATGAGCTGACACCTGGGAAGAACCTGAGAGTTTAGTACAACATATTCATGCTAGTCGATGTGGTTAGCTGTCCCCTGAGAGTATGATCCCACAGGTTGTTTGTTAAGGCTATCTCAGGTAAGGGTATGTGATAACAGGAACAAACTAATACAGACTTAAGTTTGGCCATAGCATGTTAAGATGCACAAGCTCTGACCTAATCCTGCTAGAAACATATCTTAAATCTTTGACTATTATACAAGAAATTCAAGAGGATTTTTTTTTTTTTTTTTTTTTTTTGTGGCTGAGTGTGGTGGCTCATGCTTGTAATCCCAGCACTTTGGGAGGCTGAGGTGGGCGGATCACCTGAGGTCAGGAGTACAAGACCAGCCTGGCCAACATGGTGAAACCCTATCTCTACAAAAAATTATAATAAAAGTAGCTGGGCACAGTGGCAGGTGCCTGTAATCCCTGATACTCGGGAGGCTGAGGCAGGAGAATCACTTGAACCTGGGAGGCGGAGGTTACAATGAGCCAAGATCATGCCGTTGCACTCTAGCCTGGGCAAGAATGAAACTATCTCAAAAAGAAAAAAAAGAAGTATTCTAGTATGGACTGAGGACAAAACTAGAAATAAACCTATAGATATCCATGAATGAGGATCATGACTAAGGTAGAGCCACGTGGAATCCTAACGGTTCTTTGTACAGATATAAGGTAGATAAGACAGGTTAGAGACCAAGTTCTAGATCAGTAGGTAGAAGATATGATCCCACTCGTGTTGAAGTGATTTCTAGAAGGGTACACAGGAGACTTAATAGAAGCCTACTTCTGGGAGAGACTTAGTCTTTTATTCTTCTATTGTTTAGACTTACCACGGGTACGTAGTATATGTAAACACTGACCGCTTGGCATAAAAAGCTAAAAACTTGAATCCAGGTTTTTAGGTCCATACCTCTGAATGAGGAGTCATCTGACAACAGGAGAATGGGTCCTGGGAGGCTGACTGTCATTTTCTCTGCTTCAGTGGCCCCTGTGGCTAGAGAGACGATCAAGTTTGTGTTTGGCCTCTGGAATAGTGGTTCGAGAGTTGTGTCAATGGAATGCTTAGAAGTAGCTCCTCTCTGGAATATTTTGTTCATGTGGTTTATCTTGCCTTTGCAGGAGAGGTTATGCCCTTTACTGTAAAACTGGGATGGATTCTTGGGGTCGGGAGTGGTGGCTCATGCCTGTAATCCCAGCACTTTGGGAGGCCGAGGTGGGTGGATCACCTGAGGTCAGGAGATTGAGACCAGCCTGGACAACACGGTGAAACCCCATCTCTACTAAAAATATAAAAAGTTAGCTGGGTGTGGTAGGGGGTTCCTATAATCCCAGCTACTTGGGAGGCTCAGGCAGGAGAATCACTTCACTTGAACCCTGGAGGCGAAGGTTGCAGTGAGCCGAGATCATACCATCTTACTCCAGCTTGGGCAACAAGAGCAAAACTCTCAAAAAAAAAAAAAAAAAAAAAAAAAAAGGATAGATTCTTAAAGAACTTATCTATAGAACTAGACAAGAATCTGTTCATCTTAATCTTAGACCCGTCATATGAGTAAGGTAGACTGGGCCAAGAAGTTTGGACTGGGCCAACGAGAGCTCTGGGCACTAAGTAAAGAATGAGTCCTGTCCTTAAGATCTTCTATTCTGAAAAGTTGATACTTGCTTTGAATTAGACACACAGAAACAGGAATTTGAAGTTTTTACCTCGCCTGTGCCTAGATGACACAGGGCAGGTCACAGAACACAGAGGGGAGTCAGGGGAGAGTCGATTACAGATTAAGGCGCTGCAGTGGAAGTAGACCTGGAGACAGAAGAGAGTTAAATGGAATCGATGCACTAACATTTAACCTGTCCCTGGTGACTTCTGAATCACTTACCAGGCTAGAGAGCACATGGGCTTCTGATACAAAGGCAAAAGCCTTCATGTCAAACCTCTGATAGTGATCAGGATGGGTCACAGAGGAGCCGACTGGATGGAAGGTGGTCTGGTAGTTGTCCAGGTCATATGCACAGCTAGGAGGTACGCACCAGGGAGGGACATCAGTCATATGCATCTTGGAGTCAAATTCAATGTCTGCCCTGATTTAGTCATATGTAATGTCTTCAGGACTATTGCCATGTTTACCTTCTACCAGCACCTTTGTTTTACTCAGCATTTCTTACCTGACCTATGATACCTATGAAATCATAAGTTGTATAGGCTAGTTATATTTTAACTATTTTAACAGTACCTGTTTGCCAACTATATGAGAAGTACAAATTATATCATTTCAGAAGACACTGGTTTCTTGGCCAGGTGCAGTAACTCACACCTGTAATCCCAGCACTTTGGGAGGCCAAGGTGGGCAGATCATCTAAGGTCAGGAGTCTAAGATCAGCCTGGCCAACATGGTGAAACCCCATCTCTACTAAAGATATAAAAATTAGCTGGGCATGGTGGCAGGCACCTGTAGTCCCAGCTACTTGGGAGGCTAAGGCAGGTGAATCGCTTGAACCTGGGAGGCAGAGGTTGCAGTGAGCTGAGATTGTGCCGTTGCACTCCAGCCTGGGGGACAAGAGTGAGACCTCATCTCAAAAACGAAACAAAAGGCTTAGTAACTGAGCTACCACATCTTCAAGAAAGCAAAGGTGCAGTTTTAGCCAAGTACACACTTCCATAAGAATGACTGAGATCCAGTTGTAGGACAGGACATGGCAGGAGAGCTATGAGGATGAACACCTATGTGTACAAGTGTGTGGCTGCAACCTCAGAGCATCAGTGCTCAGATTCTAGAGTCAGATGGATATTCTAATACACGCTCCATTGTGTAAGTATTGTTTTGAGCTGGTTATTTAGGCAGCAAGCTAGGGTTTCTTCATGAAAGATGAAGACTAGTATAACTAGTGGATGTGGAATACATAGCACTGTGCCTGGCATATGGTAGTTGTTCAACAGATGGATAGAGGCTAGAGATCAGTCTTTCCAGTTGATCAACACCATAGTAGAGTCAAACTTTCTGGGGCTTTGGAACTCATTCCTTAAGATTCAAGAGGTGATTGGAAGGCAGCACGTGGCCAAGTGTGGTGGTTCATGCCTGTAATCCCAGCACTTTGGGAGGCCAAGTTGGGTGGATCACCTGAGGTCAGAAGTTCGAGACCAGCCTGACCAACATGGCGAAACCCTGTCTCTACTAAGATTGCAAAAATTAGCTGGGCTTGGTGGTGTGCCCCTGTAATCTCAGCTACCCAGGAGGCTGAGGTAGGAGAATTGCTTGAACCCGGGAGGCAGAGGCTACAGTGAGCTAAGATCACGCCACAGCACCCCAGCCTGGGTGACAGAATGAGACCCCATCTCAAAACAAAAAAAAAAAAAACAGAAGGCAGAAGAGTCCCGATTAGAAAACAAGGACTAAATCAGGATCTCACATGACTGAATGCCGCTCTAAAGCCCAAGAGGGCTTATTCCCATTACTGGCAAATTTTGATGGATTAGCTGGGTAACCTGATAGTACAGGGAGTACCTACCCATCCACGACAATGTTCCACTGGGGGAAAGAGTCTGGATCCATGGTGGATGTCGCCCAGCAATCATCTAAGACCAGCTTGATGTTGGGGTCATCCCTGTTTAGGACTCTCACTTCCATGTAAATTGGTTGGCGGAGGAATCTCACTAGAGGGTACTCATTTTCCCCATAAGGTTGTCGGTAGGAATTATCTGAAATTGAATGGTATTCAAGTAATTAATGGCTGCAACACAGATTCATAGGTCATCACCGCTCCATTAGTCTGGCAGTATCAGGATGTTCATTTTAGGGAGAAGTTTGAGATTATTTAAGCAATTTCACAGACTGCAATCTCTTACCTGGGTAGCTTTGCAGGATCAAGGTAAATGGACCCAACTTCACTGAGGCCACTGGAGGAGTAAGGCTTTCAACGTTGATGTTTAGTAGCATGTCATTCCTGCTGTAAGAACACTTCACTGTCATTCTGTAAGAGTTTGGAGGGAAGGTAGGTACAGAAAAATTTCAGGTTAAAAAATTGCTTGAGTTTAAACTAGAGCTTAAGAGTCAAATAGCAATTTTATCTCACCTGAACTCACTGTCTCTAGAAATTTTGCTTGGAGGAAAATCCGTCCAGAGAGCATGTATTTCATTTTCATAGATGACCTTATCATCTTCGAACTTAAATGTCAGAGAAAGTGGGTTAGCAGCCAGTTATGTCAAAGATGAGACTTAACCTCATGCCATCTGCCAGTACTAACCTTATATCTCGTCCCACATCCATTCAGGGGTATGTGGAACCGTACCAGCCCCTGAGACTGAGCCTCAAAGACAGGCTGGCAGGATGAGTTTCCCACCCTCAGAGTACCCAGGTCAAGAGCTGGTTGTGTTTGGTAGCTGTAGACCTCGATGTCCATAAACCCATCCTGGGTGCACAGCTCCCCTGTAACTAGACAGCGGTGAAAGTTTAGAGATAATAAGTTTGTCTGCCCTGTGATACTGTCATCTCCCAACCTGATATGCTACGAGGGAGAAATTCTAATTTAGCAGGAGGCATCAGAATTTGTCTTGAAGTCTTTGTGAGGGAACCTTGATCAGCAGCTTGAATTACAAAGGGAGCTGAAGTTGATTGTTCTGTATGAGAGTAGGACTTTTCATCCAAAGGAGGGACCAGTAGATGTAGGAAGAAGTGCTATATGGTATAAGACCAGTGAGAATCCTGATGAAGGGCAGGAGTTGACTTAAGGTTAAACTTAATGTGGCTTTAAGTACAGCGCCTATGTTATTGTATCCTTTCTTTGTATACTCACAAATCCTGAGTAGTTTGGGGAGAAACTGAGGCAGGAACTGGTTTTCCTATTTGATCTGACCTGTGCAGATCAGATTAAACAGAAGCACATGGTGGAGGCAATGCTAAGAGATATTCACTCTGTATTTAAGAATTTGTAGGAATTTTGGGGTGGGGGGGACTTAAACTTTTAATTCTAATTAGAAGTTTGAACATTCTTACCTAGATGTCAGGTTCAGGCTCCTAAGCCAAAATATCTAGATTACTTAACCATGGAGCAGTTACCATAAAACCTACCTATGTAGGGGTCTTAAAAATATCATACTTAGGACCCCATCATAGCCGCTAGACTGTTTCTAATCTGATGAGTCTTTAGTTTCTTCAGTCTATAAGCAATACCTCAGAATCTCACCTCTATACATTTGCCCACATGTACAAGAGCCAAGGGAGAAAAAAGGTAGAACATGATTTTAATAAAAGGTCTTTACCTATAGAAACTGGTGACTCACAGAGACACTCAGGATAGATCACCATGGATACTGTCTCTGGCTGAAGGAGAAAGGTCAGCTTGAGTGAAGCTAAGTAGAACTGATGGAGTAGGCATTTTTCAGATAACTGAAATGAGAAAATGTCAATTAGCAGCCACAGCCTGTTGGGGCCTGGAACTGTCACAGGGAGGCAGGAAGAAAGGCCACTGAATACTTGCAGGACATACTCCAGACTTATCTGGGCTCCCTTTAAACCAAAACAAGAGAGACCCTATCACTTCCTCAGATCTGGATGTATCCCCAGGCAGATTTATTGCTTTAAACTCATGCCCTGGAGTACCCAGCACTGTATTCTTTGTACGAGGCACTAAAGCTTGAATTAGCAGATCAAATTCCAAAGAATAGCGGAATCCTCTGCCAAGCCGGGTCTGAGTCAAAAGGACTCTACAGATGTCATAAAATGGTATTGCATAACATGTGCCCCCAACCTAAGATTCTCTGGTATCCCTGGCAGTTCTAGTGAAGACTAACCTCAACAGCAACAGTACAGGACCCTTTTGTTTAGATCAAGGTGTCCTGTTTGTTGACCAGGACAGATTCATCATTAGGTATTTGACAAGTAGTTGCTACTACTCAGTTGGGGCCTTAGACAGTTTTAAGACTTAGAAAGACTTAGACGATTTTTCATGACAGAAGTTAAAGAGGTTTTGTGTTAGAGAATGAACTTCAGTTACTTGATATTTCACTTATACAAGATGATCAAATGAGGCCTTCTGGAGTTTGAATCTGTTATGTGGGCAATTAGAGCTCATGGGCAAGTTATCAGCCATATCAGGACTACCCACGAGAGTATACTTCAAGTCAGGACCTGGTGGAGGTCAGTGGTTGACAATTGAACATACTTTCATTTTGAGCAGAGTTTTGCTGAAATGTAATTTCATGCCATTCGTTGCTTCTAGATCAATTCCATTGTCATGCAGCTGGCTCACATCAATGTTCTGGTTTTCAAAGCTCACAGACTTCAGCTTCCCAGGAAACTCTGGTATGGTGAGAGTCATGTGTGTGGCATTGCAGGTCACAGGATCTAGAAGGAATGACGACAGAATGCCCATTACCAGCCTTGATTAAGCTTCTAGGACAATGTCTCCCACACTGAGGTTGCAGCTATCTGGGACCTTACCTGGTGCACAAATAGCTTGTGAGGAGAAGATCACCTTCTGTCCAGGAGATATAAATGTAAGCTTCAGAGACACCATGTAGAGATGACTGTTACCTTGCTAGGGGGAGAAATAACAGTGATCTTCAAAAACATTGGTTACTTGAATCTGTAACCAGTAAGAATCATCTTGGCAAGTATATATCCAAGTAATGGGCACTACTTTGACACAAGTAGGATTTAAGCATTTGTCTAATGACTAATTTCTCTAATCTGGAGGTATATTAGTTTTAACCTTGTTCTAACATCTGGAAGAATGTTGTCTAGATCACCTATAGCCAGTCACTTCTAGGCAGATAAGATCTGTCCTTACCCCATGTGACTGTTTTAAAGTAGCAGCAGCCAGACAATGTTTTCAAGCCTCAATCCATTTGTGTTCTTACTGGGAGATAGGACTGTTCTTGAAGTGGTTGGCATTTGAGCACTTACATGTCAGGACCTGTCCTAAGTACTTTAGGAGACTAATTCATTTAGTGCAGTGTTGAGACTATTGGCCTGGAAAGCACCAATACTTGCTATAAAACAATATAGGACAATGACAACCCAAACAGAACCCTTTAACCCATAAAGCTTTTAGGAATATGCTCGTTCTATGTTATGCTATAGATTTAAGACTATGGGAAAGAGACTAGATTGAGGTAAGGATTATGTCTATTTTTGAGAAATGGTCTCGCTCTGTTGCCTAGGCTGGAGTGCAGTGGTACAATCTTGGCTCACGGCAACCTCTACCTCCTGGGTTCAAGTGATTCTCCCACCTCAGCCTCCTGAGTAGTTGGGATTATAGGCATGTACCATCTCACCCAGTTAAGTTTTTGTGTTTTTAGTAGAGACAGGGTTTCACTATGTTGGCTGGGCTGGTCTTGAACTCCTGACCTCAAGCGATCTGCCCGCTTCAGCCTTCCAAAGTGCTGGGATTACAGGTGTGAATACCCAGGGAAGCGTTTGGCACTTGATAGGCATTAAAATGCTTGAATGGATTGTATTATAAGTTAATGTGAAGACATGGTTGAGATCATGCTTGGATTTAGGAATACTGGCCTGTGCTTTGGTGGTACAAAGCCAGACTTCCACACCTACCACATAGTGAGTCACTCCAGTGGCATTGAATGGCACATGGAAGGTCATCCTGTGGTTGTCAATCAAGAGGCTGAAGCCTTCCTTCATGGCCTCTGGTAGGGTCAGAGTTTTGGCTCTTGCACCATCGCCAACCTCAATGCTCCATCCCATCTGAACTTTGGTCCCCTGAAGTCAAAAAGCTTTGTTTAGAGGGCTGGTGCTCCCTTAACCAAGTCTCTGGTAGTCTAACAATTTATCAGGTTAAAGGTAATATCACGTTTAACATAGAATTAAAGGTTATTAAGGTCTGATTTTTAAAATTTGCTTTCATACCTTACTGTCATCAGCCAAGCTAGAGAAGACCCGTGGCAAGGAAAACTGGAAGAAAAGAATTGTGATGTAAGACTTTGATTTGGAGGTAGATGTTTCCGAATTCATGCCAGAAATTGCTGTGTGGTTGTCACACCTAAAGGCCTGCTTGTGGGATGCAGTGGAAGAAGCACATGAACCCTGACTGTGCCCTTAGATGTCATTATACTTCTTTGAACTTCTGATCCCAAGAGGCAGATGGAAGATCTAAGCTCCTTTCCAGTTGTAAGTTGGGACACTTTTTTCCCCCCGGAAATAGAATGTCACTCATCACCCAGGCTGGAGTGCAATGGTGTAATCTCAGCTCACTGCAACCTCCGTCTCCTGGGTTTAAGCGATTCTTCTGCCCCAGCCTCCCAAGTAGCTGGGATTACAGGCATGTGCTACTATACCCAGCTAGTTTTTTGTATTGAGTAGAGATGGGTTTTCACCATGTTGGTCAGGCTGGTCTCAAACTCCTGACCTCAGGTGATCCACCCGCCTCAGCCTCCCAAATTGCTGGGATTACAGGCATGAGCCACTGTGCCTGACCAGGACCATGTTCTTAAATGTTCAGCCTTTCACCAATGTCCATAGAAATCAGGTACTATGTAAAAGCCATGCAGTTCTATCATTGTTATTGAGTTGCTTTTATGTCAGTGTTATTTTTAGTTGTCCATTGTTGACATTAGCCATGTTAGACTCTAAACCCATGAAGATGTGATTGGGTCGTTTTGTTCACTGATTGTATCTTAGCATCTAGGGTAGGGCCTTGAACATGGCATGTATTCCATTTGTCAGATGATTAGTGTGAGTACAACTACCAATAAAACCCTATTGCCATGCATTATGTGCCAAGTACCACATATATACTCTCAGTCAATTCTTAGAGCCACCCTGAGGTGAGCATTATTGTCCCATCACGTTGGACTTGGAAACAAAGCCTCAGGGTAAAGTTAAACCTCATCACACAGAAAATTAGCAAGTACAGGATTAAATCGTGGTCTGATTTCTAAGCCCAGCCCTGGTTAGATCATCATCATATTCCCCCTGCAGTAGCCATACACCCCAAGCAGTCAGCCCATTTCACTCACGGACATGAAATCCTTCTGGCAGATTGTAGATGCTGAAAGCCCCTGGGTCTCTTCTACTTGCATAGCTGGACAGAAGAACTGATACGTGACAGCTCCTTGTCTTAAAGCAGCACTGTCATTCATGACTCTGATGGTCATCTGGTGTCCACCATGCTGTGTACAGATAGCATAGTGGGAACAGAGTAAGTGCTATACCCCCATGGGATTCTAGAATACCATCTGACCCATCTGAGTGGGAAAACCCTTAAAGTTACCAATACCACAAGTGCTGGAAGGTACCTCATTCCTGTACCAGGAGACTAGCTAGCCCATTGTAATCTGCTAGTGAAGACTCATGCTGATAGGCCAGTTTTAGCATCAGGAAATGGAGTTCAGTTTCTATTTCTCTTATGTGTACCCTATGTCTCAGTACCATGGTCCTGGCTGAATGGGGTTGGTATGGGGCTTCTACCCAGGTTATCTCAATACTTGTTAAGCACCTAAGTAGCTGCCATTGTGCTGGGTAGAGCTACCCTTGCTATTACCCCTGACCTTAGGAAACTCAGTCTAAAAGCAGGGGTCAGCCAACGTTTTTCCATTATGTATTAGCAACGGTTTTAGACTCATGTGAGCCACATGAAATCCATAGCATGTTTCCTTAAAAGAACTTTAAAAAAGATAAAAGCCAGCTGGGCATGGTGGCTCATTGCCTGTAACTCCAGCACTTTGGGAGGCTGAGGCAGACTGACTGCTTGAGCTCAGGAGTTCAAGACCAGCCTGTGCAATATGGTGAGACTCCATCTCTATGTATATATTAAAAACACACACACAAAAGTTAGCTGGGTGTGGTGGTATGTGCCTGTGGTCTCAGCTACTGGGGAGGCTGAGGTGGTACTGAGACATAGGGTAGGGGTTGCAGTGAGCCGAGATTATGCCACTGCATGCCAGCCTGGACAACAGCAAGACCCTGTCTCAAGAAGATTAAGAAGATAAAACCCATTCTTAGTTTGAAAAACAAAAACAAAAACAAAAAAACAAAAAAAACCCCATGAACTAGGTACAGTGGTTCATGCCTATAATCCTAGTGCTTTGGAAGGCTAAGGTGGGAGAATCTCTTGAGGCCAGAAGTTTGAGGCCAGCCTGGACAACATGGTGAAATCCCCATTTTGACAAGACAAAGATTAGACAGGTATAGTGTTGCATGCCTGTAGCCCCAGCTAGTTGGGAGGCTGAGACGGGAGAATCCCTTGAGCCCAGCAGTTGTAGGCTGCAGTGAGCCATGACTTCAGCCACTACTTTCCAGCCTGGGCTACAGAGCAAGCCTGCCTCAGGAAGAGACCATGGACTGCATTTGGCCATCCACAGGTTATGGTTTGCAGACCCTTGGTCTAAGGGAATGTGACTCTAAGACCTCTAATGTTGAGAAGGTCTGTTTTAGGAGGAAATTATCAGATTTTTCATGAAGGACCTATGATTACTTCATTGATTGATCATAGAGGGCTTTAGGGGACCAGATGACTTACAGTTCAAGCCTGTTTACAGAGTAGGGTCTAAGACTATCTGTACAAAGCTTAGACTGCTGACCACCTGCATCGTAATCAGATGGTATAGACTGTTAGATATGCAGATTCCCAGAACTCACCCCAGGCCTATGTCCAACTAGTCAAATCCAAACTTTCCAAATTACAACTTGCTAGCTTCTGCTTAGACAGGTTGCTTTTATTGCTCCTAATATTCATGATTGGGCAATACTGTTGCTTGGCAATAGAAAAACCCTTACTGCTTAGCTGCTGTTTGCCTTTTAACACCTGTTTCTATAGGTCACATTTCTATTTGCTAGCACCAAAATAGCCTTCCATCTCATGTGGGGGTTCACAGATCAAAGTAGCTCGTGTTTCACCATTTGTTGTATCCAGGTTCTGCACCAGGTCTTAATCTGTAGATCATTAGTCTTTATTACCCCCATGGAGCAGGCACCATTACTCTCATCTTCTAATGGGCAAACAGGCTTGAAAGGGCTCACTTGCTGGAAATTACACCGAATTAGTGGTAGAGCCAGGGCTCAAGGGCTCAAGTACTTGAATGCCAGGGTTTCTCATCCTCAACACTGACATCTCAGTCCTGGTAATTCTGTTATGGGGAGGAGACTTGGGTAATGTTGGTTGTCTGCCAGCATCTTTGGCTTGTATCCATTAGATGCCAGTAACAGCTCTTCTACCCTCTGTTGTGATAACCGAAGGTGTTTCTAGATGTCGTCAAATGTCCCCTGGACAGATTCCCCCCCACCCTCCTCCAGACAGTTTTGCCCTTGTTGCCCAGGCTGGAGCGCAATGGAACAATCTCAGCTCACTGCAAACCTCCGTCCCCTGGGTTTAAGCGATTCTCCTGTCTCAGCCTCACAAGTAGCTGGGATTACAGGTGTGTGCTACCACACCCACCTAGTTTTTTGCATTTTTAGTAGGGATGGGGTTTCACCATGTTGGCCAGGCTGGTCTCAAACTTCTGACCTCAGGTGATCCACCCGCCTCAGCCTCCCAAAGTGCAGAGATTATAGGCGTGAGCCATCACACCTGGCCTAGACAGATTATAATAGAAAAGAAGAGCCACACACGAGATACCACCCCCTTTGTTGAGAGCCACTGCTTTACTCCGAAGAGTAAGTTCTTAGCCAAGTTTACTACCAGTAACTCTTAGGTTACTGTGTACTTCCCCAAGAACTGCTCAAAGCAATGACTTACCACTCTCCTGGTACAGTTATCATAGGTAGCCCTCAGGGTGAGCTTTTCTGGGTCCAGGATGTAAGTGCAGTTCGGCATGTCGAGACCAAGAGGATCTGCCAAGGCCAGAGCAGATTAGACAGGATGGCTGAGTACATTTCAGTGATAGTCCAAAGCTACAGAGTGTCAAGACCACCAGTCCATTTCTAAGGCACTTCAGTCCCTTCACTTCCGCTCCAACTTGGTGATAGAACTTGAGCTTTGAGATGGTATGACTTGCAGCCAGAGGCTTCCCAGAGATGCCGACATAAGACACACTTTCGAAGACAGACAGGTCTTCCATGCTGGGTGGCTTCATGCAAATCAGGTATCCCCATGGCATCATGGGAGTTGGATGCCTTTGCTGCAGGAGTTTGGGTACTCTGCTCCCCAAACAGGATTGACCTAAGCCAAAGGCTGTCTGCTAATCAGGACTATGAGGAGATAACACACATTACCTACCCACCACAGATGCATGCCATTTCTTGGTGCCAGGACTGCTTGGGAACTCCACCGTTATTCCCCTTTCATCACAAGTGACAGTGCCTAAGGAGCAAAGGAAGCATTTGGGGGCTTTGAGTCATGAGTGATGCGACTCCTACAAAAATGTATAGCCTCCTCTCAGATGGGAGGGATTCCAGATGAGGGAGGCAAGAATTGTCCCCTACCCTGGGAGAGCTCACAAACAAGTGACCAAGACAACAATACAATATACCAAGAACTGTAAGGAAAATATCAGGCACCCAGGGCTTTTGAAGTGTTCCAGGAAGAAGCCCAGGTTCGGGTTGACAAGCAGGTCTGTAGGAGCCAGGTCAACACCTTGACAGTGGAGCAGATGGAGGCAGGCCCGAAAAACTGACAAAAGCTTTGTCAACAGGTTTTGCAAATTGATGTTAAACGAAGTCCTGGGTAAGTCCCAGGACTTTTTTTTTTTTTTTTTTTTTTTTGAGACAGAGTCTGTCTGTCACCCAGGCTGGAGTGCAGTTGCGTGATCTCAGCTCACCTCAACCTCCACCTCCCAGGTTCAAGCGATTCTCCTGCCTCAGCCTCCCAAGTAGCTGGGATTACATGTGCCCACCACCACCCCCAGCTAGTTTTTGTATTTTTGGTAGAGACAGGGTTTCACCACATTGGCCAGGCTGGTCTCAAACTCCTGAGCTCAGGTGATCCACCTGCCTTGGCTTCCCAAAGTTCTGGGATTACAGGCGTGAGCCACGGCGCCTGGCTGCATTTTTTAATTTTTTTTTTTTAAGATCAAGTTTTGCCCATTATCTGCTACTCTGCAGCCTCTGGCTCAGGTGAACGTCAAGTGAGCAGCTCCAGTTTTGCCTGTTATATCGATGTTTTCCTTAAGCATGAGTTTGTGTTTGAAGATTGCTGCTCCTAAAGATGAGGGCTTAGTGTGGTGGTTTGCTGTTCTGTGGACACCATGAAGCTTGAGGCAGTGAGGGATTGGAAGGCAGTGCAAGTGTTTTTTTGAGTTTTCATGTAGCAGGTATAGTGAGTCTACAGGTTAGCAGAAGAAAGATCCAGTAACCTGACCAAGGTAATAAAGGGGGTGAATGGAAGTTGTCTGAGCCAGGCCTGTGTTTCTTGGCTGGCTAGGCCTTCCAGCTGCAACCTGTTTTCTCTGCTAAGAAGACTTCCGTCACCCAAGAGACATACCTGGAAAAGCAGGATTTACCAACTGAGAAACATGTATGGAGTTGACTGAAGTCACAAGGGCGAAGAAGAGAGAAATCGACCTGTAGGTGCTGGAAAGAGACAGGGAGATAGTCAAGGAAGAAAGGACTTCAACAAACAAAACTACCATACCCCCTCCCTCCACTTCCAGAATTACTCACCTCCAGCCTGCATTGAACCAACCCGAGGGACTCCAAGAGCCTCCTCTCTGCCTGCATGCCATAGCAGAAGGCACTACCAGATCAGCTAGGTAGAGGGTAGGCTGCTCTGTGTTTTTATAGCATGAAGCCAGCCGCATCCACGCCCTCTCCCCATTGGGGGCACCTGAATCTTCTCCCATTCTCCCAGCTGAAAGGGAAGGATTGGGGAAGGAAGTGGCCGCTCTGATTCCCGACAGCTTGCGCCGGGTATTCTGCCAGCTGCCCCTGTGGGCCAGGCATGAAATCAGAGTTTGCTGAAATCAGCTCCAGGTGAGTGAATTGGTGTTTTCCCTATAACTATGGGGGAAATTAGGATCTTTTGGGCAAATTATTTACAACTGCAATGTAGAGTGAAAGAGAATCACGGGCTTTATTGAGGAAAAAAACAAGTCTTGTTCACACCACTAAATTTTTTTTTTTTTTAGACAGAGTCTCACTCTGTCACCCAGGCTGGAGTACACTGGTGCAATCTCGGCTCACTGCAACCTCTGCCTCCTGGGTTCAAGCAATTCTCCTGCCTCAGCCTCCTGAGTAGCTGGGATTACAGGTGCACGCCACCACGCCTGGCTAATTTTTGTATTTTTAATAGAGATGGGGGTTTCACTGTGTTGGTCAGTCTGGTCTCGAACTCCTGACCTAGGTGATCCGCCTGCCTCGGCCTCCCAAAGTGCTGGGATTACAGGTGTGAGCCATTGCACCTACCCTAAAACCTTTTAAGTAACATCTAGTCTCCTGGCTACTGCAGAAGTTACCCTTGATAATGCACAGGAAGTGTCTTTAAAGAAATGAATGAAGCCTTGTTGACCCCCACGTGTAAAAGCTTAAGCTTACCGCAAAGATACAGACAATTTCAGAAGGATACAGAGAAAAGGCAAAAGTCACTCATAATAGTGCCACTGCTAATATTTAGGTGAATAACTTTACAGACATGTTTCTACAAACACCACACACAATTTTTTTAAAAAACTGGGAGGAAAGTTTAAATACTGTTTTGTAATCTGCTACTGTCACTTTATAACCTATTAAACATAAAACTCTCTGTTACCATTTTAGGGTGGCATAGTATTCAATGTTGAGATAAATCCGTGTTTATATAATTTCCTTAATTATGAGCATAAGGTGACTTGCAATTTTTCATCATTATAAGCAGTAACATGATGAGCATTCTGATACATTTCCTTGGTTAACCCTCAAGATAAATTCCTCAAAGTAAAACTTCTGGGTAAAAGGGAGTAGTGATCTAATAAGAATGTTTTGTTGTTGTAAAGCACTTAGAAGTTTCCTAGTGGGGAAACTGAGGCAAGCCAACTTGCCCCAACAATGTCAGGGGCCAGGTGGAGAACTCAGATTTCCTGAGGCCTGATCAATGTATTTTTTCAACATCTCTCACTGCTCCTTGAGATAACTAGATGTCTTCAGCCCATGTTCCAAAATAGGTGGATATAATGCTTAGACTCCATACAAGTGGTGGGTGACACTTGCAATTATTAGGTTCATGCAAAAGTGATTGCGGTTTTTGCCACTACTTTTATGTATGTATGTATGTATGTATTTGAGATGGAGTCTTGCTCTGTTGCCCAGGCTGGAGTGCAGTGGCGTGATCTCGGCTCACTGCAACCTCCGCCTCCCAGGTTCAAGCGATTCTCCTGCCTCAGCCTCCCTGGTAGCTGGGATTACAGGCGCCCACCACCACGCCCAGCTAATTTTTGTATTTTTAGTAGAGACAGGGTTTCACCATGTTGGCCAGGCTGGTCTCAAACTCCTGGCCTCAAGTGATCCACCCGCCTCAGCCTCCCAAAGTGCTGGGATTACAGGCATGAGCCACTGTGCCCAGCCCTTTGCCACTACTTTTAATGGCAAAAACCGCAATTATTTTTGCATCAACCTAAACAGTATTGATTCATGTGTTGCCTTTGAGGTGTAACCTGAGGCATCTGAAATAACATTGGAGATTAAACTGTTTCCCTGACTTCCTTGATCAAAAGGATCACATGGAGCTCTCGTTAATATCACAGATTCCTAGGTCCCACCCAAAAGCTGCTGGATTAGACTCTCCAGAGGCTGTGCCTGGGAAATAGTTACTTAACAAGCACCACAGGTGATTCTTATAATCAGGAAAACCTGGAAAATACCTGGAGGGAGCGAGGCGAGAAAATCTGTGGTGGCCAGTGGTTAACCTCTTTACGGGAATTGAGTAGATTACGTCCCAGCGGAATTGGGAAGCAGGAGCAAAATACAGATAAGTTTTTGGGGATAGAGATGGTAAAAGGATTTCATTTTATAGCCAAAACATGATAGCAATAGTTTCTCCTTCTATGCACATTTTTCTGAAAAGTGGCACCTTTTCTACAAATGTAATTTATTGCCACAGTGGTTAAGACTATGATAAGACATTAGAGGAAAAAGGAGCATAGACGTGAGACTCAGAACCCTATTGAGAAGGTGGTCAGAGAAGTGATGGGTTAATGTGCTTATTCAGCCTCCCTCAGATCCCACCTCCCTCCCCACCCTGCTACTCACTCCCCTCGAGATGGTGTCTTTCTCCAGAGCGGGAAGTTTTTACCTTGGAAAGGGCAGCTTTGGTCAGAGCCCCCAAATTATGGGTTTCTAAAAGGTTAAGGGGCAGCACAGAGACCCCAAGCAGGAGATGTGGTGAGAAAGCCTGCTGTGGGCTGGTGAAGCTGGTATGTGCACCAGAGATTAATTTTGTTTGTCTCACCTAACCCAGACCTGTGGTGTGCTAGGGACAGCCACCGAACAAATGGCTCTGGGCCCAGGAGCATCCATGTCTAGGATTCTGCTCCGGAAAAGCAGGAAGCTACCATGTGTTCAGCAGCTGACTTTGAACACGGAAGAAATAGCTGCTCTGTAAAACAGTGTCTCCTATCAGGAGGTAGGAAAAACTAAAGTCTTTACAAAAATGATTCTTAACATTCTGTTCTCACTTATAAGTGGGAGCTGAACAATGAGAACACATGGACACAGGGAGGGGAACAACACACACTGGGTCCTGGTGGCAGGGGTTGGGAGGTGGGGGGAGGGAGAGCATCAAGATAAATAGTTAATGCATGCAGGGCTCAATACCTAGGTGATGGGTTGATAGGTGCAGCAAATCACCATGGCACACGTTTACCTATGTAACAAACCTGCATGTCCTGTACATGTATCCTGGAAATTAAAATTAAATTAAAAAAAATATTGCACTAAATAGGCCCGGTGCGGTGGCTCACGCCTGTAATCCCAGCACTTTGGGAGGCTGAGGCGGGTGGATCACCTGAGGTCAGGAGTTTGAGACCAGCCTAGCTAACATGGTGAAACCCTGTCTCTACCAAAAATATTAGCTGGGCATGGTGGTACACACCTGTAAATCCTGCTACTCGGGAGGCTGAGGCAGGAGAATCACTTGAACCCAGGAGGCGGAGGTTGCAGTGAGCCAAGATTGTGCCACTGCACTCCAGCCTGGGCAACAAGAGTGAAACTCTGTCTCAAGAAAAAAAAAAAAAAAAGGCAGTAAACAAACAGCGGACCTCGTTCGGATATATGCTTTCCACACTCTTTTCAATGAACCTCTTAAAGTTTGCTGATTTATTATTACAAGGTGTTCCCTCTCCTCTTCTCTGCCCTGGGTTCTATGTAAGTATCACGAAACCATTTCTGTCTTGCTAATCACAAGGCATTTCTTGACGGGGGTCTCATACATAAAAGAAAGACTATAGTTCTGTTGTTGCCTCATTTGGGCAGATGTCTTCCTTTCTGAAGTGCGGTTCTTATAAATGACAGTTTATAATTCTTAAATTCTGAATCTGCTGCCCTTGTTTTCCACAACAATTATAAAAATATATATAAAAGACAACCTAAATATCACCATCTAGAGATGGTTGGATAAACTATGGAATAATCTTCAGCTACTGCAAATGATTCTATGAGTTCATTCAGATCTGTGAGTACTGACATGAAAGATGTCTGCAATAAAACTGGAATTTCAGGGCTATATATCTACTATACTTTCATGTTTTGCTTTAATAGGAAAATGAGAAACCTGTCGACCTAAAGGAAGGAGAAGAGAATATAGTTTTAAAGAGTTTACTTGAGCCAAAGTGTGGACAGCTGCCTGGGAAACACTTCCAAGTTGCCTTGGTGAGTTCTCCACTTTTGTCATAAGTGGGTGTTTTTTTTGTTTTGTTTTTTGGTTTTTTTTAGACAGAGTCTTGCTCTGTCGCCCGGACTGGAGTACAGTGGCACGATCTTGGCTCACTGCAAGCTCCGCCTCCCAGTTCACCCTATTCTCCTGCCTCAGCCTCCCAAGTAGCTGGGACTACAGGTGCCCACCACCACACCCAGCTAATTTTTTGTATTTTTAGTAGAGACGGGGTTTCACCATGTTAGCCAGGTTGGTCTTGATCTCCTGAACTTACGATCCACCCGCCTCAGCCTCCCAAAGTGCTGGGATTACAGACACCTGCCACCATGCCCGGCTAATTTTTTGTATTTTTAGTAGAGACAGGGTTTCATCATGTTAGCCAGGATGGTCTCCTGACCTCGTGATCCGCCCGCCTTGGCCTCCCAAAGTGCTGGGATTAGTGACTAATACAGTGTTTCTTGACTCATTGATTTACAGAAATAACACTGATTAGCTGGGTACAGTGGCTCACACCTGGAGTCACAGTGACTCAGGAGGCTGAGGTGGGAGGATAGCTTGAGCCTAGGACTTTTAAGACCAGTCTGGGCAGCATAGCAAGACCCCATCTCAAAAAAAAAAAAAAAAAAGAACACTGATTAGTGATTGGCTATACATTGTTGAACTATAGGGTACAATTAATGGCGTCCAGCATATGGTATGAGTTATGATGTCCAGCGTATGGCATAGTTAGGTTAATTTTATGGCTACTTGGTGTCATCTAGATCCCACATATCAAGTAGCTCCAAGAGATAATTACTGAGCCCAAGGGAGTGAGGTGTGACTGCTGTCACGTTTCAATGCCTCTCTGGGCCTGATAATTTAAAGGGACTTGCATTCTTCAGATAAAAAGTTTCTTTTCTTTCTCAAACTTATGTGTATATGTATACTTTATGTGTCTGCATGTGGGTCTATACATATGTATTTGGATTACAAGTCAAGAAAGTTGTCCCAGAGAATCGACAGCATCATCCAGGAAAGGAGAGGGTTGCCGGGGTCCGGGGAGTCCACGTGGCTGTGCTGGGCATTTGCAACCATGGCCTATTCTGATTTGTTCGTGCTTCTGCTGTATGGGTTTTAAATATATTGAATATCATCGCCGGGAATAGGATTAAGGAGATGGGAGGGTTGGAGCACAGAAAACAATTCCCCAAATGTGCCTGGGCATGCCGAGTGCTTTGGAAAATTAAAAGGCTTCAGAAATAAGCCTCAGAATCAAGGTCTCTCTATCCTTGCCTTGTTCCCTTTCTACCCCCAAAGTACAGGAAGCAACTCTCTCTGGGGGAAAAAAAAGAAAGCTCCTTCTTCTTTTTTTTTTTTTTTTTTGGCAGGGCTTTGCTCTTGTTGCGCAGGCTGGAGTGCAATGGCATGATCTGGGCTCACTGAAACCTCCACCTCCCAGGTTCAAGTGATTCTCCTGCCTCAGCCTCCCAAGTAGCTGGGATTACAGGTGCACGCCACCAAGCATGGCTAATTATTTTTTATTTATTTATTTATTTATTTTTTGTATTTTTAGTAGAGACAGGGTTTCACCATGACAGTCAGGCTGGTCTCAAACTCCTGACCTCAAATGATCCACCCGCCTCGGCCTCCCAAAGTGCTGAGATTATAGGTGTGAGCCACTGGGCCCCGCCAAGGCAGCTTCTTAACAGAAGAAACACTATTGTCTTCTATGCCCTCCCTGAAATCTCATTATCTATAGCAGGAAAGAAGACTAAGTAATGTAACCACACATGGACAGACTTTTCCACAAGATAATGTCAGCCTCTGAAGCTCAGTCAAATTCCAAAGATAATTATGTACAAGTTAATTTCTCTCTCCCTGGTCCATTCATTCTCCCTAATAATCATTATTGCCCCTCAAGAGAATTGTCTACAGTCCCCATCTCCTCCCTCCCCTATGAAAAACTGTATATACAGCCAGGCACGGTGGCTCACACCTGTAATCCCAGCACTTTGGGAAGCCGAGGCGGGTGGATCACCTGAGATCAGGAGTTCGAGACCAGCCTGGCCAACATGGCGAAACTCCATCTCTACTAAAAATATAAAAAATTAGCCAGGCATGGTGGTGTGCACCTGTAATCCCAGCTACGCAGGAGTCTGAGGCAGTAGAATCGCTTGAACCCAGCGGGCAGAGGCTGTAGTGAGCCTAGATTGCACCACTACACTCCAGCCTGGGCAACAGAGCAAGACTCCATCTCAAAAAAAAAACAAAAAAACACCGTATATATGCATCTGTGCCCCATTGAGGGCTTAGGGACAATCACTCTGATTCCCACCTTCCCCTGCACATTAATAATTTTGTATGAATTTTTCTCCTATTCATCTGCCTTTGGTCAGTTTATTTTCAGTGAACTTTCAGAGTGCAAAGGTGGGAGTTTTCTTCCTTCTGCCCTTAAAGAATAAGTAACTCTTGCCTTTCTGACTTTGAGGGAGAAGAAAAGGAAAAATCATTTGGGAAAAACAGGCTGCACCTGCACACAGATAAGCAACTTTGTCTAATTAGCGAGCTCCTAGGAAAAAGTTTCCTCCCCTTTTCAGGCATATCCATGGTGGGAACGTACACAGGGAGGAAGGGGGCTTACCTAAAACAAACCCACAGTTTTCAAAACAAGAGACGCAGGCTTTGTGCTTGCCTAGATACATGCCCACAGTTGCGTAAGATACCGGGAGTTGCACAGACAGCTTTACTGATGAGAAGTTACTCAAACTGCTAGAGATGAGGGAGGAGTTTCTTAAAAAAGCTTTTGAATTCAGCTGTAACCTGGCAATCCACTTGGACTCCCCTCTCTGCTGCAGAGAATTTTTTTCTTTCACTTATTACTATTCTTTCTTGAGATGGAGTTTCGCTCTTGTTTCCCAGGCTGGAGTGCAATGGTGTGATCTCGGGTCACTGAAAACTCCGCCTCCCAGATTCAAGAGATTCTCCTGCCTCAGCCTCCCAAGTAACTGGGATTACAGGCATGCCCCACCACACTCGGCTAATTTTGTATTTTTGGTAGAGACGGGGTTTCACCATGTTGGCCAGACTGGTCTCAAATTCCTGACCTCAGGTGATCCACCTGCCTCAGCCTCTCAAACTGGTGGGATTATAGGTGTGAGCCACCACACCCGGCCTCTTTCACTCATTAAACTTTCGCTCCAACCCACCTTTGTGTCCATGTTCCTTAATTTTCTAGGAGGTAGGACAAAGAACCCAGGGTACTAGTTCAGACAATGAGAAAGGTCTACATTAAGGTTCATTGGTGAGGCTCCAACAACTTTATTCACCTCTGTTTTGGTTGAATTGTTTTAGTGATAAAATAACCAATTAAATAATTATAGACTGGGCATGGTGGCTCATGCCTATAATCCCAGCACTTTGGGAGGCTGAGGCTAGAAGATAACTTGAGGCCAGGAATTCAAAACCACCTTGGACAGCATGGCAGGACCCTGTCTTTTAAAAATTTAGTTAGTTAGTTTTAGTTTTTTGAGACAGAGTCTCACTCTGTCACCCATGCTGGAGTCCAACGGCACGATCTCTGCTCCCTGCAACTTCTGCCTCCCAGGTTCAAGCTATTCTTATGACTCAGCCTCCCCAGTAGCTGGGACTACAGGCATGCGCCACCACACCTGGCTAATTTTTGTATTTTTAGTAGAGATGGGGTTTCATCATGTTGGCCAGGCTGGTCCTGAACTCTTGACCTCAGGTGATCCATCTGCCTTGGCCTCCCAAAGTGCTGGGATTATAAGTGTGAGCCACCATGCCTGGACAAAAAAAATTTTTTAAATAATAATTTTGACTGATTTCTGAGTGAGCTACCTAAGTTACAGAGTCTAAGACTCAAGGATGAAAACTCAATAGTATAAAGGTAAAAAGGCAAAATGAATGGATCTGGAACTTGAGGCTTTGAAACAAAGTCCAACTCCCTATGGTAAAATGAAGATATTAAGAGGTTTAATATCTAAAGAGGTTTAGTGACTTGCTCCAGGTCATTTACCAAGTTAATAGCAGACAGAGCTCCAGTGAGAAACCAGGTCTCCTGATGTTTCTCCCTGCCCTTTCTAATTCATTTTGATTTTCTCTCTCTTGCTGTATGTGTGTGTCTGTGCATGCGGGGGTGTTTTAAAACTCTGTGCTTCTCTTGCAGTTCACTTGTCTTTTAAAAGTACAAGATGACATTAATTAGAATTTTAGCAGTATAAGATAAATAATATAAAAACTTCTCCCAGTTATGCTAATGCAGCTCAAAATAGCTTTCAAATATCAAATATGAATTTAACTTGGAAAAATAAGATAGACTATGTCAATGAGAATGTTCTTGAACATCATATGGTAGTTCCTTTACCAATCTAATATACAATGTTAATGTTGTTTTCCCCTTGGGTCCTTTAGACAGATCCAAGTTGAATGAGCCTTCTGACAGTAATAAATTCAGAAAGAACTAGGATGAAAGCTTTATCGATCTATAAATATAAAGGTAGGGCGGCATCAATATATGGAAGACAGAAGGCCCAGAAGTCTTTTTTTTTTTTTTTTTTTTTTTTTTGAGATGGAGTCTCACTCTGTCGCCCAGGCTGGAGTGCAATGGTGTGATCTCAGCTCACGGCAACCTCTGCCTCCCAGGTTCAAGAGATTCTCTGGTCTCAGCCTTCTGAGTGGCTGGGATTATAGGCATGTGCCACCACGCCCAGCTAATGCTTTGTATTTTTAGTAGAGACGGGGGTTTCACCATGTTGGCCAGGCTGGTCTCGAACTCCTGACCTCACATGATCTGCCCGACTCGGCCTCCCAAAGTGCTGGGATTACAGGTGTGAGCCACTGCGCCCGACCGAAAAGTTCTAAATAAAGACTCATTTACATATAATGTTAACTAAAAAGTCATTTTCATACAGATGTTCACACAAATGACCCTATGGCTAAGTAGCTAGGGCAATGGTTACTCTTAGCAATGTAGCAGTAGATTGAGTGTAAAAGTCCCAATCTTGTGCCCCTCTCTGTGCTCCCACCCTTTGTAATGTGCCTCTACAGTCAGCCTATTATACCACCACCACTGTAACCATAATAAGTCAGTTGCCCGATGCCCACAGCAAGTCAATATGCTGAGACACTGGGTTTTAGCAGAGAAAGAGGTTTAATCATAGGGTCACCAAATGAAGAGATGGGAGGAACCCTCAAATCCGTCTCCCTGAGGAGTTTGGGGCTAGGGTTTTTAAGGGTTTGGAATGGAGATCATTGATTGGTGGAGTACGGGAGTGAAGTCATGGGACAGGGAGATAAACTATTTTCATGGTGATCCCATTCCTCTGGGCAGGGGCGGTGAGGGGTCCTCAAAATGGTTGCTGGAAGGCAGAGCATGGTGGCTCACACCTGTAATCCTAGCACTTTGGGAGGCCAAGGCAGATAGATCATTTGAGGTCAGGAGTTCATGACCAGCTTGGCCAACATGGTGAGACCTCATCTCTACTAAAAATACAAAAAATTAGCCGGGCATGGTGGTTTGCTCCTGTAATCCCAGCTACTCAGGAGGCTAAGGCAGGAGAATTGCTTGAACCCGGGAAGTGAAGGTTGCAGTCAGCTGAGATCGTACCACTGCACTCCAGCCTGGGTGACAGAGCAAGACTCTGTCTCAATTTAAAAAAAAAAAAAAAAGAAAAAGAAAAACACAGGCCAGGCACAGTGGCTCATGCCTGTAATCTCAACACTTTGGGAGGCTGAGGTGGGTGGATCACCTAAGGTCAGGAGTTCGAGATCAGCCTGGCCAACATGGTGAAACCCCGTCTCTACTAAAAATACAAAAATTAGTTGGGCGTGGTGACAGGTGCCTGTAATACCAGCTACTTGGGAGGCTTAGGCAGGAGAATTGCTTGAACCCAGAAGGCGGAGCTTGCAGTGAGCCCAGATCGCACCATTGCACTCCAGCCTGGGCTACAAAAGAGCAAAATTCTGTCTCAAAAAAAAAAAATGTTGCTGGAATTTGGGGTCTGAAAAACATCTTATGTGATCCTTAAGCAAAAAGCCTTATGATTCTAATGTCAGAGAGCCTGTCTATAGGAATGACAGAGATGAAAATCAATTCTTAAACAGTCTCATGTCCCTAATGTCAGGGATCCTATCTGCAGGAACAATGGGTATGCATATGGTCAATATCTAGTGCTATGTGACTTTCAGCCACATGAAAGTTGGCCAAAGTGCAGCCTGATTAATGCTTAATTACAACTACATTTCTGTCCCCAACCTGGCATGCCATTCTTGTCAACCTAGGTTTCACCACCCCCAACCACCAAAATCTGGCTGGCCTTGTGACTTGCTTTAGCCCATAGAATGTGGTGGAAATGACCTTGTGTCAGTTCTGTGATTAGGTCTCGAGAGGTCTTATACACCCTGCTGTCTCCATGAGAACAGGCCCAGGCTAACCTGCAGATAATGAGCAATCTCAAAAGGCAGAGACGGGGGCATCTAAGCTGAGGCTATCCTAGAGTAACCAGTTCTCAGCTGACTTGCTAGTTAACTGGTGATGAATGAATGAGCCCAGCCACTCAATTATCCCTGCACCTCTGGTATATAACCCACTTGATCATGGTGGACTATCTTTTTGATATGCTATAGGATTCACTTAGCTAGTATTTTGTTGAGGTTTTTTGCATCTGTGCTCATCAGGAATATCGGTTTGTAGTTTTCTTTTTTTGTTATGTCCTTTCTTGGTTTTGGTATTAGCGTTTGTAGAATGATTTAGGGAAGTTTCCCTCTTCCGCTATCTTGTGGAATAGTGTCAATCGGATGGGTACCAATTCTTTGCATGTCTGATAGAATTCAGCTGTGAATCCATCTGGTCCTGGATTTTTTTTTCTTGGCCTTGTTTTTATTACCATTTCAATCTCGCTGCTTGTTATTGGTCTGTTCAGAGTTTCTATTTCTTCCTGGTTTAATCTAGGAGGGTTGTATGTTTCCAGGAATTTATCCATCTCCTCTAGGTTTTCTAGTTTGTGCGTGTAAAGGTGTTCATAGTAGCCTTGAATGATCTTTTGTATTTCTGTGGTGTCAGTTGTAATATCTCTTGTTTCGTTTCTTTTCTTTTTTTTTTTTTTTGAGACAGAGTCTTGCTCCGTCACCCAGGCTGGAATACAGTGGCATGATCTCGGCTCACTGCAAACTCCGCCTCCTGGGTTCACACCATTCTTCTGCCTCAGCCTCCTAAGTAGTTGGGACTACAGGTGCCCCCAACTACGCCCAGCTAATTTTTTGTATTTTTAGTAGAGACAGGGTTTCACCGTATTAGCCAGGATGGTCTCGATCTCCTGACCTCTTGATCCACCCACCTCGGCCTCTCAAAATGGTGGGATTACGGGCCGTGAGCCACCTTGCCTGGCCCATTTCATTTCTAATTGAGCTTATTTGGATCTTCTCTCTTCATTTCTTAGTTAATCTCACTAGCAGTCTTTCAATTTTATTTATCTTTTCAAAGAACCAGCTTTGTGTTTCATTTATCTTTTGTATTTTTTGTTTGTTTTGATTTTATTTAGTTCTTATTTCTTTTCTTCTGCTGGGTTTGGGCTTGGTTTGTTCTTGTTTCTCTAGTTCCCGAGATGTGACCATAGATTATCTATTTATGCTCTTTCAGACTTTTTTGACGTAGGCATTTAAGGCTATGAGCTTTCCTCTTACCACCGCTTTTGCCGTATCCCAGAGGTTTGACAGGTTGTATCACCATTGTCGTTCAGTTTGAAGAATTTTTAAATTTCCATCTTGATTTCATTGTTGGCCCCAGAATCATTCAGGAGCAGGTTATTTAATTTCTATGTATTTGCATGGTTTTGAGGGTTCCTTTTGGAGTTGATTTCCAATTTTACTCCACTGTACTCTGACAGAGTACTTGTGCGATCTTGGCTCACTGCAACCTTTGCCTCCTGGGTTCCAGCGATTCTCATACCTCAGCCTCACGAGTAGCTGGGATCACAGGCGTGTGCCATCACGCCTGGCTAATTTTTGTATTTTTAGTAGAGATGGGGTTTCATCTTATTAGCCAGGCTGGTCTTGAACTCCTGACCTCAGGTGATCCACCCACCTCAGCCTCCCAAAGTGCTGGGATTACAGGCATGAGTCACCATGCCTGGCCTTTTCTTTTTCTTTTCTTTTCTTTTTTTTTTTTTTTTTTTTTGAAACAGAGTCTCATTCCCTCACCCAGACTGGAGTGCGGTAGTGTGATCTTGGCTCACTGCAGCCTCTGCCTCCCAGGTTCAAGTGACTCTCCTGCCTCAGTCCCTGAGTAGCTGGGATTACAGGCATGTGTCAGCAGGCCTGGCTAATTTTTTGTATTTTTAGTAGAGACAAGGTTTCACTATGTTGGCCAGGCTGGTCTCAAACCCCTGACCTCAAGCGACTCACCCACCTCGGCCTCCCAAAGTACTGGGATTATAGGTGTGAGCCACCGTGCCCAGCCTTAAATTTGTTGAGACTTGTTTTGTGGCCTATTATGTGATCTATCTTGGAGAATGTTTCATGTGCTGATGAATAGAATGTATATTCTGCAGTTGTTGGGTAAAATGCTCTGTAAATATCTGTTAAGTTCCATTTGTTCTAAGGTATAGTTTAAGTTCATTGTTTCTTTGTTGATTTTCTATCTTGATGACCTGTCTAGTGCTGTCATTAGAGTATTGAAGTCCCCCACTATTATTGTGTTTTTGTCTATCTCATTTCTTAAGTCTAGTGGTAATTATTTTATAAATTTGGGAGCTCCAGTGTTAGGTGCATATATATTTATGATTGTAGTGTTTTCCTTTTGACTAGTCCTTTTGTCATTATATAATGTACCTCTTTGTCTTTTTATTTTTTTAAGATGGAATCTTGCTGTCTTGCCCAGGCTGGAATGCAGTGGCATGATCTCCGCTCACTGCAACCTCTGCCTCCCAGGTTCAAGAGATTCTCCTGCCTCAGCCTCCCAAGTAGCTGGGACTATGGGCACACGCCACCACGCCCAGCTAATTTTTGTATTTTCAGTAGAGATGGGGTTTCACCATGTTGGCCCGGCTGATCTCGAACTCCTGACCTCAAGTGATCTGCCCACTCCAGCCTCCCAAAGTGCTGGGATTATAGGCATGAGCCACTGCACCTTACCTTTCTGTCTTTTTTAACTGTTCTTGCTTTAACGTCTGTTTTGACTGATACAAGAATAGCTATTCCTGCTCAATTTTGATGTCCATTTGCATGGAATGTCCTTTTTCACCCCTTTACTTTAAGTTTATGTGAGTCCTTACATGTTAAATGAGTCTCTTGAAGACAGCAGATACTTGGTTGCTGAATTCTTATTCATTCTGCCATTCTATATCTTTTAAGTAGAGCATTTAGTCCATTTACATTCAGTGTTAGTATTGAGAAGTGAAGTACTATTCTATTCGTTGTGTTAGTTGTTGCCTGAATACCTTGTGTTTTTTTTTTTTCATTGTGTTTTTGTTTTATAAGTCCTGTGAGATAATGCCTTAAGGAGGTTCTATTTTGGTGTATTTTGAGGATTTGTTTCAAGATTTTGAGCTCCTTTTAGCAGTTCTTGTAGTGCTGGCTTGGTAATGGCAAATTCTCTCAGCATTTGTTTGAAAAAAAAAACTGTGTTTTTCCTTCATTTATGAAGCGTAGTTTCACTGGATACCAAATTCTTGGCTGATAATTATTTTGTTTAAGAAGGCTAAAGACAGGACCCCAATCCCTTCTAGCCTGTAGGGTTTCTGCTGAGAAATCTGCTGTTAATCTGATAGTTTTTCCTTTATAGGTTACCTGATGCTTTTGCCTCACGGCTCTTAAGATTCTTTCCTTCATCTTGACTTTGATAATTATGTGCCTACATGATAATCTTTTTACGGTGAATTTCCTGGGTGTTCTTTGAGCTTCTTGTATTTGGATGTCTAGATCTTTATCAAGGCCAAGGAAGTTTTCCTCAATTATTCCCTCAAGTATCTTTTTCAGACTTTTAGATTTCTCTTCTTCCTCAGGAACGCCAATTATTCTTAGGTTTGGTCATTTAACATACTCCCAAACTTCTTGGAGACTTTGTTCGTTTTTAAAATCCGTTTTTCTTTGTCTTTGTCGTCTTCGAGCTCTGCAGTTTTCTTCTACTTGTTTGATTCTTGTTTGAGGATACCTGGATACTGATTTGGTTGTCTTTATCCTAGATGGGTATGTGGGTTTGCCTATGCTGAGGTTGTTTCAAGAACCAAGAGAAGTCAATATTGTAAGAGATTAGTGGTATGTGTATGTGTATGTTTATGCATGCATATAGATACATATATATGTTTTTCTAGAGTAGCTTGCATATAAAAGGGCAGTGATATAGCAAGAAATAAGCTGCTGTTTTTAACTATGGCAGGACTCTGCTTGTTCAGAGAGTGTGTAAGATGCCCACACAGCAATGACACTATGGGATGAAGGGGTGGCCTGCCCCTCCAAACCTGCGGGTGTTTTCTCGTCAGGTGGGACGAGAGACTGAGAAAAGAAAGAGACACAGAGACAAAGTATAGAGAAAGAAAAGTGGGCCCAGGGGACCGTCGCTCAACATACAAAGGACCCGTGCGGGCACCAGTCTCTGAGTTCCCTTAGTATTTATTGATCATTATCCCTACTATCTCGGAGAGGGGGATGTGGCAGGATAATAGGGTAATAGTGGGGAGAGGTTCAGCAGGAAAACATGTGAACAAATGTCTCTGTGTCATAAACAAAGTTGGAAAAGGTACTGGGCTTTGATGTGCACATATATAAACATATCTGGTACATTAAAGAGCAGTATTGCCGCCAGCATGTCTCACCTCCATCCTTAAGGCAGTTTTCTCCTATCTCAGTAGATGGAACATACAATCCGGTTTTACACCGAGACATTCCATTGCCCAGGGATGAGCAGGAGACAGGTGCCTTCCTCTTATCTCAACTGCAAAGAGGCCTTCCTCTTTTACTAATCCTTCTCAGCACAGACCCTTTATGGGTGTCGGGCTGGGACACAGTTAGGTCTTTCCCTTCCCATGAGGCCATATTTCAAACTATCACATGGGGAGAAACCTTGGATAGTACCTGGCTTTCCTAGGCAGAGGTCCCTGCAGCCTTCTGCTGTGTTTTGTGTCCCTGGGTACTTGAGATTAGGGAGTGGTGATGACTTTTAACAAGCATACTGCCTTCAAGCATTTGTTTAAGAAAGCACATCCTGCATAGCCCTAAATCCATTAAACCTTGAGTTGACACAGCACAGGTTTCTGGGAGCACAGGGTTGGGGGTAGAGTTACAGATTAACAGCATCTCAAGGCAGAGGAATTTTTCTTAGTACAGAACAAAATGGAGTCTCTAATGTCTACTTCTTTCTACATAGACACAGTAACAGTCTGATCTCTTTCTTTTCCCCACAATGGGACCAGGATAAAGTGTTACTAAAACACATAGCAGCTAATTTTTCTCTGTGTGGCCACTTCTGTATCTTTGGCTAACCTGGGAAATTATCCTGCAAGTGTGTGTGTGTTCTTTCTACTGATCAGTAATTCACCTGCAATTGGGCAATATGCAAGTTTGCTTAAGTCTTAAAACCCTGTGAGTGCAGGTGTAAATATCCCCATATTCCCAAGAGAACAGCCTTTTTAATTCTTGAGAATTGGCCAGACATGCTGGAAATGGGGACTAGAAGAGCTTTCACACAGGCGCATAATATGTATTTGGTGACTGATTGGCACAGAAGGAAATGAGGGAGGGTTAGGATGTAACTGATGTGAGAGGAAATGATAGGACATTGTCACACTCAAAAGGCCATTCGACATGGTTACTGGAGCAAGGCAAATACTGTACATGAGTGAAGTCGGTTGGGTGCAAGGAAATGGCTTTACTGTGATGAGAATGGCAAGTGACTAACTATTGCCCTCAGGGTCAGGATTACAGCTCTGGGCAGCTGGGGGTGAGGTGGACTGTTGAGTCCAGACTGCATCTGAAGAAATAACTGCTTTGGCTGGGCACAGTGGCTCACGCCTGTAATCCCAACACTTTGAGAGGCCAAGGTGGGTGGCTCCCTGAGGTTGGGAGTTTGAAACTAACCTGACCAACCTGGAGAAACCTCCTCTCTACTAAAAATACAAAAAAATTAGCCGGGCGTGGTGGCGCATGCCTGTAATCCCAGGTACTCTGGAGGCTGAGGCAGGAGAATCGCTTGAACCCAGGAGGCGGAGGTTGCAGTGAGCTGAGATCGCGCCATTGCACTCCAGCCTGGGCAACAAGAGCAAAACTGCATCTTTAAAAAAAAATAAATAAATAAACTGCTTCTCAGCTGAGGCAGAGGTAATTGTCATGATCTTCAGTTTCTCATCTGGAAGCTGAAAATCCAGATTCCATTCAATTTCCTCAATTTTAATGTTGATATTTAATGTTAAAAATATTTTCAAAATCCTGTGCCTGCCAAACAAGACATATCTCTGGCCATATTTATCCCATCCACCACCAGCCTGTAACTTCCAAAACTATGGAGAGACCATGCATATAGTGGCTAAGCTGCTGCTAACCCTGTGGGCGTGGGGCAGGAGGCGAACCTGCAGCTCCTCCCACTCCATCCAGATCTCCCCCTTCAGCTTCTCTGAATCCTAGGCCAGGTGCATTTGCAGCTTTGTCTATGGTGAAAGGTGGCAGCTTATCCTGTAGACACCTGTGTCGTCGAGGTTGGGGGTGGTGAGAGACAGGCGTGGGTTTCGTTTTATTCTCTGGGGTTCCAATTTGTCTCTGCAGATTCTAATTTGTTCTTTTTCTTCACTTCCTCTCCATCTTTACTTACCAATTGCTGGCACTACGGACTTTGGGCCTAACATCTGGTGCAGAAGAAATAGCCTTACTAGACAGCTTACCTGGCTTCCAGGTATAAGCTTAATCTCTGCAAGAAACCCTTTATTCTATATCACTCAGAATGGTTCTGCTTCTCTGATGAAACCTGACTGATAAAGAATTTGGTTGCTACCTCCTTATATGAGAGGCAAGGAACCTGGATTGCAGATAGGGACAATAACTCTACGTCCTACAGTTACTTAGTGACGGTCCTGGGAATTGAATCCAGGGCTCCCCTCATCTCTGCTTTTTACTTTTTCCCCTGTGTTTAAAGAAGTCGATTCTCACCTTTGTATAATCTGGAGTGCAGTGGTGCAACCTTGGCTCACTGCAACCTCGGCTCACTGCAGCCTCCATCTCCTGGGTTCAAGTGATTCTCCTGCCTCAGCCTCCCAAGTAGCTAGGACTGCAGGTGCGTGCCACCACACCCAGCTAATTTTTGTATTTTTAGTAGAGATGGGGTTTCACCATGTTGGCCAGGCTGGTCTTGAACTCCTGACCTCAGGTGATACATCCACCTCAGCCTCCCAAAGAGCTGGGATTACAGGCATGAGCCACCAAGCCTGGCCACCTTTATATAATCTTTAAAGCATCTTTTCCGTAAAATGTCCCCCACCATTCAAATAACAGCTGAGTCCTGCTAAGTCTCCTTTGATCATAGCTCTATAAGCCACTCCTTCCTCATTTGGTCCTCTGCAGGTTTTGTAAGCCACATGTACATCGTTCACGTTTCATGCAGAGTTCTGGGAAAGAGTAGGTGGTTCCCAGAAAGAATGTGAGTTCATGAGTCTTTCTAAGAAGAAGGGAAGAAAGTTTTTGTCAAGGCCACAATGTATAGAACTTGTGCTAAGCACTGATTTATAAATAATCCAGATAGGAGTAAGAAAATGAAATGAAGTCTCCTTGAGGTGAATTTTCCTCCAGTTGATAGTAGTAGAAAGCTATTATGGGCTGAAAATGTATCTCCCCCACCATTCATGTTGAGGTCCTAATTCCCAGCACCTCAGAATGTTACTGTATTTGGAGATAGCCTTTGATACGGTTTGGCCCTGTGTCCCCATCCAAATCTCATTTCAAATTGTAATTCTCACGTGTTGAGGGAGGGAGGTGATTGGATCATGGGGGTGGTTTCCCCCATGCTGTTCTCGTGATAGTGAGTTTGTTCTTATGAGATTTGATGGTTTTATAAGTGTTTGGAAGTTCCTCCTTCATTCTTCTTTCTCCTGCCACCATGTGTAGAAGGTGCTTGCTTCCCCTTTGCCTTTGCCAGGATTGTGTTTCCTGAAGCCTCCCCAGCCATTTTGGAACTGTGAGTCAATTAAACCTCTTTCCTTGATTAATTACCCAGTCTCGGGTATTTCATTATAGCAGTGTGAAAACACACTAATACAGCTTTTACAGAGGCGATGATGTTAAATGAAGTTATTAGGGTGTGCCCTAATCAATATGACCATCTTATAAGGACCAAGTGTCCTTATAAGAAGAGAAAATTTGGACACAGACATGTCAAGAGGAAGATGACATGAAGACACAAGGAGAAAATGGCCATTTACAAGTCTTTCTCCAGGAGAGAGGCCTGGAACAGGTCCTTTCCTCACAGCCCTCAAAAGGAACCAACCATGCTTACACCTTGATTTCAGCTTTCTGGCTTTCAGTACTGTAAGAAAATAAATTTGTTTAAGCCACTCAGTCTGTGGTAATTTGTTGTGGAAGTCCCAGTAAACTATTACAAAACCCTAGATTGAAATTCAATTCTGTGTGACTATAAAATATATATTATTTTTATTATACCATGATAAGGGGTAGGACCAAAAAAAAAAAACAAAAAACTAGGTCTTGGCTGTCGTTATTGAGAAGGAAAATGCAGAGAAAAGAGAAGTTTTAAGAAAATGCTGTATTTATATAGATTGACTTAAAGAAAGGAAAAACTTTCTTTCTCCTAGTGCTAGTACTACTACTAATTTACATTAATTAAGTGCTGACTACACATCATAAACTGTACTTAGTATTTTACAAGTATTCAGTAATTACTTGCAACAACCCTGTGAATGATTCTCTTTTAAAGAGAAAAGTACTCTCTTTATTTTACTGATGAAGAAACTGAAGCTTAGGGAGAAGTAATTTGCCCAAGTTAATGGGAAGATCCAGTTTGGGGCTTAATATCTGTCAGTCTCTGACTTCAGACCCTATATTCTCAATCATTATTCTACTCTAGCTTTATTTCAACACAATGCTTGGAGTTTACATTTGCTTGTTTTTCCAATCCAACCATCAGCTTCGTAAGAGTTGAACGGTTTTGATGGTATTTGATGATCTGCTAATGATGATCTGCTATAACACACCTCCCTTGTGGTAAATTCTGCCATCTTGAAACAAAATGGCACCTAACATAGGTTTTTCCAATGATTGTTGTTCCTGCAGTTTTTCTAGAACTTGAGTTATAGAGGGGACCTGTTGGTAGAAGAATTACATGGATTGAAATCTTCAAGTCACAGAACCAATAATTAGGAAGGAGGAAAGACATAAGAAAAAAGGGAAATTTGTTCAGCTAACAAAGCCAGTTTAATCAAGTGTAGAATTTAAATTCCTAGCCCCTGCTTAGACTATCCAGTATTCAAATTTGAAAGAATTTGTTTTTGGAAGCCTTTATAAAACTCTTCACTGTTACAATGTATGCCATCTGGGATTTAGCATTTATAAAATGTGCAGTTAAGAGATGCCAAGAGACTCCTCATGCAAACCAGATGGTACAATAACAGCTCTGTCTTTAGTTTTCTGCCAGAAAAATAGGCCTTTGAATGGCTTGAAACTTATATGAATAAATTAAGCTCAACCAATACTTCAGGGACATTACAATTTCAATAGGGAACTTATCCACCTAAATATTTTTATAAATGTTTTCATTTAGAAAAGAAGAAACAAAAAGGCAGACAATGATTCTTTTTGTTTGTTAAAGAATACAAACATGATGCAATGCTTTTAAGGAAAACATCAATGACTTTCAATGCGGGAAAGAAAGTTTCTCCTTATTTTGACAGTGTTATATGTGTTTGTTTATTTATTTTTTGAGACGGAGTTTCGCTCTTGTCACCCAGGCTGGAGTGCAATGGCACGATCTCGGCTCACTGCAACCTCTGCCTCCCAGGTTCAAGTGATTCTCCTGCCTCAGCCTCTTGAGTAGCTGGAGTTACAGGCGCCCGCCACCACGCCCAGCTAATTTTTGTATTTTTAGTAGACACAGGGTTTCACCAAGTTGGCCAGGCTAGTCAATGAATGTGTTTTAAGTTAGAAGTGAAGTTGTTGAAATTTCTTCTGAATAGGAGAAATCTATATCCAATAGGTTGAACAGTTGTATCATTGTGCTAAAGAGAAAAGAATACACATGTAAGTGACATTTTCTGGATAATATATTTGAGCACATCTTTACCTTAACAGATAGTCTCTCATAAACCCAAGTGCAGTGCATACAGCAGTGTGTTACTGATGGCTTCTTTTGTCCTTGCCTGGTTCCTGCAAGTTTTCTATGGAACAACAGTACTTTTGTAATACTCTTTAATTTCCCTCACTTTGTTACTGTTTTCATTTTCATTAAAATTCATAATAAGATCCTCATTAGATGAAGTAATCTTGTTAAAAGCAGTGTTCTACTCTGATCTTTTTCCTTCTTATGTAAAAAAAATGTGCTTCCCCACCATACAAGTGAATTTCTTCTCTAATTAGACATGAATAGCTTTAGAGATCAAACACAGGCTGCTTTTGAAAACCAGATCTCTTAGGACACAGGGGCAATCTCATTACTGAAAATATGTGTTTCTGGGTTGCACAAGCCATTGAATTTCTTTCCCAATTAGCAGCAAATGGTTTTTCAGAACAATGAAGAAGACGTTTGGTTTGTACTTTTCAAGTGTTGTTTTTTTTCTTGGAGTTAGACTAGAAGTATCAACTACCATCATCTCTGTCCCTTCTTTTCCTCTCCCTGAGCAAAGAAACACACATGACTCTGTTTTATAGATAGTCAGAGTCCCAGGTAAATTCTTCATCCAAATGCTACTTCCTCTGGGCCAGGATTGGACTCCATGGTAGAAGGAACACCTATTTAAGACTACCTAGTTGTCAGCTACTGTCAGCTATTATGATGTTAGGGGAGACTGCAAAATCATAAACACAACAATGAGAAGCTGACAATGTCCTTGCTCTGCTGGGAGGAGGGGACCCATTCATGGGAGAATCTCTCCAAGTGCTGCCCCTAGAAGCAGATTAACCATGTTTTCTCTGGGTCTTTGGCAAGAAAGAAGTGGTGTCTGTGGAGGAGGGCTTCTTATCATTAAATAACCAACCGCTTGGGGTTCCAGATAATAGGTTGAGGTTCTAGAGTTTTAGGACAGTGCAGGAGGAAATAAAACCTGCGTGTCTAAACCTAAGTGTCAGTCAGAGTCAAGGGAACGCAGAGGTCATGGGCAGGATGTTTCTCTAAGTTGAGACAAACTAGTAGTGCAGGAGTATGGGGAGATATGAGGAGCATGGCGAGGCTCCAACAGGAAGGTTGATGATAGCCTTGACTTGGGGTCACTGCCACTCAGGTGTGAGCCTCAAAGTCTCTCCAGTGTGTGTCTGGCAAATATTCTTCTCTGGCCTTCCAAGAGTCCAGCTGTATACTGATGGAACACGCTCAAATACTAATTTCCACAAGATCAATACAGTCAAGAAAATCCACAACTGCCCCCACAATTACCGTGACTCCTCACAAGCAATTAATGTCTACATTATATGCAAATTCGTGTTAGCTCTTTTTATTAATTTCTGCCCTTACCATCTCCCACCAATTTTGTTTCCTTTGGGCTTTGAGGAATTCAAAAATGATTACTGGGCTAAAACTTTGTCTGTTCCTTAAGCCACAATCACACTGCTTCTTCTAGTTTGTAAAAACATACTTTATGGGTTGCAAGAAATTTTATTTCTTCATCTTTACTACAGTAAAGTTAGTTGATGATGATATGATGATATGATCACTAGCAACATCCCCCAGTTTTATCCACAAGGATATGGAGACTCAAATAGATGGAGTAACTTTTCCTGGATTATATGAACGCTAGGTCTTCAACCCTCCTTCCCAACCTCACCTTGAAGGGATGGGATAAGGAGGATCTTCAAGTTCAGAAGAATGTTTTAAATCCTTATCTCTGCCCCCACTTCCCCACCCCTCGCTGCCCCTGCCACCCTATTCTTCTCCCAAGGAAGAAATTTTCCCAAGGGCGTGCCAGAGGATGCCAGGATATTTACCATTTAAGAAAGTTCGGTTATTTCACCATTTCACAGGAGACTTTAAGTCCTAGTCCTAAGTACTGCTGGAACTGAGAAATTCTTTCTCTATCTTGTCTTCTGTCTCCAATCCTTCTTCCTCATCTCTATAATTATTCTGTCCTCTTTACCCTTTGCCTCCATCCTGTGAAACTTAATCACACAAATTGCATTGTTTTTGTTATACCCAACTAAATCAGGGTTGAGAGGCTGGGTGGTGGAGTTGGGGGAGAAAGCACTGCGAGTACAAAAAAAAAAAAAAAATTGCTCCAAGAATGTAATTCTCAGCAAGACTGACTGCTGGAACTGCCTGCTGTAACCCGAGAGCAGTTTTATTTACAGCTGCTGAGATAACTTGCTGCAATTCTAGGACGAATTTTGCCCACTAATCAGAGCTTGCCAGCTCTCCAAACCCTTACTAGTGCCAATGAACTTTCTTGAAGAGCAATATGTAACATTTCTCTTTTTAATAAAACCTCTAAACTTCTCTTTCTTCTTCAGACATACTGAAGACCACCTGGTCTATGTATATATCCCAAATTGCAAGTCTTTTTCCAAATAAAACATTAAATTTAGAGATTCAGCTCTAGATTTTTATTTTGACTTTGACACTCCTCATCCTCATTTTGTTTATGACCATACTAGTGGCCACCATTCTTCTCTTCCTCTTCCTCATTATCATTTTCTGAGAGCAAACCCTTTGGTTGGAGTCTTAGGAGTCTACTACAAATAATACATCTTTGAGAAGTTCTCTGTCAGGTTATATATATTTTTATTTTTTATTTTTTTGAGACAGAGTCTCACTCTGTCACCCAGGCTGAAGTGCAGTGGTGTGATCTTGGCTCACTGCAACCTCAGCCTCCCAGGTTCAATCAATTATCCTGCCTCAGCCTCATGAGTAGCTGGGCTTACAGGTGTGCACCACCACACCCGGATAATGTTTGTATTTTAGTAGAGACGGGGTTTTGCCATGTTGGCCAAGTGGGTCTTGAACTCGCGACCTGAAGTGATCCACCCGCCTTGGCCTCCCAAAGTGCTGGGATTATAAGCATGAGCCACCTTGCCTGACTTATTTTTAAATTTCAAAGTGCATTAATGAATGCAGTTATATCTAAATTAAAGTGGCTCATGTAAAAATTGATGAACAACCTTACTGTTTTCTCACAGTATTCATAATCATGTTTGGATATGTCACTCTCTCTGGGCTAAAAACAATGTTTAAAAAAAGCTAAATAATGCTGCCTTCCAGGCTGCTTCTACTGCTGTTCACCTAGAAGCCAGAAAAAGGAACAAACAGTGACCCTTGGAGCTCATTGTTATTGTGAAGAAACTGTAGATGAAAGCTTTGTACTTTTTCTGAGTGGGTAAATAATTTATCTTGGAATAAAAACTTAGACAAAAAGAGATAAGAGGAATATACAGTTACAGGCTTCAAAAATGTTTCTCACATCAGTTTAGTGGACAATTATCCAAATATATTAAAGATTGTGTAACAATATGGGAATATATTTATGATGGATTAAAGAGTGGAAAAGATGTAATGTAAAATTATATGTATTTGATGAAAACAATGTAAAAAATACACCACAGGAGAACATATGCATAGTTGATGAGTTATGTAAGGATGGTGGTTTCTAATTTAGTTGCAGTGTCTTCAGAGAACACGGTTTGCATGAACCCTGTTATTTGTTATTTGTCGAGAACTGCACTGCTTCTATTCAGTGGTCAGGTTTTATAAATATTCTATGCGTGCTTAGAAGAAACATGCATTTACTATTGGGCACAGGGTCCTTTCTCCATGTGACTGTTAGATCAAGCTTGTTAATTGTGTTCAAATCTTTTTTGTTGTTGTTGTTGAGATGGAGTCTCACTCTGTCGCCAGGCTGGAGTGCAATGGTGTGATCTTGGCTCACTGCAACCTCTGCTTCCCGGGTTCAAGTGACTCTCCTGCCTCAGCCTCCTGAGTAGCTAGGACTACAGGCACATGCCACCACGCCCAGCTGATTTTTGTATTTTTAGTAGAGACAGGGTTTCACCATGTTGGCCAGGATGGTCTTGATCTCTTGACCTCGTGATCTGCACCCCCTCTGTCTCCCAAAGTGCTGGGATTATTGGCATGAGCCACTGTGCCTGGCCCAAATATTTTATAGCTATACCAATTTTTAATCTGATATAGAACATTATGATGACGTCTGAAATCTTCCCTTATGATTGTGGTTTTGTTTTTTTTTCTGTTTAATTTTTGCTTTCCCTTTTTTGCAGCTATGTTATTCAATTTATACAAGTTTAAAACGATCATAGTTTCTTGATTAATTGTTCCTTTCATTATCATGTATTATCTCTCTTTATGCCTAGTAAATTTTTTTGGCTTAAGCTATTTTATTCCTTGCTACCAATACAGGTGCTCTTCAACTTACAATGCAAAACCACCATAAGTTGATACAATAACTCAGCTGTGAGCTGAGAAGCATACTAAGTACCTGTCATTTTTGCACCATCATAAAGTTGAAAAATTAGGTCAAACTCTCATAAGTTGCAGACCATCTATGTGGGTACACCAATGTTTTGTTAGTATTTGCTTGCTATAATTTTTCCATTTTTTGCTTTCAATCTTTCTGCAATTTTATATTTTAGATGTGTCTATTATAAACAAGACATGGCTGAGTCTTCCACATCATAAATTTAGTCCATTTTCTTTTGTTTTTATTGCAGATAGATCTGGAAAGTTTTTTGGTCTTATATTGTACTCCTTATAGTCATTTTTCTATACTTTTTCTCCTTCCTTTGAGTTACTGATAGTAAGTTTAAGTTATTGATTTGAGATCTTTTTTCTTTCTCATATACGCATAAAAAACTAAATTTTGCCCTAAGCTTTTCTTTAACTGCATCCTATAAATCTTGATATGTGGTATTTTCATTTTCATTCTGTTCCAAATATGTCTGATATAGGACTTGTATCCAGAGTATATAAATAATTCTTATAATTTATTAATAAGACAACCAATTAAAAATTGGGCAAAAAGATTTGAATAGAAGATGTAAGAATGGCTAGTAGGCACATGAAAAGATGCTCAATATCTTACTCATTAGGGAATTGAAAGTTAAAGCCATAATAAGACCACTTCACATCCACTAGGATGACCATAAACAAAAAGATAGGCAATAATAAGGCTGGCAAGGTTGTGGAGAAATTGAAACCCTCATATGTTATTAGTGGAAATGTGAAGTAGTACAGTCACTTTGGAAAACAGTCTGGCAACTTCTGAAATTTAAATGTAAATTGCCATGCAACCCAGCAGTTTCACTCCTTGATATATACGCAAGACACATGAAAATATGTGTCCACACAGAGACTTGTACATCAGTGCTCATAGCAGCATTATTCATCATTACTAAAAAATGGAAACAACCCACATATTCATCATATTCATGAAACATTGAATGGATGAAGAACATTTGGTATGTTAGCACAGTGGAATATTATTCAGCAGTGAAAAGAAAGAAACCGTTACACACTACACATGACAAACCTCAAAAAAGTATGTGAATTGAAACAAGCTATACACTAAAGACTATATATTATAGGATTCCATTTGTCTGAAATGCCCATAAAAAACAAATCTATAGAGACAGAAAGCAGACTATGGTTTCCTGAGGTTGGGAGTAGAAATGGGATTGACAGCAAATGGCATGAGGGATCTTTAAGGGCTGATGGAAACTGGATTATGATAATGGGCATGCAACTCTATAAATGTCCTAAAAATCATTGAATTGTATACATGAAATGGGTAAATTTAATGATGTTACACCTCAATAAAGCTGTTCTTTTTGGAAAAAACAGCTAGTGAACTAGAGTAGCTCTGCATTTTATTAAGAAATGATTTCTTACATCCTGTGCCTAGATGGCCAATATTACACTCAAGAAACTAATGGACATAGAAAAATTAAATGTACCTCCAAACACTCGAGATGAATACAGCAGTCTTCAATAGTCAACGTCATGGCCATTCCAGAGAGAAAAGGTCCAAGTTCAGTGCCTCGAACCTTGTTGCCTTCCATGAAAGGAAGCAGTTGAAATGAGCTTTGCCCCTGGTGACACTCTTCCTTGTCACTAATTAACCAGCTCTATAGGAAGGTTGCTCCGCCAACACCCTGCTCTGCCTGGAGAGACATCTGGCCAAGTTCTGGTGAGCAGGAAAAATGTCTACGCGTTACCACCAAGCTGCTAGTGATAGTTACCTGGAACTTCTAAAAGAGGCTACCAAGCGAGATCTAAATCTTTCAGATGAAGATGGCATGACTCCTACTCTCTTGGCAGCCTACCATGGGAACTTGGAAGCCCTAGAGATAATCTGCAGTAGAGGGTAAGTTCGACCCGATGGTTTCCGTTGGAAACAGTGTTCATGGTAGGTTTTTGCAGACAGCAGCAAGAGGCAGGGATGTCAATACAAATACTTTATCCTCTTTCTAGATTGTCTAAATGATTGGATTTTTAGAGAAAGAGAGAAAACTATGCCTAGAGATGCTCTCTTTTCTCACTGAAGACTGGCACTATAGGAGTGGCTCATCCCTTAGCCACAATCAGAGGAGAGACTCTGAACTACGGCATTATCTGCATGGGGAAGAGGGAAGATATTTTAATTCTATGCCTTTAAAAATGCTTGTCATGAAATTTAAATAGTTTCCTCTTTTAAAAGAGGCCATTGTTTTACTTGGTTTTAAGTTGTCAACCTTGGTTGGAACAAATGACATGTTTTTAGTTTTTTTTTTTTTTTATCTATGCCATCAAAATCTCAGTCTTTTATTAACTTTCAATCCCAGTGCAAGCTCATGATTTTTTTAATTTTTATTTTTGACACAGGGTCTTGCTCTTTTGAATGGAGTTGCTGGCTCTACAAGGACTCTTTAGCCTATCTTAACTCTATCACTTCTTTGGCTAGTGGATAGACACACACACACACACACACACACACACACACCCCATCTCTTTGCCCAGATTTTAATGGAGGGGTAAGCTAGTTCCTCTGCTTGTTCTGCCTGTTATCAGAGGGCTAGGTTGTGTTGGCAACCGTAACCCAAGAGGGATAAAGAAAGAGAAAAGGACAAGGTAAATAAAGGAGCCAAGTGAATCCAATTGAATACCCATTTATTCAGTATCTGTTATGTGCCAGCCACTTATCTCTTAAGATAAGAGATATTTTGCTAGCCACTGGGCACACTGTGGTCAACAAGACAGCCACAGTCCCTGTCATAGTGATCAGATTTAAGAGGGGAAGACAAGACATCTATGATATTTGTGTGTGTGTGCGTGTTGCTTTGAGACAGGGTATCACTCTGTCACTCAGGCTGGAGTGCAGTGTCGAGATCATAGCTGACTGCAGACTTGAGCCCCAGGCTCAAGTGGTCCTCCCACCTGAGCCTCCTGAGTAGCTGGGACTAGATGTGTGCACCACCATGCCCAGCAATTTTTGTATTTTTTGTAGTGATGGGATTTTGCCATGTTGCCCAGGATGGTCTTCAATTTATGAGCTCAAGCGATCTGACAGCCTCGGTCTCCCAAAGTGCTGGGATTACAGATGTGAGCCACTGTGCCTGGCTCATCTATGATATTTGTTACAAAAAGGGAAATAGAGGACACTAAATAGGCATTTACCTCAATCTCGGGGGTGAGGGAAGGCTTCCCTAAGGGAAAAGCATTTAAGCTGGGATTAGGAAAATGAGAACAAGTTGGCTGGATGAAAGAGTGTTTTCCCTAAGATGGAAAACTGTGTTCTGAGAACTAGAGAAGATGAGTATGGCTGGATGTGGCTCAAGTAGGAGTGGGGTCAGGACAAGTATAAAAGATAAGACCAGATCACAAAGAGCCTTGTCAACTCTGATAAGGACTTTATCCTAAGGGTCCAGGAAGCTATGTCTTGGGTTTATGCAGGGAAGCTGCCAGAGTAGATTTCTGTTTACAAAACTCACTCAGGTAGATGGATAACAGTCGGAGAGAATGTTTGGGGACTGTTTTAATGGTCGAGATGAGTTGGACTAGGGTAGTGACATTGGGAATGGGAAGATATGGTTGGATTTGAGTGTCAGTTTGGATGTAGAATCAATAATGATTGACTGGATGTGGGCAGATAAAGGAAAAGGAGGGTTAAGGTCCCAGGTTTTGGATATTAACACCCTTTATTAAAATAGGGGACATTTAGGAAGCATCAGAAGAACCCAGGATTGGGAGAGTTCCTGAGTTGAAGATTGAATGAGAAAGTGAGTGAAGCAGATCTTCCCCATCTCTCTTGTCTGATTAAGACTTTCTTTTCTCAGACACATCGATCCCCATCAGCCAGCCTTCTCCAGTCATCTCGTCTCTTCTCCTACTCAGCTTAGGGTTCCCCAACTTTCTCCATCTACTGAAAGTCTACCTCATTCCACAAACTGCAAGATGTCAGTTACTTTAAAATCAAAGTATTAGCCTATTCTTGCATTGCTATAAGGAAATGCCTGGGCCTAGGTAATTTATAAAGAAAAGAGGTTTCACTGGCTCATAGTTCTGTGGGCTGTACAGGAAGTATAGTAGCTTCTGCTTTTGGGGAGCCTTCAGGAAGCTTCCAATCATGGCAGAAAGAAAAGACATCTCACATGGCAGAAGCAAGAGCAAGAGAGCAAGGGGGGAGGTGCTAGAAACCAGATCTAATGAGAGCTCACTATCATGAGGACAGTACCAAGGGGGATGGTGCTAAACCATTCATGAGAAATTCGCCACCGTGATCCAGTCACCTCCCACCAGTCCCTACCTCCAACATTGCGGATTACAATTTGATTTGAGATTTGTTCCCCACCAAATCTCACAGATCCAAACTGTATCAACCAGTGAGTTTGTCCTCCTAGAAGAGGGTTTGGGGTTCTGGGGTTCTTCTCAGCAGAAAGCCCTTGTTCCATTTAAGGACATTTTGAATAGTAATGCTTAGGTGTTCTCTCTCTTTCTCTCCTTTGAAAGCCTGAAATATTCTCTTACAATAACTGTTCTGCTGGTCTTTATTTATTTTTTATTTTTACTAGAGACAGGGTCTCGCTTTGTTGCCCAGGCTGGTCTCCAACTCCTGAGCTCAAATAATCCTCCTGCCTCAGCCTCCCAAAGTGTTGAGATTACAGGTGTGAGCCACAGCACTCAGCCTGGTTCTGCTAGTCTTTAATTACAAAAGTAACATGAGCTGAACCCAGAAAATTAAACCATACATACACACACAAAACATGAAGAAAAAAGTCCTATAATGCCATGCTACTACGATGTATATAGTTCTATGTATACTGTAGTGTGTATAAATACATTGTAATATTCTTCTATAAATTTCAGGGACTTTGTAGGACTCTAGTCAACAAATACATTTCTTAGCCAACCCCTCTTTTGGACACATAGTTTGTTTTCCCTAGTTTGAACAGTGCTATGATGACTATCCTTGTACATAAATCTTTGCTGACATTGTCTTTTTTGTGTTTTTTTGAGATGGAGTCTCTCTGTCGCTCAGGCTGGAGTGCAGTAGCATGATCTTGGCTCACTGCAACCTCCACCTCTTGGGTTTGAGCAATTTTCCTGCCTCAGCCTCCTAAGTAGCTGGGTCTACAGGCGTGCACTACCACGCCCAGCTAATTTTTGTATTTTTAGTAGGGACAGGGTTTCACCATGTTGGCCAGGCTGGTCTCGAACTCCTGACCTCAGCTGATCTGCCCACCTCGGCCTCCCAAAGTGCTGGGATTACAGGTGTGAGTCACCGGGCCTGGCCACATTTTCTTGAGAATAAATTCTCCAAAGTGAAATTTCTGGATCAATTTGCACTTGTGTTAGTCTGTTTCTACTGCTATAACAAAATACCTTAGATTAGGTAATTTATAAAAAACAGAAATTTATTTCTTACAGTTCTGGCAGCAGGGACATCCAAGATCAAGGCACCAGCAGGACTGGTGTCTGATGAGAGCCCTGTCTCTGCTTCCAAGATGGTGCCTTGTTGTTGCATCCTCTGGCTGTGTCCTCACATGGAGGAAGGGAAGGAAGGGGCAAAAAAAAAAAAAAAAAAAAAAAAAAGGCAAATTCCCTGTGTCAAGACCTTTTATAAGGGTGCCTAACCCCATTCATGAGGGCAGAGTCCTCATGACTCAATCATCTCCCAAAGATCACACTGCTTAACACTGTTAAATTGACGATTAAGTTTCAACATGAATTCTGGAGGAGACACAAACATTCAAACCATAGCAGCATATGTGCAATTTAAATAGTTTTGTGTGTGTGTAAATGGACATGTTGTCCTTCAGAAAGTGAGTACCCATTTTGGCCAACATGATAGGTCCAAAATGATATATTAGGCTGGGCGTGGTGGCTTACTCCTGTAATCCCAGCACTTTGGGAGGCCAAGGCGGGCAGATCACTTGAGGCCAGGAGTTCGAGGCCAGCCTGGCCAACATGGTGAAACACCATCTCTACTAAAAATACAAAATTAGCATGGTGTGGTGGTGCACGCCTATAATCCCAGCTACTCAGGAGGCTGAGGCACAAATTGCTCCTGAATCCCTTGAACCTGGAAGGCGGAGGTTACAGTGAGCCGAGATCAGGCCACTGCACTCCAGCCTGGGCAACAGAGTGAGACTCTGTCTCAAAAAACAAAACAAAACAAAAACAAAATGATATATCAGTGTGGCTTTAATGTTCTTTTCTTTGGTTACTGATGAGGTTGAAAATTCTTTTATGCTTAAAAAGAATTGGCCATTGGAATGCCAGTTTTGTGAACTGTGTATTTATAACCTTATTCCACTTTTATATTGGGGTTTTCAACATTTCTCCTTGATTGATAAAAATGCTTTTGAAAGTTAACAATATCAACTCTTTGTCATATAGGTTACAACTGTTTTACAATACACAATTTATATTTTACACAACAGATTTTTAAATATAAATGTAAACATAAATATATATATATTTATATATAAGTCTATCAATCTTTGTTGTGTGATTCTAACTTTGAGGTCATGCCTCAATATTGACTGATCCTTTAGTGCTATTTTTAGTTTCATTTGTTATTTTAAATACGTTATATAATTTAAGATCTGAATTATGATCTAACTCTGCGTTCTCCAAGTGGCTACTCATTTGCTCCAACACAATTAGTTGTTATAGTCTATCTCTTTCTCCACTAAATTGACATGGTAACATCATTTCTTTCAATGCAATGTTTGCTTCTATTAATTTTTATAATTTGCTTATATTAATATTTATTAAACACTGGCTATGGGTGCAAATATTCTTCTAACCTTGCTTTTCCTAGTCCTTCCTTCTCAACTCCTTTCTTCTCATGGGATCTAGTACATCTCAGATTTGTTTCATTGCCCTCAAAAGCATCTGGGATCTGCTGTGCTGAGCAGGCCTGATGTAGGCCAAAAAAAAAGAACAGAAGTCTTGTGAGGTCCCTTTTTGACCATAGCTAATCCTGGGAACCAGTGTGAGGTCAAATTTCCAATTAGATTTAAGGAAGCTGAAAAGGGAAGAAAATTACCATCTCACATCAGTCAGAATGGCTATTATAACATCAAAAAATAACAGATGCCGGTGAGGTTGAAGAGAAAAGCGAACACTTATACACTGTTGGTGGGAGTGTAGATTAGTTCAACCACTGTGGAAAGCAGTGTGACAATTGCTCCAAGAGCTAAAAGCAGAACTACCATTCGAGCCAGCAACCTCATTACTGGGTATATACCCAAAGGAATATAAATCCTTCCACAATAAAGACACATGCCTGGATCATGCCTGTAATCCCAGCACTTTGGGAGGCCAAGGCAGGTGGGTCATTTGAAGTCAGGAGTTCAAGACCAGCCTGATCAACATGGTGAAACCTCATCTCTACTGAAAGAAAAATACAAAAAATTAACTGGGCATGGTGGCGCACACCTGTAATTCCGGCTCCTCAGGAGGCTGAGACACAAAAATTGCTTGAACCCACAAGGAGGAGGTTGCAGTGAGCCAAGACCGCGCCACTGCACTCCAGCCTGGGGAACAGCAAAACTCCATCTCAAAAAACAAACAAACAAAAAAACACATGCACGTGAGTGTTCATTGCAGAACTGTCACAATAGCAAAGACATGGAATCAACCTAAATGTCCATCAATGACAGATTGGATAAAGGAAATGTGGTACATATACAGCATGGAATAGTATACAGTCGAAAAAGAATGAGATCACATCTTTTGTGGGAACATGGATGGAGATGGAGGCCATTATTCTTAGCAAGCTAACGCAGAACAGAAAACCAAACACCACGTATTCTTACTGATAAGTGGGAGCTAAATGATGAGAACATGTTGGCTTAGTGCCTGGGTGACAAAATTATCTACAACAAACACTCATGAGTTTACCTATATAACAAACCTGCACATGTACTCCTGAACCTAAAATTTAAAAAAAGAAAATTGAAAATTGAATTTAGAAGCTAATCAACTATTGAAGTCCATTTCAGTCTGATGATTTAAGAGTTTATCTGTCATTACCCGATAGACAATGAATCCTATAGCAACCATTTATATTAAAACTCTGGCTTTGTTAGAAAACTATTTTCCTTTCTTTCTTTTTAAAACTTGGAGATGGAAAGCAATCATTACATGTATTTTCCTGCACTAGGAAGCATAATGGCCCAATCACAAAAAAAAATTTATTTTACCTTTAAAGTGTATGAAATTTCTTGGTTTTATTTTTTAAAATGGAAACTAGACTTTTTCCCCCAGATTTTTTTTTTTTTTTTTTTTTTTTTTTTGAGATGGAGTCTCGCTTCTGTTGCCCATCCTGGAGTGCAATGGTGGGATCTTGGCTCACTGCAACCTCCGCCACCTGGGTTCGAGTGATTCTCCTGCCTCAGCCTGTGGAATAGCTGAGACTACAGGTGCCTGCCACCACACCCCGCTAATTTTTGTATTTTTGGTAGAGACAAGGTTTCACCATGTTGGCCAGGCTGGTCTGATTCTTAAATAAATACATACTTATTGTAATGTTTCACATCATATTGAATATAATTGATAGAGTAAAAATTACACCAATTCCTACAGTCATCAACATTTGGGTACATATCCTTCCAGACTTTTTCCTTTGAGTACATGCAAACACATGTACATTCTCTCCCTTTAAAAGACAATCATATAAACTATACTGAAACCTTCTAATTATTTAACAATATATCATGGACCATTTGCACTTAAAAGTTGAGATCCATGCCACTATTTTTTTTAATAATTTCAACTTTTTTTTTTTTTTTTTTTTGAGAGGCAGAGTCTTGTTCTGTCACCTAGGCTGGAGTGCAGTGGCACAATCTTGGCTCACTGCATCCTCCACCTCCCAGGTTTGAGTGATTCTCCTGCCTCAGCTTCCCAAGTAGCTGGGACTACAGGTATGCGCCACCATGCCCAGCTAATTTTGGTATTTTTTAGTAGAGACAGTGTTTCACTATATGTTGGCCAGGCTGGTCTCGAACTCCTGACTTCAGGTGATCCACCTGCCTCGGCCTCCCAAAGTGTTGGGATTACAGGTGTGAGTCACTGTACCACACCAATTTCAACTTTCAGATTTAGAGGGTACATGTGCAGGTTTGCTACATGGGTACACTGCATGATGCTGGTGTTTGGGGTATGATTGATCCCATCACCCAGGTAGTGAGCATGGTACCAAATAGTTTTTCAACTGTTAACCTCCTCTCATAGTCCACCGTGTCTGTTGTTGCTATCTTTATGTCTGTGAGTACCCAATGTTTAGCTCTCACTCATAAGTAAGAATATGCGGCATTGGGTTTTCCGTTCCTGTGTTGATTTGCTAGGGATAGGATAATGCATGCCACTATTTTTAATGACTTCATGGTATTCTGTTTTATGGTGTTTGTTTGTTTGTTTGTTTGTTTGTTTTTGAGATGGACTCTCGCTCTGTCATCCAGGCTGGAGTGCAGTGGTGCAATCTCAGTTCACTGCACCCTCAGCGTCCCAGGTTCAAGCAATTCTTCTGCCTGTCTCCAGAGTAGCTGGGGTTACAGGCACATGATACCACCCCCACCTAATTTTTGTAGTTTTAGTAGAGACAAAGTTTCACCATGTTGGCCAGGCTGGTCTCAAACTCCTGGCCTCAAGTGATCAACCCGCCTTGGCCTCCAAAAGTGCTAGGATTACAGGCATGAGCTACCGTGCCTGGCCAGTTTCATTATTTTTATTAGTTAACAAAAATTATATATATTTATGGTGTACAACATGATTTTTAAAAATATGTATACATTGTGGAATTAAATCAAGCTAATTAACATATGTGTTACCTTCTATACTTTTTGTGATGAGAACACTACAATCTACTTGGTAGGCAATTTTCAAATATACAGTGTATTGTTATTAACTATAGGCACTGAGCTGAGCATGATGGCTCATGCCTGTAATCCCAGCACTTTGGGAGGTTGAAGCAGGAGGATTGCTTGAGGCCAGGAGTTCGAGACTAGCCTGGGCAACATAGCAAGACCCCATCTCTATAAAAAATAAATAGATTAACTAATTAAAAAAAAAAACTATAGTCATCATGTGTTACAATAGATGTCTTGTACTTATTCCTCCTGTCTCACTGAAATTTTGTATCCTTTGACCAACATCTCCCCAGTCTGCCTCTGCCTAGTTATCACCATTCTACTTTCTGCTTCTAGGAGACTTTTCTTTTAGACGGAGTCTCACTCTGTCACCAGACTGGAGTGAAGTGGCACGATCTTGGCTCACTGCAACCTCCGCCTCCCGGATTCAAGCAATTCTCCTGCCTCAGCCGTCCCAAGTAGCTGGGACTACAGGCATGTGCCACCACGCCCAGCTAATTTTTGTATTTTTAGTAGAGATGGGGTTTCACCATGTTGGCCAGGATGGTTTCAATCTCTTGACCTCGTGATCTGCTCACCTCAGCCTTCCAAAGTGCTGGGATTACAGGCACGAGCCACCACGCCCAGCCTCTAGGAGACTTTTTTAGATTCCACATTTAAGCGAGATCATGTGGTATTCGTCTTTCTGTGCCTGTCTTATTTCACTTAACATACTGTCCTCCAGGCTCATCCATGTTGTTGAAAATGACAGGATTTCTTTGTTTCTTAAGACTGGATAGTATTCCATTGTGTGGAGCCATGTTTTCTTTATCCATTCTTCCACTGATGGACACAGGTTAATGCCATAATATATGTAATCGGTTGACTATTCATGATGCTTAATTTGAATCCAGTCTTTTTCCTGTTATAAGTAAGATTGGGAGGAACATTCCTGCTCATTCATCTTTGCACAAAGGTCTTATATTTCCTTAGGACAAATTCCTAAAGGTAGAATTGTAGATTCAAAAGAGTGCCTTATTTTAAAGGCTTTTTGTGTGTATTGTGCCAGGAAATTTGAACCACTTTCTGCTTCTTCCAGCAGTATTTCTTTCCCCATACTCCTGCCAAAACCAAGTATTACTATTCTTTTTAATCGTTGCCTATCTGATTGGCAAAAGGCAGAGTATTGTTTCAATTTGCATTTCTTTGACTATTAGTGAGTCCAAATATTTCTTTTTATGCAGAAAAACATTTTTGAAAGAATAGTTGAGAACTTCACAAAAAAATCAACTTCAGGAGGAAAAATTGGAATGGAACAGATGCTCAGAGTAATTTAAGCAAATTGCCTACTTAGTGACAATAGCGCTAAGCCAGCTTTAAAAACTATTGCCCAAATGCACTGATCTACCAAAAATCAAGGGAAAGAGAGGTTATTTTAAAATCTCTTTAGTGAGTTTCTCCTTTGGGGAAAAAGGGGAATAGAAAAAAACAACACTAGACTGAGCTTAGCCCAAGAAAACCATAGAGCATCAATGTTGAACTCAGATTATCAAACGACAGGACCAGTTTGCCACCCAGGCAGTTGTATGCAATGGTTCTATCAAGAAATGTGAACAATGACAAGTATGGAATTTAAAAGGACTCCATGCAACTTGTCTGTAGAAAATATTTTCATTTAAATTGTACATCAATTTGGAAATATGTCTGTAAATAGAAGTTTTGCAGGTTTTTTTGTTTTGTTTTGTTTTGTTTTGTTTTTGAGACGGAGTCTTGCTCTGTTGCCCAGGCTGTAGTGCCGTGGCGTGATCTCGGCTCACTGCAAGCTCCACCTCCCGGGTTCATGCCATTCTCCTGCCTCAGCCTCCCGAGTAGCTGGGACTACAGGCGCCCGCCACCATGCCTGGCTAATTTTTTTTGTATTTTTAGTAGAGACGGGGTTTCACCGTGTTAGCCAGGATGGTCTCGATCTCCTGACCTCGTGATCCACCCACCTCGGCCTCCCAAAGTACTGGGATTACAAGCATGAGCCACTGTGCCCAGTTGAAGTTTTGCAAGTTTTAATAGCTTAAAGCCACTAGGAAAACCCATGAATTGTCTTACTGACAGTTTCATCTGTAAATCTGGAATTTTGCATTTGAAATTGTCTCAAAAGAAGACCCACCTTTGGGGTCATCTCAGGTTTACTGTTCTTCCTTCTGTCTTGAAAGCATCATTTAAGATTCAGTGAAATGGGTGCAGCCGTAAAAAAAAAAAAATGAGATCATGTCTTTTGCATGGACATGGATTAAGCTGGAAGCCATCATTCTCAGCAAACTAACACAGGAACAGAGAACCAAACACTGCATGTTCTCACTCATAAATGGGAGTTGAACAATGAGAACACATGGACACAGGGAGGGGAACATCACACACCGGGGCCTGTTGGGGGGTCAGGGGCAAGAGGAGGGAGAGCATTAGGACAAATACCTACTGCATGAAGGGCTTAAAACCTAGATGACAGGTTGACAGGTGCAGCAAACCACCATGGCACGTGTATACCTAGGTAACAGACCTGTACGTTCTGCACATGTATCCCAGAACTTAAAGCAAAATAAAAATTCAGTGAAATGGGAAAATTCCACCAGTCTATAGTCTTAAGCATATACATTTAACCCGGACATCTTAGTGCCCTTCTGCATCCCCCCTGCCGCTCACTCCTCCCAATAATTTTGTTTTCAACTTATCCAATCCAAGGATAACTTCAGGCAAATTTAATCAGTATGTTTCTGTTTCTGTTGATAGTAACGTCTTGGGTGTTTTACAATCCCTCTTTGATGTCTAGGATACTTAAGGAGTCTTTTGCATCTAGTGTTTATTTAAAATAAAAAGTGAAACCACATGTTTGGGGGTAGACACAGCAAGTCCCTTAAGATGCAGGTCTGTGCCAAGGTTGAAGGGTCTCCTTTCATCCCAAATAATTAAATCAGGCTGACTGACCAGAGCCTTCTGGAAAGTGGCTTCCCAGCAAAACTGTGTTACTTAATATTTGCTTTCCTTAGATTTGATTTCATTTTCTTTCCTTTTCCACTCTTTTCCCTTACCCCCAACTCCACGCACTCTGGTCACGCTGATCTATACTCCTGGTTCCCTAAATAGGCCTTGTAATATCAGCCATCTGTGCCTCTGCTCACACTGTTCTCTCTGCTCAGAAGGAGGTTACCAGTTGCCAGCTTATGGGCTGGAGCTGGTCCACAAATGTGTTTTATTTGGACTTTACTATATTTTTCTTTTAAATTTGAGCCAACACTTAAAAATCACAGAATTTCGCTTGAAATTCTGGATTTGTGGCTTCATTTGAAAAATGGGAGCTCTGGCAATATTGTTTCCGCTTTGATTCAAAGTAGCTGAGCTGTGGTCCTTTCTAGGTGGAGTATGCATTTAACTGTGACTTTGTTGAAAGAACAAACTTGGCCCCATTCAGTCACTTACATGACTTGCTGGACTTCTTTGAGTTGGGTTGGAGACTTCTGCTGGGACATGTGGGTGACACAAAGGAGAAAGAGACACAGGCTTTGCCCTCTGGGGCATATTATCCAATTAAGGAGACAAGGCATAAATATTTGTCAAATTAAAACTGTAAGTGATTGATTGATTGATTTTTATTTTTTATTTTTGAGACAGAGTCTCACTTTGTCACCCAGGCTGGAGTGTGGTGGCGCAATCTCAGCTCACTGCAATCTCCACCTCCCAGGTTCTCCTGCCTCAGTCTCCTGAATAGCTGGGACTACAGGTGCGCACCACCATGCCTGGCTAATTTTTGTATTTTTAGTAGAGATGGGGTTTCACCATGTTGAATAGGCTGGTCTCGAACTCCTGGCCTCCAGTGATCCACCAGCCTCAGCCTCCCAAAGTGCTGGGATTATAGGCATGAGCCACCTCACCTGGCCTGTAAGTGATTTTTAAAAACCCGCAAGCGTTATTGTGCTGCAGGAATTTACTAGTTGAATAAAAGGAAAAATACATGAAATTAAGGATTATGAGTTTGGGGACAAGGGCAAGGATAATAAGTAATGTTTATTCAATATTTACTAAGTGCCAAGCAGTTTTCTAATGCTTTATGTAGATTAACTTATTTAATTCACATAACTCTATGAATAGGTAATAGTATTATCTTCAATTTACAGATGAGTGTTAGAAATGTTTGTTTTTTGGTGTTGTAAAGAAATAGTATTTGAACATAAATTTGATTTTTTTAGTAAGGCTATTTTTATTTTTTGTAGAAAGGGTATATTTGTTAGTAGTTTTGTTATGAGAGTATATTGAACAAAGGAGACAGGGTTATTTATAACTTGACATGTTTACTTTAATGTCGTGTTTGGTTTTTATTGGCTGGAATGGGACTTTACATTTTGTATTTGTCTTGATTGGTTAGTAACTTAGAACTTGTTAAAAGAGGCAAAGGTAGAGGAGAACGAAGGAGGAAGTAACTTGTGGAATGTTGAGAAAGGTAAAAACACTTTTAAATAAGGAAGAGGAACAGGCTATGACTTAATGTTTGTTTGAACTAGTATAAGTATGTTAGGGTAAATATTTAGGCTAAATTGTGGGAGGTAAGAGTATAAAGTATATTGGTTTTTTTATTATGGCTAGTAGGTATTTAAGAATGTTAGTACAGGTTTTTGAATAAATTTTGTTTTTAAGAGAAGTTATTATTTATTTTTAATTAGATGGGGAGGAAAGTTTTTGAAGAGAAACCTTTATTTTACTTTTTACATGAGGAAAACAAGTCCTAGAAAAATTAAGCTTGAGGCCGTGTAGCTGGTAAAATGGAAAAGCCCAGTTGTGTTAATCTAGGATGTATTGTGTTGGAGATGATTTGACTGGGAGACCAGCCTGATCCAAAGCATGCTCCCTGTTACCCTTGGGCAAATCAATTAAGCTCTCTGAGTCTTATTTTTTTCCTGCGATAATGATTCTTGCCTGCCTTCTCTAAGAGGGAGATTGTGATGGTTGAAGGCAAAGAATGTGAAAGTGCTTCTTTGTAACTAACACACACCAAAGAGCCAGGGATTCCCGTGGAGCAACTGCAAATCTGATTTATCAAATTATAGGACCCTGGTTGGATCACACTAACTGGTGAAGTTCTTTTCAATCTGTAGTGAGCCTACGAATCACCTGCAGATCTTGCTACAGTGTAGATTCTGATTCAATAAGTCTGGGTGGGAGTCTTCTGTACTTTTTTTTTTTTTTTTTGGAGACAGAGTCTCACTCTGTCGCCCAGGCTGGAGTGCAGTGGTGTGATCTCGGCTCACTGCAACCTCCGCCTCCAGGGTTTAAGCAATTCTCTGCCTCAGCCTCCTGAGTAACTGGGATTACAGGCATGTGCCACCACGCCTGGCTAATTTTTGTATTTTTATGGAGACAGGGTTTCACACTGTTGACCAGGCTCATCTTGAACTCCTGACCTCGTGATCCACCAACCTCAACCTCCCAAAGTGCTGGGATTACAGGCGTGAGAGTCTTCTGAACTTCTAACAAACTCATAGGTGATGCATCTGCTTCTGGTCTGGAGACCCAACTTTGAGCAGCCAGGAACTAGTAGAACGGTCGTGGCACACTAACAGGTCATTTGCAAGGGTGCAGATCTTCTCTTCTGCTTCTGCCCTCTACTTCCCGGGAACGTTAAGAGGACTTCTCAGACTCACTGTCCTCTTTCCATGAGGCCAGGCTGGCCAGAGTTTAGTGAGATCCTGATTTTGGAGTCTAGCCTAGGGCAAAGGACGGACCCCTTAGTATATGTATTATCAGAGTTCTCAGCATTGGCGCATGGCTCTGGCCATCATTAAAAATAGTTACTCGACTTTTCATCTGTTCCTGTTTGTAACTCAAGTCCTTGTAGGAGAGGAGGGTTTGCTGCCTTGGGCAGGATTCCAGTAGGTTTTCATTCATTCCACAAATACTGGAGCACCTACTATGTCCCTGTTCTGTGCCAGGCATTAGGTTTCTGGCCTTAATACCATCTAATAGTATCCCCAATTCCACCTTAAACTCTTGTAGAATGACACACTTATATGAACGTGTAATCATGGAAGTAAGTTGAGGAATAAATAGCGATGTAATGCCCTTTTAACGAATAATGTTTATAACAGACACTGTTTGCTACGTCTCCAACATCCATTTCTTTCTTCTTTCCTGCCGATGGGGACTGAGTTTGGTTCAGTTATTTATGTCCCCACATGTGACTCAATTCAGGAGAGTAGTAGTAGCAGGCTGGAACCAGCTTGTCAGAGTTATTTCCAAATTTTAGAAAGTTTGACAGCTAAATATAGCCATTCTTTCTTACTTTTTATTTTTATTTAAAAAAAAAATTTAATGGAGACAGGTCTTGCTATGTTTCCCAGGCTGGTCTTGAATGCCTGGCCTCAAGCAAATCTCCCACCTCAGCCTCCCAGGGCTGGGATTATAGGCATGAGCCACTGATCCTAGCCCTTTTTTTTTTTTTTAAACACAGGGTCTTGCTGTGTTGCCCAGGCTGTAGTACAGTGGTGCAATTATAGGTTACTGTAAGCCTGAGCTTCTGAGAACATAGCCATTCTTAAAAATAAAATTACAGGTTGGGCGTGGTGGCTTACAACTGTAATCCCAGCACTTTGGCAGGCTGAGGCGGGTGGATCACCTGAGGTCAGGAGTTTGAGACCAGCCTGACCAACATGGTGAAATCCCATCTCTACTAAAAATACAAAAATTAGCTGGGTGCACTGGCGGGTGCCTGTAGTCCCAGCTACTCAGGAGGCTGAGGCAGGAGAATTGCTTGAACCTGGGAGGCGGAGGTTGCAGTGAGCCGAGATCGCACCACCGCACTCCAGCCTGGGTGACAGAGCAAGACTTCATCTCAAAAAAAAAAGAAAAAAATTATATAAATTTATAATTTAACAAATTATATTAAAAAGAAACACAAAAGTCTCGCTTTCTACTTATTTTAATACATTTCACTCTTACCTATCTCTTAAGATAATTCATGTCCCTTATATCTACATGGGGGAAGTAGTGGATAATGGTATGCTACTGTGTATCTCTTCCAAACTCTGTGTCCAGTGATGTCACATTGGTAGCTTGAAATTTGCCATGGTGGATGTATTTATACCACAGAAATTGGCACATGCTGCAAATTAGGATTTTGATTTTATTATTTTCTTGAGCCATTGAACAATCCTAACCCTAGTTTCAGGGCAAAATCTAACTGATCCAAGTTAAACACAGTACTATGTTTCCCATTTCTTAGGTGTGTGACCCAGTGCTGGCCAATGAGACAAGAAAGTTGTTTGGCTGGAGAATTTCTTAGAAAGTTTTTCTCACTTCTAAAAAGGAGACACAGCTGGGCGCGGTGGCTTACACCTGTAATCTTAACAATTTGGGACACCAAGGCGAGCAGGTGGCTTGAGTCCAGGAGTTTGCGACCAGCCTGGGCAACATGGTGAAATCCTGTCTCTACAAAAAATTAGCTAGGTGTGATGGTGCATGCCTGTAGTCTCAGCTACTCAGGAGGCTGAGCAGGGAGAATCACCTGAGGCTGGGAGGTCAAGGCTGCCAATGAGCTGTGATCACACCATTCCACTCCAGCCTGGGAGATAGAGTGAGAACCTGTCTCAAAACAAAAAAAAAAGAAACAAACAAAAAGGAGACACAGGGTAGAGATGGGCTCTGTTTCTGGCCATGTGGTTTTAAGATGGGACAGTTCTAAGATAGTTGGACTTGCAGTCAGTATCTTATAACAATGTCAAGTCAGGATGAACATGTTTGCATTAACGTGCCTTTTGTTCTTTATTTTTGTTTTGATTTTTTGGGCCTGTGTTCAGAGAAAATAAGTCCAGCATTTATTTTTTTTTTCTCACTCTCTCTTCTAGAGGGGACCCTGATAGGTGTGACATCTGGGGAAACACTCCTCTACATTTTGCAGCCTCCAATGGCCATGCCCACTGCGTCTCATTCCTGGTCAACTTTGGTGCCAACATCTTTGCCCTGGATAATGACTTACAGACTCCACTGGATGCTGCTGCCAGCAGGGAGCAGAATGAATGTGTTGCTCTCCTGGACAAGGCTGCCACTGCACAGAACATCATGAACCCCAAGAAGGTCACCAGGCTGAAGGAGCAGGCTCAGAAGAATGCCAGGAGGCAGATCAAAGAGTGTGAGAGGCTCCAGGAGAAGCACCAAAATAAGATGGCCCGCACTTACAGCAAGGAGGAATCCGGGACTCTCTCTTCTTCCAAGGGTACCTTCTCCAGATCATCCCCTTCAAATGCTTCTGCTCCTGGCACATTCGGGTCACTATCTAAGGGCATTAAAGACACTTTCAAGATCAAGTTCAAGAAGAACAAAGATACAGCAGAACAGTTGGGAAAGGAAGGCAGAAGTGGGCAGAGGAATGTGATGGAAGTGTTCAGAGAGGAAGAGGAAGACTCGTTCTCAGGGGACTTCAAAGAGAAGCTCCAGTTGTCAGCAGAGGAGGACAGCAGTGTGCACCATGAATCCATTCTCAATCGTCCAGGTCTAGGAAGTATTGTTTTTAGAAGGAACAGGATATCAAGTCCTGAAGACATCTCAGATAGCAAGAGGGAGTTGGGTTTTAAACTGCCCAGTGAATTGCTTCAAAGACAAGGAGCATCAGAGTCTGATGAGGGTGCAGCTGATGAAGAGGGAGAGGAAAACGGCCTCAAAGATGATCTGCCGTGGGATGAGGATGAAGTGGAGTGGGAGGAAGATGTGGTCGATGCCACGCCCCTGGAAGTGTTCTTGCTGTCTCAGCACCTGGAAGAATTCCTGCCTATCTTTATGAGAGAGCAGATTGATCTAGAAGCTCTGCTGCTCTGCTCTGATGAGGACCTTCAGAGCATACAAATGCAGCTGGGTCCCAGGAAGAAAGTTCTGAATGCCATCAACAGGAGGAAGCAGGTGCTTCAACAGCCTGGGCAGCTGGTCGACACCAGCCTGTGATGGAGAGTTTTGGCCTGGAGCATTGGGGTGATGCTGTGGCCCACTGGCAGCACTCCAGGCAGCACCCCCTCTTTACCCAATGCCAGACCACTGGGAATGGATTCTAGGGCATCGGAGATGCCTACCTGAGAGAGAGACCCAAACTTTACTCTGGGAGGTAGGCTATACCCATCCAAATAAATCTCCATGAGAAACTTGAGGAGACTTCATAACAAGAATCTGGCATTTCTCTTCAGTTATCTTATATGTACATATAATTGTTTTTGTTGTTGTTGTTTTGTTTTGTTTTTTGGAGATGAGGGTCTCAGTCTCTTACCCAGGCTAGGGTGCAGTGATATGATCATAGTTCACTGTATTCTCAACCTCCTGGGCTCAAATGATCTCCCACCTCAGCCTCCCAAGTAGCTGAGACTACAGGTGCACACCCCCCACACCTGGCTTATTTTGTACGTTTTAGTAGAGGTGGGGTCTTGCCACGTTGCCCAGGCTGGTCTCAAACTCCTGGCCTCAAGCAATCCTCCCACCTCAGCCTCCTAAAGCACTGGGATTACAGGCGTGAACCACCATACCCAGCCTATCTGTTTGATACTTTTGAATAAAGAAGGGGTCATATATGCATGATAGGAAAATGAAAGAAACTTCCTTTACTTTTCTATCTCTGGATTTAAAATTATAATCTCATCACATTATCCTGCTGCTTGCTTTCTGATCTGTGTAACCTGGGAATTCTGACTCTTTTTCTCTCCTGAGCTCTATGACTTTGCCTAGCGGTAGAGACTAAAGTTCTTTCCTGGCCTGAGGCTTGATGTCCAACTTAAATGCATCTAACCCTTTAACAAATGTGTACATGTTTACAAGTAATGGAAATGCGTCTATAATACTCCTGCCTGAGAATAGAGACAGAGTGGTGGTGGGGAGAGTGAAGAACGAGATAGAATACAGGTGTTACCTGTTGTGGACTGAATTGTGTCAAATTCATATGTTGGAGCTCTAACCCTTAACATGACTGTAATTGGAAATAAGACCTTTAAAGAAGTGATTAAAGTTAAATGAAGTCATAAGAATGGGACCCTAATCCTGTAGGACTGGTGTCCTTTTTTTCCCTTTTTTTTTTTTGAGATGGAGCCTTGCTCTGTCACCCATGCTGGAGTGCAATGGCATGATCTCAGCTCACTGCAACCCCTGCCTCCCAGGTTCGAGCAATTTTCATGCCTCAGCCTCCTGAGTAGCTGGGATTACAGGTGTGCACCACAACGCCTGGCTAATTTTTTGTATTTTTAGTAGAGGTGGGGTATTACCATGTTGGCCAGGCTGGTCGCAAACTCCTGACCTCAGGTGATCCACCTGCCTCGGCCTCCCAGAGTGCTGGGATTACAGGCATAAGCCACTGCACCCGGCCTAGGACTGGTGTCCTAAGAAGAGGAAGAGACACTTAGGTGGAAGGCACGCAGAGAGGCCACATGAGGACACAGTGAGAAGGTAACCATCTGCAAGCTGAGGAGGGGGCCTCAGGAGAAACCAACCCTGCAAACACCTTGATCTTGGGCTTTCAGCCCCCAAAGGTGTGAAAAAATAAACTTCTGTTGATAAACTTCTGTTGTTGAAGCCACTCAGTCTGTGGCATTTTGTTATGGCAGTCCTAGCAGAATAATACAGTCCTAAGTAAGAGGGTTGGGGAGGAGACCAAGAAAAATACAGAAAAAAAGTCTGTCCAACTGCAACTGATGAGTTTTTTAAGGGTAAACACCCAGTGAAACTTAAGGGGAAAAAAAACTAAGTTCTTTGGAGGGAAGATTTGATTGTCAAAGGAAATTTCACATTTTCATGCTTATTATGCACCCATGGTTTATTTACTGTTGTCTGTCACCATTGCTGCATATCCGAATATGTGTAGGTTCCACGATAGAAACTGACAACACTTGGCTCACGCCTGTAATCCCAGCACTTTGGGAGGCCCAGGCAGGCAGATCACCTGAGGTCAGGGGTTCAAGACCAGCCTGGCCAACGTGGCGGAAACCCGTCTCTACTAAAAATACAAAAATTAGCCAGGTGTGGTGGCGTGTGCCTGTAATCCCAGCTACTCGGGAGGCTGAGGCAAGAGAATTGCTTGAACCCAAGAGGTGGAGGTTGCAGTGAGTTGAGATTGCGCCACTGCACTCTAGCCCAGGTGGTAAGAGTGAGACTCCATCTCAAAAAAAAAAAAAGAAAAAAGAAACCGACAACACTGCTGCTGACATTTTTTCAGTGGCAATCCCAAATTCAAACTGAAACCCCACTGAATAGCTAAGCTTCATTAGATCTCTACAAGCTGACTTACATCAAGTGGAATTTACTGTTGATTCTGGGTATAATACAGAAACAGCTGTTTATCTTCAGCTTGCTTTCTGATGCACATCTGTTTGGGTTACTTCAAGAGGCATCATGGAGGATTCAAGTTTAGGGAGGATACAGATGCTCAAATCTGATGAACAATTGGCTTATTCTTCCTCAATGAATATATTCAGAAAGCTTGTTAGCCATTGAATAAAAATGTTGCATTAGGGGATGATTGTTTACAAACACCTTATCTTGTGGAATAAACTGAAGTTATGCTTGCCTTCATTAATGTGCACAGAAGCAGTTGGCAAATAGCGCTAAAAAAAGTTTGTAGTCTGTGCCTGCCACTATTATATTTCATCATCATAGATGCCAGAATCCCCTCTTCACCTATTGCCTGGAATCTGCTTAATGAGATATTTGCTCCACCCCCTGCTGTAACTATATCATAGCAAGAGAGCCATCACTCAGGTTGGTAGAAATGAACTTGAACATTGACTCTCATCCCTTTTTAGGAGATGTTTGCCACTAGGGGTCTCATCAGGTACCTTTATGCTCTTCTTAGGGGTTCTTTTCTTTTATGATTGAGAGAATTAATAGGTGAGGTTCTCCAAAGTTCTCAGCATCCAGGATATAGTCTCTCCATCACAGAGTATTGTTATATAATAAAAAAAGGTTTATACCATGTTGTAAGACGTTATCAATGTTCTAAGAATTCCAGATCTTTCGAACTAAATACCAACTACAGGGGCTAAGATGCCAGAGCAATACAAAGGCCTTGATAAGAGACAAAGACAAGAGGATTATGAGCCAAGACGAGCTTCAAGTACTCACTGATCTCAAACCTCCATCTCTTAAACTAGATGCTTAGAGTAGCTCAACCCAATATCTGGTCACCCCTACCACCTCCTGGCCCCTCTTTTCCCCCTCTATGTAGCTTGACATAAAAGTCAACAAGAGGGAAAAGCAGTTGGGAGCATTTCACTGAAGAGGAGAGTTTGAGAAGTTATGGTGTGGTAAATGTGTATTGTGCTTATATTTCAGGCCATTGTGTAATACAGGTCAGTTATATGTTCGTAATTCCTAAGTCCAAGTTACCAGCCCAGACCATTGCTTTGGGCACCAAATACATAAGCCCAAGTCTAATCTGACATCTCCTCTCACATGTCTCACAAGCACCCCAAACTCAGTGTGTCCAGGACTGAACCCATTTTCTGCCAGGTTGGCAGTTCTCAACTTGGATGATTTTGCCCTTTGTCTCCTAGAGGACATCTGGCAATATCTAGAGACATTTTTGATTGCCATGATAGGGGAACAGTGGTGCGATTGACATCCAGTGGGTAGAAACAATGGGTGCTAAACATCCTAGAATGTACAGGACAGCCCACCACAATAATGAATTATCCAGACCCAAATAGTGATGGTGCTCAGTTTCAGCTGCGTTAAAACACGCAGCTCTAAATTTCCATTTTTCATAAATGGAAAATTGAACCCAATACTTCTTTTCATCACCTAATTGGTCACCAGGCCCTTTCAACTTTTCATTATGTCTCAGAGCTAAATCCTCTTTGATGTTTGCAAGATGACCTGTTGGTTCCTGCCCCCAACCATCACTCACTGGATTGCTGTAAGTATCCTTATCTGTCTTTAATTCATTCTCCACAAGGCTGGTTGAGTCACGTAATTTTTTTAACATGCAAGTCTCTTGTCACTTTTTACCTTCCCATTGCTTTTTTTTTTCTTTTTCTTTTTTGTTTTTTGTTTTTTTTTTTTTTTTTTTTTTGAGATGCAGTTTTGCTCTTGTTACCCAGGCTAGAGTGCAATGGCATGATCTCAGCTCACCACAACCTCAGCCTCCTGGGTTCAAGCGATTCTCCTGCCTCAGCCTCCTGAGTAGCTGGGATTACAGGCATGTACCACCATGCCTGGCTAATGTATTTTTAGTAGAGACGGGATTTCTCCATGTTGGTCAGGCTGGTCTTGAACTCCCGACCTCAGGTGATCCACCTGCCTCGGCCTTCCAAAGTGCTGGGATTACAGGCATGAGCCACTGGGCTCAGCCCCCATTGCTTTTCAAACTCTCACCACCACACAGGAGGCCTGCATGATTAAAGAGCCCTATTCTCTCCTCCAAACCTCTGGTCCCATCTCTGACCATTCCTCTCCCTGTCCCCTAATTTCAGCTATACTAGATTTCTTGTGGCTTCCTGAATACATGTCTCTCATATGCCTGTGCCTTAGCACACCATCACCCTTCTGCCTGGAAAAGTCTTCCTCCATATAGCCATCCTCATTGGGAGACATACCCTCTATCTCTGCCCCTAGTCTGGGTTGAGTAACTTCCTATCTGTGCAAGCTCTCTTTGTTTGCCTCTCCAGAACTTCTCTCTACTATTTTCCAACCTACTTTGTGTCCCAGGTGGTTGGGCTCTCGACTGCATCAAAGGGCTCCCTTGCCCTTGGGATCCTGCTTGGGTTTGGCCAATGGGAGGTACTAACAAGAGACCAGAAGGTGGAAGAAAGACAGATTGAGACGTTTATTCTACCTGTTTCTTCTTTTCAGGGCAGCAGCTGCCTTCATCTAAGCTCACCTCTCCCATCTGGCAGCCCTCTGCTATAGCTCTAGTTGTTTCTGGGTTTCACTAACTGCTCTTTCAAGCTTAGCAGTGGTAGTGATTTCCTACTATTGCTAACCCTGGAGTGCTTCTTCCTAAACAGTCTCTTTATTCTCTTCAATCATGCCTTTTGAGTGTGACATCTACAGACGGTTCCCGACTTACAATGGTTCAACTTAAGACTTTTTGACTTTACGATGGTGTGAGAGTGATATGCATTCGGTAGAAACTGGTAAGATATTCTCTCTGGATGCTGGGCAGAGGCAGTGAGCCACAGCTCCCAATCAGCCACGTGATCACCAGGATAATCAATTGATAGTGAACAGTGTACTGTGTTACCAGATGATTTTGCCCAAATGTAGGCTAATGTAAGTGTTCTGAGCACATTTAAGGTAGGCAAGGCTAAGCTATCATGTTTGGTAGGTGTTTTCAATGCATTTTTGACACATTTCCAACTTTTTTTGAGACAGGGTCTCGCTCTGTCAACCAGGCTGGAGTGCACTGGCACAATCTCGGCTCACTGCAGCCTCTGCCTCCTGGGTTCAAGTGATTCTCCTGTGTCAGCCTCCTGAGTAGCTGGGACTACAGGCGCGCACCACCACACCCAGCTAAGTTTTGTATTTTTAGTATAGACAGGGTTTCACCATATTGCCCAGGCTGGTCTCGGACTCCTGACCTCACGTGATCCGCCCGCCTTGGCCTCCCAAAGTGCTGGGATTACAGGTGTGACCCACCATGGTTGGCCACATATTTCCAACTTTTGATGAATTTATTGGGACACGACTGCATCATAAGTCAAGGAACATCTGCATTTCCTGCAGGGACCCTGAACCATGTTCCTGTAACACCAAATTATTGTAATTTTTTTTTTTAACATCTGTCTTCTCTTCGGGGCTGTGTTCTCTGGGGCTGAGGACTACTTTTCTGTTGTATCTTAGTATGCTAGCACAGGGTTATGACATGGGCTCTTGTGAAAAGAATGAAAACAAAGATATATGAATATTCTCATCATTCCACGCTCTTCTCTATACATTCTTTAGGGTAGTGACCATTAGGATTCCTCAGAAAGACTCCATAGTCACTTGAGATATTCAGAATCAGATCATGTGGGTATTTTGTTTCAGCACAAAGACCCCTGTCCAGACAGTCTGGCAAATATGATAAACTTTTGGCTAAGCCACCTGGAGCATGAGTCCTTCCCAGGAGGAGTATGGGCAGGAAAACAGAGCCAAGCATGCTTTGCTGCTGACTTATCTGAAAACCAGCCTTGGAGTAGCAATAAGCGAAGGGGTGGGGTGAGGCTAGGGTTGGAGTGGGATTTGGACAGGGCCTTTGGCAGGACAAGGACAACACAGTTCTGCTAGTGATTCAGGGGGCCTGCAGAAAGTATCTCTGCACCTCAGTTTCCCCATCCATAAGTTGAAGATTGACTAGATGATCCTTAGTGGCCCTTTCAACATGGACACTGTAGTGGACATCTTTAGATTTTGCCTTTCAACTATCCAGTCCTCTTTTTGTTAAGAGACACCTTCCCTTCATGTGGGCAGATGCGCAGATTACACTTCTGACTTCAAGGGTGGGCATGTGATCCAGGCCTGGATAACCAGAGCATCTGATCCCCCCGGACAACGTGATGGTTCAGGGATAGGTACAAGGCTCAAGCCTGGCCAGGGTATTCCATCTCTTTAAGAGATGGGGTCTTGCTATGTTGCCCAGGCTGGTCTCGAACTCCTGGGCTCAAGCAATCCTCCTGCCTCAGTCTCCCAAAATGCTGGGATTACAGGCATGAACCACCTCACCCCATCTATTCCATGTCTTTCAGCCACAATGTTAGGCTCAGGAATAGACATGTGACCTAGATGGTCCAGTAACTCTCAGTTCTGGAACATCTCACTGTAAAGGAAGAGAATATTTATGCTCAGTTGCTCAACAGGACAGAATACAATTCAGGAGCTGCTGACCAATGTCCTGCCACTACCAGGGAGAACTTGATAATGGAGCCAACGGGGAAGAAGACCAGGCCCTGATGACAGTTGGAGCCCCTGAATACAGCTGTAGCTGACACCAGTTACCTGTGTGTTCCTAATTACAAGAGCCAATAAATCCCATTCTCCATTCATTCAGCTTAAGGTAGTTTGAGTTGTAGTCTCTACCACTTATGACCAAAGGAGCCCTGATCTATACAAAAACTCCATTTTTCCTCTAAGTGTTAAGAAGTCAGGCACAAAAGACTACATATTGTAGAATTTCACTTGTAAGAAATGACCAGGCTTGTCTGGGATCGGTGGCTCATGCCTGTAATCCCAGCACTTTGGGAGGCCGAGGCGGGCAGATCACCTGAGGTCAGGAGTTCAAGACCAGCCTGGCCAACATGGTGAAACCCCATCTCTAGTAAAAATACAAAAATTAGCTGAGTGTGGTGGCGTGGCACCTGTAATCTCAGCTACTCGTGAGGCTGAGGCAGGAGAATCACTTAAACCCAGGAGGCAGAGGTTGCAGTGGGCCGAGATCACGCCATTGCACTCCAGCCTGGGCAACAAGAGTGAAACTCCATCTCAAGAAAAAAAAAAAACAAAAAACAAAAAACTACTGAATTGTGTAGTTTAAAATAGTGGATCTTAGGGTATGTGAGTTGTAACTACTAAATAAATACATAAAAAAGAAGTTTCATTATAGCCAGTGGAGCTCCCCCAGGGAGTAAATGGGAGCATCTGATCCCTCTCAGTTTCCTTGTGATAGTAATAGAAGTTACCGAAGCAAACACTGCACAATTGGAAAGTGCTTTATTTCAGGGAAATATAAAGGGAAATGAATGCTATTACAACTTGGTAGAACAGAAGAAATGGCTACCTAGCTTTGCTTTCCAACTACAAACATAAATGAGGATCTCAGCATTTAAGGTAAAACATGATAAGCACAAAAGGAGAGTTCACTGGGGACTGGACTCCCTCATTTACTCTAGAAATTATGAGAACCAGCAGCAACATTCCTTAAGCATCCATCTCAACATCAAGTTCCTTTGTTTTATTTACCAGATGACCAGGAATCATAGATCAGTTTGGCTGCAACTGTGTCTTCCACTGCCATTCCTAGAATAGACAGAAATTTGGTTTGTCTTTGGTCAAAACAACTTTTCCTGAAACAACAAGGCCCAGTGGCTGGCAGTTTCCTGATATGCGTCCGTGTTGCCAGTGCCTGTTGGAATAATAGGGACTGATACCCAGAGGTGAGCTCAGGCTTCGATGGTCTGCAAAGGGGCAGAGAATATGATACTAAGAAACACCCACCAATAAACTTGTGTCTTTCGAAATCTAGCTCAGGGCTGAGCAAATTTTTTAATTTTTTTTTTTTTTTTTTTTTTTTTTTGAGATGGAGTCTTGCTCTGTTGCCCAGGCTAGAGTGCAGTGGCATGATTTTGACTCACTGCAACCTCTGCCTCCCAGGATCAGGTGATTCTCCTGCCTCAGCCTCCTGAGTAGCTGGGATTACAGGTGCATGCCACCATGCCTGGCTAATTATTATTATTTTTTTTTTGTATTTTTAGTAGAGACGGGGTTTCACCATGTTGACCAGGCTAGTTTCGAACTCCTGACCTCAGGCGATCCGCCCACCTTGGCCTCCCAAAGTGCTGGGCTTACAGGCATGAGCCACCACGCCCGGCCTGAACAAACTTTTCGAAAAGGGTCAGACAGTAAATCTTTTAGGCTTTGTGGGCCACAGGGTCTCTATTACAATTATTCAACTCAGCCTTTAGAGTAGAAAACACAGCCAACAGGTAAACAAAAGAGTCTGGCTGTGGGCTGTGTTCCAGTGAAATTATCGATGGAACTGAAGCTTGAATTTTGTATCATTTTCAGGCATCATGAAATATTTTCTCCCTCCAATCATTTGAAAATCTAAAAACCATTTCTAGCTCATAGGCCACACAAAAGCAGGCAGCAGAGCAGGTCTGGCCCAAAGACTGTAGTTTTCTGACCCTTGGTCCAGTTGAATGCTGCATCCTTTGATATCTCCCCTTTGTCTTGTAATTCTGGTAGATACCTTAACCTCTGCACCCAGCCCAGATAATTAGGTGCTTGATATGCATCTGTTAGATGAAACAATATGCCAATAAACTAATCCCCAAAAGCAAGAAAGCAAAAATTGCCAAAAAGGACAGAACAAATTTCTGCAGCATTTTGGCTCCTTAAGTGGAGGCTGGCTGACCTCTGATCTGCCACGACCTTTGAAGCTTTCAGACAAAACTGGATCCATGTGATGTCTTTGAACCAGGCTCCAGATAAAGTTGTATTGCCTTTGTCTTCCAGTGCATGAGAGATTTTAAAGACATTTACCAACCTGCAAGGCATGGATACTTAACCAATGGCATGGGCTCTGGGTGGCCAGAGCACTCCTGATGCTCTGCCAGGCATTAACTCTTCTGCTGCTTGATCACGAAGTATGGAAGGTCATGAGAGGGGGACAGAGGGCACTCTCGAGGGGCTCAGGATAGCAACTGTTTACCAACCAGTTTGGGAGTATTTCAGTGTTTTAGGTGTATCAGCTCTGTTCCCATGTACTTTATTTATTTATTTTTTGAGACAGAGTCTTGCTCTGTTGCCCAGGCTGGAGTGCATGATGTCAGCTCACTGCAACCTCCACCTTCCGGGTTCAAGTGATTCTCCTGCCTCAACCTCCCAAGTAGCTGGGATTGCAGATGTGCACCAGCACGCCCGGCTAATTTTTGTATTTTTAGTAGAGACGGAATTTCACCATGTTGGCCAGGCTGGTCTCAAACTCCTTAGCTCAAGTGATCTGCCCACCTCGGCCTCCCAAAGTGCTGGGATTACAGGCGTGAGCCACCGAGCTCAGCCTGTTCCCATGTACTTCTGTTTCCTTCAATCTCACAGGGTGGAAGAGGACCTGGGGCAAGGGACAGACTGGCCACTGGGAGCCCACCCTTTGTTGGGCTTCTATAAGGTACCCCATACAATTCAGGTGGTAGGGGGCTCCCCATGGAAGCCCTCCTCAAAGCAGCAAGTGGGAGAGTAGGGAAGGAGGGAATGAACAGGGCTCAGGCTATACTTTCCATCTGACTCTTTCAGGTTGGGTCTCTGCCATTTCCCTTAAGGTTCTTGTCTTTTAACATCTTTGTCCCTTGCCCCCTCCACCTCTGAAGGGTACCTTCTGAATTTCATCAAGATCTGCACCTAACTGATTCATTTTATATGCACATCCCACCTAATCCTCAATGGTAACAGGTGGTGAGGAAACTGAGGCCTAGAGAGGTCAGATCACTTGCCTAAGGACACATGCCTTTGAGTGGCGGGGAAGGGACTCTGACCCAGGACTGCTCAGTTCCAGAGTTCATGGGCTTAACACTAGGCTAAGCCATGTAAATAATTGACCTGAATGATGGAGCACAATGATTCCGCTGCAGAGTCTGGTGACTCATTGCCCTTTCCACCAATGGGTGAACCTGCCTTGTGCTCTAGTTGGATTTGTGCCCAGGGAGCAATGGATCTTACCCAAAGACTTGAACACTGTGGTCTTCTCACAGTGGGCTGGCTTCACTCCCTTAATCACTTCTCCCAGCTCAGCAAAGATCTCGGCCTAGGAAACAAACATACGCTGACCCAGGCATGAAGCTAAAGTCTGTTCAGGGTTGGCTTTTGAAGCCAGCCCAGGGAATTCCTGAACTGGATAAGAGATAAATTTGATTTAAAAAAAAAAAGAAAAGAGAGATCCTTTGTACACTGAATGATATTAGGGAGGAGGCTGGCCCCAAAATCCTTTTGGGGTGGCATTTGCTTTTGTGATACCATAAACACAGAGATTTGAGTTGGTGCTCAGGGAGCTGTCCTGCCGAGATCATTGTGTCAGTGAGGAAATAGACATGCTCTTATCTGAACATGCATGCCAGCAGCTCCCTTCTTGTTTTATGCTGATTATAACCGTAAAATGAGGCCAGAAGGTGGGCAACACATTGGGAAGGTTTCCAGGCTGCAAGAAGCTTCCAATCTCACTGCTTTATAGGACAGCCCAGCAAAAAAATAAAATCCATTGAGCTTCTCCTTCCAGGAACACATATGTCACCACCCATAATGCCCATATTTTTCTGGAATGGAATTAAAGAGGGTTGCAAAATGTTTAGGAGCTCCTTCCCCTACAAGAAGGTGGGGTGGCTGAGGTCTCGGTTGCAAAATGTTTAGGAGCTCCTTCCCCTACAAGGAGGTGGGGTGGCTGAGGTCTCGAGCAGACCAAACTGGAAGGGAAGTTAATGAAACCCTGGGATCCAGGTGAGGCCACCTGGTGGCAGCCCTGACTGGGGTCAGAAGAGCCTCACCCCTGACAGCAGGACATCTCCAGACTCCTTCAGGGCAGCCTCCTGGGAATCCACGTACAGCACAGCTTCCTTCATGAGCTCATCATCCAGTTCTCTCCAGTCAGGTCTGCTGGCTCCGACAGCTAAGAGACAGCAAAACAGACCCTAAGCCCAGAATTAGTGCCAAAGGCTACTAAGAAGCCCAAAGCATAGGAGAGAGGTGAACGAAGGACCTGTGAGCACACTCAGATTCAAAATACCCCCTCATTCCCCAGGCCATGCCTCTCCCAAATACTTGGGAGGACCAAATACTTATTAAGAAATAGGCCAGGTGTGGTGGCGCACACCTGTAATCCCAGCACTTTGGGAGGCTGAGGCAGGCAGATCACTTGAGGCCAGGAGTTTGAGACTAGCCTGGCCAACATGGTGAAACCCTGTCTCTACTAAAAATATAAAAAATTATCCAGGCGTGGTGGCTCACACCTGTAGTCTTTGCTACTCTGGAGGCTGAGGCATGAGAATCGCTTAAACCTGGGAGGTGGAGGTTGCAGTGAGCCAAGATCATGCCACTGCACTCCAGCCTGGGAGACAGAGTGAAGCTCCATCTCAAAAAACAAAACAAAACAAAACAAAACAAAACAAAAAAAAACTACCTACCATTTTGCCTTTCTATTCTATATCCCACCTCATTGCTAAAAGATTTTGAGACGACATAGCATTCATTTACAGGGTGTCTACTATCTGTGGGATGTTTTGCACATACTATTTATGGTTCTCACAAGTACATTTCAAAGTCTGGTTCTCACTTAACAGATGCACAAATGGAGGCTCAAAGAAGTGAAGGTGTTTGCCAAGGTTAAGGATCTGATGGATGAATCTAGGTCTGAGAGAGCACCTAGGCTTTCGCACCTCTTCTGCTTAACAGGAACAACAACTTCCTCACAAAAATCCCGAAACAGAGACATCACTTGGAGCTTATTCACACTACACTCTCCTCTTGATCTCCATCATTCCCATTCCTCACCACTAACCAGTTCTTTTAATATCTATTTTTTTCTTTTTGGAGAGAGGGTCTCACTCTGTTGCCCAGGCTGGAGTGTAGTGGTGCAATCAGAACTCACCACAGGCCGGGCACAGTGGCTCACGCCTGTAATCCTAACACTTTGGAAGGCTGAGGCAGGTGGATCACTTGAGGTCAGGAGTTCGAGACCAGCCTGGCCAACATGGTGAAACCCTGTCTCTACTAAAATACAAAAAGTAGCTGGGCATGGTAGCACACGCCTGTAATCCCAGCTACCTGGGAGGCTGAGGCAGGAGAATCTCTTGAACCTGAGAGTTGGAGGTTGCAGTGAGCCAAGATTGCGCCACTGTGCTCCAAACCAGGCAACAGAGCGAGACTCCATCTCATAAAACAAACAAACAAAAACTCACCACAGCTTCAAACTCCTGAGCTCAAGTGATCCTCCCGCCTCAGCCTCCCAAACTGTTGGGACCACAGGCGCCTGCCACCGTGCCCCTTTCCCTCTCCTCACCCCCGGTTCTCTCTTAACTCATGACAAAAAAAAAAAAACAGCAGTGTCAGGGTCATGGAGAAGTCTTGGCAGAAAGAAAACTGGCTCCGTCTGGCCCTGAACTATCACATCCTCTATGGAGTCCAGGACCAGAATGATGAATCCAAGGTGTCACTCTCCCTGGCACCAGGACACAGGAGAATGCAGAGGCTGCCACCAAATGCCTGCAAGGCCAGGGAGGTAATGAAAATGAACAAAGCTGGTCAGAGGGACTGGATTAGATGTGGTGGAGACTGAGGGGCGGAGAAGCCAGCGGCCCTTCCGAAGGGGACAGTCATTGTTCAACTCCAGCTAATCATTACCACGTGTGAATGTAGATCCACTGTTACCAGATACGCCCCAGTTGTTTTCTTAAAAGAGAAACAGGAAATCTATTTGCATATGTCACTCCTTGAGTTTTAGATCACTCTGTGGTCCAAACCAAACACATCTGCTAGCCGGATCCAGCCCCTGGCCTGCTAGTCTTTCAAAACTGCTATAAAGCCTTATACAAATATAAGACAGCATTTATATGCCTTCTTCCACTGCCGCCCAATTTTCTCCCTTTGTTCCCTCCCGTTCTGTTCTCCTTCATTCTCATTTCCAAAGAGAGTTGTGTAAAAATGTCCATCTTGAAGGTTGTTTGTGCGGAGAGTTCTATAGAACAAAAGCACTAGCTAAGGAAGCTTGTAAATAAATCATAAGCTGGTGGGAACAAAACCGCCGTTTCTCAGGCCACTCCTCACTGGACTGTTTCCCCTGCACAACCACTGCTTACGAGCGGGGCGAGTTCTCAAAGGGTTGTGTGAGGTCACTCAGGCGGATGGAGGTGGGCCAGGCAGTAAAGAGAGAGAGACCTGACTCAAACAAGGCTCTGGCTTGGCTGTGATGGGGCTAAATGAGTGAGGGTCGAAGACAGGCTTGACAGGGTGTGGGGGTAGGAGGAGGGAGGCGTGGGGGAGGTTGGAACTGGGCCTGTCCCTCCGCTGAGCTGTAAACTAAGTAAAATCTGTTGTTGGTGTTTCCCTGTTGTCTGCGCTTGTGACACATTTTTCTTAAATGTATGTGTTGCCTCTGTGAACACATAAACCAATTTTGTCCCTGGGCCAGGAAAAGAGAAGAGATGCCTTGACTCAAAATCAAGTCAGCCCTTCCTGGAGAGTGACTCCAAGTGAGAGAGGGATCCAACATAAGGGAGATTGTCTGTGGCTGGATGTGAGGATGGAGAGTCCATATGATGGGGAATTTGGGTCGTCTCTGGGAGCTGAGAATGGCCCCAAGGAAAGGGGCTCCCCCATCCTCCAGTGTAAGGAACTGAATCCTGCCACACCATGGGAGCCTGGAAGAGGACCCCCAAGCATGAGATGAGATTGCAGCCCGGATGTTGCCCAGTTTCTTTTTTGTGAGACTTTGTGTGTACTTTGTGGGTAGCAGAGGATCCAGCTACCCACACCCAGTCTCCTGAACCACAGGAACTGTGAGATGAAAATAATGTGTTGTTTTAAGCTAAAAAAAATCAAGTCCATCTTCCTGAAGATGCAACCTTGGAAACCCATTTCACCATGAACTGGTTCCTTTTGATTTCCCAAGTCCTTCCAGAAATGGTCTTATTGTCCATAAACTCAGCCCTGACTTACCTCTTACCCATTCCCTGGACCCAATCTGACCACCAGTCCCATGCAGCCTGAGACTTTCAAATTACTTTGATCCATTCCTCAAACACGCCATGTTCGCTTCCACACTCAAGACTTTTCATCTGCTGTTCCCTCTACCCGGAATGTCTTTCCTTCAGCTCTTGGCATGGCTGCTCTTCCTCCTCATTCAGGTCACAGCTCAAAAACCACATCTTAGAGAGTTTCTCAGATAACTCCATTGAAAACACCTCTCTCTGCTTCTATCTCCTACTTCCACCACCAGCCTCTATCACCCAGGGCCTTGTTCTTTCCGGTCTCATCTTTAGCCAGAACTATCTAGTTCCTCTATGTGTTTGTTTATTGTCTATCTTTCTTCACTGAAATTAACCACCAGGAAACCAGTAACCTTGACTGCCTGGTTATTGTGGCATCCCCAGCATCTAGAGTAGTGCCTGGCACACAGTAGAGATTCAGTCAGCATCTATGATTGAATGCGTCGTCATTTGACTTGGCTCTCGCTGGCTCATCTGCCCACGTGTGCAAAGCTCTTAGCTTCTGAGTTCACACCACGTGCTTGTCACTAAAACACAGGGCACCAAGACCATCTTTAAATCCTCTAGAATTTGCCTGCTCTGCTTACCAGAATCCAGTCTTCCTGTTGGAAGGCAATCATGAGTATTATTTAAAGCTTGGGCTCTGAGGATAGAATGCCTCAGTTCAAATCCCAGCTCTGCCATCAAGAACCTCTGATTTTGGGCTGGGTGCAGTGGCTCACGCCTGTAATCCCAGCACTTTGGGAGGCTGAGGCAGGTGGATCATTTGAGGTCAGGAGTTCAAGACCAGCCTGGAGAATGTGGTGAAACCCCATCTCTACTAAAAATACAAAAGAATTAGCTGGGCATGGTAGCGTGTGTCTGTAATCTCAGCTACTCGGGAGGCTGAGGCAGGAGAGTCGCTTGACATGGGAGGCGGAGGTTGCAGTGAGCCGAGATCATGCCACTGCACTCCAGCTTGGGTGAGAGTGAGACTCCATATCAAAAAAAAAAAACTTGTGACTTTGGAAAAGTTATATTTCTGCATGCCTTGGTTTATCCCCCTATAAAATATTTATGATAATAGTTTCTGCCTCATAAGTTGGTTATAAGTATTAAATGACATTATACATAGAATAATGTCATTTAATATACAAAGAATTGTACAAAGAATTCAGGACAGCACCTGCAATAGTATTAGATATAGACCAGGTCTTGCTATAACACCCAGGGCCATCTGAAGGTCTACAGAGGCCCCAGGCACCCTCATGTCTAGAGTCCCCTCTCCCGCCCCACATATTAAAAAGCATATACATGTCACATAAAAAATTACAGTATGAAAGAAATTTAAAGTTTTATAATTCTTAGTGTTAAGAAAAAGTGACTCATTTGGCCTTTCTGATTTAAATTTCATCACATTTTAGAATTGAGCTGTGAATTACCATTTGCCATAATTTTACATGTTATGGCCAGGCGTAGTGGCTCATACTTGTAACCAATCACAGCACTTTGGGAGGCTGAAGTGGGTAGATTGCTTGAGGCCAGGAGTTCGAGACCAGCCTGGCCAACATGGTGAACCCTCGTCTCTACCAAAAATTACAAAAAATTAACTGGGCATGGTGGTACATGCCTGTAGTCCTAGCTACTCGGAAGGCTGAGGTGGGAGAATCGCTTGAACCCAGGAGGCAGAGGTTGCAGTGAGCTGAGATCTCGCCACTGCACTCCAGCCTGAGCGACAGAGTGAGACCCTGTCTCAAAAAAAGAAAAAAAATTTACATTTTATAGAACATTAAATATTCATTTAATGTTTCAGGTTTGTAATTTCCCTTTTACATTTTTTGGAGCGAATATTGTTTGTTTGTTTTTTAAGACAGAGTCTCTCTCTGTTGCCCAGGCTAAAGTGCAGTGGCACCATCTTGGCTCACTGCAACCTCTGCTTCCTGGGTTCAAGCCATTCTCGTGCCTCAGCCTCATGAGTAGCTGAGACTACAGGTGCAAGCCACCATGCCTGGCTAACTTTTGTATTTTTAGTAGAGACGGGGTTTTGCCATGTTGACCAGGCTGGTCTCAAACTCCTGGCCTCAAGCAATCCACTTGCCTCAGTCTCCCAAAGTGCTGGGATTACAGGCATGAGCCACTGCACCCAGCCAAATATTGCTTTTTTCAATCTCACATGTTTTCAAGGCCCTTAAATAGCTTGGGCATTCTGCATGAATAAACTGGCTCTGCAGATGTAGTCGACTGGTCCAGTCTAGAGAGGAGCCTGGCCACCACCCATCATGCCTTATGGAGCCATTCTACTTACCATTGATGTGAGCCCCTGGCTTCACCCATTCACCAAACAAAATGGGCTCTGTCGCCAGGGTGACTGTGATGATCACATCTGCACCTGCCACAGCCTCCTGGACCGAAGAACAGACCCGTACCTCTCCTTGCACTGTGTCTGCAAACTTCTCTGCATTTGCTTTGGTGCGGTTCCATATCCTCACCTTCATTGGGAGTAACAAGAAGGACATTGGTGCCATTTTTTGGCTGCTTATGTTACACTGAGCCCAGGGATGCGAAGGGAAAGTTGATCCACTCTGGGATAGGGGCTGGTGGTTATCTAAATCACTCCTAAATCATTCCCCATGGAGAATGGACATTTAATCAGGGGTACAGCATTAACTTAGACACCTGGCCAGGTATTTGAAAATAAGCGTTCTCTACCACTTTCCCCTTTTAAAAAGGGTGGAAGTATTTCACCTCTAGGCCAAGAGGCACAGCCTCAATAGCTTAATAGCTATTATATATTAATAGCATAATGATTAGCAGAGCAAGTTCTGGAGCCATGTAGGCTTGGAACCAATCTCTACTCTATTTCCTGAAATTGCTTCATGTCATTCAGCCTTAGTTTCCACGTCTGTAAAATGGAAATGATAACTGGCAAAGTCTGTGTGGAACTCACACTTTATGTCTGAGACCACGTAAAGGAGTTGTAACGGGTGGGAGATTCATACAAAGGATTATTTATGACAATGTTTTTCATGGAATAACTTGATCGGTGAAGAATACTTAGGAAATTCAAGATCAGAAGAATTTGAAGGTAAATGACATAGCCAATGAAAAAGCCAAGAATGGTAGCTACGGCTGGAATCCTGAAAGGTGCTGGGGTTGGGGAGTGGGGCAATGACCTCGCCAGGAGCTGGGGACTTGCCGACTTGCTTGACAGGTTTCAGTGCTTGGGTCAAGGGCTTGTCACCCGTCAACTGAAAATAAGGCCTACAGAATTTCTCATAAGGAAATATAATACATACGGAAACAAACTTTATGTCTAAGCAAGTTCACCAAGCAAGGTGAAAAACAGGACATTTTGCCCAGCCAGAAGTGCATGGTTAACCTCTTCACCCTTCTTGATAGAAGACTATACAAATTTTGTGCAAAAATTAGATAACCTGAAAAGTGATGTTAGAACATTCAGTAAGAGAGGATATAAAATGGTGCGTATCTAACATGACTAAAGCTATGTTATAAAAAGCTGAAGAGGGAAGATCAGAAAACCTTAACTGCCTTGGAAAACAGATCAAAGGGCATTTTTCTTTTGTTTTCTTCCTTGTATTAAAAGTAATGGCAACCGGGTGCAGTGGCTCATGCCTGTAATCCCAGAACTGTGGGAGGCTGAGGCGGGTGGATCACCTGAGGTCAGGAGTTCGAGACCAGCCTGGCCAACATGATGAAACCCCGTCTCTACTAAAAATACAAAAATTAGCCAGGAGTGGTGGTGAGTGCCTATAATCCAAGCTACTTGGGAGGCTGAGGCCCAAGAATTGCTTGAACCTGGGAGGTGGAGGTTGCAGTGAGCCGAGATTATGCCAGTGCCCTCCAGCCTGGGCGACAGCGTTGAGACTCCATTTCAAAAAAAAAAAAAAAAGTCATGGCCAAAACTGCAATTACTTTTGCACTCACCTAATAGTCTAAATTTCCCAAGGCAGTGGTTTTATTTTCATCATTAAATCATACTTTAAAACTGCTCCATCCCTTTCATACACACACATAAAATAACAATAGCATCAAACATTCCCAGGGCGGAGAATGAGCTGCAGTAGGGGGAGGGTAGACCAGTATGGAGACTGCAAAAGAGAGAGGCTGTGGCCTCCTGGTCTCCAGGTCTCATCCCACCCAGTTTCTTGATCCATAACCTTGAATACTTAAAAACTCTGGATTCTCCTAAGAAAAACATAATAGACAGGGGCTAAAAGGACAACTGAATGTATACAAGAGATATAATAGAATCTTTTAACCGAGTAAGCTTGCTGTATCCTCAGACAAATGCCCTGTGAACTGAGGACTGGAAACAGGTAATCAGATCTTCCCCTGACTCTTATCCTCCATCCCCTCCATCAGGGCTTCTGGGAAGTCATGAAGATACAAGAATGGTCTAGATGGGGCTCACAACTTAATTATTTCAGAATAACCTGTGGTGCAGTGAAGGAGTATAGACAGGTCAAGGACCACCCCCTTCCCTCTTCTCTCCCACCCCCACCCCTGGACTTACCTCCTTAAAGGAGAACTGCTCTGTGAAGATCTCATAATGGCTGTAGGCCTGGACCCCAGCCCCAAGGATGCACAGCACTTCACTGCTGGGGGGTTTCAGAAACTATGTGAGAGAAATGAAGTGGCAAAGGTCAAGGGAGACCCTAGCAGATGGGTACAAAACTAAGATGGTTTGAGTATCAGGTGACTTCTGCCCTCTCTTCTGCCTCCCTCAAGAGCTTGCAGGCAATCAAGAGAATTTCCTTTTGTGTCTTAGCTTCCCGTGTCAAGTGGGAAAAGAAAGAAGAAGGCTTCACTGAACACCTAATGTATGCCAATGCTTTGCCCGCATGATCTCATTTAGTCTAGACATTGGCCCTACGAGCTGGGGACTCCTATTATCTTCTGCTTACAGATGAAGAGACTGAGGTTGCCCTGGTAACAAAGGTGAACTTGCTCTGGGTCTTACAACTACTTTTAAAAATTATTCATTTATTTATTTTTCTTTTTTTTGAGATGGAGTCTCGCTCTGTCGCCTAGGCTGGAGTGCAGTGGCACGATCTTGGCTCATTGCAACCTCCACCTCCCGGGTTCCAGTGATTCTCCTACCTCAGCCCCCCGAGGAGCTGGGATTATAGGTGTGCGCCACCACGCCCAGCTAATTTTTGTATTTTTGATAGAGATGGGGTTTCACCATGTTGGCCAGGCCAGTCTCAAACTCCTGACCTCAGGTGATCTGCCCACCTCGGCCTCCCAAAGTACTGGGATTACAGACGTGAGCCACCGTGACTGGCCAGGTCTTAACAACTATTAAAGGGCACTGTGCCCAACTATTAAAGGGCACAGTGTGGCTCTAAAGTCACGTCTTCCATACTCCAAAGCCCATGTCCTTTCTTCATATCTCAGGTACACGCTCAGCCATACCCACTTCTCAGAGCTCTGAACTGCTTCTAAGAGCTGCCTGGATTCTGTAAGCCCTTCCTTCCCAGGGTTCTAGCTATATTCGCTGGGCCAACTCTGTTGATCCTTTCACAGCCTCTGTCTTCCTCTAAAGATGAATGTAGAATGAGCATTTGTGGCACCTCCTGAGGGTGTCTGTGTTTGAGAGCAGGATTCTGTAATCAATTCATGTCCAGTGCCACCTCTCCAATGAAGCCTTTCTGACCTCCTTGATAGAATGCACCAGGCCATAGCACTTATTTGTTTATAGGTTTTCTTCTACAGGTCTTTAAGCCCCATGAGGACAGAGGTAGTCTTATTTGCACAGATCTGGTACATACCTACTATGACCTACAAGAAGTAGCACTGGGCTTCTCAACCTGGATACTACTAACATTTGGGCTAAACAATTCTTTGTTGGGGAGGGGAACCATCCTGTGTATTATAGGATGTGCAACAGTGTCTCTGGTTTCTATCTATTAGATGTTAGTAGCATTTTCCACCCCTTCGAGTTGTGGGAACTAAAAACGTCTGCACACTCCTAAATGTCTCTGGAGCAGGTGGCAAACTCATGCTTAGTGGAGAACCACTAGCATAGAGGAAAGACATCACTTGGCCCTCAACACTATATGTATTAAATAAAACCCTCTTCTGCTTTTTCTCTATTTCATTTAGTAAACTTTGAGTTCCCTGTGGTCTGTTCTTTCATACAGTGCTACGCACTGGAATTCTGGAGTATAATATTTAAAAAGTGAAAAGTCTTCTTAACTACTAATTACTAGCAAAACAGCATCTCTGAAATATTAGGAATTAATTTTATCTCCTGCAGCTACCGAAAGAGAGATACCATTCTGTGCCATAAAATATAGTTTAACGTCTCTGATTTGAAAAGGTTTCAAAATGATAATATCCACAAGACTAGAAATCTTATGTTTCTGTCTGATAAGGATAATTAGATTTTTTCCTTAATTGTTACCATTTTCTTCTGTTCTCAGTTAATATGAATCTATTCTTGAAAGTACAGGTGAGCTTCAGAAATTGTTACAGTATCCCATAAAAATAACGTTCAACTTCCTAAACTAAATGTGTAATTCTAATTGGTTGACTTACTTGATGATTTGTTGCCCTGGTAATAGTGTGATAATTGATATTTAAAAATTTTTTTTTTTTTTTTTGAGACAGTCTTGCTTTGTCGCACAGGCTGGAATGCAGCGGTGTGATCTCAGCTCATGGCAACCTCTGCTTCCTGGGTTCAAGTGATTCTCGTGCCTCAGCCTCCGGAGTAGCTGGGATTACAGGCATGTACCACCATACTTGGCTAATTTTTTTTTTTTTTTTTTTTTTTTTTTTTTTTTTTTTGGTAGAGATGGGGTTTTGCCATGTTGGCCAGGCTGGCCTCGAACTCCTGACCTCAAGTGATCCACCTGCCTCGGCCTCCGAAAGTGCTGGGATTACAGGTGTAAGCCACTGCACCCAGTCAATTTTTAATCATATGTTTATAAGATTTATTAAACAGCATTAGTGGCACTTCAATCTTTTCTCATAAGCATGCAGCTTATTAAGTACACATATATGAATCTGCTAGGTTTCTCATTTAAAGAGTCTGAAAGTCTGTTTCATTTGCATTTGCCAAGGCCTTCCATGGTCTGGCCCTCCTATCTCTAAAGCCCTCTCTCATACCATCATGCCATGTTCCCCTGCACTTCCTGTCTTCCAGCCATACTGGCTTCCTTGCAGCTTCCCAAGCTCGTGTACTTCCTTCAACCACAGGGCCTTTGCATGAATTAATTCCTTGCCATAGGATGCTAGGCTGCTTTGTCCCCTCTCCCGCTCACAAGTAACTCTTATTATCCTTCAATCTCAGCTCAAATATCCCTTACAGAGACACAGCCACAGGCTACATCAAGACATACTGCTTTACACTCTTATAGCACTTGTCAGCGTTGTAGTTTCATATTTATTGGTGTGAATTTTTTTTTTTTTTTTTTTTTTTGGAGACTGAGTCTGACTCTGTTGTCCAGGCTGGAGTGCAGTGGCATGGTCTTGGCTCACTGCAACCTCCGCCTCCAGGATTCAAGCAATTCCCTTGCCTCAGCCTCCTGAGTAGCTGGGATTACAGTCACCTGCCACCATGCCCAGCTAATTTTTTTTTTTTTTTTTTTTTTTTTTTTTTTAGTAAATATGGGGTTTTTCCATGTTGGCCAGGCTGGTCTTGAACTCCTGACCTCAGGCAATCTGCCTGCCTCAGCCTCCCAAAGTGCTGGGATTGCAGGCGTGAGCCACTGCGCCCAGCCTATTGATGTGATCTTTGGACTATATCTTGCCTCCCCCACTGGACCCCGTACTACATGAGGGCAAGTACTATATCTGGTTTTGCTTACCCCATGCTGAGCATAGAACCTTGCACTTGATGGACACTCAAATATTTGTTGAATAAATGCATGTCAGTGCTAAACCCTAATATATACTGTCACCTTGAGAAAACATATCAGAGGCTTCAATGAAGCTTATGTGAGACCCAAGCACAAAAAATGTATTATGTTCATCAGACCCTAGAGCTCCGTATACTTATTCTCCCCGACAAAAGCCCTAAATAAAAGAGAAATGATTGATAAGAAAATATTCTACTCTCAAGGCAACACGTAAAATAGACCCTTTGTTCCTTATTGAAACAGTTCATCTGAGCCCCTGGAAATAAAGCTGTGAAGTTTCAGCCTAAACTTTTAAGTGTCTAAACTTTTAAGTGTCTAAACTTTGAAGTGTCAACCCAAGGCTTCTTGATTCTTCTGGGAGCAGATTTGTATTAATGCAATAAAAGCAGTGTTATTGCAGGCTGGGTCTACAAAAGTGTGGTTTCCAGACCTGGTTGATCCTCACTCTCTGTGATTTTGATTCAGTAGGCATGGGAATTTGAGTTTTTAAAAACTTCCCTAGCTAATGCTGCTGCATAGCTTGCTTCTGTTGGAAACTTCTTATCTGGGACAAGACCATGTGGCCTCAAAAGGACCCACAGGAACCTGGTTGTATGACTTCAGGAAACCCAAGTTTCTATTCTTTTATGCGTAAAATGAGGCCATTAATACTTTCTCTGCCTTCCTCACAGAAACTCGTAGTCCAGACAAGGGGCTGGAAATGATTTTGAAAAAGACTAAAGCTCTTTACAAATGACAGGTAGTAATACAAGATTCATTCTGTTCCCAAATTACCAGCAAACATAGCAAGGAGTCCTTGATTACTTCAATTGAGTCAGGTCTGGATATAACTAAAAACAAGTTCATTGAGGTGGGTGCTGTTGGTCTACTCCCTTCATATACAATTACCAGATTAGTCCTCCCATTCTTCCCTCACCAGCAGGTATCCAGAAAACCTCGACATACAACCTGAACACCTGGTCTTTGCTGCGGCAACTTTCCCTGGGTTACCACGTTTCCTTTATAACAATTTAGGAAAACCAGTGTCCCAAGACCTTGTACTTCCACATTTAATGTGAAAGACTCCAGACTCCAATCGTTCCCACAGACACCTTGTTTTCTAAGCCTCATCCTCTTAACTCTAACTTTAAAAAATGCTGCTTTTCTTATAGGATGCCTTGACATTGCTTGGGAACATCATCACCCCCATTGCTTACTGTTCCCTCTGCCCGGAGTGCCCCTCCATGTTTTTGCATCGTTCGCTAACTCACTGCTTTCAGCTTTGACTCAAATGTCACCTTCTCAGGGAGGCCTTTCTTGGGTAATGTAAAATGTGACACCTTCTCCAATACTCTCACTTCTGCTTTATCTTCATCTTTCTAATATGTTAAGTGGCTTTTTGGGTTGTTGTTGGTTTTATTTTTTAGCAAATTCTAAGCACACTATTAATCATTTATTAACATGTACTAATTATTTAACTACATATTATTTATTACTATTTAACACATTATTGAACTCAACAGTTTTTTTGTTTGTGTTGTTTTGTTTCGTTTTTTGTTTTGTTTTTTAAGACAGAGACTCACTCTGTTGCCCAGGCTAGAGTGCAGTGGCTCAATCTCGGCTCACTGCAAACTCCGCCTCCTGAATTCAAACGATTCTCCTGCCTCAGCCTCCCAGGGAGCTGGGATTACAGGCACCCGCCATCACGACCAGCTAATTTTTGTGTTTTTACAAGAGACAAGGTTTCACCATGTTAACCAGGCTGGTCTCCAACTCCTGACCTCAAGTGATACGCCTGCCTCAGCCTCCCAAAGTGTTGGGATTATAGGCATGAGCCACTGTACCCAGCCTGTGTTTCTCTTTTTATTGGTATTGTCTACCTCCCCTGTGTGTGCCCCTCTGTTTTTCTCACTGCCATTTCCCTAACATTTAGAACAGTGCCTGACACATGATAGAAGCTCAGTCAATACTCGTTGAATGAATACACGGATCTGGCTTGGATCTGTTCAGTTCACTCTGCCTCTTGTGCAGTACCAGCTTTGGTCTATGGGACAATTATACTGTCTTACCAGGGGCAATGTGGTACAGGGACAAGAAGCCAGTCCTGGAAGCCAGAGAGGTCAGGTATTAAATTCTTACTCTAGCACTTATTAGCTGTGTGATCCTGGGCAATTCACAGAAGCTCTCTGAGCCACATTCCTTGACCTGGAAGGTGGAGAGAATTTCTCATTTCTATTCTTCAAGACTGATGGGAAGATTGAGAATTATGCACGTAAGGTACTTGAAATCTGGTCATGCACATTAAATGGTAGCTAATAATTTCATGAATTGCTGATATATCTGACATCTGGAGTTCCAGCTATGTCCAACAGGAAACCAAAATAAGTTCCCCACTTCTCCTTTAGTCTCTCAAGATTGAGACACCAGACCCCACCCGACAGCTCACCTTAATAGTACAGCCAGCCATTCATCTTACCTTGGTGGCAATGGCAGAAACTGCAGCTGTTCTCTTTGCAGTTATGACATTTCCATCCATGACCTTGGAGGAAAGGAGAGACAGTGAGCAAGGGGAACCCCTGTCCACTGCATAAATTAGAAGAAACAGTTCTAAAATATTAGCTTAGGAAGTTTTATAGCATCCTACAAACAGCATGGGTTTGGTGTCAGACCTGGATCCGATTCCTCCATTTAAGAGATATGCAACTTTGAACAAACACTTTAATCTTTAAGCACTGGTTTCCTCACCTGTAAAAACAAAGATAATGCCAGCCATTCAGAGGGTTATTGTGAGGATTAAGTGCACTGGCATATCTGGAAACATCTAGCACATGGTGAGCCCTCAAGAACTGCCCATTTTCTCTTCTTGCCTTAGGATTCTCAAAACACCAAATTAAGAAGGAACTAGAGAGAGAAGGTTGCCATTTGACATCTGGACAAGGGCCATGAAACTCTTAGTGGCTCTCCGTTCCTGCTGCACGTGTGGAAAGCTTCGTGAAGATGCTCAGATACCACCCTTAGATTAACCCAGTCTGTATCTCCTCCAGGAGTGAGACCCAGACAGCCCAGGTGATTCTGATACACAGCGAAGGTTGAAAATTATGCCTCCCTAGTAAAAACCATCCTCTGCACTCCTCTCTAAGTTATTCATCTCAGCTGACCATCAAAAAATAGGCATCATCAACCTCATTTTACGGATGAGGAAGTGAATCACCAAGTTACTGAGCACATTCAGCTGTCATCTAGTTTCAAAGCCTTGGGTTTTACCCTCCTGGGGAACCGCTGTTGGCAGGTAGTATGAGTGCCATCTCCATTGGATGAGTGTAAGTTGGGGAGAGCTAGATGTTCTCAAAGGAGTGTTAAACGGCCAGATTATTTAGCGATCCAGAAATTCAGGGGAAAAGGAAGGACATTGTAAGACCCAGCTTGGAGCGCACAGACCATAAGAGTTAACTGTCAGACCTAGGAGTGATTCTTGAGTCTTTCACTAACCAGCTGTGTGACCTCAAGCAAAGTGACTCTACTAACCTGAGCCTCAAGGACCTCAGTAGAAATTGGGGGGAAGGGGAGTTAATAAAAACACCCATAGAGGAATTTCTCAGAATTGAATGTGATCAGCGTCTCCTTCTCAGCACATAAGTGCCCAATATGTAGCAGTTAAAATGGCGGTGGTCTTAGAAGAGTCTGGACCTATGGACCGTGGACTTAGACTGAGCAGCTCTGAAGTCCAGCCATGCTAATTGTTGGTTACATAAACCTCGGTAAGTTGAACACAGTTGCTCTGACTCGGTTTCCTCATCTATAAAGTGGGAGTAATCATATTACCCATATCACAGAATAGTTTTAAGTATTAAGAGGATTAATAAATGTGAAATGTTTAGAACAGTGCCTGATGCATTAAAAAGTACTCCATAAACACAAGCTACTGCTACCTTTTGACACTATGATTAGATATTAAAACAGGTCACACCGTATACCCCTCTGAAAAGACTCCCAGGGATTATAGAACACCCCTTCTTTTCCATGTCGACAAGGATTCAGTAAGTCTTCCCTTGGCTAATGGGTTCGTTCAAGCTGTGTATTTGGGGTAACTGAGTATAGGACAAGGACATATGCAAGAATGACAAGATTATTATTTCCACACTGTCACATGCTTGAGGCAGCAGTGGGCGCTGGTGCCATGTTATGCATCCTCAGGCAGTCCTAGAAATAGATACATGGACACAGATAACCTTCACCGTTGCTGGTATCCAGTCACTTGCAGAGGGGCACGCGTAGTCACAATCAAGACTCCCCCTGCTGTGGAGAACTTACTTTTGAGCTTAAATCTGGGCCCAGGGGCCCCATTCCACCCCGGGACAGGAAGTTGCTCACCGCCAGCAGGGTGCCATTGCTGGGCTCAAAGAGTAGCACAGTAGCCTGGTGGGAGGGGACGACCGAGGTGATGCCGCGGTCCTCGTAGAAGGTGACCAACTTGGTGGTCAGGGCATCCTCTGCAGCACTGTAGGCGGGCATGACCCCCAGGTAGCTACAAGGAGAGAGGGAGTAGCTTCAGCCCCTTCCCATCAATGCTGGGGTCTCTTAGAAAGTATCCATATACCTTCCTTTTTCTTTCCTTCCTCACCGCCCCACTGGCCCTCTTCCAGCCCCCGCATCCCTCTGCCCTTCCCTTAGACACTGTGCATAGTATGTTCAGAAGTCTGGCTCTGGATCAGAAAGCCATTCCAGCTCTGCCACTTAGTAGCTATGTAAGCTTAGGTAAGTCACTTAACCTCTCTGAGTCTCCGTTTTCCACCAATCAGATGGTGGCATCAATACCTCCCTAGGTGGAGAGCGTGCTGAAATAAACAAAGTAACACCTGTAAAACGCCCACTTAGCACACCGGGTAGCGCCTATTAAAAGTGGCAGCTGTTAGCAACGATTAGGCAAGCCGTCTCTTCCCTTCTCCCACCCCTCCTCTTCCTGCTCCTCCTTTTCCCCCTTTCCAGTTTCTCCTGTCCCTGACCCCGACCCTCCTCACTCACCCCCTGTGCTTGGTCACCGGCACCACGGTGCGCACGGGCTGCATGACCCCTCCTTCGGGACCGCTGGAGAAGTTGGCCAGGGCCGTCTCTAGAGGCGGGATGAGGAGGCTGGAGCTGCAGAGGTGTTCCTCCACCTCGGCCGCGCTCAGGAACGCTGGTACCCGGCTCATCTCGCCACCTGCCTTCTAACCTCAGTCTCCGCACCGCGATCCACGTACTCTCGGCTGTGCCCTTTATGAGCGCGCCCGCTGCGCTGCGGAGCCGCCTGCTGGTCACAGCCCAGCCTCCGGGGGCGGAGCAACCCCGCCCCGCCCCGCCAGCCCTCTCCTCCCCCTTCCCCCGCCTCGACCCCTAAGGGTGGGCGAGATAGGTCCTTTCCAGCGACGGATTCCCCAGGATGGACATCGAGGTGGCGTGCTGGGAGTCAATATTGTTCGGTCCACTTTGTCAGTTCCTGTCATCAGCTGTAGCCACATTCCTTGACTTTTGCATCCTACCTAACCCCTCCCTATTAACTCGCTTTTTGTTGCTGTCTAGGTCACCGTGCCTGGGAAAGAATGGACAGGGAAAACGGTAATGGGGCTCCTTTATTTATTAAATTACTGCCTACTGCTAGGAGATGAAAGGAGACGGAGGCTTATTTAATTTTTTTTTCTTTTAATTCTGTCCCCATCTGGAGTCTCTTATCCTAGTCTTCCTCCCACCTATACCCCCAGATGTCTGGCCTTTGATTGCTAAGAATGCACAGTTTTCTCACAGCCTAACTAACCTAACAAACCTTCACCTTTAAAGGGGGGAAGTTTGCAGGACAAAGTGTAATCGTTTCCATCTCACAAAAAGCCAAATTGAAGGATCTTTTCTTCAAGGAGTTTTTACCTGAGATGGGGAAATAAAATCGGAAAGGAGTGATGTAAAGCTTAAGGCAATAAATCCTAGCCATCAAATCAGTGATAGGAAAAGTAAGTTAATTCAAAGAAAAGAGAGATGATTTTGACCTGGAGTGGTTAGATAAGGGCTTCATGAAAGAGTGAGGAGAAACCAAGGTCTGAAATAATAATAGTGACGACAACAATGATAACATCAGGTTATTGATCTTTACTATGTACCAGATACTGCACCACGCACTTTATGTATATTATCTCATTTAATTATACAACAACCTCTAAGGTAGGGAGGTGTTGTTATTAGTTTTACTGTCCATTGGAGGCTCTGAGAAGGAAAGAAATTTAGTTCAAGGTCTTCCACCAAGTCAGCAGAGGAGTTGGCTTTGCCCTTGGTTGGACTTCAGAATTATATTCCTAATCATTAAGCTACTTTGGCGGAAAGAGAGGAAGAGGGCATTACAGGCTAAGTAAAGCCCTGCGGTGGAAGGCATGCTGAATAGCTCTGGGAACAGTGAGTTGCCAGACGTGTTAGGCTGGAATAAGGTACTGAGGTCTAGGAGCATCAGGAGATAAAACTGAGAATGATTCTTGGAGTCAGGCAGCTGACAATGGTGATTCCTAGGAAAGAAATTACATGCTCCAAGAGAATAAGCATTTAGAAAGATGGGTCTTCTGCCAATGCAAAGGATGGAACAGTGAGAGCAGAGCCTGGGAGAAGGTCAAGAGGCAGGACTGCTTAAGTTGTGCTTTGTGGTATTTTGGTTGGAAGCTACATAGGGCATTTTGTAGGAAATGGTCACATCATGATAAAAGACAGTGGATGAGTAAGTGTCAATATCAGTACCAATGAAATGAGAAATTGTACATAATGTGTTTAGCAACAGTGCTTGGCACAGAGTAGCCACGTAATAAGTGAACACTGAGAGAAAGAGAGAGAGAGAAAGAGAGAAGACACTGGTGGTTGGGAAAAGCTGATTTCAATGACACAATTTTGTTTCTTCAGTTCACCATCCCTAGAAATTTATGCCCAGAGCTGCTGGGCTTATAGAAATGTTTCTGGCCCATTATGTGTGTTGTTAGCATTATTATTACATAACATTTATTGGGTTTAGAAAGCACAGAGGTATAGCCCTGGCATGACAGCTCACGTCTGTAATCCTAGCACTTTGGGAGGCCCAAGTGGGTAGATTACCTGAGGTCAGGAGTTCGAGACCAGCCTGGCCAACATGGTGAAATCCTGTCTCTACCAAAAATACAAAAATTAGCCGGGTGTGGTGGCGGGTGCCTGTAATCCCAGCTACCCGGGAGGCTGAGGCAGGAGAATTGCTGGAACCCGGGAGACGGAGGCTGCAGTGAGCCGAGATTGCGCCACTGCACTCCAGCCTGCGTGACACAGTAAGACTTTGTTTGGCCCTTTGTTTTTGTGAATGTGAACTAAAAATAAAATCCCATGCCCCCCACCTACTGAATGAACCCCCTCTGGGCCAAGCAGACCCCAGAAAAACCTTAAAGACTTAGTTTTCAGCCATGATGGGATGGCAAATCAGACATGCCTCATTACATCCTCGCCCTTTTAGAGTTTAGACACAACTGAGCAGCCTTACTGTTAATACAGAGATCACAAGACTGACAGAACAGATTCTTTGTGGCAATACGATAACAAATTATAAACAGGATCTAAGGCCATGCCAGGAAGGGTTAAGTCACCCACCCTTACACTTAAAGAAAAAATCTATGTTTTAACTGCCACAAAGTTTTTTTGTTTTCTCCAGCAGCTAAACAAGCAGTGGCTTGAAGATAAGCAATATTTTTGTTTTTGTTTTCCCCAGCCCTGCTCAAAGAAGATAGGGAACATGGCTTGGGCACAGTGGCTCACACCTGTAATCCCAGCACTTTGGGAAGCCAAGGTGGGCAGATCAGGTGAGGTCAGGAGTTTGAGACCAGCCTGGCCAACGTGATGAAACCCCATCTCTACAAAAAAATACAAAAATTAGCCGGGCGTGGTAGCATGTGCCTGTAATCCCAGCTACTCAGGAGGCTGAGGCAGGAGAATCACCTGAACCAGGGAGGTGGAGGTTGCAGTGAGCCAAGATCGTGCCACTGTACTCCAGCCTGGGCAACAGAGTGATTCTCTCTCACTCACTCTCTCTCTCTCTCTCTCTCTATATATATATATATACACACACACATATATACATATATACATATCTATGTATCTATATAGATATGTATATGTATCTATGTATCTACATAGATACGTATATGTGTGTGTGTGTATATATATATATAAATTTTTTTTGAGACAAAGTCCCTCTCCGTCACCCAGACTGGAGTGCAGTGGCATGATCTCAAGTGATTCTCCTGCCTCAGCCTCCCAAGTAGCTGGGATTACAGGTGCATGCCACCATCCCTGGCTAATTTTTGTACTTTCAGTAGAGATGGGGTTTTGTCACGCTGGCCAGGCTGGTCTCGGTCTCGAACTCCTGACCTGAGATGATCCACCCGCCTCAGCCTCCCAAAGTGCTGGGATTACAGGCATGAGCCACTGTACCCGGCTGCAGATAGGCAATATTAAAACAATTACAACTCATCCAAATCACAGATATTGACTAACCGACCCCTTGTTCCACCAGCCATAACTACAGCTTGATTGGACAAGAGACTGATTTCAATAACTTTCTCCTGATAAGACTACCAACTATAGGATGGTTCTGGCTGACTTACAGAGGTTGCACACTTGCATGCCTTCATGTCCTGAAAAGACCTTTTGATGTATCAGGCTGAATTGTAATATATTTAAATGTTGCAACCACCCCAAAATGAACATGAGTTGTATGTAACATGCATGTTTGTTAAATACACATGCATCAGGACCACTTTCATGAATATTCATAGCTTCTTCTCTCACCTGTTGAATATGTATATTTAGCCAACCTGTTGAGCATAAAGCTCCTACCCCAACCCTCCTCCTTCAAAGTGCCTGTCTCTGATCTTGGCCAAGGCATGTGATATGGTTTGGCTCCATGTCCACACCCAAATCTCTTCTTATAGCTCCCATAATTCCCACATCTTGTGGGAGGGACCCAGTGGGAGATGACTGAATCATGGAGGTGGGTCTTTCCCCTGCGGTTCTGATGATAGTGAATGGGTTTCACGAGATCTGATGGTTTTAAAAATGGGAGTTGCCCTGCACAAGCTCTCTCTTTGCTGTTGCCATCCATGTAAGATGTGACTTGTTCCTCCTTGCCTTTCACTATGATTGTGAGGCCTCCCCAGCCACGTGGAACTGTAAATCCAATAAGCCTCTTTCTTCTGTAAATTGCCCAGTCTCAGGCATGTGTTTATAGACAGCATGAAAATGGAATAATACAGCATGCTTCCCAGCATACGATCCCACCTTGCAGGCTGTAACCTCGTATAAGAAAGTCTCTTCTTGTCTAAATTTATAAATTGTGTGTGTTTTTTTTTTAAGTTAAGGAGAAAAAAGCAAAACCAAATACTCATCAACTAAAAGAGATATGAAATAAGAAAGCCAGATATTTATTGCTTCCATAGTAAATTCAGGAATTTAGCCCTGATTAAATAGAAATCTTATTTCTGACGCCTGCATTACTAGAAAGTTTATTAATCTTCTTTAAGTCATTATTATAATAGTAATTTCATTATTTTAACAATGACAAAATAAGAAACCTCAATAATAGGAATTCACTCCAGTGAATCCTGTAGAAACAGGACAACTCTGCAAATCATCTCAAATCATCTTCCGTATAAAGCTTTGGTTCACATCACCCAGGTCCTCAGTAAAGTGGCACTGAGAAAACTAGTCTTGGTTGCATCAGTTCTTTTGAGACCAGAGGCACAGAGAACTAACTGTCCCAAGCCTCCAATAATAAGTATTATTAATAAGTAGCATATTATTATGTATTATTAAGGTTTATTTTATTATTATTAAAATAATGAAATTATAATTATGACTTAGCAGAAAGAAGATTAATAAACTTTCTAGTAATGCAGGGGTCAGTATTGAGAAAGCTGGTGTAAATCTCTTTTCCCTGCCCTTCCCTGAGACCTTGTCCTGGGACAAGCCTGGGGGCCATGTAAGCTCCTGTGCCTGAGCCTCTGGAAGTTCCCTGCTAACCCCTAACAGACCCTGCGAAGGAGGTGGTTACTTACATCCCCCTAGACTTCTGCCACTACCACAGTGAAAATGACAGCAGGGTAGAGCTGTACCATAGTGAGGTACTCACCTATGGCACAAAATTTATGGGATTCACTCAGTAGTCATGATAAATATTAAACTAAAACATCTAAATGCAATATTTAAAATAAAAATCAATGCCAAAAAATCCACAATGAACAGAGTATAAAAATTTTCAACAAAGACGGCTCAGGATTACTGATTTTTCCTTTTGCTGTAGATGCCAATATAGCTCCTCACGAAATTTTATATTTACATTTTATTTTAAAATGTAAAAATATTGTATGAAAGTCTTTATTTTGACTATTGAGTTGGCTTCACCTTGAATGCTGCAGCCAAGGCGGGTGTCTCATTCCCCTTATCCCTAACCTCTGTCGTCCTAGAGTTGGGGGACTGAGTGGTGGGCCAGGAGAAGCAAGGGATGAAATATCTGGGAAGCCTGAGAAGGGTGGTCTGGGGCTCTTGGGAGCATGCGCGGGGTGGGGCGGTGGGGTGACCGAGGTGGCGCTCCCGGCTCCTCCGCGCGCCCCCGGCACCTTCCGCGCGTCCCCGGCTCCCCAAGCTCCCATCCCGGTCTGCCCTGCGCGCCCCCGGTTCCCCGCCTCCTGGTGTGCCTCTGGCAGGTCTGCGCAGGATCAGGCTACAGACCCGCCCGCGGGCGGCTGCGCGGCGGGCCATTGGGGAGGGTGTTGGGAGGAGGAGCCCCAACCAGATGGACGGGCGCCCCGCAGCGGCGGAGGCGGCTGCGAGGCTTGAGCAGTGAGTGCTCGGGAGCACTCCAAGCAGTCTGGTCATCTCTGAAAATATGCCATTCCAGCCAAAGCCTTGATAAAATAGCCAGTGTATCTAATTATGTCCAGTTAGAAAATAAAACAGATCCTTATTGAACTTATGCAAATAACTATTTTGCCATAAATTAAGAATACTCGCAGTTTCCAAATTTTGGAGAAATCCAGTAGTGAGAAAGGCAAATGCTTCAAATTTGCCCACAAAGGTATATTTACCCAATTTTTGTAAGCTATGAATAGCTCAAAAGAAAAAAGTTTTATTAATCTGGAAGCAAAACATAAAAAGAATCAGCAATGTTTCAAGCAAAAAAGTTATTAAAAATCATCTTGGTCTTCTATCAGTTTAGTCCCATGTAGTTAATTATTATTGCACTTGATGTTGGGTTAGCAACCCTCGTGAATGCATCAGCTTTCTTATTAGAGCCCTGGAAGTTTTTACCAACTCCAATGGTGTGATCTCCAAAGTTATCAGAAACCTGGATTTATGAGTACTTGTCATAGTTCTTTCCATGAAGTTCCTTAAAGAAGAAGCAAATTTTGGACTGTAGCTGATTATAAACCACTTTTTGAAAAGAATCAAAGTAAAACAATAATTGAGAGGGACAAATCTCTTAGAATAGACATGGTTGAAGACACAGTTGTTTCTTTTTTTTGTTTTTTTGTTTTTTTTGAGACAGAGTCTCACTCCATCACCCAGGCTGGAATGCAATGGCGTGATCTCAGCTCACTGGAACCTCCACCTCCTAGGTTCAAGCAACTATCTTGCCTCAGCTTCCCAAGTAGCTGGGATTACAGGTGCCTGCCACCACGTCCAGCTAATTTGTTGTTGTTGTTGTTGTTGTTGTTTTAGTAGAGGGTTTCGCCAAGTTGGCCAGCCTGGTCTTGAACTCTTGACCTCAGGTGACCCACCCGCCTCGGCCTCCCAAAGTGCTGGAATTACAGGCATGAGCCACTGCACCCAGCCTAAAGACACAATTGACAAGGAAATTTGATTATTTATGTGGCATACAATTTAACGTCATTATAATGGTTACTGATAACATATACCAAGACATATCAGAATTGTAGGAATTTCTTACAATTTTGGAACATACTTTAATAACACATTTATATAAATATAACTCAAAGAAAGTCGAGCACCATTTCTTATTTGCCAGTGCTTCCTATATAATTTTAACATATTAAATAAGCCTACTATGTCTCTCTTGGACATCTAGGAGTTCCTTTTGGAAAATACTTAATTTTAGGCCGGGTGCAGTGGCTCACTCCTGTAATCCCAGCACTTTGGAGGCAGAGGCGGGTGGATCACGAGGTCAGGAGATCGAGACCATCCTGGTTAACACGGTGAAACCCTGTCTCTACTAAAAATACAAAAAATTAGCTGGGCATGGTGGCAGGTGCCTGTAGTCTCAGCTACTCAGGAGGCTGAGGCAGGAGAATGGCGTGAACCCGGGAGGTGGAGTTTGCAATGAGTCGAGATCACGCGCCACTGCACTCTAGCCTGGGTGACAGAGCAAGACTCCGTCTCAAAAAAAAAAAAGAAAAAAAGGAAAATACTTAATTTTAGAATTTGAAATTTGATTTTTGGAATTATGTCAAATATTAAAGGCTTAAAACACTTCATCAAAATAGAATCCCAGGTCACTACAAAATAATGGTCATTCATTTACTCAAAGTGATAATTCAAAGATTTCAAATAGAAAAGCCTTTACTCTTTGTTAGAGAGGAAATCATTTTCCAAACAATCTTAAGACCTGTTTTTTGGTAGAGTTTGAGACGGTATGATATAACAGAAATATGTATATGGTCTTCATCCCTTGTTCCTGGCACAGAGTTCCCACAGTCCTTGGAATTTCTGGAATGAATAGAATGTCTTTTCTTATTCAAAACTTGACCATACCTGAGTTTATGCTAATGAGGTGACTCCAGGAAGGCCCTTAGATAGCTTGAGGATAGGTGCTGGTTGCCAGACGAATCAACCATGTGATAAGGATTGAAACTTTCATCCCATATCCTCACCCCTGATCTCCAGGAGGGAAGGAGACTGGAGATTGAGTTCAGTCACCAAAGGCCATTGCTTTAACCAATCATGATTACATAATGAAGTCTTGATACAAACTCTTGAACAATGAGATTTGGAGAGCTTCTGGGTTGGTGAACACATCGGTGTGCTGGGAGGGTGGCACACTGGAGAGGGCATAGAAGCTCTGTGTCCCATGCCCCTTGCCTTGTGCCCCTCTTCATTTGCCTATTCATTTGTAATAAACTGTAATTGTAAATGTAGCACTTTCCTTAGTTCTGTGAGTTGTTTTTAGCACATTATCAAACCAGAGGAACAATTGTGGGAGTCCTAACATTTGTAGTTATCCAGGCAGAAGTGCAGGTACCCTGTATTCCCTATTTGCGGCTGTGTCTAAAGTGGGTGCAATCTTGTGGGATTGGTTCTTTAACCCGTGGAGTCTGTGCTAACTTATAAGCTTAAGCAACAAATGAGTCAAATAAAAAATCACAAGGGAAATTAGAAAATACTTTGTAGTGCTAGAATTGAATTCAATTGTAGGACACCCAGTTGCGGTGTCAGAGAATAGGACAATTGGTTGTTTATTTAAAAACCAAACAGGAGGACCAATGTAAATTATTCTTTAGATGTTTGGTGGAATTCACCATTGAAGCCATCTTATCCCAGCCTTTTCTTTGCGGAGAGGTTTTTAGTTATTAATTAAATATCTTATTATAGGTCTATTCAGATATTTTACTTGTTCTTGAGTTAGTTTTGTAGTTTGTGTGTTTCTAGAAATGTGTACTTTTCATCTAGGTTATGAATTGTGTCCTTTTCATCTAGGTTATCAATTGCCCTACATTTGTTCATAGTATTCTCTTGTAATCTTTTTTTATTTTTGTAAGATTGGTAGTAATGTCTTCTCTTAGTTTCCTGATTTTAATAATTTGAGGCTTCTTTCTTCTTATTTTGGTCAGTCAATATAAAGGTCTTTGACTTGTGTTGATCCTTGAAAGGGATTGTATAGTTTCCCTGGTCTATTGTTTTTACATTCTCTATTTATGTCTGTTTTAGTCTTTATTATTTCCTGCCTTCCACCGGCTTTGGGTTTGGTTTGCTCTTCTTTTTCCAGTGTTTAAGGTGGAAGACTAGATTATTTATTTGAAATAGTTTTAAATGTAAGAATAAATGTGAAAAAGCTAAACTGCTTTTCTTATATCTCATAAGTTTTGGTATACCATATTTTTGTTTTCATTCATGTCAAAGTATTTTCTAAATTCCCTTATGATTTTTTATTTGACTCATTTGTTGCTGAAGCTTGTATTGTCTAATTTATACATATTTGTGTATTTTCGGATTTCCTTCTGTTACTGATTTCTAATTTTGTTCCATTGTAGTCATATAAGATGCTTCATATTATTTCAGTTTTTTATAATTTATTAAGACTTGTTTTGTGGCCTAATTAATGGTCTGTCCTGGATAATCTTTTTATGTACACTTGAGAAAAAAATGTGTATTTTGTTATTGTTGGATAGAGTATTTTATATATACCTTTAGTTCAGGTGGTTTATTTTGTTGTTCATATCTTATATTTGTTTGATCAGTGTAGTTGTTCTTAAATTATTTAAAGTGGGGTATTGACATCTCCAACTACTATTGTTGAAATGTTCATTTTTCCCTTAAATCTGTCAGTTTTTGCTTCATATATTTTAGGGCTGTGTTATTAGGACCATATATGTTTGTTACTGTTGTATCTTCTTCATGAATTAACCCATTTAATAGTATATAATGTCCTTCATCTCTTATAACAGTTTTTATCTTAAAGCCTATTTTGTCTAACATTAGTAGAATCATTCCAGCTCTCTTTTGGTTACTGTTTGCATTGAATATATTTTTCTGTCTTTTAAACTTTTAATTTATTTGTGCCTTTAAATTTAAATTGAATCTGTTGTAGGTAGCATATGGTTGGATCATGCTTTTTAAAATCCATTCTGCCAATCTCTATCCTTTAATTGGAGCAGTAATTTATTTATATTTAATGTAATCACTGATAGGGAAAGACATACTTCTACCATTTTGTCATAAGAATGTCATAAGAATTTACATATTAGGTGCAAACTTACCCTCTACCTCCTCACTCAGGTGGCACCCTCTTTTCTGTCAAAGTGAGAGTTGAAGCCAGCTGGGCTACTGGCTCAGGTGGCCAGCTTTTATTCCCTTATTTGGCCCCGCCCACATCCTGCTAATTGGCCCATTTTACAGAGCGCTGATTGGCCCATTTTACAGAGTGCCGATTGGTCCATTTTACAGAGTGCTGATTGCCAGCTGGGATTCTGGGTTGAGTGGGGACTTGGAGAACTTTTGTGTCTAGCTGAAGGATTGTAAACACACCAATCAACACTGTGTAAAATTGCACCAATCAGCACTCTGTGTCTAGCTAAAGATTGTAAATGCACCAATCAGCACTCTGTAAAATGGACCAATCAGCACTCTGTAAAATGGACCAATCAGTGTTCTGTAAAATGGACCAATTAGCAGGATGTGGGTGGGGCCAAATAAGGGAATAAAAGCTGGCCACCAGAGCCAGCAGTGGCAACCTTGGATCCCCTTCCACACTGTGGGAACTTTTTTCTTTTGCTCTTCAGAATAGATCTTGCTGCTGCTCACTGTTTGGGTCCGCACTACCTTTATGAGCTGTAACACTCACCACCAAGGTCGTCGGCTTCATTCCTGAAGTCAGAGAGACCATGAACCCGCTGGGAGGGACAAACAACCTGGATGTGCCACCTTTAAGAGCCATAACACTCACTACAAAGGTCTGCGGCTTCTCTCCTGAAGTCAGCAAGACCACAAACCCACTGGAAGGAAGAAAGTCTGGACACATCTGAACATCTGAAGGAACACCCCCAGACACACCATCTTTAAGAACTGTAACACTCACCGCGAGGGTCCACGGCTTCTTTCTTGAAGTCAGCAAGACCAAGAACCCACTGGAAGGAACCAATTCTGGACACAAAAGCATCTTACAAATATGCTTTTTGCTCAGACTTATAATTTCATCTTTTTTTCCAGTAATCTGAACTCAGTCTTGAAGTCTTACAATGACAGTTCAGAACCTTACCTCTTAAATATGTTTCTTATTTCCTCATATATATTCATAAACTGTTATACATATTTAATTTAGTATTTAGAGGAATCTCAGCATCAAGTTTGTTTCTCTGAGGATGTATGTCCTTTCAACTGATAATATATTCCTTATCCTTTTTCCACTGTTGAGTCCTAGGCTACATTTCCTATCACAACTTTGCTTTTTCATTGGTTATATAGAATAAATGGTATGAGGAATAATCAGCATTGGTTTCTTGTTCGCATCAGATGACAGGAAGACAGATGATATGGACATCAGCTTTCCCAAAAGGATTTTCCAAAGCTGTAATTATCAACACAAACTGTTTCAAGAAATCAGGAGTAGTATACTTTATGCTAAAAACGGAGGGTTTGTGAGAATAATGTTACAGCTTTTAATTTTCTCTGTTTAATTTTATCAACTTGGGAGACTTTTGTTATCCTGGGACAGTTCATCTCATATAAAGCATGCAAACGTTATCTTTTTCATCACAGATTGGAATAATACTTTTAAAAACTTTCTCCTTTATTCATTCCTGCTGTTACCCATTTACAACCTTGGGATGAGCATCAGCAAATACTATGATATCCAAGAGGTGAATATGTTGTGTTCCTGTTGAAAAGTATTCGTAACTCCATAAATTACAGTAAAGAAAGTGAGTATCTGAGGCTCTACAAATCTCATCAGAGCTACTGGTGGTCAATTACTTATTACATGTGAATAATTCTAACTACATTACTGTGAATCTTGACAATAACTCAAGTTATATGTTATCCTCATTTTGAAAAAAACTAAAGCTTACACAATGTAAAAACTTGCTCAACATCACAAAATTTGTACAAGGTAGCACTAAGATTCAAAGCTTATATGCATAATGCATTTTCTCTGTGGGAAAGAATCTCTGTGATTAGTATCTATATTGTATTATACATTAATCTCAATAGAGGGGAAAGCACTTGAAAAAATTTAACACCCTTTTATGATGAATCTTCTCAACATCTTTGCATGTGCTTGTTTGCCACATGTGTATCATCTTTGGTGAAGTGACCGGTGAACTTTTCTTTCATTTATTGTTGAATTGGTCTTTTTTCTTACTATTGGGTTTTGAGAATTCTTTGTACATTCTGAATATCAGCCCTTTATCTAGTAAGCCATTTGCAAATATTTTGTCCCAGACTATGGCTTTTTATTTTCTTCAAAGCATCTTTTAAGAACCAAACGTTTTTAATTGTGGTGAAGTTTATCATTTGTTAGTGAATTGTGCTTTTAGTGCTATATCTAAAAAACTTTGCCCAATACAGAGTCACAAAAGCTTGATTGGATGCCTTCTTCTAGAAGTTTTACTTAAGAGAAATGAAAGCTTATGAGCATAGAAAGACTTGTATGCAAATATTCATAAATAGCTTTAATTGTAAAGGCCAGAAATGGAAAATAACCCAGTGTCCATCAACATGTGAATGGGTAATCAAACTGTGAAGTATTCATACAGTGGAATACCCTCAGCAATAAAAATGAATGATCTACCAAAAAAGAGACTTTTCAGCAAAGGAGGACTAGAATGAAACATCTTCACTTTGAGTAAGGAAATGTAGAAATATCTATTGCTAATATCATTTTCAAGGCAATACCATTGTAGTAGCATGAAATACATAAAACATTTAGGGAAAATTTTTAAAAAGATGTGCAGTACCTGTGCACTAAAGACTGAAAACATTGCTGAGAAAAATTAAAGATGACTTGAGTTAATGGAGAAATATACCTTATTCATGGATCAGAAGACTCAATATTTTTAAATTGTCAATTGTCCCTAAATTGATTTATACGCTCAAAACAATCTCAATCAACATCCTAGAGGCTTTTTATTTTTGGTAGAAATTTAGCTGATTCTAAAATTTATATGGAAATTCAAAAGAACTTCATTATCCAAAAATATATATTTTCTTAATTGCAAGATTTTGGGCCAACTCATTTTAAAACTTACTATAAAACTACAGTAATTAAGACAATGTGGTATTAACATAGGTAGAGACATAGATGACAGATGGATGGATAGATAGATAAATAGATAGATAGAATAAGACACAGAATTCAAAAATAGATTCACACATGTATGGCCAATTGATTTTGGATTCAAAAGAACTTGATTATCCCAAACTATATTTTTTTAATTGCAAGACTTTGCACCAACTTATTTGAAACCTTATTATAAAACTACGATAATTAAGACAGTGTGGTATTAGCATGAGTAGAGACAGAGAAGATAAATGCATGGATGGATGGATGGATGGATGGATGGATGGATGAATAGATGGATAGGTAAGTAGATAGATAGATAGATAGATAGATAGATAGATAGATAGATAGATAGGATAAGATACAGAGTCCAAAAGTAGATTCATACATGTATAGTCAGTTGATTTCGGATGAAGTGCCAAAGTAATTCAAGTGAGAAAGGATAGTCATTTCAATTAGTGGTCATGGCCCTAACCTGTAAAAGCTTGTTTTTATTTAATACCTAGCAAACAGACAAACAAAATCCCTGTAACCTCTTAACTCTGTCCCAGTAAGAAGAAGGTTGTGAAAACTGTACATTCTAAAAGACAGCGTAGATTGAAACACCCACTTTTGATGCACCAATGGAAAAGCAAATCTGAGTGCTACAGGAGACAGTGAACAAGGGAGTCTCTCATAGAGAGCAGGTGAGGATTCTGCAGAAAAGAGAATACGGAACACAGTGGCAATGGCGGTAGATCCATCATGAGCTGGGAAATACTGAAAAAAATCTCTGAGAAATAGACCTAGTCAATCAAAATCCTGGTTATAGGGGAAATAAATAAAGAGGCTTGAAAATGTGCTAAGCTATAAATGTTAATCTTGAGAGGTATTAATTTGGAGGTTAGAGAGAAGCAACTTAGAAAATAGAAGTGTCCTTTAGAATTAGGGTAGCAAAGAGAAATAAGGACACGTCCAGCATAATTTAACTTCATACAGATATTAGCAAGAATCACAGAAGCGAGTCGCTTCATTGCCTTAGAAAAAGTTCTATTTGTTAAAGAAACTGCACTTCACTGTATTAATAGAAGAGGATGAATATGTACTAAGAAGCTTAGCCAACTAATCAAAATATTACCATTCATCCATTAAATCACTTGTTATTGTTGGTTCAGATAATCAATTTAATATGCCATGAGAAGGAAACAGAAGAATATCAAAATACTTCAATTGATGAAAATTCCTGTCCCTCACCTGCCAAAGGAAACTAACCACAAAGCAGAGGGAAATAGTAACTAAATATCAATATACAAGAAACTGGAGAACAATTTGTCAGCAAAATGGTAGAACAGGCATAACTTCTCATTCCCACCTCACAAAAACTTCAAAAATTAGCAGAAACTATCCAAACCAATTCTGTCAGGACTATGGAAAGCCATCAAAAGTTTATAGCAACCAAATGAATACTGAACCAATAAAAAAGTCACTTCAAAACAGTGGACAGTTTTGTGATGATTTTACACGTCCTTGGCCCTCTCCCTCCCTGGCACTGGAGTGGTAGAGGTCTTGAAGCGGGGGTAGTCTGCAGTCCCACTGTGGGACCATTTTCCCTGGCTCTGGAGGGTGCAGAGCAGAACTTATTCACAAATTATTTTCTTTTTTTAAAAAAAAATTACTTTAAGTTCTGGAATACATGTGCAGAACGTGCAGGTTTGTTACATAGGTATACATGTGCCATAGCGGTTTGCTGCACCTATCAACCTATCATCTAGGTTTTAAGCCCCACGTGCATTAGGTATTTGTCCTAATGCTCTCCCTCTCCTTCCCCGCCACCCACCGACAGGCCACAGTGTGTGATGTTCCCCTCCCTGTGTCCATGTGTTCTCATTGTCAACTCCCACTTATGAGTGAATACATGCAGTGTTTGGTTTTCTGGTCCTGTGTTAACTTTGCTGAGAATGATGGTTTTCAGCTTCATCCATGTCCCTGCAAAGGACATGATCTCATTCCTTCGTTTTTTTTTTTTTTTTTTGAGACGGAGTCTTGCTCTGTCGCCCATGCTGAAGTGCAGTGGTACGATCTCGGCTCACTGCAACCTCTACCTCCTGGGTTCAAGGGATTCTCCTGCCTCAGCCTCCCAAGTAGCTGGGACTAGAGGCACACGCCACCACGCCCAGCTAATTTTTTTGTATTTTTAGTAGAGACGGGGTTTCACCATGTTGGCCAGGATGGTCTCCATCTCCTGACCTCGCAATCCACCCACCTCAGCCTCCCAAAGTGCCGAGATTATAGGCATGAACCACCACACGGCCGATCTCATTCCTTTTTATGGCTGCATAGTATTCCATGGTATATATGCACCACATTTTCTTTATCCAGTCTATCATTGATGGACATTTGGGTTGGTTCCATGTCTTTGCTATTGTAAATAGTGCTGCGATAAACATACATGTGCATGTGTCTTTACAGTAGAATGATGTGTATTCCTTTGGGTGTATGCCCAGTAATGGGATAGCAGGGTCAAATGGCATTTCTGGTTCTAGATCCTTGAGGAATCACCACACTGTCTTCCACAGTGGTTAAACAAATTTACATTCCCACCAACAGTGTAAAAGTGTTTTTTCCTATTTCTCCACAGCCTCGCCAGCATCTGTTGTTTCTTGACTTTTTAATAATCTCCATTCTGACTGGCATGAGATGGTATCTCATTATGGTTTTGATTTGCATTTCTCTAATGATCAGTGATGTTGAGCTTTTTTTCATGTGTTTGTTGGCTGCATAAATGTCTTCTTTTTAGAAGTGTCTGTCATATCCCTTGCCCACTTTTTGATGGGGTTTTGGAATAGGTAGTTCTTTTTATGTCAGTTTTGCATGTCGTGCTTTTCAAGGAATTGGTCCATTTCATTTAAATTGTTAACTATAGTAATACAATGGTATAAAGTTATTTGTAATATCAAAAAAAGAAAATTAGGCCAGATGTGGTGCTTCACGCCTATAATCTCAGCACTTTGGGAGGCCGAGGTGGGTGGATCACCTGAGGTCAGGAGTTTGAGACCAGCCTGGCCAACATGGTGAAACTCTGTCTTTACTAAAAATACAAGATTAGCTGGGTGTGGTGGCACACGCCTATAGTCCCAGCTACTTGAGAGGCTGAGGGAGGAGAATCGCTTGAACCCAGGAGGTAGAGGCTGCAGTGAGCCGAGATCATGCCACTGCACTCCAGCCTGGGCAAGACAGAGCAAGACTCCATCTCAAAAAAAAAAAAGAAAGTTATTTTGTTGCACCCCGTCTCCTATATATGAAACTATTTCCAAAACCATAAGAAAATAAATCTCACTAAAACATGAACAAATTAAAAGATTATAATTGAACTCCATAGAAAAATATCGTAAGTAAAAGACCATTTTCCACAATGTTCAGCTAATTTTTGTATTTTTAGTAGAGACAGGGTTTCACCATATTGGTCAGGCTGGTCTCCAACTCTTGACCTCAAGAGATCCACCCGCCTTGGCCTCCCAAAGTGTTGGGATTAAAGGTGTAAGTCACTGCGCCCAGCTGGATTTTTTAAACTAAACATTTAAGAAACACTTTTCAAGAGCTAATAGTGTGGAAAATGTAAGGGAAATGGAGATTGGGAAAGAGAAAAATAGAAAAACAATCAAATGGAAATATAGATGAGAACTTGTCAGGGAGAAACAAGGCAATATCAATTCAAAACAATTATGAAAGCAGTCCACAAAGACAAAAAGCAAAACCACAGAACAAATACTAAAAACTATCATTCAAGAAAATTTCCTGAAATAAAAGAACACAAATCTACTCATTGAAAGGGCAACCAGTATACCTGAAAAAACTGACCCTTAATCACTAACACCAAGGAATATTCTAATAAACTACTTCACTTTAATAATAAAATAGGGCAGGGACATTTATATATGTAGACAAAAAAGACAAGTATTTTATAATAGAAAAAGTCAGATTGAGTGCAGACTTTGTAACAAGAAAGTCTTATGCTAGGAGAGCAATTCAGATGTTTAAGATACTCAATGAGGTCGGGCACTCCTGTAATCCCAGAACTTTGGGAGGCTGAGGCGCGCGGATCACTAAGTCAGGAGATCGAGACCATCCTGGCTAACACGGTGAAACCCTGTCTCTACTAAAAATACAAAAATTAGCCGGGCGTGGTGGCAGGCACTTGTAGTCCCAGCTACTCAGGAGGCTGAGGCAGGAGAATGGTGTGAACCTGGGAGGCGGAGCTTGCTGTGAGCCATATCGCGCCACCAACTCCAGCCTGGGCGACAGAGCAAGACTCCGTCTCTAAAAATAAAAATAAAAAATAAAGATATTCAATGAAAGAAAAACGCAAGCAAGGTTTTTACCTCCAGCCAAAGTGACCTTCAAGATTAAAAGTCACAAAAGGCCAGGGGCGGTGGCTCACGCCTGTAATCCCAGCACTTTGGGAAGCCAAGACAGGTGATCACCTGAGGTCAGGAGTTTGAGACCAGCCTGGTCAACATGGTGAAACCCCATCTCTACTAAAAATACGAAAAATTAGCTGGGCATGGTGGCACATGCATGTAACCCCAGCTACTCGGGAGGCTGAGGCATGAGCATCGCTTGATCCGGGAGGCAGAGGTTACAGTGAACCGAGATCTCACCATTGCACTCCAGCCTGGGCAACAAGAGCAAAACTCCATTTAAAAAAAAAGAAAAGAGTCACAAAGACTCATGAACACAAGGAATATTTTTTCTATTAGCTCTTCCTGAAGAATATACAAATGAAAAAAATTCCCATTAACTAAAAATTGATTGGCAGAGCTTGTGTGTAAGAACTAATGGTGGACATCGACTATACATGCCTCTAAAATTTGGGCTAAATGAAAGGTATCTGTGTGATAAAATATAACATAATTGATACATATTTTAAAAATGCATAAATGTTTCTGTATCATGAATATAACAATAAACAGAACCAACCAGAGTGGGGATATGTGCCGTGTGAGTGTCTTTACTTATGCATGTATGCAGATATGTGTATTTCCATTGACATGTAATTATAGAACAGTGTGGGAGAACTTCTATAGAACATATTGGTCCTCTCAATAAACATAGAAAGGCTTAATTCTCTGACTAGATGAAAAAAATATTTTTCAGATTGGCTAACAAGCAGAATTCAACTCTCTGTGGTATGTAAGAAACACAACTAAAGCAAACTGTATCACAGAGGTTAAAAATAAAAGAATGATCTTTATGTTCTCATGCTAGACCAATACTTGGCCTTTAGCAATGCGTTAAAAAATGTTTAAATCTTCTTACCAATTGATATGGCATTTAGCAGTGTCTGCCTTGTATAAGCAGATGCTTGTCCTGTTGCTCCCTGCAGGCACCTGTCTCTCCCCTGATGTTGAGTTGGGTGTTTGTCCAGTATTTGCCCAATCAGAGAACTGATAAGTTAAATAAAAGCTATTAATTTGCAGTTTGTCCAGCCTTTTCTTATGTGAAGAGTGAAAGGGACACTCACCAGTTCTGTGTACCTCCGAGGGAAAGCTAAAGCTGGCATAACCAATTTTACAAAAAGCAACGACCCAAAAATTCTACCTTTAGGTATATAGGTGAGATACTTGCATCCACTTCTGCCAAGAGATACATAAAATAATATTCAAATAAGTGATATTCACAAGAGTCAAACACTAAAAACAACCCATATATCTATTAGTAAACAAATGCAAAATATACAACATTCATATACCAGATTACTGTGCAGTAAGGAAAATGATGAATTATAATTACATGCAACATGAGTGAAGTTTCCAAACATAATATTGAGTGAAGCAGAAAGAAAGGAATGAATACTGGATGGTTCCATTCATATAAAGTTCAAAAGTAGAAAAATCGAAATCACAATTTTAGGGGTGCATGTGTAGATAAAAAGATAAAAAGGGAACTGTTAGGGAACTGCTCAAATAACAATAAAAGCAATGGCTACTTTTTATAGAGGACAGAAGCTGGGAAATAGCACATGGGAATGTATGGGTTATTGTTACTTGACCTGGATAGGGTGGTTTCGTGTGTATTTGCTTTAAGTAATTCATTAAGCTCGATGTTTGAAATATTTCATATTTATTTGTGTGATCATGAAGGCAATACATGCTTTAAGACTAACATTAAGAAAAATCCCACACCGTTACAAACGTGTTTTTTCAAACATTTTTAATCCCAGTTAATTTCATTTGCTATAATCTACAAATATGCAATAAAAGTGTAAATACAAATGTTTATTCTAAATTAGGAATAGACACCACCCTCTTTCCTCCTACTCCACCAGTGAATCGTTACTCACCTGTATAAGAAACTAGAGCAAGTGGCCTGACTTTGGTGATTTATACGTGATTTCCTGTTTCACACGTGAGGCTATTCTTACTATGATTATTCTTATTATGATTAATTCTTATTGTTATTAATCTTGCTCTTATTGTGATTATTCCTGTTGTCCTCCACACCAAACACACTGTACATGCCCACACACTGCCAGGAGGAAAACATCCTGGTTCAGATTCTCAGCACTGCGTTTAGGAATAAAGTCTCGTAGTAACATTAGGCTTTTAGTTGTGTTTTGTTTTTTTTATTTTATTTTTGACTTTTTGAGACAGAGTCTCACTCTGTCACCCAGGCTGCAGTTCAGTGGTGTGATCTCAGCTCACTGCAACCTCTGCTTCTTGGGTTCAAGCGATTCTCCTGTCTCAGCCTCCCGAGTAGTTTGCATTACAGGAGTGGACCACCACGCTCGGCTAATTTTACTGTTTTTAGTAGAGACAGGGTTTCGCCTTGTTGGCCAGGCTGGTCCCAAACTCCTGACCTCAGGTGATCCGCTCGCCTTGGCCTCCCGAAGTGCTGGGATTACAGGCGTGAGCCGCTGCACCTGACCACATTAGACTTTTAGAAGGCTCAGGTGATTTACATTGGGCAGGTGAACTGGCTAATATTTGTACCCTCAATCATTGCTATGAACTCCACATAATAAGACTAGTTCATGAGGAATAGATCTGCTGAAACCATTAACTATATCATGGATACCAAAGAGATTGGGTTGGCAGGTCATATCTCCTTTTGTATTAACCTCCTCTATCCACCCCTCCAAGTATATAATTAAGTAAATGTAGCAATATTTTGGCGATTTCAAATGAAGTGTGTAAGATTATTCACCTGTCCTATTATCCTTTCTTAGGTAGTGTCTTAAAACACAAGAACCAAGGGACCCTTAACTGCTACATTCCCAGCAAGGACTGGGGAAAGGTGATGGTAGAAATCTTGCCCTTGTAACACTGCATGTTAAGAGAGCACTAACGGTGGGGAGTATTTGGGATTCGGGCATTTGGAATGGGAGCCTGGCATTGTTGGGAGGAGCTGCAGCGTTAGGTTACTTTCCAAACACCCCTAGAGTTTAATTGCCTTGATTTCTTCCCCTAAATCCGACTATTAGTACATGTCCATCAAGAGAATGGGAACAGAGAATGGCCTCCGCTCACTTTCTCAATTCTCTGTTCTTCTGCCTTCTCACCTCCCCCTTCTGTGCCTTTTGTCCTCCAACATACACTTGATAGGAGTGGGGGAGTGGAGGAGAGGCTCATCTGAGTTGGGGGCTGAAGGGGAGATTGCAATGGTAACTGCGTTTTTGTTGCTGTTGTTAAAGGGGTTTGGCATTTTGGAGCAAGCTAAAGAGCAATTTGATTTAGAGGACTATTCCGTCAGTCAGATCACACTGGAACAGGTCTTCCTGACCTTTGCTAACCCAGGGAAATCATCGAGTGATGATAAAAACGAGGTGCCATGAGATTCCCTCTCAAAAAAAAAAAAAGAAAACAGAAAAAGAAAAAAAAAAAAAAAGAAATGCCCTACACGTGAGTCCCAATAAACTCATCTACTCATCAAGCTGGACTGGTCTGAGTCATTCTTTGGTCTGTTGGCTCCTTCCCAGTTTGGGGCGGAGGATGTTCTATACAGTCCTGGATTTTTCCCCAACCAGGAAGAGAACTCCTTGTCCTACAGTGTTCCTCTAGCGCCCTCTCCTGACAAAGCTTAACTTCGGAGCTGGAGCAAGTCGTACCCGGCATTGCAGGGGAGAGTGAATTTGGCCTGTGATCTAATCAGAACCTGCGATTCTAAACAGGAAGCTACACTGGACGCGAGAATTGGGGTGGCGCGCGCCAAGAGGAGCAAGCATTATAGAACTTGGGGAGCATGAGAAATACACGGAGGTGGAAACGCCGGAGTGGCTGGCGGGTAAAGGCAGCGGGCGCAGATGAAGCGGGCTGGGCGTCCCAGGCGCTGAACCGTCCCGGACAGAAGCCGCAGGGGCTGCACTGGCTGGAAAAAGGAACGCGAGGACAGCGCGCGTGGCGCGGGGTCTGCTCCAGGACGGAATCCTCTGGGTGGCCTGCATGAGGGGTTTGCAGGACCCCGGGCCTTTGGGAAGTTCTCTGCTAAACTCCAGTAGAGCCTGAGGAGCAGCGGCTCATGAATCTTCTTAAACTTCTGTCATCAGCGGCTGGGCCAGCTGAAGGTGACCATGGCACACGAGGGAGAGAGAAGCCTGCGAGAGGCGGAGAATTGTGGGGTCGTCCAGGAGGGTCGACAAGGCAAAGAACCTGAAGACCACCCAAAAGGGTACCTAGGTGGGGCCCTTTCAGGGACTTGGGGCGTAGGGTAGGGCACATGGGACGAGGTGGGTGAGCGCAAGGGACGAGATGGGTGTGCGCATGGGACGAGATGGGTGGGAGCAGCAGACGAGGTGGGTGGGGCGGTGGGTGAGGTCCCCGCCCCCAGACGGGCTGGCGGGGAAGCAGCGAAGAAGTAACGTTGGGCTGGTGGGGCAACAGGTGGGGCGCACTGGAGCTGCGGGATAACAGGTGGAACAAACGGGGGACTACACTCGTGGGCGCACGTGCGGAAGAGGGACTGAGCAGGCGCCTGCGTGCTCCCCTCGCGCACCGCCGACAGTTTCAACCGCACCTCCTCCGGCTCGCACAGCTGACTCCTACCGCTCCGTGCACTGCGCGCCCTCGGCCCTAGTGCAGCCAGCTCCCGGCCCGGTCCGCGCCAGGGCCAGGCTACAAACCTGCCCGCCGGCGGCTGGCGGTTGGGGAGAGCGTTGGGAGGAGTCGTCCCGCCCGGGTGGACGCGCGCCCTTCAGCGGCGGAGGCGGAGGCGGAGGCGGCGGCGAGGCCTGAGCGGTGAGTGCTGGGGAGTCCCAAACCGTCCTCCTTCTGCCAGCGTCCCCTTGCGCTGGCCGCTGCTCCCCGACGCCCGGGAGGCCCACCCGCTACCCGCGGTGGGCGCGCAGAGCCCAAAAAGGCGACCCCCAAACAAAACTCACGCATATGAATCTTCCAGAGACTTCCTCATCCGCCCCCCCGCAACACACACACACACACACACACACACACACACACACACACACACACAATCAAATCAAAGAGAAGCACTGTTAGGAATTTTATATTGGCTATGCAAAGTGCTTGAACGCACTGACTTTGGAGGCAAATACCTTGTCCCTAGTCCTGACTAGTCCAGAATTTATTTGCTGTGACCTATGGCAAATTGTTTGGTTTCTCTAAGCCTCCATTTCCTAAGGCTTATATCTGAAAATAACTATAAGAGGAAAGGATGCTATTGTATCCAACTCAGAGGGTGGTCCTGATACTTACATTGCGAGAGCATGTTAAGTGTTCCATAAATGGCAGAAGGGGCTGTGGAAGTTCAGTGATTATAGGTAGTTTAATTTGTCTTAGTTTTCCTTTGTGAAAGCATAAATTGCACCAGAGAAAGTCACATATGCAAGGAATACTTTATGCAAAGCTGTTGTCCTAGGGAAGAGAGACCAGAACTCAGTCTAAACTAACTCTGCTGAAACAAAGTGGGGCAGGGTTTTTAAGCTCTAGGATGAGAGTAGAAAGGTGCTGGAGGGCTGTCGGAAGCACACTGAGTTGTTTGCTGAGTTTACAAGTGTTTCCTCCGTGATTAGGCCAGCTGTGTTTGCTAATTCGCTCTCAGGGAAGTTAGGCTCCTACCCTCCCACAGAAACTGGGAAATAGGGGGACTGTCTTCCTTGATGATTGCATTTCAAAGGAATGGCTCCCAGGTCCTTGACAAAGATGATTCTGGTTTGTAAAACTAGTAAGAGGCTATTAAGAGTTACGGATATCTCAAGACAGAGAAAGAATTTACAGTGAAAAGCTTTCTAAAGAAAATGCTCTGTATTAGTCTGTTTTCACACTGCTGATAAAGACATATCCAAGACTGGGCAATTTACAAAAGAAAGAGGTTTATTGGACTTACAGTTCCACGTGGCTGAGGAGGCCTCACAATCATGGCAGAAGGTGAAAGGTACATCTTTGTACCTTTCACAGGGTCCCTCCCATAACACGTGGGAATTATGGGAGCTACAAGATGAGATTTGGGTGTGGACACAGAGTCAAACCGTATCATGCTCTAAGAAAAGAAAGTTTTGGGCCTAGAGTCAGGAAAAAGCCTTTTCAAGTCAAGCTGAGAACTTTAAGCCTGTCTTGGCTACCTCATTTTATGCAAAGTAGGCAGAAAATTTAAAAGAAAAGAAACATATATTTAAGTACAATTAAGAAAATTACAGTGTTTCAGTTAAAGCAGTTCAGTGCTTTTTAGAAAAGGAGCTGAAATTAAATAGTAAGTATAAATTTAATTCTAATAATTCACGGCTATGAACCATGTAATTGCTTTATTTCCAATAACTATTTGTTCTTTTGCAACTACAGTTCGGCAGGTTGCCCTAATAATTTTCAGGCATTTTAGGTTCATGCTCCTTCCAACCCTCCTTTTCCCTTACAAGGGTTGTATCCAAGTTATGAGGGATAAGGGTGGGGGGTGTTTCATATTTAGGACCAGGATGTTGATGCGTACTTATTCCTGGCCAGGCTCTTTTGGAGTCAGGACTCTTCTGCTATAAGGTCCGCCAAATCTATTTTGGGAATAGTGAAAGGGATGGGATGATGCTAAGGAGCTGGGCTTCGGCATTTCCTTATTGTGCATTATTTCCAATCCATTGTTTTACCCTGGAAAGGGTCAACTGAAAGAACTGGCCATTGTCTTTGTAGGTATTAAGTAGTGCTGTCTTCCCTGAGACCAAAAAATAAAAGATTGAATGAGGGATGGTACTGAATTGAAAACTTATGGTTAATATTCCAAAACATTACCCACTAAAAGAGCAAGAGAAAAAAGTTAGTGGGAGAGTGTTTCAGATGATTCCTTCTTCACAGGTTTACCTGTTCCCCCACCTGAAGAGTTAATTAGAAAAACAATACATGTACATTACATAAAATTCAAACTCTATAGACATACAATTTGTAAAATGTGTAAGTCCCCCATTTTCCACCTCCTGAGGACATACTATCAACAGATCTTCTACCATTTTTCTTTTCTATACGTATATATTTTTCCAAACAATGTGTTTATATCATGTATAATATTTTGCAGTTTACTTTTTCTACCTTAATAGTATATTATCCTCTCATGACAGTGTATCTATATCTATCCCTTCTTTGTAACAGAGGAACAGGATTTTATTGAAGGTATTGGCATGATTTATGTAATCATTCTTTCTGTTTTCATTTGATTGTACTGTTTTCCAGTGTTATCATGAACATCTTTCTGCCTGAATCTTTGTTTTGCTATGGTTTTGCTTTATGAACTTTGTTTCTAGGTTTGTTTGCTTTTTTTTTTTTATATAGCCTTTAAGACTTGGATCTGCTGCATAAATTCCTTTAAAGTTTGCAGACATGTATTGAGTGTATTGATCAGCTGCACTAAGGAGTAAGCACCTGATGTGAAGCCCCCTTCCGTGAAAAATCCTTTAAGAATGGCATAGTTGCAAAGTTGGAAGGCTGTGTAAATCACAAATTGATTTTACCCCATCACCACATCAGCCAAACATCTGCTCTGCCATTTTGATTAAGATTCGTCATGTATTTCATGCCTGTAATCCCAGCACTTTGGGAGGCCAAGGCAGTTGGATCACCTGAGGTCAGGAGTTTGAGACCAGCCTCATCAACATGGTTAAACCCCATCTCTACTAAAAACACAAAAAATTAGCCAGGCGTGGTGGCACGTGCCTGTAATCCCAGCTACTCGGGAGGCTGAGGCAGGACAATCGCTTGAACCCGGGAGGTGAAGGTTGCAGTGAGCCGACATCACACCATTGCAGTCCAGCCTGGGCAACAAGAGCAAAACTCTGTCTCAAAAAAAAAACAAATTAGTCATGTATTAATTGAGATTTGCAGGGCCGTGTCTTTTATATAAAACAATGCACAATGCACTAAGCTCCATGGTGTTTGAGAGACAGAGGAGAACAAATACCATCCCCACCACTGGGTAGTTTAAGATTGTCTGTATCCAGTATATAGCAATTATAATGAGTTCTAAAATGTTTTTCTATTGAGATACAGTTTACATGAAATGAAGTGCTCAGATTTTGAGTGACAGTTTGATCAGTTTCAAAGAATGTGCACACCTAATCAAAACACAGAACATTTCTGTAACACCAGAAAATTCCCTCTTGCCCTTTTCTAATCAATCACAAACCCCTCCCCTATAACCATTGATGTGATTTTTGCCTATACCTTTATATGAGTGGAATCATGCAGAAGATACTATTTTGGGTATCTTACTTTGTCTTCTTTGTACCCCTTTGTGCAAATCCTCCCATCCCTAGACCTCGACAACTGCTGGTCTGTTTTCTGCCCCTGTAGTTTTGTATGAATTCTTTATGTATTCTGTTTGCCCAGGCTGGAGTGCAGTGGTGTGATCTCAGCCCACTGCAACCTCTGCCTCCCAGGTTCAAGCAATCCTCCCACCTCAGCCTCCTGAGTAGCTAAGATTACAGGCATGTGCCACCACACCTGGCTAATTTTTTTTGTATTTTTTATCAGATATGTATTGTGAATAAATACCTATTGTGAATAAAATTCTTTATTAGATATGTATTGTGAATATTTTCTTTCTCCACTTGCATTTCTGTTTCCTTAGCAGTATCTTTACAAGAGTACTTTTTTTTATATTTTAATGCAGTTTAATTTACCAATTTTTCCTTTATGGCTCATACCTTGGGTATGCAAAGTAAGAAATCCCTACCCCCTTGAAGGTAACAGAGATTTTCTCCTATGTTTCTTCATTTTATTCATTCCTCCTGTTTTCTTTTAAATTTGTACACTTTTAGCTTTTTTCATTTAGGTCTGTGACCCATCTCGAGTTAATTTCTTGTTCTTAGTATGAGGTAAAGTTGGTGCTGTTGTTTTTCCCCCATAAGGATATTCAGTTATTCCAGCACTTTTTTTTTAAAGACTTCTCTTTGTTCCCTTGGTACTTTTGTGGGAAAAAAAATTGACCATCTTAGTGTGGGTCTATTTCTGGACTCTGTTCAGTTTCATTGATGTATGTATCTGTGTCTTCACCAATACCACACAGTTTTAGTTACAGTAACTTTATATATCTTGAAATCAGATAGTATAATACCTCCAGTTTTGTTATTTTCTAAAGTTGTTTTTGACTATTCTAGGACTAGAATTTCTACACAGTTGCTTATTGGAACTTTGATGGGATTGTATTTATTTTCTTAAAGGCTCACCTACAATGTGTTGTAAAGCTTCTGAAAGTAAGTAATGACTTGTCAGTTTTAATTGACATTACTCTGGTTATGAGTGAATATGAGGATCTTTTGTTATGTTTGAGGACTGTTTTTCTTTGAACTGATTTTTTTTCATTTTTCAAATTTTTTTTATTATACTTTGAGTTCTGAGGTACATGTACAGAACGCGCAGTTTTGTTACATAGGTATACACGTGCCATGGTGGTTTGCTGCACCCATCAACCCATCACCTACATTAGGTATTTCTCCTAATGCTGTCCCTCCCCTAGCCCTCCACCCGCCGACAGGCTCCGGTGTGTGATGCTGCCCTCCCTGCGTCCATGTGTTCTCATTGTTCAACTCCCACTCATGAGTGAGAACATGTGGTGTTTGGTTTTCTGTTCTTGTGTTAGTTTGCTGAGAATGATGGCTTCTAGCTTCATCCATGTCCCTGCAAAGAACATGAACTCATCCTTTTTATGGCTGCATAGTATTCCATGGTGCATATATGCCACACTTTCTTTATCCAGTCTGTCATTTGTGGACACTTAGGTTGGTTCCAAGTCTTTGCTATTGTGAATAGTGCTGCAATTCACATACGTGTGCACGTATCTTTATAGTAGAATGATTTATAATCCTTTGGGTATACACCCAGTAATGGGATTGCTAGGTCAAATGGTATTTCTAGTTCTAGATCCTTGAGGAATCACCACACTGTCTTCTACAATGGTTGAACTAATTTATACTTCCACCAACAGTGTAAAAGCATTTGTATTTCTCCACATCCTCTCCAGCATCTGTTGTTTCCTGACTTTTTAATGATCACCATTCTAACTGGCATAAGATGGTATCTCATTGTGGCTTTGATTTGCATTTCTCTAATGACCAGTGATGATGAGCTTTTTTCCATATGTTTGTTGGCTGCATAAATGTCTTCTTTTGAGAAGTGTCTGTTCATATCTATTACCCACTTTTTGATGGGGAGAAAATTTTTGCAATCTATCCATCTGACAAAGGGCTAATATCCATAATCTACAAAGAAATTAAACAATTTTTTTTCCTTTTTCTAATGGTTATCCCTCCCGCTTCAATTTATAGACCTCTTCATATACATATATATATATGAGAGATTAGCCCTTATCTGTGATACAAGTTATTTTCTCCCGGTTTGTTATTTATCTTTTGGCTTTGTGTTGACATTTACTTCACAAAACATATTTGTACATACTATGTTATCAGACTTATCTTGATACTAGATTTTGATTCATGGAGACTTTCCCACTCCCACATTTTATATTTTTCCAAATGACTATCCATTTGTTACAACACCATTTACTATAAAGTAGAATTTTTTCCCAGTTAGTTGGGATGTTACCTATATAATAAACTAAATTTTTGTATGTATTTTGGTTTATTTCTAGACTTTCTATTCTGTTCCATTTGCCTGTCTTTCAATTCACATACCAGTACAACACATTTTTAACTATAGAGACTTTATAGTATGTTTTAATATTTGGTAGAGCTAGTTGCACAGCTTTTCCTATACATTGTCTTCTAGTAGTTTTATAGTTTCAGGTATTAGATTTAAGAATTTAATCCGAATGGCTGGGCACAGTGGCTCACGCCTGTAATCCCAGCACTTTGGGAGGCCGAGGCAGGCAGATCACGAGGTCAGGAGATCGAGACCATCCTGGCTAACACAGTGAAACCCTGTCTCTACTAAAAATGCAAAAAATTAGCCAGGCGTGGTGGTGGGTGCCTGTAGTCCCAGCTACTCGGGAGGCTGAGGCAGGAGAATGGCGTGAACCTGGGAGGCAGAGCTTGCAGTGAGCGGAGATCATGCCAGTGCACTCCAGCCTGGGTGACAGAGCGAAACTCTGTCTCAAAAAAAGAAAAAGAAAAAAAAAAGAATTCAATCCATTTTGAGTTGATTTTGTACATGGTATAAGAGTCTAATTTCATTCTTTTGCATGTATAATCCAGATTTCTAAACTCCATTTATTAAAGACACTATCTTTTCTCCCATTGTGTGTTCTTGGCATGTTTGTCAAAAATCAATTGGTGGTAAATGTGTGGGTTTATTTTGGGGCTATCCATTGTCTGTCTTCCTTTGGTCTATGTGTCTGTTTTTATAGCAGTACCATGCTGTTTTGATTACTATAGATTTGTAATATATTTTGAAGTCAGGAAGTATGATGCCTCCATTTTGTTCATTTTCCTCAAAAATGTTTTAGATATTTGGGGTTTTGTGGTACAATAAAAATTTTATGATTTTTAATCTATTTCTTTGAAAAGTGTCATTGGGATTTTGATAGGGATTGCATTCAATCTGTAGATCACTTTTGGTAGTATGGACATTTTAACAGTATTGTTTCAATCCATGAACATGGAATATCTTTCTTTTTATTTGTGCCTTCAAGTTCTTTCATCAATATTTTATGATTTTCAATATACAGGTCTTTCACTTCCTTGGCTATATTTGTTCATAAGTATTTTTCATAGCTATTGTAAATACAGTTGTCTTTTTTATTTCACTTCAGATGGTTTAATGCTAATGTATAGAAACTTTTTTTTTTTTTTTTTGAGACAGTTCGCTTTTGTTTCCCAGGCTGGAGTGCAGTGGCGAAATCTCGGCTCACTGCAACCTCCGCCTCCCAGATTCAAGCGATTCTCCTGTCTCAGCCCCCCAAGTAGCTGGGATTACAGATGTGTGCTACCATGCCTGGCTAACTTTGTATTTTTAGTAGAGATGGGGTTTCACCATGTTGGTCAGGCTGGTCTTGAACTTCTGACTTCAAGTGATCCAATCGCTTCAGCCTCCCAAAGTGCTGGGATTACAGGTGTGAGCTACCATGCCTGGCTGAAACTATTATTTTTGTATGTTGACTTTATATCCTGTAACTTTATTGTATTTTATTAGTTCTAGCAGTGTTTTCACTGACATTTTAGGGTTTTCTATACATAATATCATGTTATCTGCAAACAGGAACCATTTGGCTTCTTCTTTTCCAATTTGGATGGCTTCTCTTTCTTTTTTTGCCTGATTGCTCTGGCTAGGTCTTCCATTACTATATTGAATAGGAGTGGTAAGAGTGGACATCTTTGTACCTTTCCTGAGATACTTTTGGAAAAAGCTTTCTGTTTTTTACTCTTGTGTATGATATTAATGGTGCGCTTGTCATATATAGTCTTTATTGTGTTGAGTTACATTCCTTCAGTGCCTAATATGGTTAGAGTTTTTATCATGAAAGGATATTGAATTTTGTCAAATGCTTCTTCTGCATCTGTTGAGATAATATATGGTCTTTGTCCTTTATTCTGTTAATGTGGTGTATTAATATATACTTGCATATGTTGAACCATCCTTGGATCTCAAAGATAAGTCTCACTTTATCGTGGTGAAGGAATGATCCTTTTAATATGCTGTTGAATTCAGTTTGCTAGTATTTTGTTGAGGATTTTTGCATCTATGTTCATCAGGGATATTAGCCTGTAATTTTTTTTTTTTTTTGAGATGGAGTCTCACTCTGTTGCCCAGGCTGGAGCGCAGTGGCATGATATCAGCTTACTGCAACCTCTGCCGCCTCCCAGGTTCAAACAATTCTCTTGTCTCAGCCTCCCAAGTAGCTGAGATCACAGGCATGTGCTACCATGCTCAGCTAATTTTTGTATTTTTAGTAGAGATGGGGTTTCACCATGTTGGCCAGGCTGGTCTCAGACTCCTGCCCTGCTCATCTCGGCTTCCCAAAGTGCTGGGATTACAGTCATGAGCCATCATGCCTGGCCAGCCTGTAATTTTCTTGTATGTCCTTGTCTGGCTTTGGCGTCACGATAGTGTTGGCTTCATAAGATGTGTTTGGAAATATTTTTTCTTCAACTTTTTGGAGTTTGATAAGGATTGGTCTTATTTCTTCTTTAAATGTTTTGTAGAATTCAGCCCAGAAGCCATCTGATTCTAGGCTTTTCTTTAATGGGAGACTTTTTATTACTGATTCAATCTTTTTTTTTAATCAGTCTATTTGTTATCAGTCTGTTATCAGTCTATTTTATCAGTCTGTTTGTTATCAGTCTGTTCAGATTTTCCTTTTCTTTGTGATTAATACTTGGTAGGATTAATACAGGTAGGAATTTTTTCATTTCTTCTAGGTTATCTAATTTGTTGACATAATTGTCATCATAGTCTCTAAAGATAATTTGTATGTCTGTAGTATCCATTATAATGTCTCCTTTTTTATTTCTGATTTTACTTGAATCTCCTCTCCTTTTTTATTAGTTATTCTAGCTAAAAGTTTGTCTGTTTTATCTTTTTCACAAGTTTTGTTGATTTTTTTTCTATTGCTTCTCTAGTCTCTATTTCATTTATTTCTGCTCTGATCTTTATTTTATCCTTGCTTCTGTGAACTTTGTGCTTAGTTTGTCCTTGTTTTCCTAGTTCCTGGTTTTCTAGTTTCCAATTCTAGTTCCTATACCTAGTTTCTAGTTATAATGTTAGGGTGTTTGAGATCTTTCTTCTTTTTTGATGTAGATGTTTATTGCTATAAACTTCACTCTTAGAACCATTTTTGCTGTATACTATATATCTTACATATTTTTGTATGTTGTGTTTCCGTCTTCATTTGCCTCAAGATATTTTTAAATGTTCCCTTTAATTTCTACATTGACCCATTGGTTGTTTGGAAGAATATTGTTTAATTGCCATATGCTTCTGCATTTTCTGAAATTCTTACTATTTTTGATTGTGGCTGGAAAAGTTATTTGAAATGGATTTCAGGCTTCATAAATTTATTAAGATTTATCTTGTGGCTTAACATATGAACTCTCCTGGAGAATGTTCTGTGTGTGCTTGGGAAGAATGTGTACAATTGACCAATTGACCCCCCATATCTGTGTGTTCTACATCCACAGATTCAACTGTGGGCCAAAAATAAAAAAATAATAATAAAAATAATAATATGACAATAATACAAATAAAAAGCAATACAGTGTAACAAATATTTATATAGATTTTATATTAGGTACTATGAGTATCTAGAGAAAATCTGAGGCATAAGGAGTATGTGTGTAGATTATATGCAAATACTACACCATTTTATATAAGACATTGAGCATCCATGGATTTTGTTATCCTCAGGGGTCTAGAACTAGGCATTAGCATTGTGCCTAGTTGGGGTTTACCTGTAGCCTGTGTCCACTGGTGCCAGCCTGGAGGCTGGGTGTATGGTTGCTAGCCCAGAAGCTAGGTCTGTGAAGAACTGGGTCCTGGAGCCATGTTAGGACCTGTGTTCACAAGGCTTGGCACAGGGAAGGCCTGGGCCCTGTGTTTGCAGGTGCCTGCCAGGTGTTTGAGCCCAGGTGTGCCATCCTTGTTCTGGGATGGGGCTGAAGCCCAGGGCCAATGGGGCCTGCCTAGTGCTTGGGTCAGCCTAGTGCAGGGGCAGGACCGGAGACCAAGTCCACCAGGCTGAGCTGGAACCTGGGACTGCAGAATCTGGCCTGACATTAGTATGGGCTTGGAGGCTCAGTTTGCTGATACTAGCCTGGCAATGGGTAAGCCCGGAGCCTGTATCCATAGGGGCCAGCCTGGCAGCTGGGTCTACCAGGTAAGCCCAGAACCTGGAGCTGTGAGATCTAGCCTGGTGCTAGGGCAGACGTGAAGGCTCAGTCCCCGACTTATTTTCTTGATGTTAGGTTAGATTTTGATGGGCAGAAATTTTAGATTTTGATAAAGCCCCTTTTTTATGGTTTGTGTCCTTAGTATCCATTTTAAGAAATCTCTGCCTACCCCAAGGTCAGAAAGATATTCTGTAGTAATATTAGAGATTTAAAGTATCTTATGTTCATCTTATGTCATATTCAGAAAAATTGCTTGTAGGAGTAGTTGACTATAGCATTTTGTTATTTTTTTTCCAGAGAGGATTCATTTTTTATCTTAGGCAGCTGTCAGTACTTGCAATCTTGGGAGCGCCCTCGTCCAGTATCAAGGATTGAGATTATTTGAAGCCGGGATTTGTAGAAGCTAAAAGCATTGAGATTATTTGCAGTCCCAGGGAAGGTCAATCTCCTTTAGGTTCCTCCTTACTTATAAAGTCAAGTCCTAATCTAATCCCTTCCATTCTTGGCTCTGAATTCCAGCTCTCTTTCTCATAGCCCCAAGAATTTAAGTCAGATATTCATGGTCACACAGTTGTGAAATCCCACATGGTAGTGGTACGATTTCAACCTAGGCAGTCTAACTTCAGATCCTGGGTTATTAAAAGGAAACTTCCATGTCACCCCTACCATGAGGGATGAGTTTCATTTGTTTTGCTTCCCATTGTACACCTACACCTCACATGATATGTAGTAAGTATTCAGAAAATATTCATTAAATATAAGAATGAACCTGCTCTTAGTCCATTTGGGATACTATAGCAAAATACCACAGACTATGCAGCTTAAAAACAGTAGTTTATCGCTCACAGTTTTGATGGCTGTGCAGTCCAAGATCAAGGTGGCAGCACATTCTTTGTCTAGTGAGGACCCCTTTCCTGGTTGGCCTGTCTTTTCTTTGTGTCCTCACATGGTGGAAGGAATGAGGGATCTCTGTGGGGCCTCTTTTATAAGGGAACTCATCCCATTCTAATACCTCTCTAAATCCCCATTTTTTATTTTTATTTATTTATTTAATTTTTTGAGATAGAGTTTCACTCTTGTTGCCCAGGCTGGAGTGCAATGGCGCAATCTCAGCACACTGCAACCTCCGCCTCCCTGGTTCAAGTGATTCTCCTGCCTCAATTCTCCTGCCTCAGCCTCCCGAGTAGCTGGGATTACAGGCGCCCACCACCAGACCCGGCTAATGTTTTGTATTTTTAGTAGAGACAGGGTTTCACCATGTTGGCCAGGCTGGTCCAAACTCCTGACCTCAGGTGATCCACCCGCCTCGGCCTCCCAAAGTGTTGGGATTACAGGCATGAGCCACTGTGCCCGGCCCCTAAATCCCCACTTCAAAATACCTTGACCTTGGGTGTTAGGATTTAACATATGAAGTCAGGGGAACATAAACATTCAGTTCATTGCAAATCTGTTCCCCTTAGCAATACTATTAGTGGTAGTTACTTCCAATCTGATAGATTATTGAATAGCATTTTGGGCTTATAGTTGTGCTGTGATTTTATATACTGTTTTGTTGCTTTGCCATTGGTGGTGACTTACTTGTTTTTTGTTGTTTTTAAATTAGTATTTCCATGGGGATTGGGAAAGCTACTGGCAAGATTTACCTGGAAACTTGCATCAACAACTTATTGATCTTTATTTTGTGGTTGGTATTTTATTCATATTAGAATCTCCATAGATGTTGACTAAATTAAAAATGTAGGTTGGGAGGCTGAGGCGGGCGGATCACTTGAGGTCAGCAGTTCGAGACCAGCCTGGCCAACGTGGTGAAACCCCATCTCTACTAAAAATACAACAATTAGCCAGGCGTGGTGGCGGACGCCTGTAATCCTAGCTATTCAGGAGGCTGAGGCAGAAGAATCACTTGAACCCGGGAGGAAGAGGTTGCAGTGAGCTGAGATTGCACCACTGCAGCGTGGGTGACAGAGTGAGACTCTGTCTCAAAAAAAAAAAATAGGGATAAACAACTTCTCAAATATTTTAAATCTTTATATTTCTTATTTTAAATATTAAATATTTCTTTAAAGCTTGATTATAAAATTAAGTAATTTAAATTTAAGTGATGTGCTTGTCTAAAATTTACACATCATTAGATAATCTTTTCTTTTTAAAAAATCTTTACTCCCTCCATAGAGTTGAACTTCCTCTCTTTTTAGAAGAATGGATTTCTTGGAGTCCAAAAAATTTATGGTTCTTCTCTGGAAGAATTTTATTTTAAAGGTAAGTTGAACTACCTATAGGGTTATTACAACAGCTCAGAGGCCACAGGGGAAAATTCTGACAGCTTGATCCTTGAATTTCAATTTTTACTGTTTTACTTTTCTCAGTACAAAGGCTAGGTTATCTCTTCCAAATATAGAGTTCTCACAGAGAGAGATTAATAGCAGGATGTTATGTAGAAAGGAGAAAAAAGTCTAGGAAACTGCTGCTATTATAGAGTAAAGCTGTGTTTTTGGCAATCTATATATTCTTTTATGAAGTATCTTTTATCTTAATATGAAAGAATTACAGTTATACACAATACAGGACTATTCAGCCATGAGAAAGAATGAGATCCTCTCATTTGCAACAACATCGATGGAACTGGAGGTCATCATGTAAAGTGAGATAAGCCAGGCACAGAAAGACAAACTTTGCATGTTCTCACTTATTGGTAGAAACTAAAAATTAAAACAATTCAACTCATGGAGATGGAGAGTAGAAGGATGGTTAACAGAGGCTGGGAAGGGGTAGCTTGGGGTAGGTAAGGGGGAAGTGGAGATGGTTAATGGGTCCAAAAAAATAGAAAGCATGGATAAGACAGTATTTGCTAGCACAACGGAATGACTAGAGTCAAAAATAATTTGATTGTACATTTAAAAATATCTAAAAGAGTGTAATTGGATTGTTTGTAACACAAGGGATAAATGCTTGAGGGAATGGATACCCAATTTACCTTGATGTGATTATTATGCATTGTGTGCCTGTATCAAAATATCTCATGTAACCCTTAAATACATATACCTGCTATGTACCCATGAAAATTAAAAATTAAAAAAAATTCAAAAATGAACTTGCAAAGTTAATGACCTCTTAGGGCAATTAACATAATCTTTTTTCTTCTTCTTCTAGAGGCGGCGATGTATTGCTTTAGTTGTGGAAATGGTCCTCACATTTCTGTTTAGTGCTGTACTTTTGGCAACACGCTCTGTTATTGTTATAAAGAAGAATGGACCTTTCGATTTTGCTGCTCAGCCTGTCGACGAAGTGCCTTCCTACATCACAGCTTCCTTAATTTCTCCTTCTCCTTTGGAATTGGCTTACGTGCCTTCCAGAAGTACTGTGGTGCAGGGTATTATTGAAAAGGTGAAAATGGATTTAAACCCCCAAATGAAAGGTTAGAAATTAACATTTTCTGAAAAAACATACAGAATTACTAAATCGATTTAATGAAGACATACTTACAACCTTATTAACTGGTTCTTAACCTCCCAAGTAAAACATCGTTGAGATCCTCATACTAAGTATAAATATTATGGACTTTGTTAAACTTGAAAGTTAAATTTATATAAAATATTTTGTTCATAGAGCCCAGAACAAATAGTAATATTTCAAAATGAGATGACCAATTATTATTATTATTCTAAGTTGTTATCCAGTTTTGTGATACTGTTTTTTCTATCTGGTGTGCTTCTTGAACCTGGGTAAGTATACCTCCAGGGGTGTGTGATTTTGTGCCACAGGTCAGTGGTCAGTTATTTAAAACAATGTTTTATATTAAAATGTGATGTGAGTAATATAGGAAGGCTTTAGAAAACACTCAAGCTATGTAGAATTATTTCAAAATCCCTCAGTCTCTCACTTAACTTCATATTCCTGGATCAGTTTCTTACCTCTTTCTCTTAGAGGTAAATACTGTCAGAAGTTTAGGTCGGCCGGGCCCAGTGGCTCACACCTGTAATCCCAGCATTTTGGGAGGCTGAGGTGGGCAGATCACCTGAGGTCAGGAGTTCAAGACCAGCCTGGCCAACATGGCGAAACCCCATCTCTACTAAAAATATAAAAATTAGCCAGGCATGGTGGTGTGCACCTATAGTACCAGCTACTCGGGAGGCTGGGGCATGAGAATCACTTGAACCCAGGAGGAGGAGGTTGCAGTGAGGTGAAATTGTACCACTGCACTCCAGCCTGGGTGACAGAGTAAGACTCTGTCTCAAAAAAAAAAAAAAAAAAAAGTTTGTGGGCGTCTCCCTAGCATACCTCTCTCTACACATGTGTGTGCGTGTGCACACACACACACACAGAGTCAGGCAACTTTTCCATCTTTTTTTGTCTTTCAACAGATATGAGAGTCCTTGGGAGTAGATGCCATCTCAATGCATTCTTTTTTGTTGTTTGCTTTTTTTATCAAAGCATTCTTATTGTAAAATAAAGACTGAAACAGGAGAATATGAAGTTCCCAGTAATTTTTAAATTCTACAACAAAAATATCCCAACAAATTTAAAGTCTATTATGGGTTACTCCAACAGTCGGTTTGGGTTACTCAAAATATTTTCTGATTTCCACTCTGATGTCTTCTTTGATGCATGGAATTTAAAAATTTTTAGAAATGTGTTGCTGAACTTCCAAACACTGGGGACTTCTTGTTATCTTTCTGTTGTTGATTTCTGTTTTAATTTCCTTTCATCAGAGAATATACTCAATTCCAGTTCTTTGACATTTTGAGAATTGTCTATGACTAGTACATGGTATATTTTGATAAATGTCTTCTATGCATTTGTAAAAACTATGTGTGCTGTAGGTTTTGCTTCTGGTGTTCTATAAATGCTACCTAGGCAAAGTAGGCTAAGTGTCATGCTTTTCAAGTCATCTGTATTCTTTTTTTTTTTTTTTTTTTTGTCTGCTTATTATATCAGTCATTGAAAGAAGTACCTGAAATAATACCTGGTTTCCAATCAGGTATTATTAGGATGAAATAGGTTATATATTGTATATATTAATTTTTTTTTTCTTGAGACGGAGTCTTGCTCTGTCACCAGGCTGGAGTGCAGTGGCGCGATCTCGGCTCACTGCAACCTTCCACCTCCCAGGTTCAAGCGATTCCCCTGCCTCAGCCTCCCAAGTAGCTGGGACTACAGGTACCTGCCACCACGCCTGGCTAATTTTTTGTATTTTTAGTAGAGACGGAGTTTCACCATGTTGGCTAGGATGGTCTGGATCTCCTGACCTTGTGATCCACCCCCTCAGCCTCCCAAAGTGCTGGGATTACAGGTATGAGCCACCGTGCCTGGTCTATATATATTAAAATTTATACAATTTTAAGATATTGAAATTTCCAACTGAGATTTAGCTATTTTTCTATTTGCTTATTTATTTTGAATTACAGTTCATGTGATCTTTCCATTGAATAATTTTAAAAACAATATTTTTCAGTTCTGGAATTTCCATTTATCTCTATTTTGAATAGGTTCCAGGTCTCTTGGAAAATGTACCATTTTTAAGTTTATTAACCATATCAACCGTAGTTACTTTAAAATCTCTGCCAGGAAGTTCTGGTATCTGGATTACTTGTTTATCTTTTTTTTTTTCTTTTATGCCATTGAGTTCTATTTTGTAACATGCCTTGTATATTTTTATCAAATCCAAGATGTTGCAGATGAAAAATTTTGAAGGCTCTTGGGGATATTTCTTTATCCAAAGAGGGTTAAATTTTCTTTTGGATCATTATTAGAGTACTGGTAACTTCCCCTGCCCCCACTGAAGGCTGGTTTTAGCTTCACTAAAGACTGCCCTACTTCTGTTTTCTGTTTACTTCTGGGCATAATCCTGGTCCTAGTGCATGATTGATCCTTACTCCTAAGGCATGACCATTCCATGATTTCAGCTGAAAGTCGGGGGTTCAAGAAGGCTCCTTACCTGTGGGGCTTGAACTCCATCCTCTGTCTCCCCAGCCTGGTGCTGCTGCTGAAATCACTGCTCAGCATTTTTGCCCTCCAGCCACTGTCATCTACCTGCCTGTACTCACTTGGAAGACTAGAAGTTCATACCCAGGCTTTCGCCCCTCTTCCTGGATACACATAGTTAATTAAGGCAGCTGACAGGCAAAGATGAATACCTGGGCTGGGCGCAGTGGTTCACACCTGTAATCCCAGCACTTTGGGAGGCAGAGGCAGGAGTTCACAAGGTCGAGAGATCGAGACCATCCTGGCTAACATGATGAAACCCTGTCTCTACTAAAAATACAAAAAATTAGCCAGGCGTGGTGGCGGGTGCCTGTAGTCCCAGCTACTCGGGAGACTGAGGCAGGAGAATCGCTTGAACCCAGGAGGCGGAGGTTGCAGTGAGCCAAGATCGCACCACAACACTCCAGTCTGGGTGACAGAGCAAGACTCCATCTCAAAAAAAAAAAGAGAGAGAGAAATAAAAAGATGAATACCCAGGGAAAACATTTTAGATATCTGAGGAGATCAGGAACAATGAAAGGAAGAAAGAAAATGGAACCTCCTATACCAGGAGAAGCAGAACTAGTGTAACTACTGGAGGGGTGAGGAGAAGAGCTGCCCAGGCGTCTGGAGTTTCAGCTGGGGTTCAGCTCTGCCCCATCACCCCAGGCTGAGGCATTTGCTTTCTTATGCATGACCATGATGGAAAGAACAACTATCCCCAGTCTAGGCTTTCAGGACATGGTTACATGTTTATGTGTGTTTAATGCTCTCCTTATTGGGGCTAAGCAAGTTGGGTATATATTGGAATGAAAAAAGTTGAAAGTTAGATTCTTTTAGGGTTGGGTTTTTTGTTTGTTTTGTTTTGGCCAGGTCACTAGGATTGAAGGTGGGAGAGACAAATGAATTGAAGAATTGGAAGAGTTATTGAAGACATAGGTCCTGGAATCTAAACTGGAAAGGAAACGAAGTTAGGAAAAGAATGATTTCAGATGTCAAGTGATGGGAATGTAAAATGGCTCTTGATCAAAGACCTCTGAAGCTACACATCATATAACCAGTGCACCACCAGCTCCACACATCAATATATTTCTACAGCAGTTTCTCTAGGACAATGGTCCCCAACCTTTTTGGCACCAAGGACCAGTTGCATAGAAGACAATTTTTCCACAGACCGGTGGCGGAGGGATGGTTTCAGGGTGATTCAAGCACATCACATTTATTGTGTACTTTATTTCTATTATTACATAGTAATATATAATGAAATCATTATACAACTCACCATAATGAAGAATCAGCAGGAGCCCTGAACTTGTTTTCCTGAAACTAGGCAGTCCTATCTGGGGATGGTGGGAGACAGTGACAGATCATCAGGCATTAGATTCTCAAAAGGAGCTTGCAGCCTAGATCCCTTACATACGTAGTTCACAATAGGGTTTGTGCTTCTGTGAGAATCGAATGCCTCCACTGATCTGACAGGAGGCAAAGCTCAGTTGGCAATGCAAGTGATGGGGAGCAGCTGTAAATACAGATGAAGCTTTGCTTGCTCACCGGCCGCTCACCTCCTGCTGTGTGTTATGGTTCCTAACAGGCCATGGACCGGTACCAGTCCACAGCCTGGGGGTTGGGGACCCCTGCTGTAGGACAAACCAAAATAAACAGTATACTTCCTCACTCGGAAAATGGAAATAATAATAGTGTCTTATTTATAGGGTAGTTGTGTATATATGAAGTATTTAGAGCAGTTCTCAGCACATAGTAAGTGCTCAGTAAATACTAGATTTATTGTTCAGCCAGGTGCAGTGGCTTATGCTTGTATTCCCAGCACTTTGGGAGGCTGAGGTGGCTGAATCATGAGGTCAGGAGATTGAGAGCAGCTTGTCCAACATGGTGAAACCCCGTCTCTACTAAAAACAGAAAAATTAGCTGGGTGTGTTGGCGGGTACCTGTAGTCCCAGCTACTCTACTACTGAGACCAGCCTGACCAACATGGGTAAACCCCATCTCTACTAAAAATACAAAATTAGCCAGACGTGGTGGCGCATGCCTGTAATCCCAGCTACTTAAGAGGCTGAGGCAGGAGAATCACTTGAACCTGGGAGGTGGAGGTTACAGTGAGCCGAGATCGTGCCACTGTGATCCAGACTGCGCGGCAGAGCGAGACTCCATCAAAAAAAAAAAAAAAAAAAGACTGGATTTATTATTATTATAGGAAACACAGCTTTCTGCTCTGCCACCATCTGTGCTGAGTATCACCATAAGGCCAGCCTGCCAGTGACTATTTGGAAGAGCTGTAGCATCTAGCAATACTTCCAACGTGTCTTCTGTTTCCCAAATAATAATACAAAATATGAAACAAAATGAACAGTAGAGGAAACATTTTGAACGGGAAACTATGTCTATCTCCTCTGTAAACCTGTCCATTTGAAATTTGGATTACTGCTTCTTGGATTCATTCAAGGCAATGGAAATAACCAAACTTTCTGCCTTCAACTACCTGGTCCAAGGAAATCAATCCTGTCTTTCCTCTCTAATCTTAATCTTCCCACCTGGATCTTGTGGTTTTAAGCCTGCCTAGTCATAAAGGACAACTGCAAATATTTCAACTTTATTGGAACTCAAGAGCATTCTGGGTTTGTTCTTTGTGATTCTTCCCTTTTATTTCACTTCCACCTAACTTTTAACCTTTTTTTTGAGATGGAGAAGTGTCATTCTGTCACCCAAGCTGGACTGCAGTGACCCAATCTCGGCTCACTTGGCAACCTCCACTTCCCAAATTCAAGCAATTCTCCTGCCTCAGCCTCCTGAGTATCTGGGACTACAGGCACCTGCTATGACACCTGGCTAATTTTTTTGTATTTTTGTTAGAGACGGGGTTTCACCATGTTGGTCAGGTTGGTCTTGAACTCCTGACCTCAAATGATCCACCAGCCTCTGCCTCCCAAAGTGCTGGGAATACAGGCGTAAGCCACTGCGCCTGGCAACTTTTAACGTTTGATGGTATATTCCATTTCCAGCATCTAGCTCTTACATTTTGATATTATGTTCTATTTCCAGCTGTGTCCCTTTTTTTTTTTTTTTGAGACGGAGTTTCACTCTTGTTGCCCAGGCTGGAGTGCAATGGTGTGATCTCGGCTCACCACAATCTCTGCCTTCCAGGTTCAAGTAATTCTCCTGCCTCAGCCTCTCGAGTAGCTGGGATTACAGGCATGCACCACCACGTCCAGCTAATTTTGTATTTTTAGTAGAGATGGGGTTTATCCATGTTGGTCAGGCTGGTCTCAAACTCCTGATCTCAGGTGATCCGCCCGCCTCGGCCTCCCAAGGTGCTGGGATTACAGGCGTGAGCCACCGTGCCCAGCCTACTTTTTTTATTCTTAAGAGTGGACTTAGTTTTACCAGCTTTGATGATTTGAATTCTCTGAGGCCCTTGTCTGCTCCTGCTCCTGACCAACTCGTGTAGGTTCCCCTCTGATTCCAGCCCCCAAGAAGCTACTTTCAGCTTTGAAATTTATGTGCCAGCTTTGCCTACCCCCTGAGAAAGGGAGATTAGATCAGGCGCTTTGCATCTGGTATTTTGCAGTTTTACCAAAAGTGATGATTATGACCCCTCAGCATAATTTCATAGCCACCAACAATGTTCTTAGGTTTGGATAGCAATCCAAATATACTTTAAGCTACCACCAGATTAAACTCTCTTAAGAAAGTAGAGTTGACTGTCATTATTTGTGGATTCTGAATTTGTGAATTCAACAACTCACTAAAATTTATGTGTAACTCAAAATCAGTAACTGTTTCACTTTTTAGGTCATTTGCAGACATGCAGGGAGTGGCAAAAAATTTTGAGTTCTCCAAGGGTGGTTTCCAGCCTTGGCCAGGTCAAACAAGATGACACCCTGTCCTGTATGTCCTGTTTCAACCCTCATACTGCAAACAAATATTCTTGACTTGATATAGTTAGTGCCTTTTTTTTTTTTTTGCATCTTTGTTCTTTATGTTGGTGATTTTGTTGTTTAATGTCACCCGCAGGCATAGTGCTGAAGTACTGTCTCATGTTCCTAAGTGCAAAAGGGCTATGATTATGTCTTTTTTTTTTTTTTTTTTTTGGAGACAGATTCTTACTCTGTTGCCCATGCTGGAGTGCAATGGCGTGATCTCGGCTCACTGCAACCTCCACCTCCCCCAGCTCAAGCCATTCTCCTGTCTCAGCCTCCTGAGTAGATGAAACTACAGGTGCACACAACCACGCCCAGCTACAGTTTTATATTTTTAGGAGAGATGGGGTTTCACCAAGTTGGCCAGGCTGGTCTAGAACTCCTGATCTCAAGTGATCTGCCCACCTTGGCCTCCCAAAGTGCTGGGATTACAGGCATGATCCACCGTGCCTGGCCCTGATTATGTCTTTTGGAGAAAATATCTATGTTAGAGAAGCTTAATTCAGGCATGAGTTATACTGCTGCTGGCCGTGAGGTCAGTGTTCGTGAATCAACAGTATGTATTAAATAAGGTGTCTTTAAACAGAAACACCCCAAAAAACGGGTCGTGTATTGATCAGTTGATGAAAATGTGACCAGAGGCTTGCAGGAAACTAATTTTGTATTTTCCCTAGGAGTAATCTTTCAGTATTCCCTAACTGAAGTGTCTGTGATGACTTTATAGAACATAACCAAGAATGATGAAAATGGATGGTGTCCAGGATGGGAACATAACATGTACAGCATCAGCACTTTCATATGAAAGTCTCCCAACAGCGCAGGTGCAGCTGTACGCTCCACCAGTACACAGGGCACATTCAGTTCAAGAGCTGAGGTCGATACGGTGTAGACCCTGTAATTATAGGGAAGCCGCCACTTTTGTTTGCCAGAATTTGTGCAAAGTCCTACTTACTTTCTTCTCAAGCCAAGTGTAGTCTCTAGACGAGATATATGGCAGCAAACAATGTTGATGATGAGTTCCAGGCACTGCTAACATTCTATATTTTTAACTCAGCACATACCTAGGCACAGTGCTGCCAGAGAGTAAACTCATAGTTATCTTAGTGGGTACACCTGGATCCAGGAAAATAGGATTTATGTTTGCTATTTACCCTTTCCTCACAATAATAAATCTGCAGATTTTTTTTTTTTTTTTTGAGACAGAGTTTTGCAGTTGTCGCCCGGGCTAGAGTACAGTGGTGCGATCTTGGCTCACTGCAACCTCTGCCTCCCAATTTCAAGGATTCTCCTGCCTCAGCCTCCCAGGTAGCTAGGATTACAAGCATGCACCACCACGCCCAGCTAATTTTTTGTATTTTTAGTAGAGATGGGGTTTCACCATGTTGGCCAGGCTGGTCTTGAACTCCTGGCATCAAGTGGTCCACCCGCCTCTGCCTCCCAAAGTGCTGGGATTACAGGTATGAGCCACCATGCCTGGCCAAAATCTTCAGTTTTATATCAAAATGTATCATCAGTGACAGTCCCTAAGGGCAATCACATGTTTTTCTGACACCGTAGTTGTATCACAATATATCACAACTATTAGCATTATGGACTAGAAAAGCAGTACATTTACTGTTTTTCAAAACTAATTGGACTATCCTTGATACCTACCATCCCCAGCCTGTTTGAGATGCAGTGAGGGGCTCAGGCTGGTGCCAAAATCTTGGACACACCCTCAGCCATGATTAGCGGCAAGCACAGATCAAGCCTTGTCCTGGTGTGTGTCCTTGGGTTCTTTGAAGCTGTTGAGTGATTTAGAAGAACATTGGCAGCCAAGTATAAGCTGGTCATATGGAGTCACACATGAAGCTGAGAGATGTCTGATTCATCTCATAATGAAAGCTGTTACTCTCATCAAAATTTCATCAACTTTGGGAAATGATTATGTTGCTGACTGGAGATCAACATGGAAATCTGGGTATAAAAAGCAGTCAGGGAGGCTGGATCCTTTCTTCCAGTGGCTGCCTCAAATCCAGCAGGCCCTTGAATAATGTCATTTTGTCCAACGTCATTTTGTTATAACTTTGATGGGAAAAAAGAAATTGATTCCCAGCCCGGGCTGTTGTCAGTGTGGAGCTTGCATGTTCTCTCTGTATCTGTGTGGGTTTTCTCTGGGCATTCCAGTTTTCTCCTGCATCCCAAAGATGTGCACTTTAGGGGAATTGGCGTGTTGACATTGTCCCAGTCTAAGTGAGTGTGAGGTGTGCGTGACTGTGCCCTGTGATGGCATTCATCCAGTCTAGGGTTGGCTCTTGCCTTGTGCTAGTCTAAGCTGCAGGGACAGGCTCTGGCCACCTGCGACCCTGAACTGGAATAACTATCTAAATCATTATTTTACTTGTGTTTGTTAATCTGTCTTAAACGTATATATGGCTCACATTATTTATTTCAATGTTTAATATTAGAAGTGTTTTGGTATTTATTTAGATGTTTGGTGATGTTTTTCTGACCCCTGAAAAAAGAAAACAGTAATATACAATAAAAACTCAACTCTTTTTTTTTTTTAATTTTTTTCAGAAACAGTCTTGCTCTGCTACCCAGGCTGGGGTGCAGTGGTGCAATCATAGCTCACTGTAATCTCAAACTCCTGGGCTCAAGTGTTCCTCCCACCTCAACCTCCCAAGTAACTGGGATGATACATGTGGGCCACTACTCCCGGGCTAATTTTTTTTTTAATTTTGTAGAAATAGAGTCTCACTATGTTGGTCAGGCTGGTCTCAAACTCCTGGCCTCAAGCAGTCCCCCTGCCTCAGCCTCCCAAGTGCTGGGATTACAGACATGAGCCACCATGCTGGCCCTTAACTCTTGTTTATATCAATTAGATTATGGCAAAGTTAGTTTCATTATACATCATTTCACTTACAGTTTCCAAGAACCTATTGATGATGACAAGTGAGGGCTTACAGTACATGTCTTGGAGATAAATCATTGTGAATGCACCGTCACCTCTCAGGCTAAATAAATATTAACTCAGGAACACCAGAATCCGGGTCAGTTCCAGAATCTGACCTCATTCTTCCCTCTTCCCTTTGGATAAAGCTGTTTGTTTGTTTGTTTATGAGAACTATAGGAATGCCTCATTTTTATGCAAATATAAAGCAAGTGCCCAACCACCGCATTCACCTAAATGCAGATGTTTTGGAGGCTCAAAACTCAAGGGTCTCCACCCAGGATCCATACATACAGAAAAGACACTTGTCCAGGATGGGGGCTAAATCTTTGGAGTTGAGTGTTATGTTTTTATTTTGCTTTGTTTTTCATAGTTTTTTGTGCAAAAAATGAGTGGAGCAAAGTAGCTGAGGGAACTGACTGTATGCGAGTCTTTTTGAGATTCAGAACTAGTGATACGTTGGAGTCCAGGTGACAAGTATGGCAGGGAGTGGAAACCCTGTTGAGAGACGGGGACTTGAGAAGCATGGAATAGTAGTACCTTTGGTGAGGATGTTGATGTTCTCTCAAGCTATTCCATCTACACTGGCAAAGATGAGGCTCCCGATGGAAGCTTTTGAGAATCAGACAGTTGGGGATTTGCTGCAGGAAGAGTTGTGACAATCAAGCCATTTAAATCTTAATAATAAAACCACATGATATTTCATTTTCCCCTGCAGGCTTTTGAAGCCTTTGATATCCTGTTTACATCAAACACGTTTACTCCTAAGAAAATCTTTAGTGTATACAATTCCACATACAGGTATTTTAAATGACTAACTACTTTGGCTTAGAAGAGTACAAATGACGCCCCAGTCTTTTAAAATTTCAATTAGATTAAGTTTAATCTAGGCTAAATTCATTGATTGATCACCTCAAATATTGAAACATAATTGCCTCAAATATTGAAACAATAAAGTAGTATTGTTCCTTAATTTCTTAGTATTTTCTATAGTAGAGATTCTCTTATTGTAGGATTTTGAATAAATTTCATGGGTGGTTTCTTTTCTTTTGAGTGGAGTTTTGCTCTTGCTGCCCAGCTTGGAGTGTAATGGCGTGATCTCGGCTCACTGCAACCTCTGCCTCCTGGGTTCAAGCAATTCTCCTGTCTCAGCCTCCTGAGTAGCTAGGATTACAGGTGCCCTCCACTATGCCTGGCTAATTTTCGGTATTTTTAGTAGAGACGGGGTTTCACCATGTTGGCCAGGCTGGTCTTAAACTATTGACCTCAGGTGATCCGCTTGCCTCAGCCTCCCAAAGTGCTGGGATTACAGGCATGTGTTGCGGGAAGTCAGGGACCCCCGAACGGAGGGACCGGCTAAAGCCATGGCAGAAGAACGTGGATTGTGAAGATTTCGTGGACATTTATTAGTTCCCCAAATTAATACTTTTATAATTTCTTATGCCTGTCTTTACTGCAATCTCTAAACATAAATTGTGAAGATTTCATGGACACTTACCACTTTCCCAATCAATACCCTTGTGATTTCCCATGCCTGTCTTTACTTTAACCTCTTAATCCTGTCATCTTGTAAACTGAGGAGGATGTATGTCGCCTCAGGACCCTGTGATGATGGTGTTAACTGCACAAATTGTAGAGCATGTGTGTTTGAACAATATAAAATCTGGACACCTTGAAAAAAGAACAGGATAACAGCAATGTTCAGGGAACAAGAGAGATAACCTTAAACTCTGACCACTGGTGAGCCACGCGGAACAGAGCCATATTTCTCTTCTTTCAAAAGCAAATGGGAGAAATATCGCTGAATTCTTTTTCTCAGCAAGGAACATCCCTGAGAAAGAGAATGTGTCCCTGAGGGTAGGCCTCTAAAATGGCCCCCTTGGGTGCGGCCATCCTTTATGGTCGAGCTGTAGGGATGAAATAAGCCCCAGTCTCCCATAGCGCTCCCAGGCTTATTAGGACAAGGAAATTCCTGCCTAATAAATTTTGGTCAAACCGGTTGCTCTCAAACCCTGTCTCCTGATAAGACGTTATCAATGACAATGGTGCCCGAAGCTTCATTAGCAATTTTAATTTTGCCCCGGTCCTGTGGTCCTGTGATCTGGCCCTGCCTCCATTTACCTTATGATATTCTGTTACCTTGTGATACACCAGGTGTCTCTGTGGTCTCCGTGACCCACACCCTGTTCGTACACTCCCTCCCCTTTGAAAATCCCTGATAAAAACTTGCTGGTTTTGCGGCTTGTGGGGCATCACGGAACCTACCGACATGTGATGTCTCCCCCAGATGCCCAGCTTTAAAATTTCTCTCTTTTGTACTCTGTCCCTTTATTTCTCAACCCGGCCGACGCTTTGGGAAAATAGAAAAGAACCTACGTGACTATCGGGGGCAGGTTCCCCAATAGGCATGAGCCACCTCGCCCAGGCAGATCTGTTTTTTATTTCCCTTTAAGATGGAACTTCCCTTTTTTTTTAAAATTATACTTTAAGTTCTAGGGTACATGTGCACAACATGCAGGTTTGATACATAGATATACACATGCCATGCTGGTTTGCTATACCCATCAACTCGTCATTTACATTAGATATTTCTCCTAATGCTATCACTCCCCCAGCCTCCACCCCCTGACAGGCCCCGGTGTGTGATGTTCCCCACCCTGTGTCCAAGTGATCTCGTTGTTCAGTTCCCAGCTATGAGTGAGAACATGCAGTGTTTGGTTTTCTGTCCTCGTGATAGTTTGCTGAGAATATGGTTTCCAGCTTCATCCATGTCCCTGCAAAGGACATGAACTCATCCTTTTTTATGGCTGCATAGTATTCCGTGGTGTATATGTGCGACATTTTCTTAATCCAGTCTATCATTGATGGACATTTGGGTTGGTTCCAAGTCTTTGCTATTGTGAATAGTGCTGCAATTAACATACATGTGTATGTGTCTTTATAGTAGCATGATTTATAATCCTTTGGGTGTATACCCAGTAAATGGGATTGCTGAGTCAAATGGTATTTCTAGTTCTAGATCCTTCAGGAACTAGTGGTTTTTTGAAAAGATCAACAAAATTGATAGGCCACTAGCAAGACTAATAAAGAAGAAAGGAGAGAAGAATCAAATAGACACAATAAAAAATGATAAAGGGGATATCGCCACTGATCCCACAGAAATACAAACTACCGTCAGAAAATATTATAAACACCTCTACGCAAATAAACTAGAAAATCTGGAAGAAATGGATAAATTCCTCCACACATACACCCTCCCAAGACTAAACCAGAAAGAAGTTGAATCTCTGAATAGACCAATAACAGGCTCTGAAATTGAGGCAATAATTAATAACTTACCAACCAAAAAAGTCTTCCACACTGTCTTCCACAATGGTTGAGCAAATTTACACTCCCACCAACAGTGTAAAAGCATTCCTATTTCTTCACATCCTCTCCAGCATCTGTTATTTCCTTACTTTTTAATGATCACCATTCTAACTGGTGTGAGATGGTGTCTCATTGTGGTTTTGATTTGCATTTCTCTGATGAGCAGTGATGAGCATTTTTTCATGTGTCTGTTGGCTGCATAGATTCTTCTTTTGAGAAGTGTCTGTTCATATCCTTTGCCCACTTTTTGATGGGGTTGTTTATTTTTGTCTTGTAAACTTTTTTGAGTTCTTTGTAGATTCTGGATATTAGCCCTTTGTCAGATGAGTAGGTTGCAAAAATTTTCTCCCATTCTGTAGGTTGCCTGTTCACTCTGATGGTAGTTTCTTTTGCCATGCAGAAGCTCTTTCGTTTAATTAGATCCCATTTGTCAATTTTGGCTTTTGTTGCCATTGCTTTTGGTGTTTTAGTCATGAAGTCCTTGCCCATGCCTACGTCCTGAATGGTATTGCCTAGGTTTTCTTCTAGGGTTTTTATGGTTTTAGGTCTAACATTTAAGTCTTTAATCCATCTTGAGTTAATTTTTGTATAAGGTGTAAGGAAGATATCCAGTTTCAGCTTTCTACATATGGCTAGCCAGTTTTCCCAGCACCATTTATTAAATAGGGAATCCTTTCCCCATTTCTTGTTTTTGTCAGGTTTGTCAAAGATCAGATGGTTGTACATGTGTGGTGTTATTTCTGAGGCCTCTGTTCTGTTCCATTAGTCTACATATCTGTTTTGGTACCAGTACCATGCTGTTTGGCTACTGCAGCCTTGTAGTATAGTTTGAAGTCAGGCAGCATGATGTGTCCAGCTTTGTTCTTTTTGCTTAGGATTGTCTCGGCAATGCGGGCTCTTTTTTGGTTCTATATGAACTTTAAAGTAGTCTTTTTCCAATTCTGTGAAGAAAGTCATTGGTAGCTTAATGGGGATGGCATTGAATCTATAAATTACCTTGAGCAGTATGACCATTTTCACAATATTGATTCTTCCCATCCATGAGCATGGAATGTTCTTCCATTTGTTTGTGTCCTCTTTTATTGCATTGAACAGTGGTTTGTAGTTCTCCTTGAAGAGGTCCTTCACATCCCTTGTAAGTTGGATTCCTAGGTATTCTATTCTCTTTGTAGCAATTGTGAATGGGAGTTCACTCATGATTTGGCACTCTGTTTGTCTGTTATTGGTGTATAGGAATGCTTGTGATTTTTGTACATTGATTTTGTATCCTGAGACTTCGCTGAAGTTGCTTATCAGCTTGAGGAGATTTTGGGCTGAGACGATGGGGTTTTCTAAATATACAATCATGTCATCTGCAAACAGGGACAATTTGACTTCCTCTTTTCCTAATCGAATACCCTTTATTTCTTTCTCCTGCCTGATTGCCCTGGCCAGAACTTCCAACACTGTGTTGAATAGGAGTGGTGAGAGAGGGCATCCCTGTCTTGTGCCAGTTTTCAAAGGGAATGCTTCCAGTTTTTGTCCATTCAGTATGATATTGGCTGTGGGTTTGTCATAAATAGCTCTTATTATTTTGAGGTACATTCCATTAATACCTAGTTTGTTGAGAGTTTTTTTTTTATCATGAGGGGCTGTTGAATTTTGTCAAAGGCCTTTTCTGTATCTACTGAGATAATCATGTGGTTTTTGTCACTGGTTCTCTTTATGTGATGGACTATGTTTATTGATTTACGTATGTTGAACCAGCCTTGCATCCCAGGGATAAAGCCGACCTGATTGTGATGGATAAGCTTTTTGATGTGCTGCTAGATTTGGTTTGCCAGTATTTTATTGAGGATTTTTGCATTGATGTTCATCAGGGATATTGGTCTAAAATTCTCGTTTTTTGTTGTGTCTCTGCCAGGCTTTGGTATCAGGATGATGCTGGCCTCATAAAATGAGTTAGGGAGGAGTCCCTCTTTTTCTATTGATTGGAATAGTTTCAGAAGGAATGGTACCAGCTCCTCATTGTACCTCTGGTAGAATTTGGCTGTGAATCCGTCTGGTCCTGGACTTTTTTGGTTGGTAAGTTATTAATTATTGCCTCAATTTCAGAGCCTGTTATTGGTCTATTTAGAGATTCAACTTCTTTCTGGTTTAGTCTTGGGAGGGTGTATGTGTCGAGGAATTTATCCATTTCTTCTAGATTTTCTAGTTTATTTGCATAGAGGTGTTTATAATATTCTCTGACGGTAGTTTGTATTTCTGTGGGATCAGTGGCGATATCCCTTTATCATTTTTTATTGTGTCTGTTTGATTCTTCTCTCCTTTCTTCTTTATTAGTCTTGCTAGTGGCCTATCAATTTTGTTGATCTTTTCAAAAAAACAGCTCCTGGATTCATTGATTTTTTTGAAGGGTTTTTTGTGTCTCTATCTCCTTCAGTTCTGCTCTGATCTTAGTTATTTCTTGCCTTCTGCTAGCTTTTGAATGTGTTTGCTCTTGCTTCTCTAGTGCTTTTAATTGTGATGTTAGGGTGTCGATTTTAGATCTTTCCTGCTTTCTCTTGTGGGCATTTAGTGCTATAAATTTCCCTCTACACACTGCTTTAAATGTGTCCCAGAGATTCTGGTATGTGTGTCTTCATTCTCATTGGTTTCAAAGAACATCTTTATTTCTGCCTTCATTTCATTATTTACCCAGTAGTAATTCAGGAGCAGGTTGTTCAGTTTCCATGTAGTTGAGCGGTTTTGAGTGAGTTTCTTAATCCTGAGTTCTAATGTGATTGCACTGTGGTCTGAGAGACAGTTTGTTGTGATTTCTGTTCTTTTACATTTGCTGAGGAGTGCTTTACTTCCAATTATGTGGTCAATTTTAGAATAAGTGCAATGTGGTGCTGAGAAGAATGTATATTCTGTTGATTTGGGATGAAGAGTTCTGTAGATGTCTATTAGGTCTGCTTGGTGCAGAGCTGAGTTCAAGTTCTGGATATCCTTGTTAACCTTCTGTCTTGTTGATCTGTCTCATATTGACAGTGGGGTGTTAAAGTCTCCCATTATTATTGTGTGGGAGTCTAAGTCTCTTTGTAGGTCTCTAAGGACTTGCTTTATGAATCTAGGTGCTCCTGTATTGGGTGCATATATATTTAGGATAGTTAGCTCTTCTTGTTGAATTGATCCCTTTACCATTATGTAATGGCCTTCTTTGTGTCTTTTGATCTTTGTTGGTTTAAAGTCTGTTTTGTCAGAGACTAGGATTGCAACCCGTGCTTTTTTTTGTTTTCCATTTGCTTGTTAGATCTTCCTCCATCCCTTTATTTTGAGCCTCTGTGTGTCTTTGCACTTGAGATGGGTCTCCTGAATACAGCACACTGATGGGTCTTGACTGTTTATCCAATTTGCCAGTCTGTGTCTTTTAATTGGGGCATTTAGCCCATTTACATTTAAGGTTAATATTATGTGTGCATTTGATCCTGTATGATGTTAGCTGATTATTTTGCCCGTTTAATGGCTGCAGTTTCTTCCTAGCATTGATGGTCTTTACAATTTGGCATGTTTTTGCAGTGGCTGGTACCAGTTGTTCCTTTCCATATTTAGTGCTTCCTTCAGGAGCTCTTGTAAGGTAGGCCTGGTGGTGACAAAATCTCTCAGCATTTGCTTGTCAGTAAAGGATTTTATTTCTCCTTCACTTATGAAGCTTAGTTTGGCGGATATGAAATTCTGGGTTGAAAATTCTTTTCTTTAAGAATGTTGAATATTGGTCCCCACTCTCTTCTGGCCTGTAGGGTTTCTGCCAAGAGATCTGCTATTAGTCTGATTGGCTTCCCTTTGTGGGTAACCCAGCCTTTTTTCTCTGGCTGCCCTTAACATTTTTTCCTTCATTTCAACCTTGGTGAATCTGACAATTATGTGTTTTGGGGTTGCTTTTCTCAAGGAGTATCTTTGTGGTGTTCTCTGTATTTTCTGAATTTGAATGTTGGCCTGCCTTGCTAGGTTGGGGAAGTTCTCCTGGATAATATCCTGAAGAGTGTTTTCCAACCTGGTTCCATTCTCCCCATCACTTTCAAGTACACCAATCAAACATAGATTTGGTCTTTTCACATAGTCCCATATTTCTTGGAGGTTTTGTTCGTTTCTTTTTATCTTTTTTCTCTAACCTTGTCTTCTCACTTTATTTCATTAATTTGATCTTCAGTCACTGGTACCCTTTCTTCCACTTGATCGAATCAGCTATTGAAGCTTGTGCATGAATCGTGAAGTTCTCGTGCCATGGTTTTTAGATCCATCAGGTCATTTAAGGTCTTCTCTACACTGTTTATTCTAGTTAGCCATTCGTCTAACCTTTCTTCATGGTTTTTAGCTTCCCTGCGATGGGTTCGAACGTCCTCCTTTAGCTTGGAGAAGTTTGTTATTACCGACCTTCTGAAGCCTACTTCTGTCAACTCGTCAAAGTCATTCTCCATCCAGCTTTGTTCCATTGCTGGCGAGGAGCTGCGATCCTTTGGAGAAGAAGAGGTGCTCTGATTTTTAGAATTTTCAGCTTTCTGCTCTGGTTTCTCCCCATCTTTGTGGTTTTATCTACCTTTGGTCTTTGATGTTGGTGACCTACAGATGGGGTTTTGGTGTAGATGTTCTTTTTGTTGATGTTGATGCTATTCCTTTCTGTTTGTTAGTTTTCCTTCTAACAGTCAGGACCCTCAGCTGCAGGTCTGTTGGACTTTCCTGGAGGTCCACTCCAGACCCTCTTTGCCTGGGTATCACCAGCGGAGGCTGCAGAACGGCAAATATTGCTGCCTGATCCTTCCTCTGGAAGCTTCATCCCAGAGGGGCACCCAACTATATGAGGTGTCTGTTGGCTCCTACTGGGAACTGTCTCCCAGTTAGGCTACACAGGGGCCAGGGACCCACTTGAGGAGGCAGTCTGTCCATTCTCAGAGCCCAAACGCCATGCTGGGAAAACCACTGCTCTCTTCAGAGCTGTCAGACAGGGACGTTTAAGTCTGCAAATGTTGTCTGCTGCATTTTGTTCAGTGAAGTCCTGCCCACAGAGGTAGAGTCTAGAGGCAGTAGGGCTTGCTGAGGGGCAGTTTGAGCTTCCCAGCCGCTTTGTTTACCTACTCAAGCCTCAGCAATGGCGACACCCGTCCCCCAGCCAGGCTGCCACCTCACAGTTCCATCTCAGACTGCTGCGCTAGCAGTGAGCAAGGCTCCATAGGCATGGGATCCGCCGAGCCAGGCACGGGAGAGAGTCTCCTTGTCTGCCGGTTGCTAAGACCTTAGGGAAAGTGCGGTATTTGGGTGGGAGTTTCCTCTTTTTCCAGGTACAGTCTGTCATGGCTTCCCTTGGCTAGGAAAGGGAAATCCCCTGACCCCTTGTGCTTCCTGGGTAAGGCGACACCCTGCCCTGCTTCAGCTCACCCTCCATGGGCTGCACCCACTGTCCAACCAGTCCTAATGAGATGAACCCGTCTTCTGCATCTATCATGCTGGAAGCTGCAAACTAGAGCTGTTCCTATTCAGTCATCTTGGAATGGATCAGCTAAGATGGAACTTTCAAAACACTGTTTTTGATAAAGGAAGCATCCTTTATCCCTTGGTTTACTTAAATGTATTATAACAATTCATTATGATTTTAAACTTGTGGTCAAATTTTTTTAAACCCCTAGCACTTTTATGCACTCCAAGTATCCATTAGTTCATTATGCCAATGTTTCAGCAATAGTGTTTTGAAATTTATTAACAATATTTTGATAGCCTTTTATCCATGTAAAATAGTATCCCATTTTACATGTAGGAAGAGCTAACATATATTTTGCTCTTATATGGACAACTAGCATATTAGACTTTTGTCTCTCTACAGTTCTAGGCTTTTCCTCAGAAGAAGAATTTGAAGATTACGTTAAGCAAATAAATAACTCTAAAAACGTTCTGGCTGCTATTGTTTTTGACCATGACTTCAAAAATAGCAGTGATCCCCTGCCATTGAAGGTGAGAAAGTTTTATGCAGAAACCTCATATTTCTACTTCTGGTCTCCAGAGATTTAATGAGGTAGAGGTATTGTTCGTTATTCCATTTTGTAAGTGGAGAGACCATAGCTTTCCCGAGATCATAGTGCTTATGTGTGGTAGAGCAGGGATTGGAATCCAGATCTAACTAACTTCAGTGTCTGTGCATTAATTTAGCCAGTGCTTCATGCTGATGAGGAAGGAATTGTATTCACCACCTACCAGGCTTTATTCACAAACTGGACTCATAGGAAACACTGACAATTGTGGACATTGCCTGTGCCATTGTATCTGGTAGGGCAACTGGCTGTAGCCCTACAGATGATGGTAAAGAAAATGCACATTTCCTGGGACAAAATGCCTGATGCAATAAATAAAACATACGCATCTTCATTAGCAGGGAACACAACATGAAATATTTCCTTTTCCTTTTGAGTGAATCTCATAATCTCTCTTCTAATTATAAATAAAGAAAATAACTCTAGGGCTTAAGCAGGCTGAATCAAAATTAGAACATCTGCAAACACCAAGGAAGATTCTGATAATAACTCCCCAAGGAGGAGAAGCAAGGACAGTGCTTTGAACTTGGGGTCTCTGGTGTTGAGTAAAATAACCAAAGTACAACATATAGATATGCCCAGAGCCAAAATTCTGCATTTAGGATACAGATGATTGTCAATGGAACAAAAAAGTAAGGAAAACTGCCAGATTTTAACTAGGGTAATAGGTATCCTTTCATTCCACCCCATAACTTCCTCCATATAGGTCAATGTCCCTCAAGATGGTGACTCATTGTAAACTGATGCTGATCTAGGCTCAATGGTGTACACTGGACTTGGCAATTTAAATTTAAATTGGTGCAATTGGAAACTTCACCTCTTCTGTCTGGCGTGGTCTCCCTCGCCCTGCCCTATATTTGGCTTGCACATGCTTACCTTGTGCACCTGCTGCTGTGACTTTGTCTGTGTTGCCTCTTATGACCACACGTACCCCTTCCTTCCTACATCCTTCCATGAATACCTTAACCATGTGTCTATCACTGAGTTTATACTACAATGTAAATCTGTAATGTTTCCTCAACTAGAATTTGAGCTCCTTGAGGAATAGGGCCTGCCTCCTTGAACATGGAATAAGTCCCTAAAACTTTTGTCTTGATAACTGAGTATATGAATATTCATCCAGACGTATGGCCTCTGCCTGTCCCTCCTACTCTTCCTGATTTCTGTGGTCTGAGCCTTCTGACTTTTGACAACTCTTGGTCCATTTGCTGCCTTTTTTTTTTTTTTTTTGAGACAGAGTCTCACTTTGTTGCCCAGGCTGGAATGCAGTGGTATGATCTTGGCCCACTGCAACCTCCACCCCCCGGGTTCAAGTGATTCTCCTGCCTCACGTCTGAAGTAGCTGGGATTACAGGCACCCGCCACCACTCCTGGCTAATTTTGTATTTTTAGTAGAGACAGGGTTTCACCATGTTGGCCAGGCTAGTTTCGAACTCATGACCTCAAGTGATCTACCCGCCTCAGTCTCCTAAAGTGCGGGGATTACAGGTGAGAGCCACCGTGCCTGGCCCGTTTTTTGTCTTTTAAAGTTAGTTAACCTCAGCATGATGTATCTTGACGTTTACTCAGTTCTCCAAAATTAGTACTACCTTTTCATTTAATAATTAGATTATACAACACTCCACACTGAGATCTTATCACATTCCTCCTCCATGCTCATATCAGAGTCTTCCTTATGTTATCATTGCTTTTAAGAGAAGAGATTTTCCTCTTAGAACACTACACTTGACTGACATAAAGGGAAGGAAAATTAATAATGCCTTTTGGTACATTTCATTTTAGTATGCAGCCAGCTGTCTGTTTAGGGAAAAAACATTCATAATTATGTAAAAGTTACCGCATATTTTCTTACCACAAGCCTGCAGTATACATCTAAGTGTTGCTGACACCTCAATAAAAAATTTCGCAAAATTAACAGAGGATAGATTTAAAGGAGGTGGGCTTGAGTTTAGATGTAGTCAGAGCATGGGTGCCTTAGGACAAATTTTCTCTCACTTCCGGATGTTCAGAATATACTTCAGCCTCATCAGGCAGTCTACCTCAAAATCACATATTCCCAGTTGTACTTTAACTTTCTTTTGTTTCTGATGATTCTTTAATTAGTTTTGGGTGGGGGGGAGTTCTTTGATATTGATTGTTTCTTATTGCTCCTTCTAGGTAAAATATTACCTGCGTTTTAATAATGAAAAGAAGAGCAATATGCTGTACAGTATTTATGAAGAAGAAGGCTGGTTGACAAATTTTCTCTTTCCACCTGTCCCTTCGTTGGGACCCAGAAACTGTGATGAAAATGGAGGGAGTCCTGGTAAGCAGATCTTTATTCTTTTTTTTTTTTTTTTAGAATTATTTTATTATTATTATTATTATTATTATACTTTAGGTTTTATGGTACATGTGCGCAATGTGCAGGTAAGTTACATATGTATACATGTGCCATGCTGGTGCGCTGCACCCACTAACTCGTCATCTAGCATTAGGTATATCTCCCAGTGCTATCCCTCCCCCCTCCCCCCACCCCACAACAGTCCCTGAAGTGTGATGTTCCCCTTCCTGTGTCCATGTGTTCTCATTGTTCAATTCCCACCTATGAGTGAGAATATGTGGTGTTTGGTTTTTTGTTCTTGCGATAGTTTACTGAGAATGATGATTTCCAATTTCATCCATGTCCCTACAAAGGACATGAACTCATCATTTTTTATGGCTGCATAGTATTCCATGGTGTATATGTGCCACATTTTCTTAATCCAGTCTATCATTGTTGGACAATTGGGTTGGTTCCAAGTCTTTGCTGTTGTGAATAATGCTGCAATAAACATACGTGTGCCTGTGTCTTTATAGCAGCATGATTTATAGTCCTTTGGGTATATACCCAGTAATGGGATGGCTGGGTCAAATGGTATTTCTAGTTCTAGATCCCTGAGGAATCTCCACACTGACTTCCACAAGGGTTGAACTAGTTTACAGTCCCACCAACAGTGTAAAAGTGTTCCTATTTCTCCACATCCTCTCCAGCACCTGTTGTTTCCTGACTTTTTAATGATTGCCATTCTAACTGGTGTGAGATGGTATCTCATTGTGGTTTTGATTTTCATTTCTCTGATGGCCAGTGATGGTGAGCATTTTTTCATGTGTTTTTTGGCTGCATAAATGTCTTCTTTTGAGAAGTGTCTGTTCATGTCCTTCGCCCACTTTTTGATGGGGTTGTTTGTTTTTTTCTTATAAATTTGTTTGAGTTCATTGTAGATTCTGGATATTAGCCCTTTGTCAGATGAGTAGGTTGCAAAAATTTTCTCCCATTTTGTAGGTTGGCTGTTCACTCTGATGGTAGTTTCCTTTGCTGTGCAGAAGCTCTTTAGTTTAATGAGATCCCATTTGTCAATTTTGGCTTTTGTTGCCATTGCTTTTGGTGTTTTAGACATGAAGTCCTTGCCCATGCCTATGTCCTGAATGGTAATGCCTAGGTTTTCTTCTAGGGTTTTTATGGTTTTAGGTCTAACATTTAAGTCTTTAATCCATCTTGAATTGATTTTTGTATAAGGTGTAGGGAAGGGATCCAGTTTCAGCTTTCTACATATGGCTAGCCAGTTTTCCCAGCACCATTTATTAAATAGGGAATCCTTTCCCCATTTCTTGTTTTTGTCAGGTTTGTCAAAGATCAGATAGTTGTAGATATGTGGCATTATTTCTGACGGCTCTGTTCTGTTCCATTGATCTATATCTCTGTTTTGGTACCAGTACCATGCTGTTTTGGTTACTGTAGCCTTGTAGTATAGTTTGAAGTCAGTTAGTGTGATGCCTCCAGGTTTCTTCTTTTGGCTTAGGATTGACTTGGCGATGCGGGCTCTTTTTTGGTTCCATATGAACTTTAAAGTAGTTTTTTCCAATTCTGTGAAGAAAGTCATTGGTGGCTTGATGGGGATAGCATTGAATCTGTAAATTACCTTGGGAAGGGCAGAGACACAACAAAAAAAGATAATTTTAGACCAATATCCTTGATGAACATTGATGCAAAAATCCTCAATAAAATACTGGCAAACAGAATCCAGCAGCACATCAAAAAGCTTATCCACCATGATCAAGTGGGCTTCATCCCTGGGATGCAAGGCTGGTTCAATATACGCAAATCAATAAATGTAATCCGGCATATAAACAGAACCAAAGACAAAAACCACATGATTATCTCAATAGATGCAGAAAAGGCCTTTGACAAAATTCAACAACCCTTCATGCTAAAAACTCTCAATAAATTAGGTATTGATGGGACGTATCTCAAAATAATAAGAGCTATCTATGACAAACCCACAGCCAATATCATACTGAATGGGCAAAAACTGGAAGCATTCCCTTTGAAAACTGGCACAAGACAGGGATGCCCTCTCTCACCACTCCTATTCAACATAGTGTTGGAAGTTCTGGCCAGGGCAATCAGGCAGGAGAAGGAAATCAAGGGTATTCAATTAGGAAAAGAGGAAGTCAAATTGTCCCTGTTTGCAGATGACATGATAGTATATCTAGAAAACCCCATCATCTCAGCCCAAAATCTCCTTAAGCTGATAAGCAACTTCAGCAAAGTCTCAGGATACAAAATCAATGTACAAAAATCACAAGCATTCTTATACACCAATAACAGACAAACAGAGAGCCAAATCATGAGGGAACTCCCATTCACAATTGCTTCAAAGAGAATAAAATACCTAGGAATCCAACTTACAAGGGATGTGAAGGACCTCTTCAAGGAGAACTACAAACCACTGCTCAAGGAAATAAAAGAGGATACAAACAAATGGAAGAACATTCCATGCTCATGGGTAGGAAGAATCAATATCGTGAAAATGGCCATCCTTCCCAAGCAGATCTTTATTCTTAATATCCCAGTCATATAGGACGAGCCATTAGGTATTTATACTTCTGTTTCTTTACTCTTGCAGTGCAAGCTGCTTATTTTTAACTTACTATTTTGGTGATTTTTAAATGTGTCCAAAACCCCATATGAAAAATCCTATATACTTGAACAACGTTTTTATTGCCTTTTATCCTTTCCTGGTCGTTACCGTTGTATATCTTTATATTTTCATGTAGCTTAATTGTGAACTTTTGACTTACATGACGTAATGAACATTTGTAGGTACTGACACAGCCTGATTAATTGTAACTGTGTGTTATTCTGTTGGATTGATGAGTGATTTTTAATATAACTATAGTAATTTAAAAATTTCAACTTACTATACAGCCTACCATTTACAAGAATTTAGTGTGGGGGCTTTGCTTTTACCAATAACTTTGCAAATTTACCTTGAGGAAACTATTCAACCAAAGAAATAAACTGATTAACTTAGCATAATTCTTAAAAATTTGTAATGACCTACGTCTTAGGCATGGTAAGTTAATAGTACAAATATAATTTGACAGAACATTGTGCAGTCATTAAAATACTCATGAGATCTTTTTGTAAAAGCAAAGTTCAGAACTGTATTATCAAATTATAGCTATGTTAACTGCATATTCATCAGCGTAAAACTGGGACAGATACCCAAATATGAAAACAATTGCTGTGTTAGGGTGGCAGAATTGTGATGCATGTTATTCTCTTTAAAAATAATTTCAGGCCAGGTGTGGTGGCTCACACCTGTAATCCCAGCAATTTGGGAGGCCGAAGTAGGTGGATCACTTGAGGTCAGGAGTTCAAGACCAGCCTGGCCAACATGATGAAACCCTGTCTCCAATAAAAGTACAAAAATTAGCTGGGTGTAGTGGCGGGCACCTGTAATGCCACCTACTTGGGAGGCTAAGGCAGGAGAATCACTTGAACCTGGGAGGCGGAGGTTGCAGTGAGCCAAGATCACGCCACTGCACTCCAGCCTGGGCAACAGAGCAAGACTCTGTCTCAAAAAAAAAATTAATAATCATAATAATTTTCAAATATTATTTTTCCAGTCATAAAATTTGAAATGAAATCTTATGCCTCTTCCAAATTATGTTACTTCATTATAACCTTTGTCTACTAGTAAGAAAACATTAAACCCAAATTGTGGAACATTCTCCAAAATGGCTGACCAATATTCTTAAAAACTCTCATGGTCATGAAAAACAAGGAAAGAATGAGAAACTTTAGCAGCTCAGAGGAGACTATGGAGATGTGACAGCTAAATGCAATGCAGCATTCTGAATGGGATCCTAGAACAGCAAAAAAAAAAAAGACATTCGGGAAAAACTGGTAAAACATGACGAAACTCCGTTTCTACAAAAAATACCAAAAAAAAAAAAAAATTAACTGGCACAGTGGCATGTGCCTGTAGTCCCAGCTACTAGAGAGGATGAGGCGAGAGAATTGCTTGAGCCCAGGAGGTGGAGGTTGCAGTGAACCTAGATCGCGCCACTGCACTCCAGCCTGGGCAACAGAGTGAGACATTGGCTCCAAACAAAAACAAAAACACAAAAAACCTCAGCATGCTATTTTAGAGAAATTGACAAGTTTATTCTAAAATTTACATGGAAATGAAAAGAATCTGGGTTGGGAACAGGCCCCCAAATCTGGCCATAAAGAAAATCTCTGCAGCACTGTGACATGTTCGTAATGACCATGACGCCCACGCTGAAGGTTGTGGGTTTACCGGATTGAGGGCAACGAACACCTAGCCCACCCATGGCGGAAAACTGCTTAAGACATTCCTAAGCCACAAACAATAGCAAGCGCGATCTGTGCCTTAGGGACATGTTCATGCTGAAGATAACTAGCCAGACCCATCCCTTTATTTTGGCCCATCCCTTTATTTCCCATAAGAAATGCTTTTAGTTAATCTATAATCTATAGAAACAATGCTTATCACTGGCTTGCTGTCAATAAATATGTGGGTAAATCTCTGTTCGAGGCTTTCAGCTCTGAAGGCTGTGAGACCCCTGATTTCCCACTCCACATGCTATATTTCTGTATGTGTGTCTTTAATTCCTCTAGTGCTGCTGGGTTAGGGTCTCCACGACCGAGCTGGTCTCGGCAGATCTGAGTTAGGAAAAATAATCTTGGGAAAGAACAATGTCAGCGGACATATTCTGCCTGATTTCAAGATTTTTTGTAAAACTATAGTAATTAAGACGTTGTCATATAGGTGTGAGGATGAACAGATAGACCAACAGAAAGAATAGGATGTCTGGAAATATACACATATGGTCGCAGGGTTTTCTACAAAACTGCAGTATGATTCACTGGGGAAAGAAAATCTTCTCAACGACTTTTGCTGGAGTAACTTGGTATTCCTATGGAAAGAATGAATCTTGATCACTTCCTTACACCCTACACAAAATTAATTAATTTAGGATGATCCTAAAGCGAAAATGATAAAGCTTCTGTGGCAACATTGATGAGAATATCTTTATGATTTGATGGTAGGCAGTGATTTGTTAGGGCACAAAAGGCACTTTTGAAAAAAATTGAAAAAAGAAGAAATGGATAAATAGGACTTTATCAAAGTTAAATGCTTCTCATATTTAAGACACTATTAAATAAAAAGGCAAGATTGCTAGGGGAGAAAATATGCACAATGTGTGTATCTGACACAGGAAAAGCACTCAGAGTATATCAAGGACCTATGTAAATTAATAGAAAAAATAGTTTTTAGATGTTGTGGCAATGCTAAATTTCTATGCAAGTTTTAAGTCTTTGTCCTTAATTTCTGTGTTCAATTCACGTACTGGTAAGAAACTATTTGCATACTGTCACCAAAGAACCACACTTGGTTTATCACTGGCTATCAGACATCAGCTCATGTATGTCACTCAGCTGTGGCACTTCAGCATCACTCACTGATGTCACTTAGTTGTATGAGCTTCATTTCTCTCTTCAAGTGTCCAGGATACAGAATCAAAGTCTTTACCTATCCAATAATTAATCCAATTCTCACTTATTTAAATTAATTGAAATTGCAGAAAGCAGCTCTCCAATTTCATGCAATATTTCACTTTTGGTAAGCTGGGGGTTAGGATCATTTTAGAAAGTATTATGCATTTGTGTGGCAAAACCATGATAGCTGCTGTGAAATTTAGACTATCAGAAGAGACTCATTACACTTAGCTTTATCTCTGACATACGTTAATTCCCTGTCTTTGTTCAGCTTAGCTGTTTTTTGGTCTATTGTACTTATCAATCTTTGTTTTCTCATGTAGGGTACATCAGTGAAGGGTTCCTGTTTATGCAACACTCCCTGGATAAGGCCATCATGCGGCCAAGCTGCAGAAACGCTGTTTAACAGTGTCAACGTTTTTGTTCAGAGATTTTCCTACCCGTCGTATTACCATGATTTCTTCTCTGTGTTTTCTGGAATTTTCATTCCTTTAGTACTTGTGTCTATCTTCTCTCTGAATCATCTTACCCTTGTTCAATCCCTTGTGTGGGAAAAGGAAAATCGACTGAAGGTAACTCCCCTTTTCTTGTGGTAGATGAAGCTTCTATAGAAAATTCTGAGTGTATGGGGCAAATTTCTGTGGAAGGTTCAATTATTTCTATATGGTCAACACTGATGGATGGTTGTGTTTCAGTAGCAGGCAAGAACTGAGCACTTAGGCTTCTTGGCAATATTATATAACTTTGTTTTTATTAGAATGCTAGGTATAGTTTTCATTTTAGTTCTAGAAGTCTACTTCACAAGAATATTACAGTTAGAATTTAAATGCCAAATGCCCTAAAATCTCTCTGGAATAAAGTAATAATCAACTGGACTCTTGGAATTATATCTAAATGAATTCAGATACAATTCAATTCCTATATTCTATGATGCTGTGATTTTTATTTATTTATTCTTTATTTATTTATTTTGAGACTGAATCTCACTTTGTCACCCAGGCTGGAGTGCAGTGGTGTGATGTCAGCTCACTGCAACCCCCACCTCCCAGGTTAAAGCAATTCTTATGCCTCAGCCTCCCGAGTAGCTTGGATTACAGGTGTGAGCCACCATGCCTAGCTAACTTTTCTTTTGTATTTTTAGTAGAGATGGGGTTTCACCATGTTGGCCAGGCTTGTCTCCAACTCCGGACCTCAGGTGATCCATCTGCCTCGGCCTCCCAAAGTGCTGGGATTACAAGCCTGAGCCACCATGCCCGATCGATGCTGTGATTTTTTAAAATCAAATTTCTGATCCCTGGATTGTTTAAAATATATGACTTCTTATTGTCCCCTCCAGTATTATGTCTTAGCCCAGAATATGTTGTCTTCAAAATCCAGTCATCATCAGCCATTTAACCAATGATTCATTCAATGATTATTTATTTATTCATTATTGACTTATTAAGTATCTACTTTGTTTCAGGGACCCTGATAAATCATAGGTTTGAATCCTTGGCCGTATTACTCATTATCTCTGTAACATGGCATATATAACTTTTCTAGCTTATTTTCTCAGATGTAAGTTGACACTAATAATACCTAACATGCAGGGCCGACTTGATATTGGTGAGATATTACCTGGAAAATTATCACCCTCCAATCACCCAGACCTACTCCTGCAAGGCAGAAATAGGGAAATTCACGTACAGTGTTTTGTACAGTGCCTGGCACATAGCAGGGGCCCAATAACTTTGGGCTTCAGCTATTAGTATCAATGTTCTCTCCATTTCGCTGATCTCTTCTGTATCGTCAAAGGTCATGTCATTTTCTTTCTTTCCTTCATGAGTGGCAACACCACTGTACAGATCAGGTTCATGTTACTTCTCACTAGCTCTTCTCGTCTCCTTACCCACTCACTCACCCACTAATCTACCTCACACATTGTTGCCAGGGTAATTATCCTGTAACACAGATGGCTAGAAATAATTTCAGAAATTGATTTGTTCTATTGTCTGCTGAATAAAATCCATTTAAGCAAAGGGATTTCCTAAGATTTAGCACCTAACTACTTCCTATTTTGTTGTTGTTGTTTACCCCAGTAACTCCCTTTTCTTCCAGCGAAAATGAACGGCTGATTTTCAAGCTTGCTTATGTTTATTTCTTCTGATTGTAATGCCTTTCTTTCTCTTCTCTGATTGGTGAACACAGTTAACTTTCTGCCTTATCCTTCACAGTCGCCATCTCCTTGTTGATGTTTATCTTTAATTCTCAACAATTATTTAATCCTTTTTCCTTGTGTCGCCCAGAGGATGTTATACAGACTTCATTCATATGACTTATGCTATTTATTCTTTAATTTTTTAAATTTAAGCCTGTCATACATACACAGAAAAGTACACAAATCATAAGTGTATGGTTAAACCAATTTATCATAAAGAAAGTAACCCCATTTTGTTACGGCTCTGTTAAGAAATAAAACAAAGCCAGGTGCGGTAGCTCATACCTGTAATCCCAACACTTTGGGAAGCCAAGGCAGGTGGATCATGAGGTCAGGAGTTTGAGACCAGCCTGGCCAACATGGTGAATCCCCAGGTCTACTAAAAATACAAAAATTAGCCAGTTGTGGTGGCACATGCCTGTAATCCCAGCTACTCAGGAGGCTGAGGCAGGAGAATTGTTTGAACCCGGGAGGTGGAGGTTGCAGTGAGCCGAGATCGCGCCACTGCACTTTAGCCTGGGTGACAGAGCAAGACTCTGTCTCAAATAATAATAATAATAATAACACTGCCAGCACTGCAGGTGTCCCCTTGTGTACCCTCCAAATAACTTTTCCAAAAATATACACTAACATGAGTTAACTTTGTCTGTTTTTGAACTTAAAATAAATGGAATCATGCATTATATTATTTTGCATCTGCATGAGTCATTCAATTAAATATGTAGCTATAGTTCATTTATATTAGTTGAGTTCTATGATTCCATAGTATGACTGTATCACAATTTATCTATTTAACTTTGATATTTTCATTTGGATTGTTTGATGATTATTATAAGGAATGCTGCCATGAACATTTTATAGGTGTCTTTTTTGTTGAATGTTACATTGTGTATATTTGCCATTAGTAGATAATGCCAAAGTTTGCCAATAAAATTCTATCAATTTTCCCACCCACTAGCAATGCCTAAAAATTGTTTGTTCCACATCTTCACCAACATTTGGTGTTACCAGTATTTTCTAATTTTATCAGGTCTTGTGAGTGTGTCATGATATCTCATTGCTCTGGATTGTTTAGTTGCCAACCCATTTATCCTGGGAACTGTATTTCCTGGAAAATTCTTCCCCATGTGGCTCCTGTTTGAAGTTGGCCAGAAGCAAAGTGGCATGAGATTTGGGAGACTGAAGTGAAGCAGTAGGCATTACATTCTAAAAGTTGTGTTGGTAAGAGTTGGAGAGAGACAGATTTATGGTTGCAGGTGCGTTCCAGTTTGTCCTCACTCTTCTGGGCACTGTATCGAGCTCTCCTTTGCATGGTGGTTTTAATTGTAATCTTCTTAATTATTAATAAGGCTGAGCATATTATGACGCTTACTGACTATTTGAATATTCTCTTCAATGAAACGTCTGCTCACATCCCTTGATTATTTTTCCCATTCATTACATTTCTTTTTTCTTTTTTTAAGAAATGAGATCTTGGCCGGGTGCAGTGGTTCACGCCTGTAATCCCAGCACTTTGGGAGGTGGAGGCGGGCGGATCACCTGAGGTCAGGAGTTCAAGAACAGCCTGGTCAACATGCTGAAACCCCATCTCTAGTAAAAATACAAAACTTAGCCGGGCATGGTGGTGCATGCCTGTAATCCCAGCTACTCAGGAGACTGAGGTGGGAGAATCACTTGAACCCTGGAGGCAGAGATTGTAGTGAGCCAAGATCACGCCACTTCACTCCAGCCTGGGCAACAGAGCAAGACTCTGTCCAAAAAAAAAGAAAAGAAAAGAAATGGGTTCTTACTTAGGCTGACTGAGACTTTTGGGCTCAAGCAATACTCCTACCTTAGTCTCCCAAATAGCTGGGACTACAGACGTGTGCCATTGTGCCCACCTCTGTTTTTCTGTTTGTTTGGTTTCATTTGGTATTCTTTTTTTCATTTGGAGGTGTAAGAACTTCCAGTGTATTTGAAATACAATTATTTTGGTAGTTGATATGCATTGCAGATATCTTTTCCTAATGCCTTTTACTCTCACAATAGGACCCTTTAATAATTAGAAGTTCTTAATTCTAAAGCTGTTTACCCCATCTTTTTCACTATTTAACACTTTTCAGTCACCTAAATACTTACTTATTTCTCCTGTCTAATTGAAATCTTGCACCCTTTGACCAACATTTCCTCATTTCTTCCATCTCCCAGCCTCTGGCACTCACCATTCTGCTCTCTGTTTCTGTGAGTTTGATTGTTTTTGGTTCCACATATAAGTGAGATTATGCAGTATTTGTGTTTCTGTGCCTGGTTTATTTCTCTTAGCATAATGTCCTCCAGGGTCATCCATGCTGTCCCAAGTGACAGAATTTCCCTATTTTTAAAGCATGAATAAATACCATTTCATATATATATACCACATTTTCTTTATGCCTTCATTTATTTATTTATTTAAATTTTCATTTTTAGTTTTGGGGTACATGTACAGGATGTGCAGAATTGTTACATAGGTAAACATGTGCCATGGTGGTTTGCTGCACAGAGCAACCCATCACCTAGGTATTAAGCCCAGCGTACATTAACTATTTTTCCTAATGCTCTCCCTCCCCACAACACCCCACAACAGGCCCCAGTGTGTGTTGTTCCCCTCCCTGTGTCCATGTATCCATGTGTTCTCATTGTTCAGCTCCCACTTATAAGTGAGAACATGCAGTGTTTGGTTTCCTGATCCTGCATTAGTTTGATGAGGATAATGGCTTCCAGCTCCATCCATGTCCCTGCAAATGACATGATCTCCTTCCTTTTTATAGCTGCATAGTATTCCGTACATATATATGGTGTGTATGTACCATATTTTCTTTATCCAGTCTATCATTTCTATCACTGATGGGCATTTGGGTTGATTCCATGTCTTTGCTATTGTGAACAGTGCTGCAGTGAACATCTGTGTGCATGCATCTTTAAGATAGAATGATTTATATTCCTTTGGGTATATACCCAGTAATGGGATTGCTGGGTCAAATGCTATTTTTGGTTCTAGATTTTTGAGAAATCACCACACCATCTTTCACAATGGTTGAACTAATTTACATTCCCACCAACAGTGTAAAAATGTTCCTGTTTCTTTGCAGCCTCACCAGCATCTGTTGTTTCTTGACTTTTTAATAATGCCCACTCTGACTGGTGTGAGATGGTATCTCATTGTGGTTTTGATTTGCCTTTCTCTAATGATCAATGATATTGAGCTTTTTTTCATGTTTGTTGGCTGCATGAATGTGTTCTTTTGAAAAGTGTCTGTCCATGTCCTTTGCCCACTTTTTTAATGGGGTCATTTGTTTTTTTTCTTGTAAATTTGTTTGAGTTCCTTGTAGATTCTGGATATTAGACCTTTGTCAGATGGATAGATTGCAAAAATTTTCTCCCACTCTGTAGGTTGCCTGTTCACGCTGACGAAGTTTCTTGTGCTGTGCAGAAGCTCTTTAGTTTAATTAGATCCCATTTGTCAATTTTTGCTTTGGTTGCAATTTTTTTATGCCTTCATTTATTGATGGACATCTAGGTTGAGTCATACCTGGACTATTGTGAATAATGCCTCAATTAATGTGAGAGAGCAGATCTTTCCTAAACATATTAATTTTATTTCATTTGGATATATAACCAGATGGGAATACTGGATCATATGGTCATTCTATTTTTAGTTTTCTGGGGGAGCTGCATAAAGTGTTCCGTAATAGCTGTACTAATTTACATTCCCACCAACAGTGTACAAGTATTCACTTTTCTCCACATCCTCACCAACACTTGTTACCTTTTGTCTTTTGCCATTGTAACAAATGTGAGGTGATATCTCATGGTGGTTTTAATTTGCAATTTTCTAATGATTAGTGATGTTGAGCATTTTTTAAAATATGTTGGCCATTTGTATGTCTTCTTTTGAGAAATGTGTATTCAGATGCTTTGCCCATTTTAAATTGTGTTATTTGTTTTATTGCAATTGAGTTGAGTTCCTTACATAACTTGGATGTTAATTTCTTATCAGATGTCTACATTGTAAATGTTTTCCCCCAAGGTTTTCTCTTCACTCTGTGGTTTTTCATGTGTTCGTGTATGTGTGTGAGTTTCCTTTAAGAAACTTTTTAGTTGAGTGTAATCCCATTTGTCTACTTTTGTTTTTGTTTCTGGAGCTATTGGGGTCAAATCCAAAAAAAAAAAATTGTCCAGACCAATGTTATGTGGTTTTCCTTCTAGTAGTTTTATAGTTTCAGGTCTTACATTTAAATCTTTGATCTACTTTGAGTTGATTTTTGTATATGATATGAGATAAGACCAACTTCATTCTTCTGCATATGGATAGCCAATTTTCCCAGCACCATTTATTAAAAAGACATCCTTTCCCCATTGCGTATTATTGGCACCTTTGTCAAAAATCAGTTGATGGTAAATACATGGGTTTGTTTGGGGGCTTTCTGTTCTCTTCTGTTGGTCAACATGTACATTTTTATGGCAGTATCATGCTGTTGACACTGTTTATTATTAGAGACACATTTTCACTTCCAGTTGTAGGATTTCCTTAAGCATTTCTTTTAAGTCCAGTCAGTGGTGAATTCCCTCAGTTTTGCTTATCAAGGAAATTATTTCTCTGTTACTTTTGAAAATTAACTTTGCTGGGTATAGTATTCTTGCCTGATACATTTGTTTTCGTGTTTTGTTTTTTCAGCACTTTGAATATATCATTCTGTTCTCTCCTGGCATGTAAGGTTTCTGCTGAGAAGTCTACCAGTTAGTCTATGGGGATTTCCTTATATGTGACTAGATGCTTTTTCTTGTTCTTTTTAGAATTCTCTTTTTGTCTCTGACTTATTATAGTTGACTACAATGTTCTGTAGAGAAAACCTTTTGGGGATGTATCTACTTGTGGATTTCTGAGCTTTCTGTATCAAGATATCTAAATGTCTTGCTAGACTTGAGATGTTTTGAGCTATTATTTCATTAAATAGGTTTTCTATGCCTTTTGGCTTCTCTTCACCTTCTAGAACACTCAAAATTTGAATGTTTAGTCACTTTATGATGTTCCATATGACACATGGGCTTTGTTCATTCTTTTTATTGTCTTTTCTTTCTTTCTTTGGTCTGACTGGGTAATTTCAGAAGACCTGTTTTCAAGTTCTGAAGTTATTTATCTTGCTTAAGCTAGTCTTTTTTTGTTTTTGTTTTTTTGAGATGGAGTTTCACTCTTGTTGCCCAGGCTGGAGTGCAGTGGCACAATCTCGGCTCACTGCAACCTCTGCCTCCCCAGTTTAAGTGATTCTCCTCTCTCAGCCTCCCAAGTAGCTGGGATTACGGGTATGTGCCACAACGCCTGGCTGATTTTTTGTGTTTAGTAGTGACAGGGTTTCACCATGTTGGTCGGCCTGGTCTTGAACTCCTGACCTCAGGTGATCCACCTGCCTGGGCCTCCCAAAGTGCTGGGATTACAGGTGTAAGCCACTGCACCTAGCCTGATCTAGTCTTTTTTCGAAGCTCTTGAGTGAATTTTTTATTTTCTTAATTGAAACCTTAGTTCCATGATTTCTGATTCTTTTTTTAATGATATCTATCTCTTTGGTGAATTTCTTATTCATATCCTGCATTGTTTCTCTGATTTATTTATTTTGTTTATCTGTGTTCTTTTGTATCTTACTGAGCTGCTTTAATGTCATTATTTTGAATTCTTTTTCCAGCATTTCATAAAGTTCTTTTTTACTGGAAAATTATTGTGTTCCTTTGGAGGTGTCATATTTCCTTGCTTTTCATGTTTCTTGTGTCTTTATGTTGATATCTGTGCATCTGGTGTAACAGTTACTTCTTTCAAATTTTTAGATTGGCTTTTGTAGGGGAAGACTTTTTCCTGAATATGTATCCATGATCTTGGTTGGGTAGGACACCTTAGCTTTGTTTCTGAGTACATGCAGTAGTATAGTCTCAGTTTGATTTCTTCAACATTAACATTATCTGTGGTTTCCTCAGTGACTTAGGGTGCAGTTGTTAGTGCAGTCTGTGGCGAGGTTTTGCTGGAACAGGGACATCAGGTGAGCCAGTCCTTGGGCCCCATTGGGTAGTGTTGCGTCTAGCATGCTTGTCTTTGGGCCCTCAGATGGCATACATGGGCACTGGTGTTAGCAGGTTTAAACAGGCCAATTATTGGGCCTCCAGGCAGCTTGCTTGGGTGTCAGCAGTGGTAGTGGTGGGCTGAATGAATGGGTAGGTCCTTGGGCCCCTAGACAGCATGTATAGCATGGGAGATGGCTGTAGCTGTGGTGAGAAAACTCAGACTCCCAGGTGGCATGTGTTTGTGTTAGCAGTGGCTGTGATGGGCTAAGCCAGCCAGTCCCCAGGCCCCCAGGTGAAGTGTGCAGGTGTGTTCTGGCTGTGATGGTAGGGGCAGGCTGGGTGGGCCTGTCCTCATTGTGGAGGGTCTCTCCTGTGGCTAGAGTTGTAGGAGTCCATGGTGGAAATGTGCACTACTGGGGATCTCTCATTTAACCTTTCCCCACAAAGGGGAGCCTCTCCAGGCTCCCTACTAACCCTGGCTGAACTGGCTCCCTTTCTTCCGTCTCCTTCTGTGGCTGACGTTTATTCTGTCACTTCTCTATTGAATTCCAGTGTTCTTTCTTAGATGCTCTATTTAAAGTGTGATTATCTACTGGCTATTTTGTTTTTCCTTTGTGGAGGAGGGGAGTGTCAAATGACTCTAGCCAGCCATCCTGAAGCCCCTCTTTCTCAAGAGTTTCTTGATAATTCTTGTATCTTTTTATTTTCATTTATATTTTAGCATTAGCTTATCAATATTCAAAAACACCTTCTGGGATTTTTATTGAGAGTCTAAATTTATATGGACATTCTATAATATAATCCATGAATATAGTATAGTCTCCTATTAGTCTTATAAAATTACTTTTAATTATGTAAATTTTGTGTAAAAGTCATACACATTTTTTATTTGTTGGTAAAGGTGTAGAGAAAAGGGATCCTTTGTATACTGTTGGTGGAAATGTAATTTTGGTACAGCCATGTGAAAAACCATATAGAGGTTCCTCAAAAAATTCAAAACAGAACTACAATATGATTTAGTAATCCCACTTCTGGATACATATCCAAAGGAAATAAAATCAGTGTCCTGAAGAGAGATTTTTTTTCTTTTGTTACTTGTTCTTTTGATGTGATGTGTAAGAAATCCATTTGCCAAATCCAAGGTCATGAAGATTTACCCTTTATGTTTTCTTCCAAGAGTTTTATGTTTTTAGTTATTATATTTATGTTGTATGTTCATTTACATTTTATTTTTTATGTGATATCAGGTAGGAATTCAACTTTATTCATTTTCATGAGACTGTCCAGTTGTTCTAGAATTGTTTATTATTCTCAGCATTGAATGATATTGGCACCTTTCTCAAAATTCGGCCAGGCCGGGCGCAGTGGCTTACGCCTGTAATCCCAACACTTTGGGAGGCCGAGACGGACGGATCACCTGAGGTCAGGAGTTTGAAACCAACCTGACCAACATGGGAAAAACCCCGTCTCTACTAAAAATTCAAAAAAATTAGCCAGGCGTGGTGACAGGCACCTGCAGTCCCAGCTACTCAGGAGGCTGAGGCAGGAGAATTGCTTGAACCCAGGAGGCGGAGGTTGCGTTGAACTGAGATTGTGCCATTGCACTCTAGCCTGGGTGACAGAGCAAGACTCCATCTCAAAAAACAAAACAAAACAAAACAAAATCAATTGGCCAGAGACGTATGGCTCTATATATGGATTCTCAGTTCTATTCCATTGATCTACAATATCTATCCTTATATACTTCTGATTACTGTAGCTTTATAGTAAGTATTGAAATCGAGAAATGCGAATCCTCCAACTTTTTATTCTTCAAGAGTTTTGGCTACTCAAGATCCCTGGGATGCTATAAGAATTTTAGTTTGTGTTTCTGTATTTCAGAAAAAAAATATTTGGGATTGTGATAAGGATTTTATTGAATTTATAGATGACTTTCGATGGTATTGTCATCTTACAGAGCATTGTGTCTTCCAATCTAGAAATGCAGTATATTAATCGTGTGTTTTTCTTACATTTCTGATACTTTGACATCTGAGGCCTTGCCGACCCCGAAAAGTCTGCACCGTCCAGGTCTAGCCAGTTCCTAGTGATAGCAAGCACTTTCCCGAGAGCACACTACAAATGCAAACAAACCAAACCAGGACCCCTATTCTCAACTACCACCTTCATTGGCTATCACATGCCAAGTAACTATCCTCTTGTCCTAATCACCTTAGAGTCAGCTAACGGACAACTAGAGACAGCCCTTATTCCCTAGACCCTATTGGAATTATGCAAACGAACCAAACCTAAGCATGCTTAACCTGTCCTGCCATGCCTTTCCCACAGAAACCACAATAAAGGTTCTTGCTCACATTCTCCCCTTGCTCCATCTCCCCTTACTTTCTCTGACTGACCCTGGTGCATCCCCATATGGCCCTGAGTGACCTGGCATACCCCATTCTGTGGAGAATTCTATCCATTATTTATGTGTGTGTGTATGTGTGTGTGTGCTTTTAAATAAACTTTAAGTTCTGGGGTACATGTGCAGAATGTGCAGGTTTGTTACATAGGTATACACGTGCCATGGTGGTTTGCTGCACCCATCAACCCATCATCTACATTAGGTATTTCTCTTAGTGCTGTCCCTCCCCTAACCCCCTACCCCTGACAGGCCCCAGAGTGTGATGGTTGCCTCCCCTCATCCATGTGTTCTCATGGTTCAACTCCCACTTATGAGTGAAAACATTCGGTGTTTAGTTTTCTGTTCTTGTGTTAGTTTGCTGAGAATGATGGTTTCCAGCTTCATCCATGTCCCTGCAAAGGACATGAACTCATCCTTTTTTATGGCTGTATAGTACTCCATGGTGTATATGTGCCACATTTGCTTAATCCAGTCTATCATTGATGGACATTTGGGTTGGTTCCAAGTCTTTGCTATTGTGAATAGTGCCACAATAAACATGCGTGTACATGTGTCTTAATTGTAGCATGATTTATAATCCAGTGGGTATATACCCAGTAATGGGATCACTGGGTCAAATGGTATTTCTAGTTCTAGATCCTTGAGGAATCATTACACTATCTTCCACAGTGGTCACTCCCACCAACACTGTAAAACCATTCCTATTTCTCCACATCCTCTCCAGCATCTGTTGTTTCCTGACTTTTTAATGATGGCCACTCTAACTGGTGTGAGATGGTATCTCATTGTGGTTTTGATTTGCATTTCTCTGTTGAACAATGATGTTGAGCATCTTTTCATGTGTCTGTTGGTTGCATAATTGTCTTTTGAGAAGTGTCTGTTCATATCCTTCACACACTTTTTGATGGGTTTTTTTTTTTTGTAAATTTGTTTAAGTTCTTTGTAGATTCTGGATATTAGCCCTTTGTCAGATAGCTGGATTGCAAAAATTTTCTCCCATTGTGTAGGTTGCCTGTTCACTCTGATGGTAGTTTCTTTTGCTGTGCAGAGGCTCTTCAGTTTAATTAGATCCTATTTGTCAATTTTGGCTTTTGTTGCCATTGCTTTTGGTGTTTTAGTCATGAAGTCCTTGCCCATGCCTATGTCCTGAATGGTATTGCCTAGGTTTTCTTCTAGGGTTTTTATGGTTTTAGGTCTAACATTTAAGTCTTTAATCCATCTTGAATTAATTTTTGTATAAGGTGTAAGGAAGGGATCCAGTTTCAGCTTTCTACCTATGGCTAGCCAGTTTTCCCAGCACCATTTATTAAATAGGGAATCCTTTCCCCATTTCTTGTTTCTGTCAGGTTTGTCAAAGATCAGATGGTTGTAGATGTGTGGTATTATTTCTGAGGGCTCTGTTCAGTTCTATTGGTCTATATATCTGTTTTGGAACAAGTGCCATGCTGTTTTGGCTACTGTAGCCTTAGAGTATAGTTTGAAGTCAGGTAGCATGATGCCTCCAGCATTGTTCTTTTGGCTTAAGATTGTCTTGGCAATGCGGGCTCTTTTTTGGTTCCATATGAACTTTAAAGTAGTTTTTTCCAATTCTGTGAAGAAAGTCATTGGTAGCTTGATGGGGATGGCATTGAATCTATAAATTACCTTGGGCAGTATGGCCATTTTCACAATATTGATTCTTCCTATCCATGAGCATGGAATGTTCTTCCATTTGTTTGTGTCCTCTTTGATTTTGTTGAGCAGTGGTTTGTAGTTTTCCTTGAAGAAGTCCTTCACATCCCTTGTAAGTTGGATTCCTACGTATTTTATTCTCTTTGAAGCAATTGTGAGTGGGAGTTCACTGATGATTTGGCTCTCTGTTTGTCAGTTATTGGTGTATATGAATGCTTGTGATTTTTGTACATTGATTTTGTATCCTCAGACTTTGCTGAAGTTGCTTATCAGCTTAAGGAGATTTTGGGCTGAGACGATGGGGTTTTCTAAATATACAGTCATGTCATCTGCAAACAAATCATGTCATCTATCAAAAAGACAATTTGACTTCTTCTTTTCCTAATTGAATACCCTTTATTTCTTTCTCCTGCCTGATTGCCCTGGCCAGAACTTCCAACACTGTGTTGAATAGGAGTGGTGAGAGAGGGCATCCCTGTCTTGTGCCCGTTTTCAAAGCAAATGCTTCCAGTTTTTGCCCATTCAGTATGATATTGGCTGTGGGTTTGTCATAAGTAGCTCTTATTATTTTGAGATACGTCCCTTCAATACCTAATTTATTGAGAGTTTTTAGCATGAAGGGCTGTTGAATTTTGTCAAAGGTCTTTTCTGCATCTATTGAGAGAATCATGTGGTTGTTGTTTTTGGTCCTGTTTATGTGATGGATTATGTTTATTGATTTGCATATGTTGAACCAGCCTTGCATCCCAGAGATGAAGCCCACTTGATTGTGGGGGATAAACTTTTTGATGTGCTGCTGGATTCGGTTTGCCAGTATTTTGTTGAGGATTTTCGCATTGATGTTCATCAGGGATATTGGTCTAAAATTCTCTTTTTTTGTTGTGTCTCTGCCAGGCTTTGGCATCAGGATGATGCTGGCCTCATAAAATGAGTTAGGGAGGAGTCCCTCTTTTTCTATTGATTGGAATAGTTTCAGAAGGAAAGGTACCAACTCCTCTTTGTACCTCTGGTAGAATTCGGCTGTGAATCCATCTGGTCCTGGACTTTTTTTGGTGGGTAGGCTATTAATTATTGCCTCAATTTCAGAGTGTGTTATTGGCCTATTTAGGGATTCAACTTCTTCCTGGTTTAGTCTTGGGAAGGTGTATGTGTGCAGGAATTTATTCATTTCTTCTAGATTTTCTAGTTTATTTGCGTAGAGGTGTTTATAGTATTCTCTGATGGTAGTTTGTATTTCTGTGGGATCAGTGGTAGTATCCCCTTTATCATGTTTTATTGTGTCTATTTGATTCTTCTCTCCTTTCTTCTTTATTATTTTTGCTAGCAGTCTATCTATTTTGTTGATCTTTTCAAAAAACCAGCTCCTGGATTCATTGATTTTTTTGAAGGGTTTTTTGTGTCTCTATCTCCTTCAGTTCTGCTCTGATCTTAGTTATTTCTTGCCTTCTGCTAGCTTTTGAATGTGTTTGCTTTTGCTTCTCTAGTGCTTTTAATTGTGATGTTAGGGTGTCGATTTTAGATCTTTCCTTCTTTCTCTTGTGGGCATTTAGTGCTATAAATTTCCCTCTACACACTGCTTTGAATGTGTCCCAGAGATTCTGGTATGTTGTGTCTTTGTTCTCTTTGGTTTCAAAGAACATCTTTATTTCTGCCTTCATTTCATTATGTACCCAGTAGTAATTCAGGAGCAGGTTGTTCAATTTCCATGTAGTTTGCAGTTTTGAGTGAGTTTCTTAATCCTGAGTTCTAATGTGATTGCACTGTGGTCTGAGAGACAGTTTGTTGTGATTTCTATTCTTTTACATTTGCTGAGGAGTGCTTTACTTCCAATTATGTGGTCAGTTTTGGAATAAGTACAATGTGGTGCTGAGAAGAATGTATAATCTGTTGATTTGGGGTGGAGAGTTCTGTAGATGTCTATTAGGTCTGCTTGGTGCAGAGCTGAGTTCAAGTTCTGGATATCCTTGTTAACCTTCTGTCTCGTTAATCTGTCTAATATTGACAGTGGGGTGTTAAAGTCTCTCATTATTATTGTGTGGGAGTCTAAGTCTCTTTGTAGGTCCCTAAGGACTTGCTTTATGAATCTAGGTGCTCCTGTATTGGGTGCATATATATTTAGGTTAGTTAGCTCTTCTTGTTGAATTGATCCCTTTACCATTATGTAATGGCCTTCTTTGTGTCTTTTGATCTTTGTTGGTTTAAAGTCTGTTTTGTCAGAGACTAGAATTGCAACCCCTGCCTTTTTTTGTTTTCCATTTGCTTCGTAGATCTTCCTCCATCCCTTTATTTTGAGCCTATGTGTGTCTCTGCACATGAGATGGGTCTCCTGAATACAGCACACTGATGGGTCTTGACTGTTTATCCAATTTGCCAGTCTGTGTCTTTTAATTGGGGCATTTAGCCCATTTACATTTAAGGTTAATATTGTTATGTGTGAATTTGATCCTGTCATTATGATGTTATTTTGCTCGTTAGTTGATGCAGTTTTTTCCTAGCATTGATAGTCTTTATAATTTGGCATGTTTTTGCAGTGGCTGGTACTGGTTGTTCCCTTCCATGTTTAGTGCTTCCTTCAGGAGCTCTTGTAAGGCAGGCCTGGTGGTGACAAAATCTCTTAGCATTTGCTTGTCTGTAAAGGATTTTATTTCCCCTTCACTTATGAAGCTTAGTTTGGCTGGATATGAAATTCTTGGTTGAAAATTCTTTTCTTTAAGAATGTTGAATATTGGCCCCCACTCTCTTCTGGCTTATAGAGAGAGTTTCTGCCGAGAGTTTTGCTATTAGTCTGATTGGCTTCCCTTTGTGGGCAACCTCACCTTTGTTTCTGGCTGCCCTTAACATTTTTTCCTTCATTTCAACCTTGGTGAATCTGACAATTATGTGTCTTGGGGTTGCTCTACTCAAAGAGTATCTTTGTGGTGTTCTCTGTATTTCCTGAATTTGAATGTCGGCCTGCCTTGCTAGGTTGGGGAAGTTCTCCTGGATAACATCCTGAAGAGTGTTTTCCAACCTGGTTCCATTCTCCCCATCACTTTCAGATACACCAATCAAACGTATATTTGGTCTTTTCACATAGTCCCATATTTCTTGGAGGCTTTGTTTGTTTCTTTTCACTCTTTTTTTCTGTAAAGTTCTCTTCTCACTTCATTTCATTCATTTGATACTCAATCACTGATACCCTTTTTTCCACTTGAACGAATCGGCTACTGAAGCTTGTGCATGTGTCATGTAGTTCTCGTGCCATGGTTTTCAGCTCCATCAGGTCATCTAAGGTCTTCTCTACACTGTTTATTCTAGTTAGCCATTCATCTAATCTTTTTTCAAGGTTTTTAGCTTCCTTGTGAGGGGTTCGAATGTCCTCCTTTAGCTCGGAGAAGTTTGTTATTACCAACCTTTTGAAGCCTACTTCTGTCATCTCATCAAAGTCATTCTCTGTCCAGCTTTGTTCCGTTGCTGGCGAGGAGCTACTGTCCTTTGGAGGAGAAGAGTCACTCTGGTTTTTAGAATTTTCAGCTTCTCTGCTCTGGTTTCTCCCCATCTTTGTGGTTTTATCTACCTTTGGTCTTTGATGATGGTGACGTACAGATGGGGTTTTGGTGTAGATGTCGTCTTTGTTGATGTTGATGTTATTCCTTTCTGTTTGTTAGTTTTCCTTCTAACAGTCAGGACCCTCAACTGCAGGTCTGTTGGAGTTTGCTGGAGGTCCTCTCCAGACCCTGTTTGCCTGCGTATCACCAGCGGGAGCTGCAGAACAGCAAATATTGCAGAACGGCAAATATTGCTGCCTGATCCTTCCTCTGGAAGCTTCATCTCAGAGGGGCACCCAGATATATGAGGTGTCTATAGGCCCCTACTGGGAGATGTCTCCCAGTTAGGCTACTGAGGAGGTCAGGGACCCACTTGAGGAGGCAGTCTGTCCATTTTTAGAGCTCAAACTCCATGCTGGGAGAACCACTGCTCTCTTCAGAGCTGTCAGACAGGGACGTTTAGGTCTGCAGAAGTTTCTGCTGCCTTTTGTTCAGCTAAGCCTTGCCGTCAGAGGTGGAGTCTACAGAGGCAGGCAGGCCTCATTGAGCTGTGGTGGGCTCCACCCAGTTCAAGCTTCCCAGCTGCTTTGTTTACCTGGTCAAACCTCAGCAATGGCGGATGCCTCTCCCGCAGCCTGGCTGCCACCTCGCAGTTCGATCTCAGACTGCTGCGCTAGCCTTGAGCAATGGTCCGTAGGCATGGGACCCACTGAGCCAGGTGTGGGATATAATCTCCTGGTGTGCCGTTTGCTAAGACTGTTGGAAAAGCACAGTGTTAGGGCGGGAATGTCCCAATATTCCAGGTACCGTCTGTCATGGCTTCCCTTGGCTAGGAAAGGGAAATCCGCCAACTCCTTGTGCTTCCCAGGTGACGTGATGCCCTGCCCTGCTTCGGCTCACACTCTATGGGCTGCACCCACTGTCCAACCATTCCCAGTGAGATGAACCAGGTACCTCAGTTGGAAATTCAGAAATCACCCATCTTCCACATTGATTGTGCTGGGAGCTGTAGACCGGAGCTGTTCCTATTCAGCCACCTTGGAATGATCCACTTGCCACATTTTCTTTATCCAGTCTATCCTTGATGGACATTTGGGTTGGTTCCAAGTCTTCGCTATCGTGAACAGTGCTGCAATAAACGTACGTGTGCATGTGTCTTTATAGTAGAAGGATTTATAATCCTTTGGGTATATACCCAGTAATGGATCATTATTTATGTTTTTTCAGTGGCAATTGTCTCCTGATCGGTTGGCTTCACTATACTTGAGTAATAATAAAATCTACATTTTAAAACACATGAGATGTTCTTAATGTATATTTGCCTTCGTTTCTTTCAGCAATGTTTTGTGGTTTTTCATGTGCAAATCTTTTGTCTCCATTGTTGTTTATTCCTAAGTATTGTATTCATTTCCATGCTATTGTGAATAGGATTGTTTTCTTAATTTTCATTTTGGATTGTCTGTTGTTAGTATATAGAAATGCAGATAATTTTTGTGTGTTGATTTTGTATCCTACAATTTTGCTGAATTTATTTTTTGTGTGTAAGTATGTCTAAGATCTTGTCATCTACAGAGATATTTTTAAATCTTTCTTTCCAATTTGAATGACTTTTATTTTTCTTGCCTAATTTTTCTGGCTAGAACTTAAATTTCTAGCCCATGGAAAAAGCAGGCATATTTGTCTTTCTCCTGATCATTGGTGAAAGACTATGATGTCAGCTGCAGATTTTTATATATAGCCTTTATTATGTTGAGGAAATGTCCTTCTATTTCTAGTGTATTGAGTATTTTATCATTTAAAAAATGTTAATATTTTTCTGCATCGATTGAGATGATTATGTGTTTTTTCCATTCTTCTCTGCATGTGGTGCATTAAATTAATTGATTTTGTTTGTTGAATCCTCTTTGTACTCAAGAAGTAAATCCTCCTTGGTCATGATATATAATCCTTTTAATATGCTGGTGAATTTTACTTGCTAATATTTCTGTTGAGGAACTTTTCATCAATATTCGTTATCTTTCCTTGTCATGTTTTTGCCTGGCTTTGCTATCAGGGTAATCCTGGTCTCATAAAATGAGTTAGAAAGTGTTATCTCCATTTCAGTTTTCTGGAAGAGTTTGAAAAGGATTATTGTTTATTCTTCTTTAAATATTTGGTAGAATTCACCGGTAAAGCCCTCTGGTCCAGGGTTGTTCTTTGTTGAGTGGTTTGATTACTGATTTTATGTCCTTACTAGTTATAAGTCAGTTCAGATTTTGTATTTCTTCATGACTCAGGCTTGGTAGTTGTATGTTCCTACAAATTTGTTCATTTCATCTATGTTATTCAATATTTTGGCATGCAGTTGTTCATAGTACTCTGAGATCATCCTCTTTATTTCTGTAAAATCAGAAGTAATGCTCTCACTTTCATTTCTAGTTTTAGTTATTTGAGTCTTCTCAATTTTTCTTAGTCTGGCTAAAAGTTTGTCAATTTGTTGATCTTTTCAAATTATTAACTTTTGGTTTTGTCGAATTTCTCTATTATTTACCTATTCTCTATTTATCTCAATTCCCTTTTTCTGCTAAATTTATGTATACTTTACTTGTTTAATTCCTTAAGGTGTAAAGTTAGGTTATTTATTTGAAATTTTTATTTTTCTTTAATGTAGGTATTTACAGCTATAAACTTCCTTCTGAGTACTGCTTTCACTGCATCTCACAAGTTTTAGTATGTTATGGTTTTGTTTTTATTTGTCTCGAGGCAGTTGCTAAATTTTCTTCTGATTTCTTCATTTATCTATTGGTTGGTTAAAAGTGTTTTGCTTAATTTCCACATATTTATGAATTTGCCAGTTTTCCTTTTGCTATTGTTTTCTAGTTTTATTCCTTTGTGATAAGAAATATACTTTGTATGATTTCAGTCTTTTTAAATGTAATAAAATTTGTTTTCTGGAGTAACATGGTTTACCCTGGATATGTTCTGTGCACACTTGAGAAAAATCTGTGTTCTGTTTTTGTTGGGTGGCATGCTCTGTGTATGTTAGGTTAAGTGGGCTCTCTCTGTTTCCTTATTGATCTTGAACCCAGGAGGCGGAGGTTGCAGTGAGCCAAGATTGCACCACTGCACTCCAGCCTAGGTGACAGCAAGACTGTGTCTCAAAAAAAAGAAAAAAGATATGCTTGTCAATCTACGTAAAATAACCACAGAGATTTTGAAAGGAATTGTATTCAATCTGTAGGACAAATTGAGGGGTATTACCATCTTAACAATATGGAGTCTTCTGATCATATAAGTGAGGCATCTTTCCATTTACTATGATTTAATTTCTTTCCATTTCTTTCTTATAGTTTTCTGTGTAGAACTCTTGCACTTCTTATGTTAAATGTACTTTGTCATTTTAATTGTTCAATTAAAATTGAACAAATTGAAAAATTGTTTAATTTGTTAAGTCTGGTTCTAGCATTGATCCCTAGAAAACTTAAAAGAGACACTTTATCTCTCTATTTTTGTCCCCTATAAGTAATAACATGGTCCTGTGTTCATTTTTTAAAACTTTGAAAAATACGCATATTTCCAAAGATTCTCACATTCATTCATTCATTTATTCAGCAAACATTTATTAAACACCTTCTATGTGCCAGGCAGATACAGATATCTGCCCTTATACAGACTAAAGCCATAGAATTTAATATTTACGTATCAATAAAATTCAGTAAAAATATTTAAAATAGCCTCTGAAAACTTATATCACTTACTTGAATCTTCTATCAGACTTATACATTATATTCAAGTTTTTTTGTTAAAATTTGAAATACCACATATATCTATAAACAACTACCTCTAAAGAAAATGGATAGTTCATAAAGATTATTGCTAAAATTTTGTGAGCTTTTTCTTCCTTTTTATCTTATTTTTAATGTTTGTTTCTAACCATTGTGAGTGAATTAAAATGGTGAGTGAGGACATAAAAAGAAAAGAGATGTTAATATAAGTAGTTTATAGCTTCATTTAAGTGTTTTTCATGTCTTAACAATATAAGGTGAATTACTGGGGAGATTATCTCTGGGCTTTTAAGAATCACAGTACTGCCACTCACTAGCTGACTAATTTTGATGAAGCTTCTTGACTTTCTGAGCCCTGATTCTATCCTTTATGGATAGATTAATGGAGATGATAATACTCATTATTTAACCCATTTTGATTGTAGACATTAAACTAGATAATGTTTGTGAAAGTATTCTGAAAACTCTAAGGCACTGTATCGATGTATTATTTTACATGATATCTGATTTCTGTCAACTCTCCCACAGGAGTACCAGCTCATGATAGGAGTCAGTAATTGGATGCTCTGGGCGGCCTATTTCTTCACGTTCCTCTCTTTGTATTTTATTATCATCAGTTTTACGTGCATAATTTTCTTTGTCAAGGCAAGTGTCTATTTGGCTGCGGCATGTTTTGGATAAACTTTGAGGGCGAAAGCAGAAACATGGTGTGGGGCCAAATGGGCCTTGGGTTTCTAGGGGATGAAAATGTGGCTTTTGTTGACTCCACAGTGGAAACTCAGAGAATGCTTAGTCTCTCAGCAAACAAAACTTTAGACCTAGAGGGATGGGCCATCTGTAGGAAATAAATTGTTAACTCTCCATCTCACTGAGCAGAGTCATCAGTTTCACTAAGACTATTAAAATACTTATGGATGTTTCATTTTTCCTCTTTGGTTTTGGTGTGATACCACTTAGAGCATGACTAAACTGGTTTCCTAATTGTTTTGCTAGGTTGAACCTGCACCAGTCATCCAAAGCAGTGACCCAACGCTTATCTTTATCTTTTTGCTGTTTTATGCCATCGCCACAATATGCTTCAGCTTTATGGTTAGCACGTTCTTCAATAGAGGTGAGTCTGAGATTCCAGTGGTGAGATATTCTCAGTAACTACACTTTAGCTGCCAACTCATCTACAGCCTCTGTTTACACACTCTAACCAAAAAGACAAATATCATATACACGTGAAATGATTTGGAAGGGAATGAAGAGAGCAATGACAATTAACGTAGCACAGGATACATGTGAAAAAAGACAAAAACCAAAATAAAAGCATGTCTGTGTGTTCTTTCTAACCTTTAGCTGCTACTTCATGTATGGTATTTGTCCAACCCTTCCAGCAGGAAGGGTTGAGATGGAGATGGCTCCTGTATATTCCATTGGAGGGACTGATGTTTGCTAGTATCTGATGATGAGAGTGCTATATGTGAAGAGAAAGAAAATGGCAGTACTGCTTCAATGAAAGAAAGGGTTCTTGCACTTAATTAATAGATCCTCATTGTGTGTCTTCTGTGTATGTGTGTTTTTGTTTTGTTTTGTTTTCTGTTTCGTTTGTTTGTTTGTTTTGAGACAGAGTCTCACTCTGTGGCCCAGGCTGGAGTGCAGTGGCTCAATCTCGGCTCACTGCAACCTCTGCCTCCCGGATGCAAGCGATTCTCCTGCCTCATCCTCCCGAGTAGCTGGGACTACGGGCGCCTGGCACCATGCCCGGCTAATTTTTGTATTTTTAGTAGAGACGGGGTTTCACCATGTTGGCCAGGCTGGTCTTGAACTCCTGACCTCAGGTGATCCACCTGTCTCAGCCCCACAAAGTGCTGGGATTACAGGCATGAGCCACTGTGCCCAGCCTATGTATCTGAAATATACTGTCTGCCCCACAGAGCTAATATTGACCTTCGGGACATGAATATTATATGCACAAAAAGTAGTTTATGAAATACATTAGTCAGGGTCACATGATTTGCAGAGTACAGCTGGGGACCCAGGAAAACCAGTGGTATAATTCCAGTCTGACTCTGAAGGCCTAAGAACCAGGGGAGGTGATGGTGTAAATCCCAGTTCAAAGGCTGGAACAGACTAATGTCCCAGTCAAGCAGGCAGCAAGGAAGAAATGAGAGCGAATTCCCCCTTCCTCCACCCTTTTGTTCTTTTCAGGCCCTCAACAGATTGGATGATGCCTGCCCACATTGGGGAGGACCGTCTGCTTTACTGAGTCCACTGATTCAAATGCTTATCTCATTTGGGAACCTCCTCACAGACACACCCAGAAATAATGTTTAATCTGTATACTCCATGGAGAGTCAAGTTGACACATAAAATGAACCATCATAAGAAGACATGCAGAGAACAATGAAAATTAATGAAGCATAGTGTACACATTGAAAAAAAAAAAGGAAATGGATTAAGATATTCTAGGTTGAAGCCGGGCGCGGTGGCTCATGCCTGTAATCCCAGCACTTTGGGAGGCCGAAGCGGGCAGATCACGAGGTCAGGAAATCGAGACCATCCTGGCTAACACGGTGAAACCTCGTCTCTACTAAAAATACAAAAAAAATTAGCCAGGCGTGGTGGCGGGCGCCCATAGTCCCAGCTACTCGGGAGGCTGAGGCAGGAGAATGGCGTGAACCCGGGAGGCGGAGCTTGCAGTGAGCCGAGATCGCTCCACTGCACTCCAGCCTGGGCGACAGAGCGAGACTCCGTCAAAAAAAAAAAAAAAAAAAAAGATATTCCAGGTTGAGATAGGCCTGGAAATGCTATGCTTCAATTGAGGTAGGTTTGTGAAGGATTTGAAGATGGGAATGAATAGGAAGTCAAGTCAGTGGATGCAGCTATACATTCATTCATTTGTTTACATTTTTGGATATCTGTGACCGAGCATGGTGGCCCACACTTGTAATCCCAGCACTTTGGGAGGCTGAGGTGGGTGGATCACTTGAGGTCAGGACTTCGATACCAACCTGGCCAGCATGGTGAAACTCCGTCTCTATTGAAAATACAAAAATTAGCCATGTGTGGTTGGTCACCTGTAATCAGTTACTCAGGAGGCTGAGGCAGGAGAGTCACCTGAACCTGGGAGGTGGAGGTTGCAGTGAGCCGAGATCATGCCACTGCACTCCAGCCTGGGCAACAGAGTGAGAGTCCGTTTCAAAAAAAAAAAAGTGAGAGTCCGTTTCAAAAAAAAAAAAAAAAAAACGTGGATATCTGAACTTGTACAGTGTCTAATATACAAAGACCAAGAAAAATCATTTCTTTTCCCATTGAGGGCTCACATGCAAAGTGGTTTTATGAATTTACAGTCTCACTTGAAGGAGATGAGAATTCCTCATGCTCCATATTCTTGCCAATATTTAGAATTGCCAAGCTTTTAATTGTGCCAAATTAGGGATATGAAATGTTATCGCATAGCAATTTAAATCTACATTTCCCAATTGTTAATGAAGCTGTGTGTTACTAATATGAGTCATGTGTGTTTCCTCTTCTGTAACTGTTAGTGCATTCTGATTTTTTATAGTTATTGAAATTTTCTCACAATATTTTTACTTAAAGTCTATTTTGTCTGATATTCATATGACCACCCTGATCTCTTTTTGTTATTTTCATGGAGTATCTTTTTCCATCCTTTCACTTTCAACCAGTTTGTATATTTGAATCATTTTTTAAAAATCCATTCTGCCACCCTTGCCTTTTAGTGAAGATAAGAATACAGAACGTTGGCCGGGCGTGGTGGCTCACACCTGTAATCCCAGCACTTTGGGAGGCCGAGGCAGACACATCACAAGGTCAGGAGTTCAAGACAAGCCTGACCAACATGGTGAAACCCTGTCTTTACTAAAAATACAAAAATTAGCTGGGCATGGTGATACGTGCCTGAAATCCCAGCTACTCAGGAGGCTGAGGCAGGAGAACTACTTGAACCTGGGAGGCAGAGGTTGCAGTGAGCCAAGATCGTGCCACTGCACTACAGCCTGGGTGACAGAGCGAGACTTCATCTCAAAAAAAAAAAAAAAAAAAAATACAGAACTGACATCTGCCATTTTGGTATTTGTTTTATATATGTTATATCTTTTTTTTCTCTCATAGCTTCCATTTTGAGTCCCATCTAATTTCCTTTTCTGTATATTTTCTAGTTCTTCTCTGAGGGGATAATTTGGATATTACAATTAGTATCTTAAACAATTTAATTTGGATTAATAACAATTTAGCTTTAATACTATACAAAAACTCTTCTGTCAAGCTTCAGCCCCTCTTTGTGTTGGTATTTTTGCAAATTACATCTTTATATTGTGTGCCTATTAACATGTTTATCATTATTTTATGCATTTATCTTTTAAATCATATAGAAGGAAAAAGAAATCATTATCGTAACACTGGCTTTTATATTTGCCTATGTAGTTACCTTCACTGGAGCTCTTTATTTTTTCATGTGATTTCATGTTACCATCTAATGTCCTTTCATTCAGCTGAAAGAACTATATTATAGGGCAGGTCTATTAGCAAATTTTCTTAGCTTTTGCTAATCTGGCAATTTCTAATATCTCTTTTTTTTTTTTTTTTGAGAGAGTCTTGCTGTGTTGCCGAGGCTGGAGTACAGTGGTGCGATCTTGGCTCACTGCAAGCTCCGCCTCCTGGTTCAAGTGATTCTCATGCCTCAGCCTCCCAAGTAGCTGGGATTACAGGCGTGTGCCACCATGCCTGGTTAATTTTTGTATTTTTTTAGTAGAGATGGGGTTTCACTATGTAGCCCAGGCTGGTCTCTAACTCCTGGCCCCAAGCAATCTGCCTGCCTCAGCCTCCAAAAGTGCTGGGACCACGGGCATGAGCCACCACTCTTGGCCCTTCCTAATTTTTTTAAAAGATATTTTTAAGAGCAGTTTTAGATTAAAAGCAACATTAAGATGAAGGTACAGAGGTTTCCTGTAAACCTTCTGCTCCCCACATGCATGGCCTCCCCCATTATCAGCATCCCACATCAGAGTAGTACATTTCTTACAATTAATAAACCTGTATTAACACATCATAATCACCCAACTCCTGGCAAACTTATCTTTTTACTATATTATTAATTTTTGTCTTTTTTTCTTAGCATGCCTAAAGATTTATTAATATTTTCAAACAAGTAGCTTTTGGTTTCATTAATTTTCTCTACTGATCTCCTGTTTTTAATGTCATTAATTTCTACTCTAATGCTCATTTCTTTTCTTCTCTTACTTTGGATTTAATTTGTTCTTCCTTTTCTAGTTTCCTAAGGTAGAAACTTAGGATTATTGGTTTTAGATCTTTCTTCTTTTCTAATATATGCCTTCAATGCAAAAATTTCTCATGATATTTCTTCTTTGACCCAAGTATAATTTAGAAATATATCATTTAATCTCCATGTGTTTTGATATTTCCCAGTATCTTTCAGTTATTTTTATTTTCTATTTTAATGTCATGTGTTGAGAACAGACATTGTATGGTTTTTGTCCCTTTACATTTGTTAAGATGTGTTTTATGACCCAGAATATGGTCTGTCCTGGTGAATGTTCCATGTGAGCTTGACAAGAATTTGTATTCTGCTGTCATTAAATGAAGTAGCCTGTAGATGTTTATTATATCTCATTGATTGATGGTGTTGTTGAGATCAACTATGTCCTTACTGATTTTCTGCCTGCTGGATCTATTTCTGATAGAGGGTTATGAAAGTCTCCAACTATGATAGTGGATGCAGCTTTTTCTCCTCAGCATTCTATTAGTTTTTCACTCATGTATTTTGGTGGTCTGCTCTTAAGTGCGTACTGTTTAAGGATTGTTATGTCTTCTTGGAGATTTGGCCCATTTATTGTTATGTAATGCCCTTCTTCATCTTTGATGACTTTACTAGCTTTGAAGTGTGCTGAGTCTGTAATGTATATGGCTATTCTTGCTTTCTTTTGATTAGTGTTAGCATGGTATATTTTTTCCACCCATTGGCTTTTAATCTACATGGGTTTTCATAGTTAATGTGGGTTTCTTGTAGACAACGTATCATAGGGCCTTATTTTTTTCTAATCCTCTCTGACAATCTCTTTTAATTGGTGCATTTAGACCTTTGACATTCAAAGTGATTATTAATATAGTTAGATTAATATCTACCATATTTGTTCAATAGTATTCTATTTGTTGCCCTTATTCTTTGTTTCTATTTTTGTCTTCCACTCTTTCTTTGCCTTTTGTGGTTTTCCTTGAGCATTTTATATGATTCCATTTTCTCTCCTTCTTAGAGTATCAGTTGTACTTCTTTTTTCTTTTTTTACTTTTTTTAGTTGTTGCCCTAGAGTTTGCAATATACATTTACAGTTAATTGAAAATTACTTTAAAATAACACTATACTACTTCACTGGTAGTGTGAGTACCTTATAATAACAAAATAATTCTAATTCCTTCCTCCCGTCCTATCATGGTTGTCATTCATTTCACTTATATATAAACATACATAAATACATATACCTAAGATATATGTATGCATAAGTGTACATAATCAAATTCATTGTTGATATTATTTTTGTGAATGAACTCTTAGTTGTTAGGTCAGTTAAGAACAAGAAATGTACATCATGATGACAATAGTTAATAATACTATATTGTATACTTCAATTTTTTAACTTTTATTAAGTTCAGAGACACAAGTGCAGGTTTGTTACATAGGTAAACTTGTGTCATGGGGGTTTGTTGTACAGATTATTTCATTACCCAGCTATTAAGCCTAGTACCCATTAGTTATTTTTCCGGATCCTCTACCTCTTCCAACTCTCCACCCTCCAAAAGGCCCGCATGTGTGTTGTTCCCCTCTATATGTCCATGCATTCTCATCGTTTAGCTCCCACTTATAAGGAAGAACATGCAGTATTTGGTTTTCCATTACTGTATTAGTTTGCTAAGGATAATGGCCTCCAGCTCCATCCATGTCTCTGCAGAGGACATGATCTCATTCTTTTTTATGGCTGCATAGTATTGCATGGTGTGTATGTACCACATTTTCTTTATCCAGAGTAAATCTTAAGTACTCTCCCTCCACCCGACCCCACACACACAAATATGAGATGATAGATGTGTCAATCAGCTTGATTGTGGTAATCATTTTACAATGTATACATATATCAAATCATCACATCATACACTTGAAACATATACAATTGTTATTTTCCAATAAAAGTGGGGAAAAAAGATTTTATGTTACTTTCGATTATTACTTCTTTGATGCTCTTCTTTAAGTGGATTAGAGTTTCTAACCTAATCTACATAAAGAGATTCAGATTTCACTTTTCTTCTCTTTAAAGAATTTCTTTTAGTGTTTCTTGCAAGGCAGGTGAACTGGCAACAAATTTCCTCAATTTTTGTTTGTCTAGGAAAGTCTATTTCTCTTTTACATTCAAAGGATAGTTTCACAGGGTGCAGAATTTAGGTTGGAAGTTTTTTTCTTCCAACACTAAATATTTCAATCCTCTTCTGGTTTTGTTTCTGAAAAGAAGTTGGATGTAATTCTTATCTTTGTTCCTCTATAAGTAAGGTGTTTTCTTCCTCTGGCTTTTTTCAGGACTTTTTTTCTTTATCTTTGATTTTCTATAACTTGAAAATGATTTTGCCTAGTTAAAGTTTTCTGGCATTCATCCTGCTTGATGTTCTCTGAGTTTTCTGGATTTGTGGTGTGGTGTCTGACATTAATGTGGGGGAAACTTGCAGTCATTATTGTGTCAAATATTTCTTCTGTTTCTTTCTTTTTTCTACTTCTTATGTACTTATTATGTATTTGTTATACCTTTCGTAATTGTCACATGGTTCTTGGATGCTTTTTACTGTTCTTTTTTTTTCAGTCTTTGTTTTCTTTGCTTTACAGTTCTTGAGATTTTTATCCATATATCCATAAGCTCAGAGATTCTTTCCTTAGCCGTGTACAGTCTATGAATGAGCCCCTCAAAGGCATTCTTCATTTTGGTTACAGTGTTTTTGATCTTTAGCATTTTTTTCATTCATTCTTAGGATTTTTATCTCCATGCTTATATTGCCCACTAATTTTGCATGCTGTTTATTTTATCTTATTAGAGCCCTGTGCTGAGGGAAGCAATGTTGTATAAAACAGACAAGTTTCTGTTTCTCACACTTATTTTAGAGCACTTATCATCAACAAAAATATTTGTATTTTAGATTCTTGAAGATTGCTTAAATTGACCTTATAATTTTCTTCTTAATTGCAGTGAATATTGCCGTTACTTCGGGAACTTTGTTTTTTTTCGCTGTCTATTTTCCAGCTTCTGGCCTCCGTCTCTACTATAGAGAGATGACACTTATCCAGAAGCTGGCAGCCTGTCTCAGCTCAAATTTTGCAATGTCATTGGGAGTTAAATTTCCAGCTGATGCAGAAAAATGGAGTGAGTATTTACCTTGTAATTTTTACAATGTTTCTAGTAGATATATCTTTGGTATCTGACTGGATATTTATAATTCTAATATTGATTGAGATTGCTAAACTGCCCTTCAAAGAATTGCATTACTTTATTACCGCCACCTATAGACATGAGTGCTTCCTCATTCTGTATTAGTATTTCCAAAATTTCCTGCAGCCTCTTCCCACTTCTTTTGGAGTTGCTACCTGCTATCTAATGATAGGTGAAAAGTGACAGTCTGCTTTTAGTATCCTCCTTCCTTTTACTATCAGCACAGTATCTGTGCAAGAATTCTTCTAGTCTTCTGTCTTTTGCTCAGTATTTATCCCTACTTTTCAATGATTATGTTTTTCTAAAATTTTATATTTCAGTGAATATTTGGCATGGGGAGGGGTGGAGAGAGAGGAACCACTGTCTTAACAACCCATAAGCCTGCTTATTTTTGTTAAACCCTATTTTCCTGATTTTTTGATACATATATAGCAAAAAATTTTTTTTGCCTATGTTCTGGGGATGTTTTTATTTGATGCTTTCTTGTATAGCCTTGTGGCCTGGTATATTGAAGCTGCCTTTCCATGAAGCTATGGCGTGCCCGAGCCATGGAACTTTTTCTTACATATATATGATTTTTTTTTTTTTTTTTTTTGAGATAGAGTCTTGTTCTGTGGCCCAGGCTGGAGTACAGTGGTGCGATCTCAGCTCATTGCAACCTCTGCCTCCCAGGTTCGAGCAATTCTTCTGCCTCAGTCTCCTGAGTAGCTGGGATTACAGGCGCCTGCCACCACACTCAGCTAATTTTTGCATTTTTAGTAGAAACGGGGTTTCGCCATGTTGGCCAGGCTGGTCTCGAACTCCTGACCTCAGGTGATCTGCCTGCCTAAGCCTCCCAAAATGCTGGAATTACAGGTGTGAGCCACCACACACAGCTATATTTTATTTTTGTTTCAGTCTTTTTCAATTATTTGCTTGTTTGGGGTATAATAGGGAGCACATTACCTGATTACTTACTGAGATGCCCTCAGGGGCAACCTAAATTCTAAGGGTGCAAGAAAGTGACTGACTCTATCTAGTAGGAATCTCCAGAAAGTATCAACACAATTATTTTCTTAAGTATTTAATTATGACATAGATAAATAACTTTTAATCTCAGTTGGCACCAAATTAAACCCTTCCTGTTATGTCTTAGGAATTGGACTTAAATGGAATAACATCTTCTCATCAACTACACCGGATAACTTTTCTTTTGCCTGTGTGCTGGGAATGTTTTTATTTGATGCTTTCTTGTATAGCCTTGTGGCCTGGTATATAGAGGCTATCTTTCCAGGAAGCTATGGTGTGCCCAAGCCATGGAACTTTTTCTTACAGGTGAGTTATAATTTTTCTGTTATTGATAGAGGCACCTGTCCTTATGAACTTCATTTGTGATATTTATAAAAGCAATCAGTTATTTAGCACTGTCTGTAATAGAATCAGTAGGTCAGGTGGAAGAACCATTTTCATCTACACTCCAGCCATACTAATTCACTAGCCTTTTCCTAATACACTCTAAGCCCTCCGGTAAACATAAATAGTGGTAGATGATAGCCTGTGACCAGCTGGGCACGGTAGCTCACGCTGGTAATCCCAGCACTTTGGGAGGCTGAGGCAGGCGGATCACCTGAGGTCGAGAGTTCGAGACTAGCCTGGCCAACATGGTGAAACCAAAAAATTAGCCAGGCGTGGTGGCGTGCCTGTAATCCCAGCTACTCGGGAGGCTGAGGCAGGAGAATCGCTTGAACCCAGGAGGCAGAGGTTGCAGTGAGCTGAGATCGTGCTATTGCACTCCAGCCTGGGCGACAGAGCGAGACTCCATCTCAAAAAAAAAAAAAAAATAGCTTGAGACCCCAAACTTTACAAATTATGAGTAATCTATCACTTTTATAGGAAAATGTTTTCTAAAAGATTAAACTCTGGCATAAAGAAATTAATATATGATGGGGCCAATGCAGTGGCTCCTGCCTGTAATCCCAGCACTTTGGGAGGCCAAGGCAGGTGGATCACCTGAAGTCAGGAGTTTGAGACCAGCCTGACCAACATGGCAAAACTCCGTTTCTACTAAAAATACAAAAATTAGCCAAGTGTGGTAGCGGGCGCCTGTAATCCCAGCTACTTGGGAGGCTGAGGCAGGAGAATTGCTTGAACCCAGGAGGTGGAGGTTGCAGTGAACCAAGATCGCACCATTGCACTCCAGCCTGCACAATAAGAGCAAAACTCCATCTCAAAAAAATAAAATAAAAATAAATTAATATATGATGGGTCTTTATATGCTAGGAGAGGTTAGTTATGTCTGGGCGCACACCACCTACACTATTTCCTTGGTTAGGTCAGATCTCCTAGAGTCAGAACCTCAGAGAAATGGGGAGGATTTGCATCCTGCCCTCTCTTCTCAATATTTTTTCATATTATCTTTCACTTCTGTATTGCTCAGAAAAGAAGATCCTATAGAGTAATTCTAGAGTATTAGAATACTCCAGTATTCTAGAGTAATAGAATACTGTTTGCTATGGCCTCATCTCTCAGTGGTTTTCTTTTGTCTCTCTTATGATTTTTTTTTTTTTTTTTTTGACACAGAGTCTCGCTCTGTCGCCTAGGCTGGAGTGCAGTGGTGCGATCTCGGCTCACTGCAAGCTCTGCCTCCCAGGTTCATGCCATTCTCCTGTCTCAGCCTCCCGAGTAGCTGGGACTACAGGCGCCTGCCACCACGCCTGGCTAATTTTTTTTTTTTTTGTATTTTTATTAGAGACAGGGTTTCACCGTGTTATCCAGGATGGTCTCAATCTCCTGACCTTGTGATCTGCCTGCCTCAGCCTCCCAAAGTGCTGGGATTACAGGCGTGAGCCACCACGCCTGGCCTCTTATGATTTTAATAGAATAGTCTGCTTTTCGGCTGGGCACCGTGGCTCATGCCTGTAATCCCAGTGCTTTGGGAGACCGAGGAGGGTGGATCACCTGAGGTCAGGAATTCGAGACCAGCCTGGCCAACATGGCAAAACCACGTCTCCACTGAAAATACAAAAATTAGCCAGGTGTGGTGGTGCACACCTGCCGTCCCAGCTACTCGGGAGGCTGAGGCAGGAGAATTGCTTGAACCCAGGAGGTGGAGGTTGCAGTGAGCCGAGATTGCGCCATTGCACTCCAGCCTGGGAAACAAAGCAAGACTCTGTCTCAAAAAAAAAAAAAAAAAAAAAAAGAATAGTACATGTTTTATGCCCCGGGTATTCAGACACTAGCCAATTAGCTCCAAAATTTAATTTCAAGAAATTTTGTGCAATCCATCTCAATACAAAAGCTAACAGACCAAAGTATTGTTTAGTGCTTCCTTTCCGTGCCATGGCAGTGATGGTATTTTTTTTCCCTTCGTAGCGCTCTTACTGGTTTGTGGAACCACCTGAGAAAAAAACTGAAGAAAATCAATTTTATGAGAAAATGCAAAGCAAGTATTTTGAAGCTGAACCTATTGATTTGATAGCAGGTATCCAGATCAAACATTTGTGCAAGGTATCGTTTCAAAGATCTTTTATTCTTGATGAAACTGAAGCTTCGTTTACAGTTCATTGTTACTGGAAATACCAAAATAAAAATTAGATGTTAATAACAGGTCATAGCCATCATGTTTACTTCCTTTGAGAAAGATAACATATATATAGTATGTAATCAAAAGTGTCATCTTTCTCCTCCCTCCAGAATATAATTAGATTTTGGTTTTTTCTTTAACATTTATTTTATGTTCAGGGGTACATGTGAAGGTTTGTTATACCGAAAAACTCGGCTCATAATGGTTTGATGTCCAGATTATTTTGTCACCCAGGTGACACTAAGCCTAGTACCCAATAGTTATTTTTTCTGCTCCTCTCCCTTCTCCCAACCTCTACCCTCTGGTAGGTCCCAGTGCCTGTTGTTCCCCTCTTTGTGTCCATGTGTTCTCATCATTTAGCTCCCACTTTTAAGTGAGAACATGCGGCATTTGTTTTTCTGTTCCTGTGTTAGTTTGCTAAGGATGATGGCCCCCAGTTCCATTCATGTTCCTGCAAAGGAAATGATCTTGTTCTTTTCTGTGGCTGTATAGTATTCCTTGGTGTATATGTACCACATTTTCTTTATTCAGTCTACCATGGATGGGCATTTAGGCTTATTGCATGTCTTTGCTATTGTGAGTGGTGCTGCAATGAATGTACACGTGCCTGTGTCTTTATGATAGAACAATTTCTATTCCTTTGGGTATATACCCAGTAACAGGATTGCTGGGTCAAATGGTAGTTCTGCTTTTAGCTCTTTGAGGAATTGCCACACTGCTTTCCACAATGGTCGAACTAATTTACACTCCCCTAACAGTGTATAAGCATTCCCTTTTCTCTGCAACCTCACCAGTATGTTACTTTTTGACTTTTTAATAATAGCTATCCTGACTGGTATGAGATGGTAACTCATTGTAGTTTTGATTTGCATTTCTCTAATGATCAGCAATATTGAGCTTTTTTTCATATGCTTCTTGGCCACGTGTATGTCTTCTTTTGAAAAGTCTCTGTTCATTTCCTTTGCCCACTTTTTAACGGGATTTTTTTTTCTTGTAAATTTGTTTAAGTTCCTTATAGATGCTGGATATTAGACCTTTGTCAGATGCATAGTTTGCAAAATTTTCTCCTATTCTGTGGGTTATCTGTTTACTGTGTTGATAGTTTCTTTTGCTGTGCAGAAGCTCTTTAGTTTAATTAGATCCCATTTGTCAATTTTTGCTTTGGTTGCAGTTGCTTTTGGCATCTTCAGGAAATCTCTGCCAGAGAGTTGATTTTTGTATATGGTGTAAGGAAAGCGTCCTATAAACTACAGCTTATATTTTAGCGTGGCTAAAAGTGCTTAACAATTGAATGAAAAATAAGATAATTGTAGTACACAGTATATGCCATTAGGAACATAAATAGAGTGATGATCTGTTAATTAAAGAGAAGGATGGACAGGAGGAACAGTTCTGATAAGTTAGGTTATGTTAATGATAAGTTATGTTAATGAAGCATCTCTGAAAACATGGCCATTGTGGATGCCATGACCCTTTCCAACAATATAACCTCAGTTGAACAGAGCCACCTCATCCCAAATTAGGCTCATTTTCCTGGAATAGCCTAGATCCAGTGACTGCTCAAGGTGGGGATATTAAGGCCCAGCTTTTTCCTCCAGCTCCAATTGGCTCTGAATGGTCATCCAAGCTGCAGAACTCCTTGCGTGGTTGACCTTGTTGTCACTGTATGTACTGTAGCCCTACTATTTTCTCTCCCAAATCGGTATCCTTCCTTTCTTCACACAGGTGTTGGTCCCAAGAACACTCCTGCATGCTAATTTCTATCTTATGTAAACTTCCTGGATGCCAGTTTTCATCTTACAGTTTACTTCCCAGGGAACCAGTTAGTGATTACTGATACCCAGAGTTGCCAGAGAAAGTAGATGATAAGATGAGTGGTAGACTCTGGTAAAAGTTAGCAGTACAGTGTTCATATGTGGTGAATTGGGATGATATACGAGGAGGAATAAATGCACCAGTTAGTGACATCCATCAAGCATTTGAAAAATGTGAGAGTATTAGTTATATGGACTATAGAACTGGATAGCTATCTGGGAGAGAACAGATACATGGAGATTGTTTATGATTAACCATCAGAGGCTAGGAGTTATAAAATCTAGTAAGCCTCCCAGGAGACATATAAAGAGATTCTCATCCTCAGTAGCCAAAGAACAGAAAAAAAACTGAGAACTAAGCCCCAGACTTAATCAAAAGAATAGGAGAGCTCTAGAAAAGCTTAAATTCCTAATTTGTGCAGGTTTGCTATACCAGGACTTTGAGTCGATGCTATAAAGGATTGTGGAATTGGGAGCAGGTATAGGTATTTTGCACATGGGAGGAATATGAATCACTGGAAGCAGAGGGTAGACTATAGTTGGCAGGCTTCACGATGGTCCCCAGGGATCCTCACCTCCTGATATTCATGCCCTTGTCCAGTCGTCTCCTGTGTGATCTGTATAATACAATGGAAGTGAAAATGTATGCTTTCTAAAACCAGTTCATAGCAGGTATTGTGAATTTTACTTTGGTCTTCAATTGCTTGCCCTTAAGTAAGTCACCATGTCTTTCAAGCCGCCCTGTGGACTTGCTTCTGTGGAGAAGAACTAAGGCTTCCCAAAATAACCAGTACCAGCTCCCAGCCATGTGAGTGAGCCTTCTTGGAAGTGGATGTCTTGGCTTCTGTCAAGCTTCAGGTGACTACAATCCAAGTCAACACCTTGACTGCAACCTCAGAGAAACCCTGAATCAGTCCCATCCAACTAATCTACTACATGACTGTTTTGCAAGTGGGCCCAGAGAGCATTTATCGAAGCATTAAGAAATGTGCTAATAAGAGGAACACCAGCATCATTGGGAACTGTTGACAGTAAGAGATATTATTACAGAACTGGACTCACTGATAACAATGGAGATATGATTCAAAAATAATAGAGATCAGGGTGTGGCACAGGTGTGAACAATTTTCCTAATCAGTGACAAGTTTGGAGTGGCAGTCTGGGGCACTTGATCCACAAATAATGGTTAATAAAACACAATTTCCTTGAGGCAAAATAGATGGGCAGCCAGTGAGGGCATTGCTCAAACCACACAACCAGAAGTGTGGATGAATGAATCACTAGGAGCCCGAAGCAAGGCACCCAGTAGTAATTCATGGTCTCTTCCACCCTTTTCGGTTTTCAGAGCTGACACCTGTTGACTGGAGGAGGGGCTTGATTGCTAGGTGGAAGCAGACTGCAACACTAAAGCAAAGGCACATGATAATGATTACCCTAGTCTTTCTGCAAAAGGACCTATAGCTGTTTGCCTAGGCAATACTCAGGGATACAAAGTGTCATCATAGTCCCCTTGTTTAACCAGGGGTATGTGCAGGCTAGGTAATAAATGGAATCCTGGTCCTTTTCCGGCTTACAGTGGGTACACTGAGACCATGGACACACCCAACGGGCATCTCCACAACTGTCAAGTGTACAATTGGAAACGACATATTTTGTAGCTGGTGTAACCCTTACATTGGCTCCCTGGCCTCTAGAGAAGAGCTGCCCTACAGGGTCAAGTCAAGTTGAATCCTTTGAAACTACTTACCTCCACTAGCCAAGATGGTAAATCAAAAGCATTGTTACATTCTGGGGAAGTGGCAGAGATTAGAACCACCTTTAAAGAATATATTACTAGAGGCCGGGCGTGGTGGCTCATGCCTGTAATCCTAACACTTTGGGAGGCTGAGGCAGGTGGATCACGAGGTCAGGAGATCGAGACCATCCTGGCTAACACGGTGAAACCCCGTCTCTACTAAAAATACAAAAATTAGCGGGTCATGGTAGCACGCACCTGTAGTCCCAGCTACTTGGGAGGCTGGGGCAGGAGAATCACTTGAACCCAGGAGGCAGAGGTTGCAGTGAGCCAAGATGGTGCCACTGCATTCCAGCCTGGGCAACAGAGCGAGACTCTGTCTCAAAAAAAAAAAAAAAAAAAAAGTATGTATTAGTAGTGATCCCTAGTCATACCCCCATTTAAGTTACCACTCTAGTTCGTGCAAAAATCCACCCAGATGAATGCTGTGGGATGATGGTGGATCTACCACAAACTCAAGTAAATAGTTGACTCAATTGCAGCTGCGTCAGATCTAGTATCATTTGCCTGTGGCAGGAGATTAACACAACCTATGGACATAATGTAAGACCATTGATTTGGAACATCTCTCTTTCCATCACTGTCAGATCAGAGATTTTTGTATTCATTTGAAATGAACACCAATATACATTTACTTGTATCCAGAGCTATAAAAATTCCTTGGCTGTCTCTCCTAATATAATCTGAAGGGTCATGGACTGGCTATTCATGTGCATCTGGCCAAAGATTTCTTGAATAATACCTTTAAAGCACAGACATCAAAGCAAAAATTGGCAAATGGAATTACGTCAAGCTTAAAAGCTTCTGGCCAGGCACGGTGGCTCATGCCTATAACCCCAGGACTTTGGGAGTCCAAGGAAGGCAGGTCACGAGGTCAGGAGTTTGAGACCAGCCTGGCTAATACGGTAAAACCCCGTCTCTACTAAAAATACAAAAATTAGCTGGGCGTGGTGGCATGTGCCTGTAGTCCCAGCTACTCGGGAGGTAGAGGCAGAAGAATCACTTGAACCGGAGAGGCGGAGGTTGCAGTGAGCTGAGATTGCGCCACTGTACTCCAGCCAGGGTGAAGGAGCGAGACTCCATTTCAAAAAAAAAAAAAAAAAACAAAGGGAAGACACAGTTTACAGAATGGGAGAAAATATTTGCAAACTATTCATCCAATAAGGGATTAATAGCCAAAATAGCCAAAATATAAAAGGAACTGAAACAACTCAATAGAAAAAAAAATCCAATTTAAAAATAGGCAAAAGATCTAAATAGATATTTCTCAAAAGAAGTAATACAAAGGGCCAACAGGTATATGAAAAAATTGTCAGTGCAGCTAATCATCAGGAAAATGCAAATCAAAACCACAAAGAGATTATGTCAACCCAGTTAAGTGGATATTATCAAAAAGACAGGAAATAATAAATGCTGGTAAGGATGCAGAGAAAGGGAAACCCTTGTATACTATTGGTGGGAATGTAAATTAGTACAGCCACGCTGGAAAATGGTACAGGGGTTCCTCATAACCTAAAAATAGAACTGTCATATGATCCAGCAATCCCACTGCTAGATGTGTATCCAAAAGAAAGGAAGTCAATGTATCAAAGATGTATCTGCACTCTCATGTTTATTGTAGCATCACTCACACTAACCAAGATATGGAATCAACCTAAGTGTCCATCAGCAGATGAATGTGTAAAGAAAATGTGGTATATATACACAATGGAATATTATTCAGCCACAAAAAAGAATGAAATCAAGTCATTTGCAGCAACATGGATGGAACTGGGGATATTATGTTAAGTGAAATAAACCAGGAACAGAAAGACAAACATTGCATATTCTCATTCATATGTGGAGCTAAAATAATTCATTCCATGAAAGTAGTGAATAGAGTGGTGGTGACTAGCGACTAGAAAGGGTAGTGCAGAGTGGGGCATAAAAAGGGATTTCTTGACGGGTACAAAAATGCAATTAGATAGAAAGTGTTTGATGGCACAATAAGGCAATTACAGTTAGCAATAATTTACTGCATATTTTAAAATAGGAGACAAGGTTTGGACTTTTCCTCTTTTTTGAGACAGAGTTTCACTGTGTCACCTAGGCTGGAGTGCAGTGGCACAATCTTGGCTCGCTGCAACCTCTGCCTCCCTGGTTCAAGCAATTATCCTGTCTCAGCCTCCCAAGCAGCTGGGATTGCAGGCACACATCAACATGTCCAGCTAATTTTTGTATTTTTAGTAGAGACAGGGTTTCACCATGTTGGCCAGGTTGATCTCGATCTCCTGACCTCAGGTGATCTGCGTGCTTTGGCCTCCCAAAGTGCCGGGATTATGGGTGTGAGCCACCACGCTCAGCCTGGACTTTTCCCAATACAAAGGAATAATAAATGTTTGAGGTGATGGATATCCCAGTTACCCAGTTTTGATCATTACAAATTGTAAGCTTCTATCAAAATATCACATGCACCCTATAAATATATACAACTATTATGCACCTATGAAAATTAAAAATAAATTGTAAAAAGTAAAATCAACTTAAACATAAAGTTATGTGGGTATAAAAAACTTGATGCCTTCAAACCTGAGTAATCAAAAAGAAATCTCATAAAGGTAACAGGAAATTACCTTGATAAAACAAAAAATTTTGTGTTTTAGGCCAGTTACCAAAAAGGTAAAGAACCTTCTGTAGTGTGATTGCTTTTCCTTTTGGGAAGCTAATTAGGTATCCTGGAAGTCAAGCCTAATGAAAAGTTACCTGAATTTAATCAGACACAGGAAGTATGTCCAAAATTGTGAATGTATATCATATTATAGAGGAATGTAAACAAGGAAACTGGTATGTGTAGGGGAATACATGGCTCTTAGTAAAAAGCATGAGAAATTTTCTGGTTACATGGAAAAATTCAGATATATCAGGTAAAGCCAAGAGTTTAGAATCAAGTTATCCTGAAAGAAAATATTGCTTTTCTGGCCTTCAAGACAGAACATTGCAGTGTCAGGTCATAATAGGCAAGTTAAAACTGGAGCAAAAGTTACAGGAGATGATGAAAAAGTTAAAGAGAGAATTATCACCCCAGCCAAGCAAAAAGATAGACTTTTCAAGGAGAGAATGAGAGTTGAGGGCAGTGATGTATGATCTGCAAATCATATGCAGTGGATACAGCAAAAGTTGAATTTTTGAGATTTTTGGATTTTTGAGGTGAATCAGAGAAGCTTCAGGAGAAAAACCCTACCCCAAGAAATGAAATTACCATTCTGAATGAAGAAAACAACATTTCTGACCTGAAACTATACAAATTAAATGAATCTCAGGAAGAAACATGGCAAAAATAAAAACTGTCTGCAGTTTAGAAGATAGTTATTAAAGAAATAGATTTTAGAATTAAAAATCAAAACCTCTTGCAGTTTTAGCAAGAACAGATCAGCACTTCAAGAAAACCTGTTGTTCTCACATAGGGGACCAAATTTTTAGTTTTGTATTAGTAAATTTTTAATATTAAGTTCAATCTTTACAAAGACATTATTCCCTTCTAATTATAGTCAACCTGATTACACACAAATTTCTTGTATAAATTTATTCTTCACAAACCTTATCATACCTTACTCAGACATTCAATGATATGCTTAGACTTTCTGCTTTATCCTATACTTACTTTTTTCTAAATAACCAGTCATTTTACCTTAGGACAAAAGTTACCACATAAGATTTTTTACACAAAATTATTTTATTTTTTCAGCCTTTCTTGTCAAAAATATGTCTTTATATCCATAATTTTCTTTTTTTTTTTTTTTTTTTGAGACAGAGTCTCACTCTGTCACCCAGACTGTAGTGCAGTGGCACGATCTCAGCTCACCACAACCTCCGGCTCCTGGGTTCAAGTGATTCTCCTGCCTCAGCCTCCTGAGTAGCTGGGATTACAGGCACACACCACCATGCCCGGCTAATTTTTGTGTTTTTAGTAGAGACGGGGTTTTGCCATGTTAGCTAGGCTGGTCTCGAACTCCTGACCTCAGGTGATCCCCCAGCCTCAGTCTCCCAAAGTACTGGGATTACAGGTGTGAGCCACTGCGCCCAGCCGATATATCCATAACTTTCCTCTCTATCTCTCTCTCTCTCTCTCTCTCACTCTCTCAGTTCCTGGTTCCTTTCTATCTTGTTTTTATGTATTTCCTAAATTCACTTTTTGAAATAATCTTTAAATAACCTCTGAATTAGACAAAATTATATTTTTTCTCAATAAAGAACACACATATTTATGCCTTATAATTTTTATCAAAAATACATCTTTTTTGTATACTATATACAGAATTATTTATATTGATAGAATTTTAACTTTTAATAACCTTAATTTCTAGTAAGCAATTTTGAACTGTCACATATCTTTACCTTATAGAAAAGAATTATAATATTTTGAAGCATATTTCCCCATAACATACTTTTTTGTATTAATAGACCCAAATATATTTATTTAGTGTTTCTATAAAATTTAAGAAGTCCACAACAAACATATTTATGTTCAGCAATTTTTAATTTTTTGGTCTTATTTGGAAATGACCCAAACACTTAATGAGTATCACTTAATTTAACATAACATCTATTTAAAATTTTAAATTACATAACAAGTTTATCTCATTTATGTTTCTCAAATTTATTGTTAAGATTATACCTAGATTATTTATGAAAGTTGAGATATTAGACAAAACCAGCCATCATTTTAAGCTATTTTCCTGTTATCCACTTTTATAGCCTGTGAATATCATGTGTTTACCTAAGTTAGAACCTTTAACATTAAATATGTGGGTATTTTGCTGATAACACAAAAGTTACGGATGTTTTTATTGAACCAACAGCATTAAATTAGTCCTACTTACCAAGGAGATACATAAAGATCATTCTGTTTTTAAGTTGGGGTTATAATTTTATGACCTTATAACATCTAACAGAGAAACATATAAAACTGTTTCAGCAGTAAACCCAAAAATGTATGGGCAAGATGTATGTTGACAATTTTGAAGACATTTCTATTTTTATTTTAACAATGATTTTAAAGCCAGCTTATTTGTTAAAGATATACATAAGTCACATGAACTAAAAGGAATTTGAGTTGATTACTATATATTTTATATGAGTGCTCCTTTAAGTTAATCTGAAGAGAATTTCTTAAGGGATTTTTGGCCAGACTTTACATGTAGACACAACACATAAAATAAAACATGTACATATGTGGAAGCACACCTAAACACACACATATGTACACATACACAAAGATGCTTTAGCTTTTATTTTAGAATTTTAATCATGAGATAGCAATACAACTCACAAATTTATAAAGGAGAGTTAGATCCAATTTATATTTCTGACAAAATGAGACCTGTTTACGTGACTAAACTTTACTTTCTCTGCTAGGTACTTTCTCTAATTAAGACTGTGGACCAAAATTTTTGGTAAAGTAGCTTTCATAGCAGTTTGATTTTTTAAAAAACAAACAAAACACTCTTTTTCTTTTTTAAGTAAGTTTAGGATTAAATATTCCAATGCTTACATTTAGCTAGGACTGGCTAAATTGTGTAAGAAAAACAAAATCTCCAAGTAGACTTGCATTTTTAGTAACAAATCTCATCTTTTGTGTGCTGGCCTGGTTTGCTTACTAGTCAATGAACGTAGGGAAGCATTCGAGCAGGTTTCTTTTTTGGCTTTTTTTGCCCTGCCTTGTAGACAAAGCAAAATGTTTATGTTGGAGAGAGATACCTTATAATGTTGATCTGAGCTCAAGATTTTGACTCGTTTGATCTGGAAGCCTAACTTTTATGAACATTTCCCTAGTACTTTTTCTTGTAGACTAATAATCCTTCAATTAACTGTTCCATCACTATAAGTGATTGTTAGCCAGGCGATCCTAAATGGACATTTCGGAAAAATGTTCAGGTTGCTGTAATTTGTCAAGCCATTAATTTGAAAGCCCTTTAAGACTTTTTTATCCTTGGCTGGAATTGCCATAAGCAATGAGTTTTATTTCAGCATCAGTAGAAAAGTCAGCAGATTCGGAGTAGGCAGGAAAAATCATAGAGAACTTAGAAGGCTCTCCATGTCAACTCTATAGTTAGAAGTTTTTAAAAGAGTTTGAAAATGACCATTTCAGCTGTGAATGTTTTAAATATAATTTTCCCATTGGTTTAAAAATGTGCTCCAAAATGGCCCATAATGCTGGCTCAAATCCCAGAAAACCTGGCATTCCTTCATGTTTGAGAATCCCATTTTGTTCTTATTAATCTCTTGAGAGCAAAGACAATCCCATTAATCCTGTCAGCAAATGTCAGGAGTGTAGACTGGTGTTTTAGATGATAGTGACCATCCTAGTGGCTTTTAGAATCTGCGTCAACATTTAGAATGTTTTCTTACTCTGAGAATATTTTTAGAAGCAAGCAAGGGGAAAGAGCCAAATCATTTATAGATGCACGTAAGCAAGCCAAAATGAAACCAAAATCAGAGTGTTCACAAAAACTTTAACCCAGGCATGCAGACCAAACAAAATATTACACTAGACATGCAGGCCATGTGAATTCACCAGAAATACATGCCTCAGACCCAGGCTATAAATTATGTAGAATCCAGGATACTCAAACCAGGAGAGTGGTTGTCTTTATACCAGAAAGGACTTGTCATAAAAGAAAGTCTTATCATTCTAGGAGAGAGATAATATTCTTTATTAAGGTGGCCTTACAACCAAAACAAACCCCATATGAAGTCATAAATCACTCACCAAAGTGAGGGAGGATGAGAATCTGAGAAGAGATTCACTAGGGCATAAAAAGTAACTCATGGAAACAGAGAATGCAGAGGCCTCAGTTGTACCACATTTGATTCCAGGGGCTGCTGATTCTTCTGAAGTGAGCTCACTTTGATCGCACTCCTGACACCATTTATATAAACCTAAATAACAGAGAGAGGCTCTCTAAAAGAAAATGGTATTTACTTTGGAATAGAGCATTCATGTGTCTTAGTAAATTGTATATATACTCAGGGAAGTATAGAAAGACAAAGACTTTTAAAGGAGAATTAGGAGGATTATATGATTGTTTCAGATAATTATTTTTGGCTACAAGGATTAATAACAAGCATGGTGCCAATCTGAGGTCAGACAGGCAGTTGCTGGGCAGATGTCTTTACAGAAACATTTTTTGTGTAGGACTGCAATGGCCTTTATACAAGGTTGTGGTTTCTTTTTTCTTTTCTTTTCTTTTTCTTTTTTTTTTTAATTTTTTTATTTGAGATAGAGTCTCCCTCTGTTTCCCTGGCTGGAGTACAGTAGTGTGATCTTGGCTTATTGCAACCTCTGCCTCCTAGGTTCAAGTGATTCTCCTGTCTCAGCCTCCAGAGTAGCTGAAATTACAGGCACGTGCCACCATGCCTGGCTAGTTCTTGGATTTTTAGTAGAGACAAGGTTTTGCCATGTTGACCAGGATGGTCTCAAACTCCTAACCTCAGGTGATCCACCTGCCTCAGCCTCCTAAAGTGCTGGGGTTACAGGTGTGAGCCACTGTGCCCGGCTGCCAGGTTGTGGTTTCTGCAGAGCCTTTTGTGATAGTGCTTGTTACCAGGCATTTGTACATGAGAACGCTCTCTTCATGGCCTTCCCTAGATGTATTTATTAAGGTGTTGTGTTTTTTTGTTTTTTTGTTTTTTAATACAAGTGACCTCATTTTGATTTGGACAACTTTCATACTACATTCTAATCTTCTAATTGAGAACTGTTTCCTGGAAACCCAAACCTGAAAACAGTGCACTTGGAGCTGAGACTAGATGAGAATGAACCAGATTGTTGAAAAACTAGGAACAGGCCGGGCGCGGTGGGTGGCTCACGCCTGTAATCCCAACACTTTGGGAGGCCAAAGGGGGTGGATCACCTGAGGTCAGGAGTTCAAGACCAGCCTGACCAATATAGTGAAACTCCATCTCTAATAAAATACAAAATTAGTTGGGCATGGTGGCACATGCCTGTAATCCCAGCTACTCGTGAGACTGAGGCAGGAGAATCGCTTGAACCCGGTGAGGGCAGAGGTTACAGCGAGTCAAGATCACACCACTGCACTCCAGGCTGGGTGACAGAGTGAGACTCCATCCCAAAAAAACACTAGGGACAAAAAATTCAAACAGATGGAAAAAAATCAAAACCCTTGGGTTGGAAGGTGCTTCATATGTTGATTATGTTTTGAATCAGAGGTGGTACCAGTGTACAATTGAACAGGCAGGACCACTCTGGCTGTTGTGAGGACTGAGTGGAAGAAAGAAGACAAATTGGAGGCTTTGATAGTAGCCCAGGTAGGATATGATGGCACCATGGACTAGGCTGGTGGCACTGGAGATCGCAGTATAAAGATTCAAAACAGGCTAGGTATGCTAGCTTATACCTGTAATCCCAGCACTTTGGGAGGCCGAGGCAGGTGTATCACCTGAGGTCAGGAGCTCGAGATCAGCCTGGCCAACATGGTGAAACCCCGTCTCTACTAAAAATACAAAAATTAACCCGGTGTGGTGGTGGGTACCCGTAATTTCAGGAGGCTGAGGCAGGAAAATTGTTTGAACCTGGGAGGTGGAAGTTGCAGTGAGCCGAGACCGCGCCACTGCACTCCAGCCTAGGTAACAGAGTAAGACTCTGTCAAAAAAAAAAAAAAAAAAAAGATTCAAAACGTGTTTTAGGGTTATAACTGAAGACTTATGTATAGGTTAGATGTGGGATTGAAGGAAAAGGAAGAAACTAATGTGGCTGTTGGTTTTGTGGCTTGAGGAAATGGGGGGTTAGTTGAACAGTTATGAATATGGGAGACCCTGGGGAAAAGTCACAGTTCAGTTAGTTCATTGTTGGTTTTTAAATAAAAGTTTGGGAAATTAAGAGCTTACTTTTGGATATAGGAACTTCAGACATTCATCTAAGTAGAGATTTCAAATAAGCAGTTACAAGCCTGATGCTTAGGTCTATGGAGAAGACAGTATAAGACACCTAGGGAGAAAATATCTACCACCATTTGGGATTTTTAAAAAATTAAATAGTTTTGTTTTTTTTTTTTGAGACTGAGTCTCCCTCTGTTGCCAGGATGGAGTGTAGTGGTGCGATCTCAGCTCACTCTAACCTCCACCTCCTGGGTTCAAGCGATTCTCGCGCCTCAGCCTCCTGAGTAGCTGGGACTACAGGTGCCCGCCACCACGCCCAGCTGATTTTTGTATTTTTAGTAGAGATGGGGTTTCACCATGTTGGCCAGGATGGTCTCAATCTCCTGACCTCGTGATCCCCCTGCCTCGGTCTCCCAAAGTGCTGGGATTACAGACATGAGCCACCGCACCCAGCCCAGTAGTATTTTTTTTCTATTACACAAGACGTTTGCCTTTATTCACCATCTATAGGTTGTGTTGGAAGGAAAATATGCTTTAATTCTTAATGATATGGGCTTGAATCCCAACTCTTCCATTTAAGTATTGTGTTTCTTAAACTGTTTTCACCTCATTTTTATTAAAAATCTAACCAAAATCTTCTTACTAGCTTGTATAAGTACTCAAGTTGGCTCCTAGGGTACCCATGTCTGCTCCAGACAAGCAAATATTAATATACCATCTCTCCTTGAAAGTATCTATTTTTTCTTTAAACTTCAGGCTGGTTGGTTGCCTGGAAACCTTACCTCTAAGATGGGTTCAAGAAAAGTTATAATTTCATAGATTATTTGGCTTCTACTTGTTGCTAGACTGGAGTGATTCTTTTTCCAGCTTCTTGTATAGTAAGCAGAAGCACTGCTAGTCTACATGTAAAAAATTTGAGATAAATAAACATGTGATTTTCAATTGACAGTTCTCTAACTTAGGCCAAAGACATTAACTGAAGAAGATTGTGGCATTATAAGTTCAAGATGGAAACTGAAACAAAGCAGTCATCCATTGGATCAACAGATGATTGGATAAAGAAATAACTGTGGTATAGGCCGGGCACAGTGGCTCATGCCTGTAATCCCAGCACTTTGGGAGGCCAAGGCAGGTGGATCACCTGAGGTCAGGAGTTCGAGACCAGCCTGAACAACATGGTGAAACCCCGTCTCTACCAAAAATACAAAATTAGCGGGGCATGGTGGCGCATGCCTGTAATCCCAGCTACTTGGGAGGCTGAGGCAGGAGACTCTCTTGAACCCAGGAGGTGGAGGTTGCAATGAGCCAAGATCACGCCACTGCACTCCAGCCTGGGCAACAAGAGTGAAACTCTGCCTCAAAAAAATTAAAAAATTAAAAATAATAATAATTGTGATATATACACACGATGGAATACTACTCAGCCATAAAAAAGAATGAAATCATGTATTTTGCAGTAACATGGATGGAATTGGAGACCACTCCCTTAAGTGAAACAATCCAGAAACAGAAAGTCAAATACCACATGTTCCCACTTATTAGTGAGAGCTAAATAATGTGTATAGGTGGACATACAGTGTGGAATGACAGACGTTGGAGACTCAGAAAGATGGGAGTGTGGGAGATGCATGAAGGATGAAAAATCACTTGATACAGTGTTTATTATTTGGGTCATGGTTACACTAAAAGCCCAGACCTCACCACTGTACCATATATCTGTGTAACAAAATGGTGCCTGTACCCCTTAAATTTATACACATAAAGTAAAATAGAAAAGAAAGCAGGAATGAATAAGATTGCTTAGGGAAAGTTTGTTTATCTACTGTGAAATTCTAAACCTTATGTTATGTCTTCAAATATTTCTTCTTATAGTTTCATTCTTTTACACTTTGATTTTTCTTCTCATGACTGATGAAGTATTGTATCTTTGATAGTTGATATGAGTGCTTGTTCTTTCAATGTGATTGTGGTAAAGTTAGTATTTGTGGGATTTCTCTCATAGGTATTCCAAGGGCACAACACTACCAAAATAGCTGTAAAGGACTTGTCTTTGAATTTATATGAGGGGCAGATCACTGTTCTTCTAGGACATAATGGGGCAGGAAAATCTACCACTCTATCCATTCTCTCAGGTAGGTATTCCACTCTGTTAAAAAAAAAACTGTAGATAAAGCAATGAGACTTTTGTGTATCCTCTTGATGTTTACAGTTTAGTGATTTCTGCGATACATACTTTAATAATTTCCTTTATTTTTGAGTTTGCAAATAATTGTTATAAAATTTAAAATTAGTATTTATTTTGGGGAAGAGGGAAGAGGACATTACATAATGATAAAAAGGTCAATCTACCAAGAAAACATAACTATTCTTAATATGAATGCAGTCAAAGAACAGAGCATCAAAATGCTCAAAGCAAAAACTGATAGACTTGAAAAAAGAAATAGACACATTTGCAATTATAGTTGGAGACTTCAACACCACTCTTCTAGCAATTGATAGAACCAGTAAACAGAAATTATAAAAGTTACTGAAAAACTTAACAGCACTGTTACTCAAAACAATCTGATTGACACTTGTAGAAAATTCCACTCAGCAGAATACACATTTTTTTTTTTTTTTTTTTAATTTGAGATGGAGTCTCGCTGCATCGCCAGGCTGGAGTGCAGTGGTGTGATCTCAGCTCGCTGCAACCTCCGCCTTCCAGATTCAAGCGATTCTCCTGATTACAGGCACGCGCCACCATGCCTGGCTAATTTTGTATTTTTAATAGAGACAGGGTTTCGCCATGTTTCCCAGGCTGGTCTCAAACTCCTGAGCTCAAGCAATCCACCCACCTCGGCCTCCCAAAGTATTGGGATTACAGGTGTGAGCCACTGTGCCCGGCCTGCATTAAGTGAATATTTTCTAGTGTGTAACATTTTGATTCCTTTAATAATTTTTCTCATTATATAATTTTGAGTTATTTTCTTAGTACTTGCCCTGGGGCTTACCATATACACCTTAACTTAAAGCAATGCACAGCTTAAAACAGAATTCATAAATTTCAAATGGCTGATTGGCAGTGCTGGCATGTTGTAATATGACACGCTCTCATGTTTTTATTACTCAAATGATTTGCACTTATTCGTACACATTGAAACATAGAACATACAGTTCAATAAGAAATTACAAAATAAATTACTTCTAAGTTCGTCACCTCAAAAATAACTGTCAGTGTTTTGTAGAATTTTCTTCTGTATGAAATATTGCTAATGATAATGAGTTATCCATATGTAGATTTCAAAGTTGAGATGCTAATGAGCAGTTTGTTGTGATGTTCCCTTATGAAAACTAAGATAAAGTTTTCTTTATCTTATAACATAATATAAATACATTTCTGTTATATTTTCTGCTTGTTTCTAGGTCTCTATCCTCCTACAAGTGGAAAGGCCTATATTAATGGATACGATATCTCAAAGCAGATGGTCCAGATTAGGAAATCGCTGGGCTTGTGTCCCCAGCAGAACCTGTTGTTTAATTACTTGACAGTATCAGAACACCTTCATTTCTATTGTGTGGTGAGCAAAACAAAGTTTCCTTTTTCCCCAGTCTATTCATGTGCTTCACATAGATTAGCTACTGTGGACATTTTATTCTTACAAAGTTCAAAATTGATTTTAATGAAGTCTTCTTTAAACATAAAGAGAAGCAAAGGGAATAAGTTGCTACATGAATGATGTAAGAAAAAAGCTGGTGTAATATGTTTCTAAGAGTAAAGCTAGAAGCACCACGTAAACTCTGTCTCCTTTTTCTAGATAAAAGGAGTACAAGGAAAGATGACTCCTGCAAAAATTGACCACATGCTGACTACTTTTAACCTGCTAGAAAAGCGTAATGAATTGTCGAAGTCGCTGAGTGGAGGAATGAAGCGCAAACTCTCCATCATTATAGCATTTATAGGGGGCTCCAAGGTAAACAAACAAACAAGCAAAGCCAAATATGGATTCCCACTGCACACTGCAGCTAGTCTAAAAGAATCAGCCAACACAAATTTGAGAGCTGATATGGAGCTAACATTCTAAAGATAACCTCCTAAATGAAAATCAGATGAGATTGACCTTATCAATCTCATTGGTATAAAATGGCCATAGGTTTGAAATTATTCCAGCATTCCTAATTCAGTTTTTTCTAAACTTTTTTTTGAGACAGGGTCTTGCTCTTTCGCCCAGGCTGGAGTGCAGTGGTACAATCATGGCTTAAAGCAGCCTTCACCTACCTGACTCAAGCAATCCTCCCTGCTCAGCCTCCCAAGTAGCTGGGACTACAGACACATGCCACCACACCCAGCTAATTTTTTAAGTTTTTTGTAGAGACGGGGTCTCACTATGTTGCTCTAACTTTTGGGCTCAACTGATCCTCCCACCTTGGCCTCCCAAAGTGCTGAGATTACAGGTGTGAGCCACTGCACTTGGCCTCTAAACTTATTATCTTAGCCTGGTTGAACAAGTGAGAAAGCAAAATCAGAGTAAGCTCCATGACTGGTAAGAGAATAGTGGTACCAGTATATAATATTTAACAATGGTCATGGAATTGTTTTTCTGGTCTTCAGGTAGTGATACTTGATGAGCCAACGTCTGGCATGGACCCAGTCTCAAGGAAGGTCACCTGGGATCTCCTGCAGCATTTTAAAAAGGATCATACCATCCTACTGACCACCCACTACACGGATGAAGCTGATGTTCTGGGTGACCGCATAGCCGTCATGATCAAGGGATCCCTGCGGTGCTGTGGCTCTTCAATTTTCCTGAAAAAAATATATGGTCTCTCTCTCCTTGATTATTCTTAGGATATTGATGCCTTAATAATATTCTTCAAACATACGTTTCATTGTTTTTTTCTAGGTACCCAAAACTTCAGTGCTTCCCTCTGTTCTATTAATCAGGATTCAACTATGAGACCTATGAAATAATACTCCTTTTTTAAAAAATTATTTTCTTCTTTTATGTTTATTGTATTATCCAAAATTTATGTTCATTTTTTCCATATGGCTTCTACTTAAATTGTAATTTGCCCAAATGCATTTGTGCTTTCAAAGAAAGAGATAGATAGATAGATAGACAGACAGACAGGTTGATGGATCATAAGGGAAACACAGGGAACCAAACATCTCTGCTCTGTTTCTTGTTTTTCAAAGAAGTACTAAATTGCTTCTATATGAGCAGAATAATTTATTACAGTATGAAAAATTTTTGTAAACTGTAAAATACCAAATGTGTCCTAATAGCTTCCTTACCTTTTTAAGGCCATTATTCAAAATTACCTATACATCAGTCTTCTTTGACCCCTTAAATATAATTTTGACACTAGATAGTTCCATGACTCTAGGAAGTTTTTTTTAGCCTGTTTTCATCAATTCACTTCTCCCAGAGGCAATTACTTTCTGATTTTATTACCATACATTAGTTTTGCCTGTTGTCGAATGTCATATAAATGAATTATATATTATAATTTTGTTCATGGTTTCTTTACTTCAGCACAGTACATTTGAGATTAATCTGTATTGTTGCACAGATCAATTGTACATAACTTCAAATCTTCATAGATTTTTATGTTGTTATAGGTCATTTCCAGTATATGATATATGACTTCAAATATCATAAGCAAATGTGCCATGAATTTAAAGATCTTTCTTGGTTAAAAATCCATCTTGTGAACTTAAAGATCTCTCTTGCTTAAAAATTCATCTTGGTTGAAATTACTTAGTAGTGGAGTATTTTGGTACTGACTAGTGGGGTACTTGGTCAAAAATTATGTGTATGATGTTTTCAAAGGTTCTTCAAAGTGCTTGTAATATTTTACACCAGCCAGCGTGTTTGAGATTTCCACTTACTCCATACCCACACCAATATTTTGGTTTGCCTTTTGAGTTTTAGTCATTCTGGTGGGTGTGAAACAGTTATCTCGGTGTTTTTAATTTTCATTTCCCTGAAGAATAATTATATTGAGTTCATTTTCATGTATAAGTTGGCTATTTGTATGAATTCTTTTGTGAAGTGTTTGAGTCTTCTGCCCACTATTAAAAGTTGGTTGTTTGTCTTTTTTATTGAACATTTGTAGGAGTTCCTTCACATATTCTTCATGTGAGTTCCTTGTCAGATACATGTATTGTGAATATCCAAATGGGTTCCTTGCCTACTCATCTTAATAGTATCTTTTGATGAGTGTAAATGTTTAAAGTCTCATTTATTAATTGTTCTGAAGATTTTTGTGTCCTTTCTAGGATATCTTTGCCTCCATAAAGGTTGCAGAGATCTCCTATATTTTCTTCTTGATACTTTACAGTTCTAGCTTCTAAAGGTTTATTACTTATTTCAAGTTGACTTTTGCAAATGGTGTTGATGTTGATTTTTTTTCCTGTGAGTATCCAGAACCATTTACTGAAACACATTCCTTTTTCTATTGAATTGCTTTGTCACTTTTGATAAAAATCAGTTGACTGTCTATAAGTGGGTCTACTTTTGGTTTTTCTGTTGTTTCATTCATCTGTGGGTCTATCCTTTTGCAAATACAACAGTCATGAATACTGGATCTTTATAGTAAGTCCTGAAAATAGGTAACATAAGTCTGCCAACTTTTTACTTGGTTTTCAGAATTGCTTGAGCTACTTTAGGCCCTTTATATTTCCCTATAGATCTTATAGTCATTTTGTTAAATTCTACAAAAACTCTGGTTGGATATTGGTTGGGATCTCTTTGAAGCTATATACCATTTTGGGAAGAATGGTCATCTTCAATATTGAGTCTTCCAGTATATGAGTTTCATATCATTTATTGGTTTATTTAGGTTTTGTTTAGGCCATTTTTGGCTATATTTTGTTGTGTTCATTGTCGAGGTCTTTCATTAGATTTATTCCAAAGTATTTCATTTTTATATTTATGCAAATGATAGTATTTAATGTTATTTTCCAATTTTTCTCTTCTAGTATTTATATATACAATAATTTTATATTGACCTTGTGTCTTGTAAACTTGTTTATTCATGCATTAGGTCTGATGATATTTTTGTAGATTTGATGCACAATCCTATTACTTGTGAATCAAAAGGTTTTGCTTCTTTCTCATCTTTATGCCTTTTATCTTTTTCTTTTGCCTTATTTTTTTATATGGGACTTACAGTACATTCTTGAATAGGATTAATAAAAGTAGACAGACTTGCCTTGTTCCTTATCTTAGAGGGGAAATGTATAGTGTTCATCATTAAATATGAGATTTCCTGAAGGATTACTTGGAAGCCTGTTATCAGTTTAATGAATTTTCCTTTTTTGCTAGGAGGTTTTTTTTTTCTTTTTTTAAAAAAATTTTATTTTAAGTTCTAGAATACATGTGCAGGATGTGCAGGTTTGTTACATAGGTGAATGTGTGCCATGGTGGTTTGCTGCATCTATCACCCCATCACCTAGGTATTAAGCCCCACATGCATTAGCTATTTATCCTAATGCTCTCCCTTCTCCTGCTCCCCATGACAGGCCCCAGTGTGTGTTGCTCCCCTCCCTATGTCCATGTGTTCTCATTGTTCAGCTCCCACCTTTAAGTAACAACATGGGGTGTTTGGTTTTCTGTTCGTGTGTTAGTTCGCTGAGGATAATGGCTTCCAGCTCCAACCATGTCCCTGCAAAGGATATGATCTCATTCTTTTTATGGCTGCATACTATTCCATGGTATATATGCACCACATTTTCTTTATCCAGTCTATCACTGATGGGCATTTGAGTTGATTCCATGTATTTACTATTGTGAATGGTGCTGCAGTGAACGTGTGCATGCATGTATCTTTATAATAGAATGATTTATAATCCTTTGGGTACATACCTAGTAATGGGATTTGAGGAAGCACCACACTGTCTTCCAAAATGGTAGCACTAATTTACATTCCCACCAACAGTGTAAAAGCATTCCTATTTCTCCACAGCCTTGCCAGCATCTGTTTCTTGACTTTTTAATAATGGCCATTCTGATTGGTGTGAGATGGTATCTCACTGTGGTTTTGATTTGCATTTCTCTAATGATCAGTGACGTTGAGCTTTTTTTCATATGTTTATTGGCTGCATAAATGTCTTTTGAGAAGTGTCTTTTCATGTCCTTTGCCCACTTTCGGATATTAGACCTTTGTCAGATGGATAGATTACAAAAATTTTCTCCCATTCTGTACGTTATCTGTTCACTCTGATGATAGTTTCTTTTGCTGTGCAGAAGCTCTTTAGTTTAATTAGATCCCATTTGTCAATTTTTGCTTTTGTTGCAATTGCTTTTGATGTTTTTGTCATCAAACCTTTGCCTGTGCCTATGTCCTGAATGGTATTGCCTAGATTTTCTTCTATGGTTTTTATGAAAGTTTTAGGTTTTACATTAAGTCTTTAATCCATCTTGAGTTAATTTTTGTATAAAGTCTAAGGAAGAGGTCCAGCTTCAATTTTCTGCATATGGCTAGCGAGTTTTCTCAGCATCATTTATTAAATAGGGGATCCTTTACCCATTGCTTGTTTTTGTCAGGTTTGCTGAAGATCAGATGGTTGTAGATGTGCAGTCTTATTTCTGACATCTCTTCTGTTCTATTGATCTATGTGTCTGTTTTTGTATCAGTACCGTGCTGTTTTGTTACTGTAGCCTTGTTGTATAATTTGAAGTCACATAGCGTGATGCCTCCAGCTTTGTTCTTTTTGCTTAGGATTGTCTTAACTATACAGGCTCTTTTTTGGCTCCATATAAATTTTAAAGTAGTTTTTTCTAATTCTGTGAAGACTGTCAATGGTAGTTTAATGGGAATAGCGTTGAATCTATAAATTACTTTGAGCAGTATGGCCATTTTCACAATATTGATTCTTCCTGTCCACAAGGATAGCATGTTCTTCCATTTGTTTGTGTCTTCTCTTATTTCCTGGAGATTGCTAGGAGGTTTTTAAAAATCTATGGTAGATGTTGAATTTCATCAATGCTTTTTTTTGGGGATCTAGTGGAATAATCATATTTTTTTCTCTTTAATTTTGTGTTCTGATTTACATTCATTTATATTTGAAAGATAAAGCCAAGCTTTTGTTCCTGGGATAAATCCTATTAGTCATTATGTATTACTTATAAATTGCAGAATTTGATTTGTAGATATTAAGTTCATCAGGTACTTTGGTCTATAATGCCTATAATTTTCTTTTCCTGAAATCTCTGTCTAGTTTTGACATCAGGTTTATGTTGGCCTCATAAAATGAATTCAGAAGTGTTTCTTCTCTTTTGTCGTCTGTAAGCATTTATATAAGGCTCATACTATTTTTTTCTTAAGTGTTGGATAGAGTTAATCAGTGAAGTGTCATCTGGGTCTCAAGATTACTATTTGGGAGAGTTTTTACTAATTAAAAATCTATTTCTTGCCAAGGCACACTGGCTCATGCCTGTAATCCAGCACTTTGAGAGGCTGAGACAGGCAGATCACTTGATCTCAGGAGTTTGAGACCAGCCTGGCCAACCTGGTGAAACCCCGTCTCTACTAAAAATATAAAAATTAGCTGGGCATGGTGGTGCATGCCTGTATTCCCAGCTACTCAGGAGGCTGAGGCAGGAGAATCACTTGAATCCAGGAGATGGAAGTTGCAGTGAGCCAAGATCGTGCCACTGCACTCCAGCCTGGGCGACAGAGTGAGAGACTGTCTCAATATATATGTATATATATTTCTTTGAAAAATATAGGGCTATTTAGATTTTCCATTATTTTTTGTGAACTTTTTTATAACTTTAATTTTTTCAGATAACTAATATCCCCTTAATTATCCTTTTAATGTTTGTATTATGTATGTTAATGTCTTGACTTTCATTTCAGACACTGATTATTTGTGTTTTTCTCTTTTTTTTTCTTGATCATTCTTGTTCGTAATACATCTTATGAATAAGAAAAATTTTTAGCTTTATTATTTTTATCATTGTTCTGTTTTTTATTTAACTTATTTCTGTGTTCATCTTTATTATTTCACTTTTGTTTCTTAGTTTGGGTTCATTCACTCATTTTCTACCTTTTTAAGATGGAATATTATTATTATTATTTACAAGAAGGTCTCATTCTCTCACCCAGGCTGGAGTGCAGTGGCGTGATGTCTGCTTACTGCAACCTCTGCCTGCTGGGTTCAAGCCATTCTTTTGTCTCAGCCTCCCGAGTAGCTAGGGTTACAGGCACATGCCACCATGCCACCACACCACCACGCCCAGCTATTAAGATGGAATATTAAATCACTAACTCTTAACCTTTCTTCTTTCAAATATAGGATCTAAAGCTATACCTTTCTTCCTAAGTCCTGTGTTAGCAACACCCCACAAATTTTAGTAGGTTGTATTTTTATTTTCATTCAGTTAAAATATACTGTTTCTTATGCCTAAAGCACTTCCTTTGACATTTCTTGTAGCATACTTTTGTGGGTAATGAATTATCTTGTTTATGTTTGCCTCTACTTTTAAAACATATTTTTGCCATTTATAGAATTCTGTGTTGATTTTTGTGTGTGAAGGCACTATAATGATATTGCTTTGTCTTTTGACTACCGTGGTTTTGGATGAGAACTCCCCTGTATTCTTACACTTATTGTTCTGTATGTACTGTATATTTTCTCTCTAGTTTCCCTCAAGATTATTTCTTTATGATTTCCACAATTTGAATGTGATATTTCTCTTTCTTTTTCTTTTTCTAATCTGTTTGGTGTTTTTTGAGCTTCTTGACCTATGGTTTGATATTTTTTATTTTTATTTTTTTAATTCTCACCCATAGGCCAGGCATGATGGCTCACACCTGTAATCCCAGCACCTTGGGAGGCCAAGGCGGGCAGATCACCTGAGGTCAGGAGTTCAAGACCAGCCTGGCCAATGTGGCGAAACCTCACCTCTCCTAAAAAATACAAAAACTAGCTGGTCGTGGTAGTGCTCACCTGTAATCCCAGCTACTCGGGAGGCAGAGGCTGGAGAATCACTTGAACCTAGGAGGCGGAAGTTGCAGTGAGCCGAGATCACGCCACTGCACTCCAACCTGGGTGACAAAGCAAGACACTGTCTCAGAAAAAAAAAAAAAAAAAATTCTCAGCCATAAATCTTTTTAGTTATTTCTTCTGCCTCACTCACTTCTGAGATTCCCATTAGAGACACATTACAACTTTTGGCATTGTCACACAACTTTCTGATACTCTATTGTGGGTTTTTTCCACCTGGCTCATTTCTTTGTGATTCAGTTTCTGTTGAAAGTTGATTGAATTTTTTCCTCAACTCTATTGACTTTACTGATGAGCCAGTCTTAAGCATTCTTCATTTCTGTGATTATGATTTTTCCTTCTAATATTCTTACTTTATTCTTTCTTATATTTTCTGTCTCCTGAAATTTTCCACCTGTGCATGTGTGCTGTCTATTGTTCCCACTAGAGCCTTTAACAATTTAAACTATTTTCTATCATAGAAAAAAATACATATTTATCATTTTAACCATTTTTAAGTGTATAATTCAGAAGCATTAAATACATTGACAATGTTCTGTAACCATCACCACTATCTTTACCCAAAGCTTTTTTTATCCTCTCCAACAAAAAACTCTGCACCTGGTAAACAAGAACACCCCCTTTCCTCCTGTTCCAATTTCTGGTAACATCAAATCTACTTTCTGTTTCTATGAGTTTGCCTGTTATAGTTACCTCATATAAATGGAATCACACAATATTTGTCCTTCTATATCTGACTTAATAACTAAGCATAATGTTTTTATGGCCCATCCATGGTTTAACGTATATCAAAATTTCACTTCTTTTTTATGGCTGCATAATATTCCATTGAAAATATATACCATATTTTGTTTACCCATTTATCTGTTGATGGACACTTTTGTTGTTTCCACTCTCTTGCTATTGTGAATAATAATGCTGTGAACATTAGGATACAAATAATCTGTTCAAGTCCCTACTTTTAATTATTTTAGATATATATTTAGGACAGAATTGTTGTGTCATAACCTTTTGAGACACTGCCAAACTGTTTCCCACAATGCTGGCACCATTTTACATTCCTACCAGCAATGCGTGAACATTTCAATTTCTTCAAATGCTCTCAACACGTGTTTTCCAATTTTAAAAAATTATATTCATTCTAGTAGGTGTAAAATGATACCTTAGAGCTTATTGGCCATTTGTATATCTTCTTTAGAGAATTATCTATTTAAATCCTGTGCTCATTTTATCAATTGAGTTTTTTGTCATTGACTTTTAAGAGTTCTTTATATATTCTGAATATTAATTCCTTTCCAGATATATAATTTTCAAATAATCTCCCATTCTGTACATTGTCTTTTCACTTTATTGATAGTGATAGTGTCCTTTGATGCTCAGAGGTTTAGGGAACCCAAAGATGACTTGGGAGGTGCTGGAAATGTGTATTTCCTAATTAGGTGCTAGTTGCAGTGGTTTTAGTTCATGAAAATCTATCAAGTGTTGTATACTGTATTTTAATAAAAGTTTTCTTTTTTAAAAGAAGGGAAAAACTACATACGAATGTTTATGTCAGCTTTATTCATAATAGTCCAAAGCTGGAAACAACCTCAATATCCCTCAATGAATGAATGCTTAAACAACTGATTTATGTATACTGATCTGGCATACTTCAACTTCGATGAATTTGTTTCTATAGGTAACTTTCTTGTGGGTTCTTTGGGATTTTCTATTTGTAATATCATCTTGTCTGCAAATAGAGATAGTTTTATCTCTTCCTTTCCTATTTGAATGCTTTCTTTTCTTAATTGTATCTCTGGCTACAGTTTCCAGTAAAATGGTAGATGCAAAGGTGAAAGTGGGCATCCTTATCTTGTTCCCAATCTTAGGGGGAAAGCTTGAAGTCTTTCTTCATCGAGTATGATGTTAGTTGTGGGCTCTCTTCACCTTCTAAAGTCCCATTATGTTTATATTGATTAATCTGCTTCTTGGTGTCCCACAGGTTCCTTAGTCTCTGGTCACTTTTCTTAATTCTTTTTTATTCTGTTCCTCAGAATATATTGTTTCAATTGTCTTATCTTCAAGTCCTCTGTTACTTTCTCCTACTTGCTCAGATCTGCTTTTAACCCCTCTAGTGTACTGTTCTTTTCCGTTTTTGTACTTTTTAGCTTAGTGCTTCCTTGGTTTGTTTTCATACTTTCTCTGTTTTTACTGATAATTTCATTTTGTTCAAACATTATTTTCCCGACTTTTTTCCAAGTCTTTCTTTAGCTCCTACTGCATCATTAAGATAGTTGTTTTAAAGTCTTTGTCTAGAAAATACAACACCTGTGCTTCCTTAGGTATGGTTCTCTTGATTTCTTTTGTTCCTTTGGATAGACCATTCTTTCCTGTTTCTTTGTATATCCTGAGAATTTTCTTGTTTAAAACTCAACATTTAGGCCGGGCACGGTGGCTCATGCCTGTAATCCCAGCACTTTGGGAGGCCGAGGCAGGTGGATCACGAGGTCAGGAGATCAAGACCATCCTGGCTAACACGGTGAAACCCTGTCTCTACTAAAAATACAAAAAATTAGCCAGGCATGGTGGCGGGCGCCTGTAGTCTTAGCTACTCAGGAGGCTGAGACAGAAGAATTGCTTGAACCTGGAAGGCAGAGGTTGCAGTGAGTCGAGATCGTGCCACTGCACTCTAGCCTGGGTGACAGAGGGAGTCTCCGTCTCAAAAAAAAAAAAAAAACAAAGTTGGACATTGCCATAGGACAGTAAAGACCAATGTAAATAATTTTTCCTGCACATGATGCACCTTTCTATCTGAAGGCCCTTAGTACCTGGGATTGAGTCAGTCTAATCAGAAGTTGAGCTGGGTTTGAGTTTTATTGTTATTATGGCTACCCTCAGTTCACCATAAGCTTCAAATTTGTCTCGCAATACCTTGTGCTTAGCATGTGGGCTAGCTTGCCAGAGAGTGTTTCTTAATGTTCCTATTACACCTTTAGCTTTGGTCTTTATCTGTGAGGCTCTTTCTACATTAGTTTCTCCCTCTTTGCTCTTTTCCCTCATCAAGTGGTACACTGCTGTTACTAAGTACTTGATGCTTGCTAGCCTGGGGTTGGGGGTTGGGCATGTCATTCTCTGTTGCCACGGTTCAACCGCATTCTTAGGTAGACTTTGTGTCCGGGACTTAGGTGGGGGTTCTTTTAGTGGTTCTTCCCCTTGCATAGCATTGACAGATCCCAGATGTTCAAGACCCTGGTGATTTTCTGCCCCTGTCTCAGAGATAAAGGTTTTTTTTCTGTTCTCTTTTCATGTCTTCAATGGATCTTCATCTGGGCTTGGGGTAACTGGGTTTTCAGGCCTTCCCTCAGCACCTTAAGCCTTTAGCTGCATAGGAGACACGGATCTATGTAGTACACCCTGCCTTTCCTGCAGTGATGGCCATCTATTGCTGAGATCTCTGCCAGGGAGGCTTTATCTGCTCTCTTACCCTTCTTCAATGCTTTCATAAGTACCCAGCAAAGTCCATGGATAAAACCCTTTGCAAACTCATCTTATGTATGTGGTTCCCAAGGGTTTTCTACATGTTAATCATGTTATAAACACTATGATATATTGTTACTTTTTCATTAAAAAGTTAATTACCTTTAAATGAATTAAATATACATGTTTATGTGTATTTATACATTATTATATATCACATATAACATGTGATATATTATGTATCACATATGTCATTAAATGATTCATATTTGCAAACACATTTACTCAATTCTTCAGACTGTATGTTGCAAGCACAGAAGCTTCTAGATTTTTCCAACAGCTGTTTTTTAAAATCCTGTATAAATATTCTCATATCTTTTTCTTATGAAATAAAAGGGTTAGTCATAGATCTTAAGTATTACGAGTGACCTCAGGAAATATACTAGTTCAATGACATGACTGTAATATGTAGAAAAAATATATATGTCTCTTTAGAAATGAAGCAAATGATAGCCAGAGAGTCAAATAACTTGACCTTCATTAACTAGTCATGGGAACCAAAACTCTATTTGGCTTAGTGATACAAATATGTCCAAGAAAATATTTTCTCTTAACTCTCTTCTTTGGAATAATGATGCAAACATTATTCAGTCATCCTTGTCATTCATGTCCAAGACCAAAAGAAAGTTCCATCTTCACGCAGAGAGACTAAGAAGTTAGTGAGATCTGAATGGTGATTTCCAGTATATATATTTGCTTGCCATCAAATTAGTCAATTTTAGAAATGACTACATTGGCCCGTTAAAATTCAGCTAGAAAAAAAAAAAATTCTGTACCCAAAGTATGATTAAGATAGAGAGATCTAAAAGTTATTCCGTAAAGCAAGGGTCAGCACACTAAAGCTCATGAGACAAAGGTCACCTGTGTTTGTGCAGCCTGCAAGCTGAGAATGTGTAAAAAATATGAAGAGAAGAATAATAGTTTATGACACATGAAAAATCATATGAAATTCAAATTTCAGTGTCCATAAATAGTTTTACTGAAGCATAGCCAGACTTACTTGTTCACATTGTTCATGACTGTTTTGTGTTACGTGACAGAACTGAGTAGCTGCAACAGAGACTGGATGGTATTGCATAAAATATTTGCTATCTGGCCCTTTATAGGAAAAGTTTAATGATCTCTTAGAGTAATTGAGGAAATCTAGGTTTAATACCATTAACATTTAGCATTTTTAAGAAAGTGCCTGATTACCAAACTGATATATTTCTTAACACCTGCTAATATGTGTTTCCCTACCTAATAATAATTATCTATGGATATTTCCAATGGATATATAATTTTTATTTGACAATTTTTTGAGAATATTCAAGATGCCATTTTACAATAGAAGCAACTGGCTTCTATGTTTCTGCTGAGAAATCATTTCTTTCTTATCATTAACCCTCTCTATGAAATGTGTCTTTTTTCCTCTGGCTGTTCCTGAGATTTCTGGTTATCTTTGGTCTTTAGGAATTTGCATATGTCACATTTGCCCTCCCCATGCCTTGATCTCCATCTTGTGCCAACATTTTCTTGTTATTTAATCTCCTTGAGATTTTCTTAGTTTTTGGGGGTACATTAGTTGATTTTTTCATCATTTTGAAAAAAATATCCACCATTATCTCTTTGAATGTTTCCTCTTCTGGTACTTGCTACTTCTGTTAGACTTTTTAATATTGTCACATATATCTTGGGTTATATGTTCTGTTATATTCTACTTTCTTCTTGTGTTCATTTTAATGACCTATTTCCAAGTTTACTGGTTCTTCTCTGTCTAGCATGCTGTTATGACCACTGAATGAATTTTTTATTTGTCATGTATTTTTCTAGTATTTCCATTTGGTTCTGTTTTGTAGTTTACATTAGTCTGCAGATATTGCTCATCTGTTCATACTATGCTTTTTTCCATTTCCACTAGATTATTTAATATATGTATCAGAGTTATTTTAAAGTCTTGGTCTCATAATTCCTAAACTGAGCCAATCCCTGTGGTTGTTTATATTGGTTTTTCCATCATATTTAGAGTCTCAAACTGATCTCAAGCAGTGCTCCTGCTTTGACCCCACAAAATGCTGGGATCATAGGCATGAGCCACTGTATCTGGATTTTACATTTTCTTGTTTCTTTGCATGTTTTGTCTTTTTTGTGACTGATTTTGTGAATAAAATGCTACTTCAGTATTTTCTGCAAAGTCCTGGAGTGTCCTGGAGGGATTTTTCTCTGCTACCTTACCCTACTCTTAGCTTCTAGAAGGCCAGTGGAGTGCACCTAGTGAAGACACAGAGTACTATGGAAAGAATTCTTTTTTTTTTGTTTTTCTTGAGACAGAGTCTCGCTCTGTCGCCCAGGCTGGAGTGCAATGGCATGATCTCAGCTCACTGTAACCTCCACCTCCCGGGTTCAAGCGATTCTTCTACCTCAGCCTCCCAGGTAGTTGGAATTATAGGCGCGTGCCACACTGTATCCAGCTAATTTTTTTTTTTTTTTTTCTGAGATTTGAGATTGAGTCTCACTCTGTTGCCCAGGCTGGAGTGCAGTGGCACAATCTCGGCTCACTGCAACCTCCATCTGCCGGGTTCAAGCAATTCTTCTGCCTCAGCCTCCTAAGTAGCTGGGACTACAGGTGCGAGCCACTACGCCCGGCTACTTTTTTGTAGTTTTAGTAGAAATGGGGTTTCACCATGCTGGTCAGGCTGATATTGAACTCCCGACCTCATGATCTGCCTGCCTCGGCCTCCCAGAGTGCTGGGATGAAAGGCGTGAGCCACCGCGCCGGCCCTAATTTTTGTATTTTTACTAGAGACAGGAGTTCACCATGTTGGCCAGGCTAGTCTTGAACTCCTGACCTCAGGTGATCCACCCGCCTCTGCCTTCCAAAGTGCTGGGATTACAGGCATGAGCCACCACACCCGGCCAATTTCTTCGATTTCTGAAAGGATTTTTATCTGACTTATTTACTACCTGACATGTAGTAGACACCCAACAAATATCTGTTTAATGCATATTAATCTTGTCCTCTCAGATTTCAGTGTCAGTAGGACGAGAAGCCAGATAACGAGACTTTTCATCGTATTCTCTGCTCTATCTGGTTATATAATCCAGATCATTATCAGTCCCTAAGAGAAATAACGAAATTATAAAAGAAGATTTATTAGGCTCCTTAGAGTTGTAATTAAATGATTTATGACATGCCCTGTCTTCTAGCTTACCCAGGTAAAAAAAGTCACGTGTGATCTCACAGGTATGGGAAGTACAAAATTGTTTTATTTGTTCTTCTACATGGATTTTTCTCAGGTGTGGGATACCACATTGTCATGGTGAAGACGCCTGACTGTAATGTCGAAGAAATCTCAAAATTAATTCATTATTATATACCGACAGCCACTTTGGAGAATGATGTTGGAACTGAGTTATCATTTATTCTACCCAAAAATTATGTGCACAGGTATGGATCCAGAGAATGCTAAATGAGTAATTCTTAGACAGCCAGAAATCATTGTTTCTTTTCCTGGTTTCTTCAGGCTTAGCAAGTAGAGTTTATTTAACAAGACAAAAATCCTGCTACAGCTGCCATTTGCACTGAAAAGAGAGATGCACCTAAAGGCTATAGTATTCTGGTGTTAATTGGGATAACTGATGAATGTTTTTGGTAGAGTAAAAATTATTCCTGGTGAGTTGAGTGAAGGGGAATATTAAGACAATGAAAGACAAAAAATGGATGGCTTAAACATGGCTTTTAGAGTCAGGATGACATGAACCGAGAGGAAATAGGCAGCTTGGATGCACCAGTTAGCCAAGTTACTCATCAAAGGGAGTCACAAAGAATAATAACTTTTCCTGTGATAACTATCCTAAAAAAAGAGAAACAACTAAGAGTATTCATTGGTGACTTTCAGATATTTTTAGCTTCTTGCCATATTCAAGTAAGTAGTTGCTTTGGTATTCTCTAGATTCAAGCCAGTTGTCATCTTCATAAGGACTATGGGGGATGGGGGACTTTAATTTCTTCTTTTCAAGAACAACAGGAATGTGTCATAAAAGAAAAAGGAAAGGAAGAAGAACTGTACCATTTGAGCTTTGTTCACTCAGAAAATCAGGAAGTTCAGCCAGGCGCGGTGGCTCCCACCTATAATCCCTGCACTTTGGGAGGCCGAGGCAGGCAGATAACCTGAGGTCAGGAGTTCGAAACTAGCCTGGCCAACATGGTGAAACCCTGTCTGTACTAAAAATATAAAAATTAGCCGAGTGTGGTGGCTCACGCCTATAATCCTAGCTACTTGGGAGGCTGAGGTGGGATAATTGCTTGAACCCGGGAGGTGGAGGTTGCAGTGAGCCAAGATTGCACCATTGCACTCCAGCCTGGGTGACAAGAGCAAAACTCTGTCTCAAAAAAAAAAAAAAAGAAGAGAAAATTGGGAAGTTCTTGAATAGCAGCTTGAGGCAGCTAATCAGGCAGTGGAGTAGAACCAAGACCCTAGTCATAAGCTGGAGTGGAAGAATTAAATACAGTGAAAAACTGGAAATAATATTCTGGATATGTCTCCCTAGCGATACGAGGCAGTTGACTCATTCAGCCAAAGTGGGAGGCAGGTTTTATGTTGGTGCCTGAGCCCAGGGTTGTAGTCATGATCCACCAGGATCTACAGAATCTATCTGAAGGAGAGACACAGATAAAGAGCTTGCTTAAGCTTGCCACACTATCTACCTGTCCTGATTTGTATGGCCACAAACGGCATCCTCAGACAAGATCAGAAACACCATGTTGAGATTCTATCTAAGACAGGAAATGTGAAGACTTAGAAGCAGATGATATGGTGAGACCACATCATCTTACTAATCGTTTAACTCAGAAGAGAGAAATAGGAAGATACTCTAGAAGGTAAAGAACTGATTGTAGATTTCTGGGCTGTAGATATAGAATGATACACACAGTACAAAATAAAATGAAAATCATGAATTTAGGGATGTTTATATCTGCTCAGGATGATGTTTTCCCTAACAGGGAGAGCTTTTTAAATATATATATACTTTTAAGTTCTAGGGTACATGTGCACAACGTGCATGTTTGTTACATAGGTATACATGTGCCATGTTGGTTTGCTGCACCCATCAACTCGTCATTTACATTAGGTATTTCTCCTAATGCTATCTCTCCCCCAGCCCCTCACCCCCAAGAGGCCCCAGTGTGTGATGTTCCCCTCCCTGTGTCCATGTGTTCTCATTGTTCAACTCCCACCTATGAGTGAGAACATGTGGTTCTAACAGGGAGAGTTTTTTTTTTTTTTTTTTTTTTTTTATACTTTAAGTTCTGGGGTATATGTGCAGAATGTGCAGGTTTGTTACATAGGTATACACGTGCCATGGTGGTTTGCTACACCCATCAACCCATCACCTACATTAGGTATTTCTCCTAATGTTATCCCTCCCCTAGCCCCCTACCCTCTGACAGGCCCTGGTGTGTGATGCTCCCCTACAGGGAGAGTTTTCAGCTAAAAGAATTGGGATGAAGAAAATATAAGAAAAAGAAATACCTATAAATCCAGTTATTTCAGAGAATAATATGGAAAGAATGAAATGATGGTTAAATACTCACTGATACCTACCCCAGCTAAAATTTTGATAACCTAACAGCAATTGAGCACTTAGTTTCTACCAGACATTGTTCTAATATGTATTTATTTGCCTGAATAAATACTGTGGAACAGAAAAGTAGTAATTTTAATCGCATATACCTGTATTCCAATTCATTGAATATATCTCACAAGGAAAGTCATCTTGAAATTTTAAAACAGGATGGGTGTGGTGGGCTCACACCTGTAATCCTACCACTTTGGGAAGCCAATGAAGGTGGATTGCTTGAGCCCAGGAAATTGAGGCTGCAGTGAGCTCAGATCATACCACTGTACTCCAGCCTGGGTGATGGAGTGAGACCCTGTCTCAAAAAAAAAACCAGAAAAAAAATTTTTTTTCTTTTTTTTTGAGACAGAGTTTCACTTTTGTCACCCAGGCTGGAGTGCAGTGGCACAATCTTGGCTCACTGGAACCTCCACCTTCCAGTTTCAAGCTATTCTCCTGCCTCAGCCTCCCAAGTAGCTGGGATTACAGGCACCCATCACCACACCCGGCTAATTTTTGTGTTTTTTGGTTTTGGTGTTTTGTTTTTTGGTTTCTTTTTTTTTTTTTTTTGTAGATACGGGGTTTCACCATGTTGGCCAGGCTGGTCTCGAACTCCTGACCTCATGATCTGCCTGCCTCTGCCTCCCAAAGTACTGGGATTACAGGCCTGAGCTACTGCACCCGGCCAGAAAAAGAATTTAAAAACAAGGTCATAACTTGTAAAACAATGCTGAGACTTGGTAGAATGAAACCTAAGCTTAGAATTTAATAGCAGAATGATGGATATATGAGACGCATCAGAATAGTGCTACTTATCAGGGAATATTTATATGCTTAAAATTCTAGATCTAGAAGGTAGAAATATACAGAAAAAAAAAAAAAAACAGTGGGTGACCATAGGAGGAGAAAGAAACAAGTTATATATCATTTTGTGAAACTCCTGTAAGCCAGAAGGAGGAAATGCATAATATATTCCTGATACAGGTTTGTTTAAGTAAGATTCATAGCGAAGGGAGTAATTCAAACATAGACTTGCCCGGGAGCGGTGGCTCACGCCTGTAATCCCAGCACTTTAGGAGGCCAAGGCAGGCAGATCACGAGGTCAGGAGATAGAGACCATCCTGGCTAACACGGTGAAACCCCGTCTCTACTAAAAATACAAAAAATTAGCCGGGCATGGTGGCGGGCGCCTGTAGTCCCAGCTACTCGGGAGGCTGAGGCAGGAGAACGGCGCGAACCGGGAGGCGGAGCTTGCAGTGAGCCGAGATCGTGCCACTGCACTCCAGCCTGGGCGACAGAGCAAGAGTCCATCTCAAAACAAACAAACAAATATATATATATAGACTTGTAATATAGACATGTATTGCTACAGGTCTGACATATTTTTGACTTTTCTTGCCAACAATTAAACTTCCTAGAAAGATGGAGGAAATGAGAAAGAAACTGCTACTGTAAGCCTAATTCTGATCATCAAGAAAATGTTGGTTGAAGATTAAAAACAAAATGTCAGATAACTTTGGGAGAGTTTCCCATACACCATGGTAGACTTCATGGCAGAAAAGGAGGACAGAACTTGATAGATTCAGACACATACAAAATTGGAAGGTATACAGAAAAGCAAAATTCCATGGCATGATTTTTTGAAACGAAGTGTTCCTCAAGAATATTTGGAAACTTCAGTAATGAAATTCTGACCACCAAATCCCAAATCTAAAGAAAATGGAACAATACCCAAAGTGTAGTAAACAAGAACAAATAAGACAGGCTGATACAGAATATTACTAGGAAGTCTAACCCCTTCAATGTGTTATTCAAAGAAAGTTTTAAAAGTAGTTAATATCATTATACTCTTTTTTAAGAGTATGGAGTATCTTGAGCAAGGTTGGCTCCTAAGCAGCACAGTTGGAAAGATATGTGAGGGTTACAAAAATCTATGTTGTGGAACAGAAACAAAGCTAGTATTTGAGATAAGGACCAGCAGGTAATCAGGAAAAAATAGACCGGAAATTAAACGTGAACATGATAGATCCAGATGAAATTTTATGCCATGAGTTCTGTTTTGGCAATGCCTCTTTTTATGTGCCTTGATTTCTTCTAATTTTGCCTCCATTTGTATTTTAAAAATGGGATTTTGAGGTTGGGATCTGGCAGTAAGAAAAAGAAAAATCTGAAGTTATATCTTTTCCAAGAATGTCAAGGAAAAGAAGCTTCGATGCTGTCATCAAGGAAGCAAAATTCCTCAACTCCTCTTTAAATTCAACTCCTCTTTAAATTTTTGATCAAAGAGAATGATCTTTTAATTAAAAAGGGATGCATAAGCAAAAAGGAAGGCGAGATATTCAGAGTGTTCCTCACAGCTGCAAATAAATTCCAGTGTCCAAATGAAGATGTGCATACGAGCCACTCAGACCACCATGAAGGGATTATAAAGGAATAAATGCTAAAGTGAAATAACGTTGTGGCAAATGAAGAGAATATAAAACATACTTATTTTTACCTTTTTACCAATGATATGATGACTCGGGGTCAGAAAGATTCAAATCATAATATTAATAGTAGATCAAATGGAAAGATTAAATCAAATAGTTATTACTGATACAGGCTGAAATTGAACACAGGCTGAAATTGAACACAGGCCCATTTAACTCCAAAACTTTTTGCTTTTCCGTCTATACCATGATGTTAGAAAAGTGGAGACATACCAATCTCATCCTAATTTTAAGCCTCACAAATTGATACCACCCAAAGATACCAAAGTTGATTTTGAGCAAAAAAAGAAGAAAAGAATAAAACAATACCTAGAATGAGAATTTAGAAGAAAAATCACTTTTTCAAGTAGAATCACACCTAAGTCTTAGACATAATTTCCTCCTGAAATTATATATAATTGTATGTCAGTCCCGGAGAAATATCAACCTCCTTTCATGAAGATGGGGGGAAAAGAATGAATTGTGGACAAGATATTAAATTTTGGAAGAATAGAACCACACTAAGAAGTCATAAAAATGCCAATTCTGAAAATCAATGTACTGCAAAAATAGAAAACTTCTGAAACTCTCTGCTTTGTAGCCTCAATAAAATTAAAGAAGACGCTGTGAATCTAGACCCAGCAGTTTTGAAGAGGAAAAGTGAGATAAATTCTTGATTGGGTAATAAAAAAAACTGACCAAATAATTATGGCAGAAAATAGCAGAACTAATGAAAGAGAAGGCTATGTCAAAAATTCTTCCCAGAACTATGAGCAAAATTAACAAAGAATAAGGGAGTATCACATTACCACTACACATCCCCTAGAATGGCTGAAGCTAAAAAGATGGACTATAACTTGAACATGGCAACTGGCTGTCATCGCTGGTAGAAGTGTAAAATGGTGAAACTGCTTTGTAAAATATTTGGTCATTTCTGGTAAGCTCAGCATGTGCTTATCCTATGACCTAGCAATCACACTCCTAGTATATACCTAGGAGAGACAAGTCTATTAAAATACATATAAAGTAATGTTTATATTCACAGTCACTTTATTCATAATAGCCCCAAATCAAAAACAACCAGAATGTCCTTTAGCAGGAAATGGATGAATACCACTCAGCAATAAAAAAGAATGAACTATGGCCGGGCACGGTGGCTGACGCCTGTAATCATTCCAGCACTTTGGGAGGCCGACACAGGGAGATCACAAGGTCAAGAGATAGAGACCATCCTGGGCCATCATGGTGAAACCCCGTCTCTAAAAATATAAAAATTAGCTGGGCGTGGTCGCCTGTGCCTGTAGTCCCACCTACTCGGGAGGCTGAGGCAGGAAATCGCTTGAACCCGGCAAGAGGAGGGTGCAATGAGACGAGATAACATCACTGCACTCCAACCTGGTGAGAGAGCAAGACTCCGTCTCAAAAAAAAAAAATGAACTGGTGATATATGCAAAAACATGAGGAAATCTCACAGACATTACTTTAGGCCAAAAAAGCACATACTGTAAGATGCCATTTATATAAAACTCAAAAAAAAGCAAAACTAATCTTTGGTTCTGGAATTCTAATATAATTGTTACTATATGTTGTGTGTGTATGAACATGTGTATGTGTGTCTGTGTGTGCAGATAAAGAGGGGTTATCGACCAGAAGGGCTTCCTGGAATACCCTTCTGGGACGCTGGAACTGTTCTCTGTCTTATCTGAATGTTATCCAGGTATGCTCGTATGGAAAAATTCATTTGCCCCTTAGTGCATTTTATATATGTTGCACCACAGAAAACAAGAAAAAAAAATCTAAATTTAAAAATATATGTAGTGATGGAAAGAAGTACATCAAATAGTTAACAGGGATATACTTGAGATAGTCAGATTCTTTTCCTTTTTATGTTTTTCTCTATTCCCCCCAAAAGATACTATATATTATCTATATAATATCTATATTTATTAAATATAATATATGTATTATATATAACATATAAAACATATAATTAGAAAAAAGGTATATAAACATATAATTAGAAAAACAGGCATACTTGAGGTGGTCAGATTCATAATATGACTTTATAATACAACTGGCTCATGAAATAATTTGTTTTGTTATTTATTTCTTTATTATTCTGTTTTGCTTACTGTTTGCTTTATTACTAAGGAAACTAGAGTTCACTAATCTACTTATGGTTGCATGATGATAAAAATTAAAGAGCTTATTTATTTCTGGAGTATATGAATTAGAAAGTGAAAGTCTTTCATAATTACTCTCCATAGAAGTAATCCCTGAGAAGAGTTTGATGTGTATTTTTATTTTTTTGTGTTTGTTTTGTATTGTTTTAATTTTGTTTGATGCATATTTTTCAAGAACACCACACTGACATGTGTACAATCATAGTAATAGTTTTTTATTTTTTATTATTTTTTTTTCTTGAGATGGAGTCTTACTCTGTTGCCAGGCTGGAGTGCAGTGGTGCGATCTTGGCTCACTGCAACCTCTGCCTCTCAGGTTCAAGCGATTCTCCTGCCTCAGCTTCCTGAGCAGCTGGGATTACAGGTGCATGCCACCACACCCAGCTAATTTTGTATTTTTAGTAGAGACGGGGGTTTCACCATGCTGGCCAGGCTGATCTCGAACTCCTGACCTCAGATGATCCACCTGCCTTGGCCTCCCACAGTGCTGGGATTACAGGTGTGAGCCACCGCACCTGGCTCATAATAGTTTTTTAGAAATGGGATCCTACCACACTAATATTCTGAATCTTGCCTTGTTTACTCACCAGCATTTCTCAGCCAACTTTCTGTGTTAGGAATTGTAGGCTTTCTTCATTTATAAAATGACTGTGGAGAAATCTACATTTTAATTATATCTTATTCTGTCATATATTCATACTGTAATTTATTTGTTCATTAAACTGGTGATGAATATTTAGGTTATCAAGACTTTATGCTATATTAATACATTTAAAGCAGTATACAATTTAATTCTAACTTTGTCATATATTGCAAAAAGCCAAAAGAACCAAAAATAATTTTGCCAAAAATTAGTGTATTAACAGTGGTTATCTTTGATGGATGGTATTATGATAATTTTTATTTTCTTTATGTACTTATTTTATGAATTTTGTACAATGCACACACATTAATTTTTTTTTGAGACAAATTCTTGCTGTATCACCTAGGCTGAAGTACAATGGTACAGTCACAACTCACTGCAGCCTTTACCTCCCAGGCTCAAGTGATCCTCCCACCTCAGCTGCATGAGTAGCTGGAACCACAGGCACGTACCACCATGCCCAGCTGATTTTTTTTTTTTTTTTAAGAGATGAGGTCTCACTGTTTTGCGTAGGCTGGTCTCATCCTCCTGGCCTCAAGCAGTCCTCCACCTTGGCCTCCCAAAGTGCTAGTATTACAGGCGTGAGTCACCATACTCAGCCCAAATTTAAAAATGAAAAAGAAGAAAATATGAGTGAATCCCACTTGAGAAGTCATATATTGGAAATGAAGAAATGTAGGAGAAAATGGACTTAAAATATGTCAAAGACTGGCTGTCACACAGATGGATCATATCTGCTCTAAATAACCTCAAGGTGTAAGATTAGAACTAATGTGCAAAACCAGACAGAATGTAAGCTTGAATATGGAGGCAAGTTTGATAGATTTTCTAAAAGGAAATTGTTAATTCCCCTAACACTGAGTGTGTGCAAAGATAGGTTTGATTGACCTTCACTGGAAATGGATAGAGATGGATTTGAGAACTGGAGGTTTCTGAAAAAGATAATCATTTGAACACAACATTCTGTAATATCTTCCCGGGAAGACCGTTCTTTAAAAGACTTGATGTCTCCACATTGTATCTGGCTCAACTTCCATAGACTTTTCTGGACATTTAATCACATAGTTCCCTCTAAGTCTTTAAGTTTTACTGCACTTACTCCATTTTCTATTTTTTTAGGATTTTTTTATTGTGGATGATTTTATTTCTTTTTTTTATATTTACTGAGTAATAGGAACCATAGCATATATGTGTGTGATAAGTTAACTCATGTTCGTGATAAGTTAACTCATGACTAGAGGTATTAACATATATAGAGTCTCCTGATAGTTGTCTTAGAAGACCAACAATATGTGTGTCCAAGAACTAAGTAGAGTGGATTCACCATATTTTCTTTTTCTCTTTAAGTATGAAATTGATACGTGTGAATTGTACAAAATTCAGAGAATAAATTGCTATAGCAATTTGCTAGTCTCTTTCTCTCCTTTTGTCCCACCTTTCTGATTTACCAGAGGCATAAAATTATAATAAGCATCGAAATGCAAAATGATCCACATTTTCCCTACTGCTGAGGGGAAATTATCTTAGAAGAAAAAGACATAAATATGAAAATCATCTGGTTTGGTGCTAGCTTTTTCTATTCCTCTTCTACTCCTAGTTTTCAAGCTCTGTTTACTGCTCTGGAACAAGAACAAGAAAACCTGGGCATTGCTAGCTTTGGTGCCTCTGTCACTACCATGGAAGAAGTCTTCTTAAAGTGAGTGACAATATATAGGGAAAAGAAAATCTCTGGAGGGAAAATAACATGTATTAGTTCCCTTTGTAAGCTCTCCTGACTTTCATGTTTCATCCAATAGAAATGTAAGGGCAACAGGGCATGTTTGGGAACCATTGCTCTACCACAAGTACCATGTTGCTTCCAAGTAATGATTTCTGCCAGGCAATGAGCACACCAAGGTGCTTTCTGAGTTGGGGGCTGCAACTCACATTCTTCAAACAGGGTATTTTGGGATAAGGTTGAAATGAAATACTTCGCACTTTTTTATGTAGGGTCGGTTACATGGAAGAGTCACAAACCGATATCGAAGCTATGCAGTCTTCCTCCCAAATGGGCCAAGCCTCCAACAGGAACCAGAATAAGAACATATCGAGAAATGTTGAGGGAGCAGATCCTCCCACCCTGAATGAAAGCCCTACTATTAACTTTAATACCGGGGTAAGCACCTTTACCAACAAACCTGGTGTATATATGGTTGGAGTGCAAGAGGTACGCTTTGTCGACCAGATGGCAAGCAGTCTATGCCACTTCCTAATCAGTTTTCTAATGCAGAAATGATGGGTTCTAGATAAGGTATCAACGGTTTGCTTTCACCATTGTTATTCCTCCATCCTTTTTTTCTGTTTTAGAATTCATTTCTTTTCAAATCAGTAACCACAAAATGTGTTGGTTTATTGAGGCTAAGTTAAGGGTATTAGTGAGCCTGAATTTTAATAATTAAATATGCACAATATTTTAAGTATTCTAAGTTTTCCTAATGGGAATTGTTACTGTGTAAGGGATGGTTCCCTAATCAGTATGATCCTTCACATGGGAATTCTCTGAGTCGCCAAATATTTTCTTCATTCTTCTTATAATCATCCACTCCTTCTATAAAGCACCCTAGTTTTCTTGGCTATCAGGAGTCTGAAGAAAATCATCCTTCTAAGATTTTTGTGTGTTATATCTAAAGCCAAACTGTAAACATTTTATTTAATATATTACAGCAGAGGTCAGTAAACCTTATGTAAAGAGACAACAAATATTGAAGGCTTAGCAGGCCATCTGGTCTCTTTCACAATTACTCAAGTCTGTCATTATAGCACAAAAACAACCATGAAAATACAGAAATAAATGGGCATAGCTGTGTTCCAATAAAACTTTATTTATAAAAACAGGCCATAGGGCTATAGTTTGTTGACCCCTGCCTCATACAAAGAAAATATTGATCATACAATTGTGTCGTGTCATACTATGCTTAGGTTCTATTCCAAGTATTTACTTCTATAAACTTTATGTGTTTGTAATACAAAACTTGTATATGTTCATACCACAGAATTTCAAAGCATTCGTCTTCATGAAGTTCAACATGAATGGCATGTTTAAGCCTGTAACTATTGTAATATTATGTTTTTCTCTTTTTTCCTTAGTGTTCTCTCTACAGCCAGCAGTTCCATGCCATGTTCGTAAAGAGGGTGATGTTCAACTGGCGCAACTGGAAACTGCTTTTGTTACAGATACTGGGACTCATAGGCTCCCTTGCCTTTCTCTTAAGATCTAGTAACACTTCTTCACAGGATGAAATTATTAGGCAAATGGATTTGAGTCAATATGGTGAAACCATTGTGCCCTTTTCTATTTCTGGGAATTCTGATTTGACTGCAAATATCTCAAAACACCTTGAGGATATGCTCAAGTCTGACAGTCAAAGACCTCAGGAAGTACAAGGTAAAGCTCATTGAGAAAAAAAAAGAACTGCTCTCAGAGATGATCTTCTTATGTTACTTACAAAGAGAGTCTTAACTATAATGTTTGGCTACCCACTCTATCCTTCCCCTGTTAGTCACAAATGCCTTAGAGACAGTTATATTAAAGTCAAAGAATGCCCTCGTTCTTTCAGATTTTTAAATTTATTTATTTTTTAACTTTTAAGTTCATGGGTACATGTGCAGGTTTGTTACGTAGGTAAACTTGTATCATGGGGGTTGTATAGATTATTTCATCACCCAGGTATGAAGCCTAGTATCCATTAGTTATTTTTCGTGATCCTCTCGCCCCTCCCACTCTCCACCCTTCCGTAGGCCCCAGTATATGTTGTTCCCCTCTATGTGTCTATGTCTTCTCCTCATTTAGATCCCACTTATAAGTGAGAACATGTGGTATTTGATTTTCTGTTCCTGTGTTAGTTTTTTTTTTTTAATTTTATTATTATTATACTTTAAGTTTTAGGGTACATGTGCACAACATGCAAGTTTGTTACATATGTATACATGTGCCATGTTGGTGCGCTGCACCCATTAACTCGTCATCTACATTAGGTATATCTCCTAATGCTATCCCTCCCCCCTCCCCCCACCCCACAACAGTCCCTGGTGTGTGATGTTCCCCTTCCTGTGTCCATGTGTTCTCATTGTTCAATTCCCACCTATGAGTGAGAACATGCGGTATTTGGTTTTTTGACCTCGTGATAGTTTGCTGAGAATGATGGTTTCCAGTTTCATCCATGTCCCTACAAAGGACATGAACACATCATTTTTTATGGCTGCATAGTATTCCATGGTGTATATGTGCCACATTTTCTTAAACCAATCTATCGTTGTTGGACATTTAGGTTGGTTCCAAGTCTGCTGTTGTGAATAGTGCCGCTATAAACATACGTGTGCATGTGTCTTTATAGCAGCATGGTTTATAATCCTTTGGGTATATACCCAGTAATGGGATGGCTGGGTCAAATGGTATTTCTAGTTCTAGATCCCTGAGGAATCGGCACACTGACTTCCACAAGAGTTGAACTAGTTTACAGTCCCAGCAACAGTGTAAAAGTGTTCCTATTTCTCCACATCCTCTCCAGCACCTGTTGTTTCCTGACTTTTTAATGATCGCCATTCTAACTGGTGTGAGATGGTATCTCATTGTGGTTTTGATTTGCATTTCTCTGATGGCCAGTGATGATGAGCATTTTTTCTTGTGTTTTTTGGCTGCATAAAATGTCTTCTTTTCAGAAGTGTCTGTTCATATCCATGCCCACTTGTTGATGGGGTTGTTTGATTTTTTCTTGTAAATTTGTTTGAGTTCATTGTAGATTCTGGATATTAGCCCTTTGTCAGATGAGTATGTTGCAAAAATTTTCTCCCATTCTGTAGGTTGCCTGTTCACTCTGATGGTAGTTTCTTTTGCTGTGCAGAAGCTCTTTAGTTAATTAGATCCCATTTGTCAATTTTGGCTTTTGTTGCCATTGCTTTTGGTGTTTTAGACATGAAGTCCTTGCCCATGCCTATGTCCTGAATGGTATTGCCTAGGTTTTCTTCTAGGGTGTTTATGGTTTTAGGTCTAACATTTAAGTCTTTAATCCATCTTGAGTTAATTTTTGTATAAGGTGTAAGGAAGGGATCCAGTTTCAGCTTTCTACATATGGCTAGCCAGTTTTCCCAGCACCATTTATTAAATAGGGAATCCTTTCCCCATTTCTTGTTTTTGTCAGGTTTGTCAAAGATCAGATAGTTGTAGATATGTGGCATTACTTCTGAGGGCTCTGTTCTGTTCCATTGGTCTATATCTCTGTTTTGGTGCCAGTACCACACTGTTTTGGTTACTGTAGCCTTGTAGTATAGTTTGAAGTCAGGTGGCGTGATGCCTCCAGCTTTGTTCTTTTGGCTTAGGATTGACTTGGTGATGCGGGCTCTTTTTTGGTTCCATATGAACTTTAAAGTAGTATTTTCCAATTCTGTGAAGAAAGTCATTGGTAGCTTGATGGGGTTGGCATTGAATCTATAAATTAGCTTGGGCAGTATGGCCATTTTCACGATATTGATTCTTCCTACCCATGAGCATGGACTGTTCTTCCATTTGTTTGTATCCTCTTTTATTTCCTTGAGCAGTGGTTTGTAGTTCTCCTTGAAGAGGTCCTTCCCATCCCTTGTAAGTTGGATTCCTACGTATTTTATTCTCTTTGAAGCAATTGTGAATGAGAGTTCACTCATGATTTGGCTCTCTGTTTGTCTGTTATTGGTGTATAAGAATGCTTGTGATTTTTGTACATTGATTTTGTATCCTAAGACTTTGCTGAAGTTGCTTATCAGCTTGAGGAGATTTGGGGCTGAGACAATGGGGTTTTCTAGATATACAGTCATGTCATCTGCAAACAGGGACAATTTGACTTCCTGTTTTCCTAATTGAATACCCATTATTTCCTTCTCCTGCCTGATTGCCCTGGCCAGAACTTCCAATGCTATGTTGAATAGGAGTGGTGAGAGAGGGCATCCCTGTCTTGTGCCCGTTTTCAAAGGGAATGCTTCCAGTTTTTGCCCATTCAGTATGATATTGGCTGTGGGTTTGTCATAGATAGCTCTTATTATTTTGAGATACGTCCCATCAATACCTAATTTATTGAGAGTTTTTAGCATGAAGGGTTGTTGAATTTTGTCAAAGGCCTTTTCTGCATCTATTGAGATAATCATGTGTTTTTTGTCTTTTGTTCTGTTTATATGTTGGATTACATTTATTGATTTGCATATGTTGAACCAGCTTTGCATCCCAGAGATGAAGCCCACTTGATCATGGTGGATAAGCTTTTTGATGTGCTGCTGGATTCTGTTTGCCAGTATTTTATTGAGGATTTTTGCATCAATGTTCATCAAGGATATTGGTCTAAAATTCTCTTTTTTTGTTGTGTCTCTGCCAGGCTTTGGTATCAGGATGATGCTGGCCTCATAAAATGAGTTAGGGAGGAGTCCCTTTTTTTATTGATTGGAATAGTTTCAGAAGGAATGGTACCAGCTCCTCTTTGTACCTCTGGTAGAATTCGGCTGTGAATCCATCTGGTCCTGGACTTTTTTTGGTTGGTAAGCTATTGATTATTGCCTCAATTTCAGAGCCTGTTATTGGTCTATTCAGAGATTCAACTTCTTCCTGTTTTAGTCTTGGGAGGATGTGTCGAGGAATTTATCCATTTCTTCTAGATTTTCTAATTTATTTGCATAGAGGTGTTTATAGTATTCTCTGATGGTAGTTTGTATTTCTGTGGGATCAGTGGTGGTATCCCCTTTATCATTTTTTATTGCATCTATTTGATTCTTCTCTCTTTTCTACTTTGTTAGTCTTGCTAGTGGTCTATCAATTTTATTGATCTTTTCAAAAAACCAGCTCCTGGATTCATTAATTTTTTGAAGGGTTTTTTGTGTCTCTATTTCCTTCAGTTCTGCTCTGATCTTAGTTATTTCTTGCCTTCTGCTAGCTTTTGAATGTGTTTGCTCTTGCTTTTCTAGTTCTTTTAATTGTGATGTTAGGGTGTCGATTTTAGATCTTTTCTGCTTTCTCTTGTGGACATTTAGTGCTATAAATTTCCCTCTACACACTGCTTTGAATGTGTCCCAGAGATTCTGGTATGTTGTGTCTTTGTTCTCATTGGTTTCAGAGAACATCTTTATTTCTGCCTTCATTTCATTATTTACCCAGTAGTCATTCAGGAGCAGGTTGTTCAGTTTCCATGTAATTGAGCGGTTTTGAGTGAGTTTCTCAATCCTAGTTCTAGTTTGATTGCACTGTGGTCTGAGACACAGTTTGTTATAATTTCTGTTCTTTTACATTTGCTGAGGAGTGCTTTACTTCCAACTGTATGGTCAATTTTGGAGTAGGTGTGGTGTGGTGCTGAAAAGAATGTATATTCTGTTGATTTGGGGTGGAGAGTTCTGTAGATGTCTATTAGGTCCGCTTGGTGCAGAGCTGAGTTCAATTCCTGGGTATCCTTGTTAACTTTCTGTCTTGTTGATCTGTCTAATGTTGACAGTGGGGTGTTAAAGTCTCCCATTATTATTGTGTGGGGGTCTAAGTCTCTTTGTAGGTCACTAAGGACTTGCTTTATGAATCTGGGTGTTCCTGTATTGGGTATATATATATTTAGGATAGTTAGCTCTTCTTGTTGAATTGATCCCTTTACCATCATGTAATGGCCTTCTTTGTGTCTTTTGATCTTTGTTGGTTTAAAGTCTGTTTTATCAGAGACTAGGATTGCAACCCCTGCCTTTTTTTGTTTTCCATTTTCTTGATAGATCTTCCTCTATCCCTTTATTTTGAGCCTATGTGTGTCTCTGCACGTGAGATGGGTTTCCTGAGTACAGCACACTGATAGGTCTTGACTGTTTATCCAATTTTCCAGTCTGTGTCTTTTAATTGGGGCATTTAGCCCATTTACCTTTAAGGTTAGTATTGTTATGTGTGAATTTGATTCTGTCATTATGATCTTAGCTGGTTATTTTGCTCATTAGTTGATGCAGTTTCTTCCTAGCCTTGATGGCCTTTACAATTTGGCATGTTTTTGCAGTGGCTGGTACCAGTTGTTCCTTTCCATGTTTAGTGCTTCATTCAGGAGCTCTTTTAGGGCAGGCCTGGTGGTGACAAAATCTCTCAGCATTTGCTTGTCTGTAAAGTATTTTATTTCTCCTTCACTTATGAAGCTTAGTTTGGCTGGATATGAGATTCTGGGTTGAAAATTCTTTTCTTTAAGAATGTTGAATATTGGTCTCCACTCTCTTCTGGCTTGTACAGTTTCTGCGGAGAGATCCGCTGTTAGTCTGATGGGCTTCCCTTTGTGGGTAACCCGACCTTTCTCTCTGGCTGCCCTTAACATTTTTTCCTTCATTTCAACTTTGGTGAATCTGACAATTATGTGTCTTGAAGTTGTTCTTCTTGAGGAGTATCTTTGTGGCGTTCTCTGTATTTCCTGAATTTGAATGTTGGCCTGCCTTGCTAGATTGGGGAAGTTCTCCTGGATAATATCCTGAAGAGTGTTTTCCAACTTGGTTGCATTCTCCCCATCACTTTCAGGTACACCAATCAAACATAGATTTGGTCTTTTCACATAGTCCCATATTTCTTGGAGGCTTTGTTCATTTCTTTTTATTCTTTTTTCTCTAAACTTCTCTTCTCGCTTCATTTCATTCATTTCGTCTTCCATCACTGATACCCTTTCTTCCAGTTGATTGAATCGGCTACTGAGGCTTCTGCATTCGTCACGTAGCTCTCGTGCCATGGTTTTCAGCTCCATCAGGTCCTTTAAGGACTTCTCTGCATTGGTTATTCTAGTTATCCATTCGTTAAATTTTTTTTTTCCAAAGCTTTTAACTTCTTTGCCATTGGTTCGAATTTCCTCCTGTAGCTTGGAGTAGTTTGATCATCTGAAGCCTTCTTCTCTCAACTCATCAAAGTCATTCTTCATCCAGCTTTGTTCCATTGCTGGTGAGGAGCTGCGTTCCTTTGGAGGAGGGAGCCACTCTGATTTTTAAATTTTTCAGTTTTTCTGCTCTGCTTTTTCTCCATCTTTGTGGTTTTATCTACCTTTGGTCTTTGATGATGATGACGTACAGATGGGGTTTTGGTGTGGATGTCCTTTCTGTTTGTTAGTTTTCCTTCTAACAGTCAGGACCCTCAGCTGCAGGTCTGTTGGAGTTTGCTGGAGGTCCACTCCAGACCCTGTTTGCCTGGGTATCAGCAGCAGAGGCTGCAGAACAGCGAATATTGGTGAACAGCAAATGTTGCTGCCTGATCGTTCCTCTGGAAGTTTCATCTCAGAGGGGTACCCAGCCGTGTGAGGTGTCAGTCTGCCCCTACTGGGGGGTGCCTCCCAGTTAGGCTACTCGGGGGTCAGGGACCCACTTGAGGAGGCAGTCTGTCCGTTCTCAGATCTCAAGCTGCATGCTGGGAGAACCGCTACTGTCTTCCAAGCTGTCAGACAGGGACATTTAAGTCTGCAGAAGTTTCTGCTGCCTTTTGTTTGGCTATGCCTTGCCCCCAGAGGTGGAGTCTACAGAGGCAAGCAGGCCTCTTTGAGCTGCGGTGGGCTCCACCCAGTTTGAGCTTCCCGACTGCTTTGTTTACCTGCTCAAGCCTCAGCAATGGCGGGCGCCCCTCCCCCAGCCTTGCTGCTGCCTTGCAGTTTGATCTCCTTTGCAAGTACATGGATAAAGCTGGAAGCCATTATCCTCATCAAACTAATACAGGAACAGAAAACCAAACACGTCATGTTCTCACTTATAAGTGGGAGCTGAACAATACATGGACACAGGGAGGGGAAAAACATGCACTGGGGCCTGTCGGAGGATGCGGGGGAAGAGCATTAGGAAAAACACCTAATGCATGCTGAGCTTAATACCTAGGTGATGGGTTGATAGGTGCAGCAAACCACCATGGCACACGTTTACCTATTTAACAAACCTGCACATCCTGCACATGTACCCCCAAACTTAAAAAATAAAAATAAATAAACAAATAAAATAAAAAACTAATTATAATAATAATAGCTATTCTGACTGGTGTGAGATGGTAACTCATTGTGGTTTTGATTTGCGTTTCTCTAATGATCAGTGATGTTGAGCTTTTCTTTATGTGATCATTGGCCATGTGTATGTCGTCTTTTGCAAAGTCTCTGTTCATGCTGTTGGCCCTCTTTTTTATGAGGTTGTTTTTTTTCTTGTAAATTTGTTTAAATTCTTTGTAGATGCTGGATATTAGACCTTTGTTGGATGCATAGTTTGCAAATTTTTCTCCCATTCTGTGGATTGTCTGTTTACAGACAATTGTCTTTTGCTGTCCAGGAAGCTCAACAAGGGGATTTTTATTACTTGCAACAAGTAAGGGGAGCACTGGGCATAGCTTCTTTTTAAATTTTTTCTAGCAATGTTGCATGTTTAGTTTTCTAAAAAACTACCTAGCTGCTTTCCAGAGTGGCTGTGTCATTTTACATTTCCCTCAGCAATGTATGAGTGATCCAGTTTCTCTGCATATTCACCAGCATTTGGTGGTGTCACTATTTTTGTTTTGGCCATTGTGATAAGTGAGTAGTGATATATCACTGTAGTTTTAACTTACCTTTCCCTGACTTGCATTTCTACATATTTTCATGTGCTTATTTTCCATTTGAACGTCATCTCCAGTGAAATGTGTGTTTATCACTTTTCCCTATTTTTTAGTTTAATTTTGGGGGTTTTTTACTATAGAGTTTTAAGCAGTTTTTAAAATTATTTTCTCTCATACTGAGATTATCATCACCCTAACAAGGTTTTTTCTCAGGTCAAAATTTTTTTAATTTTTATAAAGTCTAATGTATTTTTTTTCTTTTATTGATCATGCTTTTGATGTCAAGTCTAAGAACTCTCCACCTAGCCCTAAATCTTGAAGATTTTCTCCTAAAAAGATTTACAGTGTTCTAAAAGTTTTATAGCTTTACATTTTACATTTATTATCTATTTTGACTTAATTTTAGTATAAGGTGTGATATCTGACTCAAGGTTAACTTTTGTGCCTATGGATCTCCAATTGCTCCAGCAGCAATTCCTCCATTACTGAATGATGATATTCATTTAATTATTTTGCAGCTTTATCAAAAAAGAGTTGGGCATGTTTGGGTCTATTTTGGGGTTTTCTATTCTATTCCAATAATCTATGTATCTATTCCTTCATCCAATGCCACACTTGAAATCTGGTAGACTGGTTCTTCCCACTTTATTCTTGTTTTTAAAAGTTGTTTTGCACATGGACACAGGAAGGGGAACATCAGACTTCAGGGACTGTTGTGGGGTGGGGGGAGGGGGGAGGGATAGCACTGGGAGATATACCTAATGCTAGATGACGAGTTGGTGGGTGCAGCGCACCAGCATGGCACATGTATACATATGTAACTTACCTGCATGTTGCGCACATGTACCATAGAGCCTAAAGTATAATAATAATAATAGTAATAATAAAAAAAAAAAAAACACCAAAAAAAAAAAAAAAAAAGTTGTTTTGGCTATTTTAGTTCCTTTGCTCCTCCATATAAATTTTGAAATGTTTGTCTATACCTACATAAAAACTTGGAAATTTGTCAGAAATTGGATTAAATCTGTATAGTAAATTGAGGAAAATTGACATCTTTACTGAGTATAGTCTTTGAATCCATGAACGTAGGATGTCCCTTTATTGATTTAGAACTTTTATTTCTTTCATCAGCACTTGTTTTCAGCATACAAGTCCTGCACATAGTTAATTTATGCCTAAATATTTCATTTTTCAGTTAATGTAAATGGCATTGCCCTTTTAATTTTGGTGTCCATATGTTTATTCTAGCATATAATTATTTGATTTTTATTCTTATATGGTTATCATGTATCCTGCAACTTTGATGGACTCATTTATTAGTTCTAGAAATTTTTCTTGTTGGTTCCTTGGGATTCTCTATGTAGACAATCACATCATCTGCAAATAAGAGCAATTTTCTTTCTTTGTGATCTGTATGCCTTCTGTTTCCCATTTACGCTTTATTACACTGGAAAGAACTTCCATCACTATGTTGAATCAGTGGTGAGATTGAATGTTTTTCTTTGTTCCCAATGTTAGGAAAAAAGGTATACAGTCTTTCTCCACTAAGTATAATGTTAGCGGTAAGGAATTTTTTAGATGCTTTATATAAAGTTAAAGAAGTTCTGCTCTACTCCTATTTTTCTCAGTGTTTTTTTAATCATGAGTGCTTATTGAGGTTTCTCAAAAGTTTTTTCTGCACAGATTTGTACAATTATGTAAGTTGTCCTTGTTAGTCTATTAATATGGAGGGTGACATTAATTGATATTCAAATATTGAACCAGCCTTGTATCCCTGGAATAGATTCCAGTTGATCATGGTGCATAATTCTTTTTATATATTGTTGAATTCTGTTGGCTAATATTTTGTTAAGGAGTTTTGCATCTATATTCATAAAGGATATTTATCTGTAGTTTTCTTTTGTTGTACTGTCTTGGTGTGGTTTCATTATCAGGTAATACTGGCTTCATAAACTAAATTGAGAAATGTTCCCAATTCTGTTTCCTAAAATATGTTGTGTATAATTAGTGCTTATTCTTCTTTAAACATTCGATACGATTCTTCAGTGAAAATATTGGGGCCTGGAGACTTCTTTTTTATGGAATTTTTAGTTGAGAATTACATTTTCTTAATAATTATTGCTATTCAATGATCTACTTCATATTGAATTGTCATAGTTGTATGTTTAGAAGAAGTGGTCCATTTCATCTAAGTCATGAAATCTATATGTTATATTAGTCAGAGTTCTTTAGAAGAGCAGAACCAACAGGATACATATATATGTGTGTGTGTATATATATATATATATATATATTTACACATATATATACAGAGAGAGAGACAGAGACAGAGAGAGAGAGAGAGAGAAATGTATAAGGAAAAGATTTATTAGAGGAATTGGCTCATGTGGTTATAGAGGCCAAGAAGTCCCATAATATGCTGTATGCAAACTGTGTGCCCAGGAAGCCAGTAATTCAGTCTGAGGCCAAAGGCCTGAGAACCAAGGTAGCCACTGGTGTAAGTCCCAGAGTCCAAAAGTCTGAGAATCAGGAGTGCTAATGTCTAAGGGCAGGAGAAAATAGATGGCACATTTTCTTTCATGAGGAGAAAAAAAATTGCCCTTTTTTCACCCTTTTGTTCTATGTGGTCCCTCAGTGGATGGGATAATGGCCACTCACATTGGTGAGGCGCTTTATTCAGTCTACTGATTCAAATGCTAATCTCGTCTCGAAACACCCTCACAGACATACCCAGAAATAATGCCTTACCAGCTATCTGGGCATCCCTCAACCCAGTCAAGTTGACACATAAAATTAACCATCACATTTGTGTAGTTAATCATAGAATTCCTTTATCATCCTTTTTATGTCTGCATGATGGGTGGTGATTTTCTCTGTTTCATTCCTAACATTGGTGATATGTGTCTTCTCTCTTGTTTTCCATCCACTGTGCTTTTGTCTGGGTATTCTAATCACTTGTCTTCCAGTGCCCTGACCTACACTTTATTTGTGTTCAACCTGCTATAGTTATATATTAACTTCTTAATTGTAATTAATGTGTTTTTTAATTCTAACATCAACATTTGATTATTTCTATGGACTCCAGTTCTCTGGTAAATTCTCTATCTTTTCTACCTGAGTCATCAATGAATCTGTTTCTATTGTCTGTGCTTTCTCTTGGTTCTGTTTCTTAGTGTAATTGATAATTTCTTAATTCAATGCCAGATATTGTGTATGAAAATTATAAAGATTCTGCATGAGATTATCTTCTCCAGAGGAGATTCAGTTTTACTTCTGGCAGGCAGTAAGGTTAAGGAAAGATCTAAATCCAATCATGGATTGAAGTAATTTGAGGCTGGGTTTAAATTTTTATAAGAATGTGTCTGTTAAGCTGGGCATGGTGGCACGGGTCTGTAGTCCCAGTTGCTTGGGAGACTTAGGTGGGAGGGTCACGTGAACCTAGGAATTTGAGGCTGTAGTGCACTATTATCATGCCTGTGAATATTTCCCACTTCCCTGCAGCCTGGGAAACACAGTGAGACCCGATCTCTTAAAGAAAGAATTGATTTATTTCTTACTCACTATTTCTGAGAGGGTATTACCCTTCTTGAGCCCCAAAGAGAGCCTGAGGATTCACTAAGGTACCTCTACCATTTATAAATCTATAAAGGCCTCAAAGAAAAAAGAATGTAGAATGTTGGCCTCATCTCAGTGCATTTCCGTTCTTCCCAAATGTTGATGGTTTTCCTAGATGTCTAATATCCTTAATGAGGTGGTATTTTTAAATGTTTTTAGTTAGCTTCTATGCTTTCCAGAGGAAGGTTTTGTCTGCTGTAAGATTAGCAAAGCTATGAATGAAAACACTTATAAATCAGTTTAAGATAGATAAGTTGAGAGAGTCTATGTTTTCTCAGTGAAGTAGTAGTTTAGGATATAGGCTATGAAGTGAGAGAGCTTGGAGTGTAATGATGAAGTAAAGTGCTGGAGGGGAACAGCAAATGTTTGAAGTAGTAATTGTGGGAAAATTGAAGGGAATGAGAAGTAAAATTATTTGTTCCTCTTCCCTGGCATATATTATAGGTTATCTGTATTGTGGACACACTGACCAATATTGTTTTCTCATCCTCGGTGACCTGCTGAGGTACTTGAGGGAAAACAAAGATTGTATTCATTCATGTATCATTGCACTTTCTATTGAGTCGAAGGCAAATATGGTAATGCTTACTGCTCTGTTCAACAGTGAAGCATATCATTCACCATCTGTGGCCCTGGCAATGTTAGACAACATGCTTTTCAAGTCACTTTCCGGTGCCAATGCTTCCTTAACCGTCTCCAATAAACCTCAGCCACCCCCTGATGTTAAAGACAATGAAGAGTATGTTATTCTTTTCATTGGAATTAAATTTTACTCTTTAAATACATTCTTTCCACTTTATCTGATTGCATTTATATGATAAAAATAGCTATTGATTGAAATCTGTATTTTCTGCTATGTTGATTTTCTGATATGTCTTCTTTTGTAGGCCTGAAAATGGACAACAATTGGCCTTAAATTTACAATTTGGCATGGCTCTTTTGATCAGTGGTTTTTGTCTCCTGACAGTGACTGAGAGAACCACTAAGGCGAAGCATATCCAGTTTGTGAGTGGTGTCTCTGTCATTGTGTACTGGCTTTCTGCCCTATTGTGGGATTTCATCATCTTCTTTGCTTCCTGCTGCTTAGTAATGGTGAGTGTGAAATAAAGTTCCTTGAGGGTTTGTTTTCCTTTGGTACCTCATGGAAAATTACTATTCTAATGGTTATGAAACCTAGCTCTTGTCAATAAACCATCTTTGCTTATTATCTTGGAAAACACATTGTGAAAGTCTGATGGTAGAAACTTTACCATATTCTTAGTTTAAAAAGTAACTTTTTTGCATAAAAATAGAGATATAGACTAATGGAAAAAATAGAGTACAGAAATAAACTCATTTATTTACCATCAGTTAATATTTTACAAAGGTGACAAGAACACACAATGGGGAAAGAACCATCTCCAATACATTGTGTTGGGAAATCTGGATATCCACATGCAAAAGAATCCATTTAGACCCTTATTTCACACCATATACAGATATCAACTTAAAATATAGTAAAGACTTAAATGTAAGTCCTGAAGCTATAAAGCTACTAGAAGAAAACATAGGGGAAACATTCTTTTTTATGACCCCAAAAGCACAGGCAACAAAACCAAAAATAGACAACTGGGATTACATCAAACTAAAAAGCTTCTGCATAGCAAAGGAAACAATCAGTAGAGTCAAGAGAAAAATCTACAGAATGGGAGGAAATATTTATAAATCATACATCTTAAAAGGGGTTAATATCCAAAATATATAAGGAACTCTTACAACTCAATAGCAAAAAATAGCCTAATTTCAAAATGGGCAAAGGAATTGAACAGATTTTTCTCAGGAGAAGATATAAATGTTCAACAGGTATATGAATATTTGCTCAATTTTTCTAGTCATCAGGGAAATGAAAGTCAAAACCATGAGATAATCACCTCACACCTATTACGATGACCTTTTTTAAAAAAAGATTTTATAAAAAGATAACTAGTATTGGTAAAGTTTGTACAAATTGGAACCCTTGCCAACTGTTGGTGGGAATGCAAAATGGTACCCCTGCTATGAAAAACAATATGGTGGTTCCTAAAAATATTAAAAATAGAAGTACCATATTATCAGACAACCCCATTTCTGGGTATTTATCAAAAAGTTCAAGTCAGGATCTCAAAGATCTACCATCACTCCTATATTCACTGAACACTACTCATAATCGCTAAAATGTGAAAAAAGAAAACCTAAACATCCATCAGCAGATGAATGGATAAAGAAAATGTGGTATATACATACAATGGAATATTATTCAGCCTTAAAAAATAAGATGATTCTGGCTGGGCGCGATGGCTCATGCCTATGATCCCAGCACTTTGGGAGGCCGAGGCGGGCAGATCACCTGAGGTCAGGAGTTTGAGACCATCCTGGCCAACATCTAGTGAAACCCTGTATCTACGAAAAAATACAGAAATTAGCTGGGTGTGGTGGCGCATGCCTATAGTCCCAGCTACTTGGGAAACTGAAGCAGGAGAATCGCTTGAACCCAGGAGGTGGAAGTTGCAGTGAGCCGAGATCGCGCCATTGCACTCAAACATGGGTGACAGAAAGAGACTCCATCTCTCAAAAAAAACAAACAAAAAAATAAGATGACTCTGACATTTGCTACAATATGGATGCATCTTGAGGACATTATGCTAAGTAAAATAAAGCAATCACAGAAAGCCAAGTACTTCATGATTCCACTTACATGATATATCTAAAATAGTCAAATTTATAAAATCAAATAGTTGAATGGTGGTTGCTAGGGGCTTGGAGAATAGGATAATGGAAAGTTACTAATTGGTGAGCATAAAGTTTCACTCAAACAAGATAAGTAAGCCTTATAGATTTGTAGTAAAAGATTGTACCTACAGTTAACAATCACATATTTTACACTTAAAAATGTATTAAGAATGTAAATCTTATGTTTAATGTTCTTTTTACAATAAAAGAAAATAAGGAGTAATTATACATTTCCAAATTAAAAAAAAAAACTCATAGACTTTGTTGCTAGCAGTCATGCCCTACAAGAAATTCTGAAGGGAATTCTTCAGTCTGAAATGAAAGGACACTTGACAGTAACTCAAATCCAATGAAGAAATAAAGGATACCAGAAAAGTAAAAACACAGGTAAATGTAAAATGCAGTATTAATATATTTTGGTTTATAACTCTTATATTTTTTCATTTAAAAGGCATCTGTGTAAAGCAATAATTATAAATCTATCATGATGGACACACAATGTATAAACATGTAATTTGTGATAATAATAGCATAAAGGCAGGGAGGTTAGCTATATAGGTACAAAATATTTGTATTATATTGAAATTAAGTTGGTATTAATCTAAATTATATTGTTATGAATTGGATGTTTATTGTAATCTCCAACCACTAATATAACAACCCAACTACATGGAATCTTAAAAGACAATAGAATTAAATGGCACACTCAAAAATATCTATTTAACACAAATGGCAGAATAGATGAATGGAAAAATATAAACGATGTAATACATAACCAAATGACAGAAAAACTTGTAAGTAATCACATTAAATATAAATGGATTAAACTTGAATTAAAAAATTAAAAGTAGGGGATTAGTAGAATGATTCCAAAAACATAATCTAACTGTATGGTACCTACAAGAGACTCACTTTAGGTTCATTGACACAAATAATTTGAAAATAAAATGATGAAAGATCTTTAAAAGATAGCTAGTAGAGCTTTAATAATATCATTCAAAGCAGACTTTAAGACAAAAATCATTAGGATAATGAAAGAAGAAATGTAAAATGTTTCAGCTGTCGTGTAAAACAGTTCTGTGGTTCTTCAAAAATTAAACATACGATTACCCTATGACTCAGTAATTACACTCCTAGATTTATACCCAAGAGAAACTGCAAACATCAATTTTTAAATACTTGAAAATGAAAGTCCCAAATGTTCATGAATGGATAAATAAAATATGGTATATCAATACAATGGAACATTGCTTAACCATAATCAGGAATGAAATGCTGATACCTGCTACAGCTTGCATGAACCTTAAAAAATTATGCTAACCGAAATAAGCTAGGCACAAAAGGCCATATATTGCATGATTCCATTTATTTAAAATGTCCAAAATAGGTAAATTCATAGACACAGAAAGCAGATTAATAGTGCCAGGAATAGTGGTTACTTTTACAGGGATTGGAGGAGTTTCTGATGGGCTTCTGTGGGTATTGGCGTTGTGGTAGTTTCCCAGGGAATTGCTTTGTGATAATTCATTATGATAATGCATTTATGTTATATATACTTTTCTGAATATGTGGTATATTTCATAATAAAGAGGTTAAAATATTTACTTGAAAATTTTGTTTGCATTTTCACTTGTAGATTAAGTTGAGTAGAATCTAAATATTCACAATGCATGATTCTCTTGTCCAAGAACAACTATGTTGCTTACTTATCCAACAAGGAATTCAGCATTTTTTTATTTTTTAATTTTTTGAGACGGAGTCTTGCTCTGTTACCCAGGCTGGAGTGCAGTAGTGCAATCTCAGCTCACTGCAAGCTCCACCTCCCGGGTTCCCGCCATTCTCCTGCCTCAGCCTCCTGAGTAGCTAGGACTACAGACGCCTGCCATCACGCCCGGCTAATTTTTTTTTTTTTTTTTTTTTTTGTATTTTTAGTAGAGACGGGCTTTCACTGTATTAGCCAGGATGGTCTCGATCTCCTGACCTCATGATCCACCCTCCTCAGCCTCCCAAAGTGCTGGGATTCAGGCGTGAGCCACCACGCCCAGCCCAGAATTCAGCTTTTCTTTGAAATAGGTTATGATTTGTGACATTGAAAGATCATAAGATTTTGAACACAGAAATTCCTAGGTCACTCTAACTTTTATTTGATTTCTTCATTTTATTTATTCTTTTAGGTTTACAGAATGCTTAGTCAGAAACAAAATAATTGTAGCTGCAGGGACTGGATTCATCTATTACCCGCAAATCTTCTCTATTGTTTTCGCTACCACCACCAAGAACATCAGTCAATATAATGATTATTCTTAGCTTAATCTTACTATTTACTTCTTGCTTGTCTTGCTACATAATCATGTAATTGCCCAAAGTGACCATCTTGTCATTTGTGGAGAAGTGATATCCATTAACTAATGAGATATACATTTCCAGAAATTTATTTCTTTTCACAGCTACGGGTTTCTCTCCACCACCACCATCCATTCTAATTTGTGTTCCACTGTCTGGTTTAGTGGTTTAGGTGAATGTGAGGGAGAAGTGGGGAAGTAGAATAGAACCTGGAGGCCCAGTTTAAAGGTGTATAGCAGTGGGTAGCAGTGATAGGTAAGTTATGTAGTCAGAGAAAAAACTCTTTCGAGAAAGTGTCTCTTTAGAGAAATAATCTACTTTCTGGGAAATTTGCCAGTATTATTGCAGCAACTGTTCCAAGTAGAAAAGAAAATAATAAAGGGAAGTACAGTGGCTCTGCTCACTGGAATGCCCTCTGTTGAAGAGGTAAAAATCACTTACTTCATCCTCTTGGGATAAGGTTTTGGTTTTTTGTTTTGTTTTGTTTTGTTTGAGACAGGTCTCACTCTGTCACCCAGGCTGGAGTGCACTGGCGAAATCACAGCTCACTGCAACCCCCGCCTCCTGAGCCTTAGCCTCCCAAAATGCTGGGATTACAGGCATGAGCCACAATGCCCATCCCCAGGGCTGAAGTTTTTCTTTTGATTTGTTTTGTTGATTATTCTACTTTAAGTTCTGGGGTACATGTGCAGAACATGCAGTTTTGTTACATAGGTATACAAGTGCCATGGTGGTTTGCTGCACCCATCAACCCGTCATCCAAGTTTTAAGCCCTGCATGCATTAGGTATTTGTCCTAATACTCTCCCTCCCCTTGCTCCCTATCCCCTGACAGGCCCCAGTGTGTGATGTTCCCCTCCATGTGTCTATGTGTTCTCATTGTTCAACTCCCACTGATGAGTGAGAACATGTGGTGTTTAGTTTTCTGTTCCTGTGTTAGTTTGCTGAGAATGATGACTTCCAGCTTCATCCATGTCCTTGCAAAGGTCATCAACTCATTCCTTTTTATGGCTGCATAGTATTCCATGGTGTATATGTGCCACATTTTCTTTATCTAGTCTATCATCGATGGGCATTTGGGTTGGTTCCAAGTCTTTGCTATTGTAAATAGTGCTGCAATAAATATATATGTGCATGTGTCTTTATAGCAGAATGATTTATAATCCTTTGGGTATATACCCAGTAATGAGATTGCTGGATCAAATGATATTTCTAGTTCTAGATCCTTGAGGAATCACCACACTGTCTTCCACAATGGTTGAACTAATTTACACTCCAACCACCAGTGTAAAAGCATTCCTATTTCTCCACAGCCTCGCCAGCATCTGTTGTTTCCTGACTTTTTAATAATCACCATTCTGGTGTGAGATGGTATCTCATTGTGGTTTTGATTTGCATTTCTGTAATGACCAGTGATGTTTTGTTTTAAGAGGCAGATTGACTTAATTAATAAATAGTTCCATGCTAAATAAAGACAGGACTTGCTATTTCCTTCTCTAAATGTTTTGGCTTGGTTTCTTTATGCACTTGTCCTTCACTTTGCCTTTATCTCTGTACCCTTTGTGTTTCAGGGAGTGATAAAATACTGCAAATTTGATATTTATGTCACAGATTACCACATTCTGGAAACTATGCTGATCTTCATGCTGTATGGCTGGTCTGCCATTCCCTTTGTGTACCTGATAAGCTTTGTGTTTTCTGGAAGTACTTCTGCCTTCATCAAACTTCTCCTACTCAACTACTTTTCAGGCACTTTTGGTTTCCTCATAGGCAAGATATTAGAAGACAGTAAGTGTGAAGTTTCACAAAATTTCCCCTTCTCCAGAAGGCAACAGTAAATAAGTAAGGAGTAATGGACCTACAGATATTTAAGAACATTTGCAGACAACTAAGTTCTAGGTTTTAGAGGAAATTCTGTACTTCATATACAGCAATAAACTTATTTTGACTGCCTGTGATATTCTAGGCATTGTGCTGCCAGATCTGTATGAGTTAAAAAAAAAAAGAGGAAAGGGCCAGGTGTGGTGGCTCATGCCTGTAATCCCAGCACTTTGGGAAGCTGAGGCGGGCAGATCATGAGGTCAAGAGATGGAGACCATCCTGGCCAACATGGTGAAACCCTGTCTCTACTAAAAATTCAAAAATTAGCTCAGCATGATGGTGCACACCTGTAGTCCCAGCTACTTGGGAGGCTGAGGCAGGAGAATTGCTTGAACCAGGGAGGAGGAGGTTGCAGTGAGCCAAGATCATGTCACCAAAAAAAAAAAAACAAAAAAACAAAGGAAAGAAACATGAAAAGCAGCTCAACAGTCAAAGACAGGTTTATTTTGGAGAGTAAACCTGAGAGGGGCTTCTGGCCAGTTTTGGTCAGGAGCCCTCTCTCTTACAGAGTATTTATTGGTTTTAGGGTGAAAGAGCTTATCACAGGCTTGGAATGTTTCTATGTGGGGGAGAAGTTTATTGCGGGGTTAGAATATCTCTGTTTGGAGGGGAGGTTATCTTGGGGCTGACATCTGTCTGGCCGGAGGGGAGATTATCTTGGGACTGGCATGTCTCTGGTCAGGGAGGGATTTATTTTATGGTTGGAATATTTCTGATTGGAGATGTCATTTGTGGTTTATGGTCATGCTGACCTTAGCCATGAAGCTGATGCCTTTTGGATTTAGGCAGTTTTTGATCAAGGTGAACTTTAAAATGGTGGTGCTTGTCCAAGATGGCAATGCTCCTGCTCTGTCAAGACCTAGAATCCTCAATTGAACTGATGGGACCCAATCTGAACTACAGTTCCTCTCTGTCCCCACCTCCTGTATCTCCATCACATGAATCAAGGAATCAGTTTTGCAACTGATTTTTGAAATTTTAGGAGTATTTGTCACTGAGAATCATTTGTCAGAGAGAGAGAACAAAGAGATAGCTTTCTTTTTAGAAAAGAAGGTCTTAGAAAGTTAGGGAAAATTATATCTCAAATATATTAGTGTTATCCATTTGGCTCTTTAGAGTGAAGTGCAGAGAAGGGAAACAGTGAAGAACCCCGAGCTCTTTGCAAGATAACTAGCTGTTCCTTTCACAAGAACCTTAACCTACTAACAAGATTTTCCAGAAAGAAGAAAAACTCTATTTACCTAACATACAAATAACTAAGCCAGTTTTCCTTGCTTCCAGTGATTCTGAAATGTGTATCCCCTCATTTTCTTCCTCTCAATATATTTCACTATATATTTACTAAATTGACTATCGTTATTGTCAACAAAAAGAGTCAAACTCCATAAAATATTTGAAGAGATTTATTCTGAGCCAAATATGAGTGACCATGGCCCATGACACAGCCCTCAGGAGGTCCTGAGAACATGTGCCCAAGGTGGTCGGGGTACAGCTTGGTTTTATATATTTTAGGGAGGCGTGAGACATCAATCAAATACATTCAAGAAATACAGCAGTTTGGTTCAGAAAGGCAGGACAACTCAAAGCAGGGGCTTCCAGGCTAATTTAAACACTTTCTGGTTGACAATTGGTTGAATTTATCTGAAGACCTGGAATCAATGGAAAAGAATGTTCAGGTTAAGATAAAGGATTGTGGAGACCAAGTTTTATTGTGCAGAGGAATGTCTCAGATAGCAGACTTCAGAGAGAGAGCAGGTTGTAAAATGTTTCTTATTGGACCTAAAAGGGTGCTTGGCTCTTAGTTGATTATCTCCTGGATCTGGAAAGAAATGAAAGAAAACATTCAATAGAATGTGGACTTTTCCCACAAGAGACTTTGCAGGGCAATTTCAAGGTATGGCAAGGAAATATATTTTGGGGTTAAATATTTTTTCCTTGTCTCATAATGTTATGCCAGAGTCAGATTGAAAAGTAAGTCACGATATATAGGGTCAAATTAAAAGCCATCTGATGAGAATTTATGGTTTGTAGTGCCTGACTCCCTAGACCCCTTAGGTAGGAATTTGGGCAAGATAAAAAAATTAGAGCATAGTTCTCATTATGAAGAGAGATTTTAAAAGAGAGACTATTGTCACTCTTCTGTTGAATCACTTTATAAGTATAAATTTGAACTGGGTCAAGCACTTGATCTCTCCCTGTTGTTGTGTTATTAAGAAATTATTTTAGGCAGATAGAAAGGAAAAGGGGTCCTTGGGAAGTTTTTGTTTCCTTTAAAGCAGTTCCAGAAATGTTTCGTCTCTAGCAGGAAAGCGCCGGTTCTTAGATCCCAGCTGGCAAGCTTTGATATGCAAATGCTGGCCATTAGAAACTGAGTCCACCCAAACATGGTGATTCCCACCATCTTCTTGTTGCTCTTGCCCCCACATGTGCCTGGCAACATGGCTGCCCCCACATATTCCCCACGTGTGTAAAACATCTTGGGGATCTGTATTTGCATATTAAAAGGGTAGGGTGGGAGGGACAGTTTTTTCTCGGGCTATATGAATGACATGCCTGGTCAAACCAATACCCTGAGCCCTATGCAAATCAGACACCACCTCCTCCAGCCTCGTCATATAAGCAGCCACTTTTCTGCCACACATGGAGATTTCTCTTTGTTTGAATCCCCCCTCCCTCTGTCTCTGTACAGGGGAGCTGTTTTCTTCTTCCTTCCTTCTTTCTTGCCTATTAAACTTCTCACTCCTTAAAACCACTCCACATGTGTCTATGTTGTTAATCCTATAGGCGCAAGACCAAGAACCCTGCTGTTCCTCCAGTCATTGGAGCGGTATCAGTTGCAGAGCTCCACAAGCACAGGCTTCCTGCCTCACTCCTTTAACCTTTCACTGTCAAAAGGAAATCCCCTGAATTAATTCAAGATTGGCTTATATACTCCTTCGAGGATAAATCTTTCATGTGAGGAAGACTTGAGCCTCTGCATAGAAGACTAAAATACTTGCAAGAGCTATGCCTGGGTGCTCAGTCTCACAAAAGAATCCCCAAATTATGGAAAGCAAATGTCTACATATTTTTGCATACATCTCCAAAGGGAAATACTGTGTTATGTGAGGAAGACTCACCTGAAAACATTGGAATTTGTGAACCCTGACCTAGAATTAAATTTTGATGAATTATTTAAGAGACTAGAGAGGAGTAGTTGTGGCAGAATAAAAAATAAAATGAGATTACTGTTTTAGAAACTTTAGAACAATATGTTGCAAAGAGTCATGTAGGGTGAGGATAAGAAAAGAAGAAAGTAGATTTGGCAATTAGAAAGCCAAGAGACTTCCCCTTCTCAGCTACATAACAAACACTGTGAATAATACTTTGACAAAAATAATGAACTGAGAAGAAAATATGAAATTGGCATAGGCCAGCAATAAAGTGAAAGCCAGTGTCCTTGGAAGTAAGCAAGCATTTGTTTTTTAAACATAAAACAAAATGAGTTTTCAAAGTTATGCAAAATATTAAGATAGACTACAATTTGCCAGAGGGTTTGTTTTTGACTTTGTAAGTACAAGGATATAATTGCAAATTGTTTGTGTTTATATTTTAGCTTATACATTGAGGATTGTATTTATTTTTTCAAATTTTCTAATTGACATAAAATTGGATATATTAATAATGTACAAAATGTTTTGAAATATCTATTATCTATATATAGTAGAATAGATAAATCTAGCTAATTAGCATATACATGACCTCAAATAGTTATCATTTTTGTTGTGAGAGCACTTACCCACTTTCTTAGCTCTTTTCAAGACTATAGTGTAATTAGCTATAGTCCCCATGCTGTGCAATAGATCTCTTGAACTCACTGCTATTATCAAATTGAATTTTTATATCTTTTGCCCAACAACTCCCCCTCTGGTAACCAGCATCCTACTCTCTACTTCTATGAGATCTGCTTTTTTGGGATTCCACATGAGCGAGATTGTGCAGTTTTGTCTTTCTGTGCCTGGCTTATTCACTCAACATAATGTCCTCCAGGTTCACTTACATTGTCACCACAGGACAGGATTTCCTTCTCATTATGGATGAATGGTATTCCATTGCATATGTATACCACATTTTTTTTATGCATTCATCCATTGATGAACACAGGTTGATTCCATAATGAATAGCACTGCAATAAACATGGAAGTGCAGCTATCACTTTGACATACTGATTTCATTTCCTTTAGCTATATACCCATCATGGGATTGCTGGATCATATGATAGTTCTATTTTTAATTCTTTTAGCAACCTCCATACTGTTTTCCCTAATGGCTGTACTAATTTACATTCCCACAAACTGTGCAAGGTTTTTTTTTCCACATCCTTGCCAACACTTACCATTTGATAGTAGCCGTTCTAAAAAATGTGAGGTCATATCACATGGTAGTTTTGATTTGCATTTCCCCAATGATGAGTAATGTTGAGCATTTTTTTCATATACCTGTTGACCATTTCTGTGTCGTCTTTTGAGAAATGTCTGTTCAGGATTTTTGCCCATTTGTAATTAAGTTGCTTTTTGTGCAGCTGAGTTCTTTGACATCCTTGTCTTTTATGGACATTAACCCCTTATTGGATGTATGCTTTGCAAGCATTTTCTCCTATTCTGCAGTTTGTGTCTTCATTGTGTTGATCATTTCATTTATTGCGCAGAAGCTTTTTAGCTTAATGTAATCCCATCTATATTTCTGCTTTTGTTGTCTGTGCTTTTGAGGTCATATCTAAAAAATCATTGCTTAGACTAATGCCATGGAGCTTTTCCCCTGTTTTCTTCTGGAAGTTTCACAGTTTCTGTCTAGAGTATTTATGGCTTTCTATATCTAAGAACACATCATCCACAAACAGGGATAACACATGCCTTTTCTTTATTTTTCTTGTCTAATTGCTCTGGCTAGGACTTCTAGTGCAATGCTGAATGTAAATAGTGAGAGTGGACATCTTTGTCTTATTTTAAAGCTTAGAGGAAAAGCTTTCAGTTTGTTTTCCCCATTGAGTATGATGTTAGCCATGGGTTTGTCATATATGGCCTTTATTATGCTGAGGTACATTCCCTCTATACCTAAGTTGTTGAGAGATTTTTATCATTAAAGAGTGTTGAATTTTCCAGATGTTTTTTTTTGTATCTATTGAAATAATCATATGGGTTTTGTTTTTCATTCTGTTAATGTGTTGTATCATGTTTATTGATTTGCATATGTTGAACCATCTGTGCATTCCTGGAATGAGTCCCACTTGATCATGGTGAATGATCCTTTTAATGTGCTGCTGAATTTGGCTTTCTATTATGTTGTTGAGGATTTTTGCATTTATGTTCATCAGGGATATTGGCTTGTAGTTTTTTATGTGGTGTTGTATCCTTGTCTGGTTTTAATATTAGGGTAATGTTGGCCTTATAAAATGAGTTTGGAAGCATTCTTGCCTCTTAAATTTTTTGGAAGAGTTTGAGAACAATTGGTATTCATCCTTAAATCTTTGGTAGAATTTAGCACTAAAGCCACTAGGTCCTAGGCTTTTCTTTGGTGGGAGACTTTTTATTACTTATTCAATCTACTGACTCATTATTGGTCTGTTTAGATAGTCTGCTTTTTCATAATTCAGTCTTGGTAGGTTGCATGTGTCAAAGAATACATACATTTTTCTATGTTATCAAATTTTTTGCGTATAATTGTTTATTATAGTGTCTCACGATCCTTTGTATTAATGTGGTATCAAATATGTTTCCTTTTTCATTTATAATTTTATTTGTTTTAATTTTCTCTCTTTTTTCTTAGTCTAGCTAGAGGTTTGTCAATTTTCTTAATCTTTTCAGAAAACCAACTTTTACTTCTGTGATTTTTTTCCTGAACTCTGTGTTCCTCACAACCTATAAAAATAAAAGATTTGGCTGGGTGTAGTGCCTCACGTCTGTAATCCCAGCACTTTGGGAGGCTGAGGCTGGCAGATCACGAGATCAGGAGATTGAGACCATCCTGGCCAACATGGTGAAACCCCATCTCTACTAAAAATACAAAAAACTTAATAATAATAATCAGCCTGGCTTGATGGCACACACCTGTAGTCCCAGCTACGCAGGAGGCTGAGGCAGGAGAATCGCTTGAACCTGGGAGGTGAAGGTTGCAGTGAGCTGAGATTACACCACTGCACTCCAGCCTGAGCAACAGAGCAAGAGACTCCGTCTCAAAATAAATAAATAAATAAATAAATAAATAAATAAATAAATAAATGACTAAGGTCAACAGATGCAGTCAGTAACTTCAAATAAAAGCCACCTTTAATGCTAGCTTATAAAGCTAGGGTGGAAAAAGATGATGGAACAGGATTCTCCAGTGATTTTTCCCCTACAGAACCATCAATTTGAGTAACTATTCACACACATGCACACAAAAAATACCTTCAGAAGAACTAAAGAAATCAGCTGAGAGATCATAGTACCTTATTATAGCACAATAAGAAGAAAAAAATATTGAGGATGGTAGGAAGGACAGTTTTTTATTATCCATGTCACCCCTCTCTGAAGCTCGGAAAGCACAGGTGGAGAGAAATACCATTAGCTTGAGGGAATGACAGAGAAATAAAAGGATGACTTTGTCTTAAAGCTTAATAGCATGTCTGCTACAGTAAAACCCAGCGCTGGGCAGACCTCCCCTGTCCCTAAATCAAAGTCAGTACCTGCAAATTAGGCAAACCTGCATCAGCAGTAGGTAAGAACCCATAGTCCCTGCAAGGTGGATTTGATCTCCAGTCTGCATCAACACCAGCCAACTAAGTGATCTTGGGCTCTGGATAGCTCTCAGTGGCAGGCAGTCCTCAGTGTCCATCACCTTCAGGCATGCCCCAGATCTACATCAGCCTTAGCAGCCATGATATTCCAGCCTGGCACTGTATTGGCCATGGTGATCTGGGCTTAGAGTGCCTTCTAGTTTTTCAGTGGCTTCAGCAATCTCAGGCTTAGGGAGTATCCTAGGTGGCCTGCCCAGAATCTCTGGACAGGATTACTGTTGAAGTGTGTTCCCAGATGAAGCCAATCTGGGAAGACTAGAATAAGTGCTTCTTCAAATGTGCAGACCTACAACAACAAGGGTCATGAATAATCCAGTAAACATGACATCACCAAATGGACAAAATAAAGTGCCAATGACTGACCCTAAAGAAGGTGATATATGAACTGCCTGACAATTCACAATAATGGTTTTAAGGAAGCTCAGCAAACCGCCCCCCAAAATACAAAATACAGAGAAACAATTCAAAGAAATGAGAAAAACAATAACTAGAACTAGGAATTTAATAGAGATATGGAAATAATTTTTAAAAAGAAATCCTGGACTTATAATAGAGAGCATCAACAGTAGAATTGGTCAAGCAAAAGAAAGTCTGTGACCTTAAAGATAGGTTTTTGGGAATATATAGTCAGAGGAGGAAAAAGAAGAAAAGGGAATGAAGAGAACTTATGGGATTTATGGAAAGCATTAAAAGAGCAAATGATTAAGTCATGTGTTAAAAAAAAGTGAAGAGAAAGACAAAGGAGTAGAAAGTGTATTTAAAGAAATAAAAGCAGAACACTTTCCAAACCTGGAGAAAAATATAAGTATCCAAGTATAGGAAGGTCAAAGGTGTCTAACCAAATTGAATCCAACTGAGGCTACTAGAGATCAATTTAAAAGACTGAAGAAAGAAAATAAAAAGAAGCAAGACCTTATGAGCAAGTACTAGCAGAAACCACAAACTATAGAATCAAACTACAGAATATAAAACGTGTATGTTTAAAATATCTAAACAGTCTCAGAAATATGAGAAAATAACATAATACACACACAGACACACACATATACACAAGTATTGGGATCCTTTTAGATTTGAAAAGATCTAAATAGAATCTTGAGAAATGAGAATTATAATTTAAATTAAGAATCAATAGATATTGTACATAGTTAGCATGAGAACTAGTGACAAATGGAAAAACATTTCTTGCTCATGGGTTGGAAGAATCAGTATCATAAAAATGGCCATACTGCCCAAAAAAATCTACAGATTTAACACTATTTCTGTCAAACCACCAATGACGTTCTTCTCAGAATTAGAAAAACTATTCTAAAACTCACATGGAACCAAAAAAGAGCCTGATTAGCCAAAGCAATCCTAAACAAAAGGAACAAAGATGGAGGCATCACACTGCCTGACTTCAAACTCTATTATAAAGCTATAGCAATCAAAACAGCATGGTATTGGTACAAAAACAGACACACAGACCAATGGAACAGGATAACAAACTCAAAAATAAACCCACACACTTAAAATCATCTGATCTTTGACAAGACCAACAAAAGCAAGCAATGGGGAAAGTCTTCCTTATTTAATAAATGATGCTGGGATAACTAGCTAGCCATACGCAGAAAACTGAAACTAGACCCCTACATTTCACCAGGTACAAATATTAAATAGATCAAAGGTTTAAACATAAGACCTCAAACTATGAAAATCCTAGAAGACAAGCTAGGAAAATCTCTTCTTGACATTGGCCTTGGCAAAGAATTTTCAGTTAAGTCCCCAAAAGCAATTGCAACAAAAACAAAAATTGACAAGTGGGATCTAATTAAACTAAAGAGCTTATGCATAGTAAAAGAAAATATCAACAGACAACCTACAAAGTGGGAGAAGATATTCACAAACTGTGCATCTGACAAAGGCCTAATATCCAGAATCTTTAGGGAACTTAAGCAAATTAAGAAGAAAATAATAATAATAGCCCCATTTAAAAAGAGCAAAGAACATGAATGGAAACTTCTCAAAAGAAGAGATTAGAAGCAGCTAGCAAACATATTTTAAAAAATACTCCGCATCACTAATCATCAGAGAAATGCAAATCAAGACCACAATGTGACACCATCTCAAACCAGTCATAATGACTATTACCAAATGATCAAAAACAGCAGCTAGTGATGTGGTAGAAAAAAGGGAACACTGTTGGTGGGAATATAAATTAATCCAGCCACTACAGAAAGTAGTGTGGAAATTTATCAAAGAACTTAGAACTACTATTCAACTCAGCAAGTCCATTACTAGGTATACCCAAAGGAAAAGAAATCATTCTACCAAAAAGACGCATGCACTCGTATGTTTGTTGCAGTACTATTTACAATAGCAAAGGCACGGAATCAACTAGGTGCCCATCAGTGGTAGACTGGATGTAAAGAAAATGTACATATACACCATGGAATATTACACAGCCATAAAAAAAATGAAATCATGTCCTTTGCAGCAATATGGATGCAGTTGGAGGCCGTAACTCTAAGCAAATTAACACAGGAAAAGAAAATCAAATACTACATGTTCTCATTTATAAGTGGGAGTTCAACATTGAGCATAAATGGGCATAAACATGAGAACAATAGATACTGTAGACTACCAGAGTGGGGAGGAAGTGGAGGGGGCATGGGTTGAAAAACTACCTGTCGAGTACTGTGCTCACTACCTGGGTGATGAGATCCATACCCTAAACCTCAGCATCACACAATATTCCCAAGAACAAACCTGCACAGGTACCCCCTGTATCTAAAATAAAAGCTAAAATTATTAAAAATTCTGCAGAAATAATTGCAACAACTGATAATAAAAGAAATATACTTAATGTATCCCATGAGATTTAAAAAATGGAAAATATGAAAGAAATGTTAAAAGTCATGGAAGATAGTGAAACATTCCAATGTACAATCAAAAAGAGTTCAGAAAGAAATGATAAAAGACAAGGGGGTCATGTTTAAGAAGATGTTGGCTGAGAATTTCCAGAACTATTCAAAGACAAATCTTCAGTTTCAGAAGCTCACTGAATTGTTTTAAATTCTCACCTAGACACATCATTGTGAAACTTTAGAACACCAAGGCTGAAGAGAAGATCTTTGAGGCAACCAGAGATGAAACTTAAATAGGCAGGTTTAAATATCCTGTGTAACCACAGAAGGAATATTTTTAAAGTATAATGTCCGAAACACATAAATACTAGCAATTCAGAAGAAAGGAAAAGAAAACTAAGTCACATCAAAAAGATGGGAGAAGGGAGAAAAATTGAAATAGAAAAGAATAAATGGCAAAGCAATATGATGATAGTGATTAACCCAAATAGATCATTAGCAAAATTAAATGGCAGCAAAATATGCTCATTAAATAAACAAGATTGCATTCTGGATTCTCCCTGACCCCAAATTCTAGCTTCCTGCATTTTACAGGAGGCACAGTTAAAAAAAATAAAGATACAGAAAGTACAGGAATGGCAAAGGATGTATCAGGAAAAATACAAAAATAAAACCGTAGTGACTGCATCTATTAAGAGAAAAAATATGTATTTTTAACATTAAAAATTACTAGAGATTAAGAGGTTTACAACATGATAGCAGATTCAATTGAGCATGAGGTTATAAGAATTCCAAATTTTCACTTACATACCAATATAATGTAGACGTATATATAGTCAAAATTATCAGTTGGAATAATAGGCAGACACACAACATTACAGAAGGAGATTTGAACATTCCTCTCTTGTAACTGATGGATAAAGCAGTGGGGAAAATCAATGAATGTTATATAATGAACAGTACAGTTAATAAACTTGTGTTAATGGACATACATAGAACATAGATTCCCAAACCATGTTTTCAAACGCATGTCTCAGAAACTGACCCAGATGATACATCATGAAAATTAATATGTAATGATGTATTTACTGACCATTATGCAATTAAAAATGAGTAACAAAATGATAACTAGAAAAAGAACACAAAATTGTGAATTTTAAAACACATTTTAATAGTTAATGGGCCAAAGAGAGAATCATAACAGAAATTAGAAAATATTTAGAACTGAAGCGAAATTTAAATACTCTGAAGCAAATGAGTTATTGGAGGAAATTTTATACCTTTAACTGCTAACATTAAAAAGCCTGAAAGTTAACTAACAAACTGTCCAATTTAAATAGAAAAATAACAGCCTAACAAATTCAAAGGAAGTGTAAAGAATGAACAAATAAAAGTAAAATTTAACCAAACAGAAAATGGGGCCAGGCATGGTCACTCATGCCTACAATCCCAGCAATTTGGGAGGCCGAGGCAGGTGGATCACCTGATGTCAAGAGTTCAAGACCAGCCTGGCCAACCTGGCAAAACCCCATCTCTACTAAACAATACAAAAATTAGCTGGGCGTGGTGGCGGGAGCCTGTAATCCCAGCTACTCGGGAGGCTGAGACAGGGAGAATTGCATATATATATATATATACATATACATATATATATATTTGTATAGCTGTTATACCATTGAAATGTAAGAAGATATGACAACTTTAGGCCAACAAATGTAAAAAATATAAACAAATTGTTACATTTCTAAAAGATACACTTCACTAAATTTGATTTAGAAGAATTAGAAAATTTAATTTGTACTTAAGCATTCAAGTAATTAAATTAATAGTTAAAATTATTTCTACAATGAAAACACAAGGCCTAGATGGCTTTACTAGTGAGTTCTAAATATTCTTCCAGTTAACACATAAAAACAGAAGATGATACTTCTTAACTCCTCCTATGAGATTAGCAAAAGCCCCATCCATAACCTAGCAAAATCATCACAAACTATTCTCATTCATGAATATAGATTCAAAAAATTCTAAACAAAATATTAGCAAATTGAATCTAGGAAGTTTACTTTTATATTAAAATATCTGTCAACAAAATTCCCACTTTAATGGATTAATGAGGAAACATAAAAATCTTAATACATGCAAATAAATCATTGATACTAAGTAAAAAATTTCTTAGTAAACAAGGATTAAGAGGAAGAAAAGTTGCTGAGCTTTATAATGGACATATACATGTACAGAAACCTATAGCAAATATAGTATTCAGTACTGGCTCTTCAAAAGCATTTCCTTTAAAAATGAGGAACTAGATGAGGATGACAGCTATTGCCACCTCTGTTAAACATTATACATCAGGTCTTGATTCCATTCTGTAATATAGAAAAGTAATTAAAGCATGTATAGATTGAAAATAAAGAAACTACCATTATTCAAAAATGCTATAAAATCTGAGGAAGTGTTACCAATGTATAAGAACAGATGCCGAGGCAAGGCAAAGAAGCGTGTATTAAATATGGTCTTCCCTAGAATTCTTTAGAGAGGATTTACAGAGTATTTCCATAATGATGTAAAATTCTATTGGACAGTGCTGGTCTATAGGATTAGCCCTTGATATTTTTTGCATCTGTACAAAAAGCCAATATCCAGAATTATTCATTCTGTGTCAATTATTTTTCTCTATATCAAGTTAAGATCTACTTAGGACTCATATCAAGTTAAGATCGACTTGCCATAATTTTAGCACTTGAGGGTTCATGTCTTGGCCATCTCTCCCTGCTCAAAGTGTTTTATAAGAACTTTTTGTGTTTAGACCTGTCTTTTATCCTCTTCCCAAATGTATGAATTCATTATCAAAATTCTACACTGGAAATTCATAAATTAAACACGTTCATATCCCCAGGAACTTAGTCTCTAATTATTTATATGCACTTCATTCTTTGGAAAGACATTAATTAACTTATCAGCTTGTTTCTTTGAAATTTTCTTGAACTCTCAAATGTTTCAGAATTTGCCCTATCCATTCTCTATTGTTGAATTCTAGCCTCTATCTCCTGGCTCTATTTACTCCCTTAATCAATTTGTGTTAGAAATGCTGAAAAATAGCCACTAGTGACTTCCTGACCCTATCAAGTGCCAGGAAGACTTATCATATGGATACCCACTTCACCAAAAGTACTTTAGAATTCTACAATCATCAGCACAAACTGTGTCACTGATGGCAGTGGCCGCTCCAGACAGCCACTGGAATGTTCTTCAAAGACAATCATCTGGTTTTCAATTTTCTGAGCTTGATTTGATCATCACTGGAGGATTTGTTGTCCTGGGGATAGTTGATTTCCTGTAATATAACCTAATCTTATCTTTTCAGAAAAGCTAACCAGCATGTCAAACACCACCAGAACCATTCTACGTAATTCATTACTATTCTTTCCCAATTACAACCTTGCGAAGTGCATTGGTGAGTATACAACTATCTACGAGATGAAGATATTGTGCACCACCTTCAAGAAGCCTCCTGTCTACCTAAATTGTAGCAAAGAAAGTAAGTACTTCAGGGTCCTTAAGTCTCTAGCAAATTAGCTTCAGGTTCGTGCTGTAAAACACGTGAGGAATCTGCCCTTCCTTCATCAGAGAGAGTCAGGACACATGTTTGGTACATAAGTCATTTTACAAGGCTGGAAAAACCCTCCTTAAACATAAAAAAGCCTCAGTCTGGGTATGGTGGCTGACGCCTGTAATCCCAACACTTTGGGAGGCCAAGGTGGGCGGATCACCTGAGGTCAGGAGTTCGAGAGCAGCCTGGCCAACATGGAGAAACCCTGTCTCTACTAAAAGTACAAAAATTAGCCAGGCGTGATGGTGCGCACCTGTAATCCCAGCTGCTCAGGAAGCTGAGGCAGGAGAATCTCTTGAACCCAGGAGGCTGGAGGTTGCAGTGAGCCAAGATTGCGCCACTGTGCTCCATCCTGGGCGACAGAGTGAGACTCCGTCTCAAAAACCAAACCAAAACAAATAAACATAATAAAGCCTCAAAAGCAAATCCAGGGTAAGTTTAAAGTGGTCATCAGATATACAATAAGAAGTACTAATAATCAACCATCTACTAACTTTACCTGCTTTATTGTAAGTCTTTTACAACAATCTGAAGTTACCTGTTTTTATACTCATTTGAGGAAAATGATTATGTGTCATACAGCTCTTATGGTCTAGACTGAGTTTTTATTCTTCCACTGCATAATGCATTCTCATAGGGAAGGATTTGTTCTGTCTTCACCATTTTTATTTAATACCGTTTAGTGGTTATTAGTTTAAAAGTGTTGCAACTATGTTGTTCATTTTATTCCTATGTATCTTTTGATGCTATTATAAATGATATGACTTTTTGAAGTGTCATTTTTGTTTGTTGCTGATCTAGAGAAATACAGTTGAAAGAGTTCATTTTCTGTATATTGAACTTGCAAAATTATTTTAATAATTTAGGTGTATATTTTTTATTTTAATGGATGTATTCAAAGCAGCTGCTAATAACATATTTCTTTTCCAGTCCATGTACACTTATTTTTTGTTCTTGACTCCCTGCTTTGTCAAAGACACATAGTTCAAATTTAATCAAATTGGTGATCATAGACCTTCAGTTTCATTTCAGTTTAAAAGATAACATTATAATATTTTACTATCAAGAATGATGTTTTCTATAGAAACCCTTTATCAGAATCGAGAAGTTTCTTTCTATTCTGTGTTTAGTTTATATAATTATGAATACATGTTCAATCTTATCAGATGTTTTTTACTGCTTCTGTTGAACTTTTCTTCTTTGTTCTCTTGAATTACTTATTTATTCTATTGAACTACATGGTGAATTATACAGGCTGAATTTGTAATGGTACATGATAACAAATCAAGTAATAAATTAAGTAAAACAAGCATTATTATGATATATTAAATTGTATATATTGTGGATTAAGTTCACTAATATTAATTAAGGATTCTTGCATCTATGCCTATTAAAAAGATTAACCTAAAACTATTGGGAATTTTTAGTGAAATACTTACCAACCTTTGGTATAAAAAATAAACAGGACAGGCACAGTGGTTCATGCCTGTAATTCTAACACTTTGGGAGACCAAGGCAGGTGGATCACCTGAGGTCAGGAGTTTGAGTCCAGCCTGACCAACATGGTGAAATCCTGTCTCTACTAAAAATACAAAAATTAGCTGGGCGTGGTGGTGCACGCCTGTAATCCCAGCTACTTGGGAAGCTGAGGCAGAACTATCGCTTGAACACGGGAGGCAGAGGTTGCAGTGAGCTGAGATCATCCCACTGCATTCCAGCCTGGGCAACAGAGCGAGACTCCATCTCAAAAAAATAAATAAATAAAATTTAAAAAATAAGAAACAAAGAAAGAAGTGCTTCCTGTTTTTTATTTGCTCAAAGATTTTGTGTATCTACCAACATATCTTCTTAAATGTTTGGTGTTATTTCTTCTTAAATAGGGTGGAATTCATATGTGAAGTTAATTATGCATGGAGATTGTCCTTTGGGGAGGTTTTTAGTTGTTCACATGTCTAAGTTAGAATTATTTGGGTATCTTATTAATAATTTGAGTGAGGAGTTGTTAGTTGAGTTTTTACAGGACCATTTCACTCCATCTAAATTTTCCAATTTATTGGAATACATTTATTCATAATACCTTATGGTCTTTTTAATATCTATAGGATTAATAATGATGTCTCCATTTTCATATCTGTCTAATTTTTGCCACTTGTATTTTTTTAAACAGTCTTACAAGAGGTTTATCAATCTTGTTAGTCTTTTCAAAAAGTAAGTTTTCAACTTTGTTGATTTTTATTGCATTTTTAAAAGTTTATTTTCTATGTTATTTTCTTCTACATTCTAAATTTGGGGGATTAATTTTCTAACATCACAAGATGAGCCCTTAGATTGTTTATTGTCACTCTGTATTCTTTTCGTGACTAGAATGTATCTCAGTGTGGTTGGAGGGATTGGTATTTTTTCTACTTAGATGCTCTAAGCTTCTAACATCTGTAATTTGATGTCTCATTACTTTTGGAAGAGTCTCATTCTTGGGAAGACAAAATTTCTGGGAAAAGTAAGGACAATTTGGAAGATAGAATCGTCCCTTGGAGACTTGAGATGTAGAAAGAAGGAAACAAACTGCATAAGTTAAGGGTCCTGCAGAATCAAAAGGCTATCAGGAAATCAGAAAACTATATCCACACTACCACCACCACCCCATCACTCACTCCCCAGCAAAAAGACATTTACATGTAAAGAAACTATATTTCACTCTACCAACAGAAATAGCTGTCATAAACCAAGCAACCATGTAATCTTCTCAAACCATTATCACCATTCCATAGAATTACTATTTTTGATAGTCCATGAAAATTCACAGTTCACACCAGAAAGAGGTAGGAAACATTTATACAAAGATAGTATGAAAGGAGGACAAAAAATAGGAATAAAAACAGTGCACATGACAAAATAACCTCTAAAAAACACAAAGGCAACACACTTACGAATACACCTATGGTGGGGGCAGAAAATGTGTCAAAATGTTAGCAATGTTGATACTATGCAGAGGGAACAGTGTTTATTTTATTACTATTATTTCAATTTCACTTTATATTTGAGAATTTTAGAAATAATATAAGGAGAAAATGGGCTTCAGATGACTATATATCTGATACTGTTTTTATAAAGCTCAAATTTAGAAAGTAAACAAAATATTGTTACTGCATACACATAAAGATCAACTTGTATGTAAATAACACAGGAAATCAGAACACAATTTATCATAGCAGTTACCTGTAGAGAATAGAAAAGTGAAGGATCACATAAGTATTCTGTTTGCAATATTTGTAAACTTTTCATTTTGAGGAGCTTGGCTTATAGATGCCATTATGATATTATTCTTAAAATTTATACATAAGGCCAGGTGCAGTGGCTCACGCCTGTAATCCTAGCACTTTGGGAGGCCAAGGCAGGCAGATTACTTGCAGTCAGGAGTTCAAGACCTAGGCTGAGGCAGGAGAATCACTTGAACGCGGGAGGCAGAGGTTGCAGTGAGCCTAGATCGTGCCATTGCACTCTAGACTGGGTGACAGAGCAAGACTCTGTCTCAAAAAAAAAAAAAAAAAAAATCCTGTTACAAGAAAATTATAAACTCTCCTCTCCTTTTTTTAAAAAAGGATATTTTAGAACAGTTTTAGATTTACAGAAAAATTGCAGAGAGTACAGAGGGTTCCATATATCCTGTACCCAGTGTCTCTTACTAATAACATACATTAATAAGATACATGTTACAATTAATGAATATTAATACATTACTGTAACTAATGTACCTAATTTATTCAGATTTCCTAGTTTTTAAAATATAATGTCCTTTTTCTGTTCCATGCTCCAATCCAGATACCACATTACATTTAATAGCCATGTCTTTTAGGTTCCTCTTGGCTGTGATAGTTTCTTGGATTTTTCTTATTTTTAATGACATTGACATTTTTGAGGAGTACTGGGGGTCAGGTATTTTGTAGACTACAAACTGGGAGATCCTCAATTGGGATCTATATAAGGTTTTTTTCATGATTAGAATGAGGTTATGTGTTTTTGGGAGGAATACCGCAGAGAAAAAGTTCAATCTTTATCACATCTAAAAGGAGTGTTTCATATTATCGAAGTGAATTATTTACTGCTGATGTTGCTCTTGATCACTTTATCGAGATGGTGTTTTTCAGTTTTCCCTGCTATAAAGTTTTTCGTTTTTTCCCCCTTTATATACTGGAAATTATATATTTGAATTCGAATAGATATATTTGAACATCATTTAAATAAATGTCAAACTAAATATCAGAATTACTTTAATAAATCAAAATAGACTTACAGATATTATTTTTTATATTTTGGGTTATAATCCAATACTACTTTATTTTGTTGCTCAAACTGCTCTAGTTTTGGCCATTGAACTCTCCCTTTTTCGGAATCACATTTTATAAGGCTTTGTCATTGATGTATAGAAATGCAATTGAATTTTATGTTTGCATTTATTCTGAGTTCAGCAACCACATTAATTATTTTAGAATCTAATAGTTCATTAGGGGATTCTTTCAGATTTCTGGGTAGACAATTATATCCACTATTATTTCATCTTTTACATTTCTCATACTTTAGAATTGTGTTTTAAAAATACTTGACTCATACCAAAGACTATATGCTATAATATTTATGTATAATTTTTTTTTTTTATTGGAGACCGAATCTCACTCTGTCACCCAGGCTGGAGCGCAGTGGCACAATCTTGGCTCACTGCAACCTCCACCTCTCAGGTTCAAGCAATTCTCCTGCCTCAGCCTCCTGAGTAGCTGGGTGCACACCACCACACCCAGCTAATTTTTGTATTTTTAGTAGAGACAGAGTTTCACCACCCAGGCTGGTCTCGAAGCCCTGACCTCAGGTGATCCGCGTGCCTCGGCCTCCCAAAGTGTTGGTATTACAGGCACGAGCCACTGCACCAGGCTATAATTTTCTTATAACAGGAATTCTGTGCCTTTTATTCATGAACCTTCCAAGAAAGTTTTACAAGTGTCAGCTAATGGTCAGTTTTACATCGTTTAAAGGCGAATGTGTCTTCTTTTCCAAGAGTATTTGTACATTAAAACTTTCTTCTAATTAGCAACTTAAGATTTCACATCTCTGAAGGGATTTGGGATATATTGTTCATAGCAAGCAATGATTATTAGACATATAAATAAGTATATTAATATATATATGCTTACTTAATTACCATGCATTATGTTAATGAAGGCCGACCTTCAAAATTTATTGTTCAAATGGCATTTTTGTAGCAGGATAATTATTTCTCATACTAAATACCTGTCTCAATTTAGTCTAATGTTTGATTTTATCCTACATTTTTTTCTTTGTTGTTTTCCGAGTTCTTGTTCATTCATTGTATCAATGCTGTGCACTAACATTAGCTGTCTTGCATTTTCTTTTTTGCCAACTTCAGATACTGAGAAGAATATTCTTTGGAAGAGCTTATGATTGGAAAGTATTTAATTGGCATGAGTATTGCAGGCTTTATTTTCCTTCTGTTGATTTTCCTTTGGGAGACTACTTCATGGAGACTAAGAACATTCCTCAATCAATACATTTACTTTGGTATCTACAAGCGATACAGGAAGGTCAGTACTCACGTGTGGAATAATTTAAGAACAACTCTAAGAGAAATGAAAATTAGGTCTGAGAAGCATGTATCTATATACCATTACCTCAGCCAGCCTGGTGGCAGGCTCCTGTGGTCCCAGCTACTCAGGAAGCTTGGAAGTTATTTGATGAAAGAAAAATCTGTGTCTACAAGAATGTATTTTCTTAACCTATATTGAGATAGAATTACCTACACTAAACTACATTCATTTTGTTGGTCATTTCAAATGTCGAGATTTTGTCTTTATGAATTTTCTCTAATGCTGACTATTTTCTGTTTCACTGATAATCTAATTCTTTTTCATGGCTGAAAAGTACTCCATTGTGTATATGTACCATATTTTGTTTATCCATTCATTCATTGATGGATGGTTAGGTTGCTTTCAAATCTTGGGTATTGTGAATAGCATGCCTGCTATGGGTCTGTCACATATGGCTTTTATTATGTTGACGTATGTTCCTTCTATACTCATGTTTTAGGGTTTTTATCATGAATGGATGTTGAATTTTATCAAATGCTTTTTCAATTGAAATGATTGTATAGTTTTTGTCCTTCATTATGTTGATACGATGTAACACATTGATTGGTTTCTGTATCTTAAACCATCCTTGCATCCCTGGGAGAAATCCTACTTGGACCTGATAAAATGATCTTTGTAATGTATTGTTGAATTTAGTTTGCTAGTATTTTGTTGAGAATTCTTGCATCAGTATTCATCAGGGATATTGGTCTGTTGTCTTCTTTCTTTTTTTATGTATCTTTTTCTGATTTTTACTTCTGCCTCAATTTCATTGTTTACCCAAAGTCGTTCAGGAGCAGATTATTTAATTTTCATGTAATTGTAACGTTTTGAGCAATCTTCTTAGTATTGATATCTATTTTTATTGCACTGTGGTCCAAGAGTGGTTGGTATGGTTGTGTGGTTTTTTAATAATATGTTAAAGACTGTTTTATGGCTGATTTTGTGGTCAATTTTAGAATACGTGCCACGTACAGATAACAAGAATTTACGTTCTGTTTTTGGGTAGAGAGTTCTGTGGGTGTCATTTAGGTTCATTTGGTCAAGTGTCGAATTCAGATCCTGAATATCTTTGTTAGTTTTTTGCCTCCATGATTTGTCTAATACTGTCAGTGAGGTGTTGAAGTCTCCAACTATTATTGTGTGGTTATTTAAGCCTCTTTGTAGGTCTCCAAGAATTTGCTTTATGAATCTGGGTGCTCCTGTGTTGGGTGCATACATATTTAGGATAGTTAGGTCTTCTTGTTGAATTGAACCCTTTACCATTATGTAATGCCCTTCTTTGTCTTTTTTGATCTTTGTTGGTTTAAAATCTGTTTTGTGTGAAATTAGAATAGCAACCCTTGCTTTTTTTCTTTTTTCCATTTGCTTAGATTTTTCTCCATCTCTTTACTTGAAGCCTGTAAGTATCATTGCATGTGAGATGGATTTCTTGAGTATAGCATATAGTTGAGTCTTGCTTTTTCATCCAACCCTGTGCCTTTTAATTGGGGAATTTAGCTTATTTACATTCAAAGTTAATACTGATGTGTGTGAACGTGATCCTATCATCACGTCATTGGCTGGTTGTTATGTAGACTTGATTGTGGAGTCGCTTTATAGTGTCAATGGTCTTTTACCTAAGTGTGTTTTTGTGATGGTCTTTCCTTTCCATATTTAGCACTCCCTTTACGACCTCTTGTGAGGCAGGTCTGGTGGCAATGAATTCCCTTAGCATTTGCTTGTCTGAAAAGGATCTTATTTCTCCTTTGCTCATGAAGCTTAGTTAGGCTGGATACGAAATTCATGGTTGGAATTTCTTTTCTTTTTATTTTATTTTATTTTATTATTATTATACTTTAAGTTTTAGGGTACATGTGCACAATGTGCAGGTTAGTTACATATGTATACATGTGCCATGCTGGTGTGCTGCACCCATTAACTCGCCATTTAGCATTAGGTATATCTCCTAATGCTATCCCTCCCCCCTCCCCCCACCCCACAATAGTCCCCAGAGTGTGATGTTCCCTTTCCTGTGTCCATGTGTTCTCATTGTTCAATTCCCACCTATGAGTGAGAACATGCGGTGTTTGGTTTTTTGTCCTTGCGATAGTTTACTGAGAATGATGATTTCCAATTTCATCCATGTCCCTACAAAGGACATGAACTCATCATTTTTGATGGCTGCATAGTATTCCATGGTGTATATGTGCCACATTTTCTTAATCCAGTCTATCATTGTTGGACATTTGGGTTGGTTCCAAGTCTTTGCTATTGTGAATAGTGCCGCAGTAAACATACGTGTGCATGTGTCTTTATAGCAGCATGATTTATAGTCCTTTGGGTATATACCCAGTAATGGGATGGCTGGGTCAAATGGTATTTCTAGTTCTAGATCCCTGAGGAATCTCCACACTGACTTCCACAAGGGTTTAACTAGTTTACAGTCCCAGCAACAGTGTAAAAGTGTTCCTATTTCTCCACATCCTCTCCAGCACCTGTTGTTTCCTGACTTTTTAATGATTGCCATTCTAACTGGTGTGAGATGGTATCTCATTGTGGTTTTGATTTGCATTTCTCTGATGGCCAGTGATGGTGAGCATTTTTTCATGTGTTTTTTGGCTGCATAAATGTCTTCTTTTGGGAAGTGTCTGTTCATGTCCTTCGCCCACTTTTTGATGGGGTTGTTTGTTTTTTTCTTGTAAATTTGTTTGAGTTCATTGTAGATTCTGCATATTCGCCCTTTGTCAGATGAGTAGGTTGTGAAAATTTTCTCCCATTGTGTAGGTTGCCTGTTCACTCTGATGGTAGTTTCTTTTGCTGTGCAGAGGCATCATGCTACCTGACTTCAAACTATACTACAAGGCTGCAGTAACCAAAACAGCATGGTACTGGTACCAAAACAGAGATATAGCTCAATGGAATAGAACAGAGCCCTCAGAAATAATGCCACATATCTACAACTATCTGATCTTTGACAAACCTGAGAAAAACAAGCAATGGGGAAAGGATTCCCTATTTAATAAATGGTGCTGGGAAAACTGGCTAGCCATATGTAGAAAGCTGAAACTGGATCCCTTCCTTACACCTTATACAAAAATTAATTCAAGATGGATTAAACACTTAAACGTTAGACCTAAAACCATAAAAACCCTAGAAGAAAACCTAGGCATTACCATTCAGGACATAGGCATGGGCAAGGACTTCATGTCTAAAACACCAAAAGCAATAGCAACAAGAGCCAAAATTGACAAATGGGATCTAATTAAACTAAAGGAATTTCTTTTCTTTACAAATGCTGAATATAGGCCCCCAATCTCTTCTGGCTTGTAGGGTTTCCGCTGAAAGATCCACTGTTAGCCTGATGGGGTTCTCTTTGTGAGTGATCTGCTCCTTCTCTCCAGCTGCCTGCAACATTTTTTCTTTCATTTTGACCTTGAGAAATCTGATGACTATGTGTCTTGAGGATGGTTATCTTATATAGTATCTCATAGGGGTTCTTTGCTTTTCCTGAATTTGAATGTTGGTGTCTCTAGTGAGATTTGGGAAATTTTCATGGATGATATCCTGAAATATATTTTCCAAGTTTCATGCTTTCTCTCCCTGTTTCAGTGACACCAATGAGTCATAGATGTTGTTTCATTACATAATTCCATATTTCTCAGGTTTGGTTTATTCTTCTTTGTTGTTGCTTCTTTATTTTGTCTGACTGAGTTATTTCAGAGAACTTGTCTTTGAGCTGAGCTTCTTTCCTCAGCTTGCTTGATTCTGAGGAATCAGTTGTATTATAGAATTCTTGAAGTGTGTATTATAGAATTCTTGAAGTGAGTTTTTCAGCTCTATAAGATCAGCTTGGTTCTTTCTTAAAATGGCCACATCATCTTTCATCTCTGGTATTGTTTTATTATATTCCTTAGAGTCCTTGGATTGGGTTTTTACTTTCTCCTAAATTTTGATCATCTTTGTTCCTATCCATATTCTTAATTCTATTTCTGTCATTTCACCCATTTCAGCCTGGCTGTGAACCATCACTGCTGGGGAACTAGTGTGGTTGTTTGCAGGTAAGAAGACACTCTGGCTTTTTGAGTTGCCAGAGTTCTTGCACTGGTTCTTTCTCATCTGTGTGGGCTTATGTTTCCTTCAATATTTGAAATTGCTGTCCTTTGGATGGGTTGGTTTTTTGTTTTTTTGTTTTGTTTTGTTTTGTGCTTGTTTTGATGCCCTTGGGGATTTGATTGTGGTATAAGGTGGGTTCAGTTGACTGCTTTGTTTCTGGAAGACTTTAGGAGGCTAAGGCTCAGCTCAGCACTCTTGGGCTGCAGGCTCTATCTCTGGGGAGCTGGTCCTGGGCCCACAGCTTTGTTCTCTGGACCCTGGAAGTTAGGAATCTGCTGCACTGGAGGGGCTGAAGTGGTCCCAGTTCACTGGCCAGAACACGCCAATGAGTGGCATCGGCCAAAGCACTTCACTGGGGCAGCGGCAGTGGGATCCATGCTTGCTTGCCTGTGCCAGCAGCCACAGCAGTACAGCGAGGTGCACACACCTCAGCCAATTGGGGTACTGTCAGAAGCAAGGCTGCCGCATTCCTGCATGAGCTTGCACCAGTTACAGTGGTGGTGTGGCAAGGGCGAGGTGCTGGCAGTGAGGGCTGGGGTTGGGGGAGTTCCAGTGTTGGTGCTCACACTCATGCTTGCAACAGTGGTGGCAAGAGTAGGGCACTGGTGAGCATGGCACTGTTGGCCTCCATTGTGCGTGTGCTCCCAAAGGCAGCATTGGCAGCGCAGGGTGGATGAGGCTGCCAACATCCCTGTGAACATTTGTAGCAGCGGTGGGGCGGCACCAGGGCATGGGGTTGCCAGTGTCTGCACGTTCGCACTGGTAGTGGTGTCAGCGTTGGGGGTGTTGAACATCTTTTGCATACCTCTTGGCCATTCATATGTCTTGTTTCAAAAAATGTCTGTTCAGGTCTTTCGCCATTTTTAAATCAGATTATTGTTTTCTTACTATTCTGTTGTTGTAATTGCTTATATATTTTAGATATTAATCCCTTATTAGATACATGGTTTGCAACTATATTCTCCCAATCCATAGGTTGTCTCCTCACTCTATTAATTGTTTATTTTACTCTGCTGAAATTTTTAGTTTCATGCAATTTTATTTGTCTATTTTTGCTTTTGTGGCCTATGCTTTGTGGATTATTTGAAAAAAAAAACCTTTGCCAGACCGATGTAAAGAAGCTCTCACCCTGTATTTTCCTCTAGGAATTTTACAGTTTCAGGCCTTAAGTTTAAGTCTCTAATCCACTTTGAGTTCTTTTTTTATATTGAGTGAGATAAGGGTTCAACTTTATTCTTTTGCACGTGGATATTCAAATTTCCCAGTGGCATTTATTAAGGAAACTGTCTTTTCCTCGTTGTGTGTTTTGGGCACGTTTGCTGAATATGTTTGACCTTAAATGCATGATTTTATCTCTGGGATCTTTGTTCTCTTCTGTTATTCTATATGTCTGCTTTTGTAGCAGTACTGCATTGCTATGATTACTGTTAGTTTGTAGTAGATTTTGAGATCAAGTTGTGTGATGCCTGGAGTTTTATTCTTATGTGCTCAAGATTTATTTGGCTGTTTGGAGGTATTCTGGGGTTTCATATGAATCTGAGAATTGTTTTTTCTGTTTCTGTGGAAAGGGCCATTGGAATTTTGATAGGGATGGCATTGAATGTGCCAACCACTTTAGATAGTATAAATATTTTAACAATATTAATTTTTCCAATCCATGAACAGAGGATATCTTCCATTGATTTTGTCTTCTACAAAATATTTAATCACTGTTTTATAGTTTTCAGTTTGCAGACCTTTCAGCTCTTTCATTAAATTTATTGCTAAGTATTATTATGCTATTGTGAATGAGATTATTTTTTGGGTTTTTTTGATAGGTAGTTATTAGTGAATAGAAATACTGATTTTTGAATGTTGATTTTGTATCCTACAAATTTATTAAATTCATTTGTTAGTTCTAACAGATTTTTGGTGAAATATTTACGGTTTTCTATATGTAGGGTCATGGCATCTGCAAACAGGGACAATTCAATTTATTCCTTTTCAATTTGGATAAGTTTTATTTCTTTTTCTTGCCTAATTGCACTAGCTAGGACTTTCAGGACTATGCAGAATAAATGGCAAGAATGGGCTTCGTTGCCTTATTCCTGATCTTAGAGAAAAAGCTCTCAATTTTTCTCCACTGAGTATGATGTTTGATGCAGGTGTGTCATATATGGCCTTTATTGTGTTGAGGTACATTCTTTCAATATCTAATGTGTTGAGAGTCTTTTTATCATAAAGGATGTTGAATTTTGTCAAATATTTTTTCTGTATTTATTGAGATGAATCATATGTTTTTGTCCTTTCTTCTATTAATGTGGTGTCACATTTATAGATTTCTGTTATGTTAAACCATCCTTGTATTCTTGGGATAAATGCCACTTGGTATGGTAAATGATCCTCTTGATGGGCTATTGAGTTTGAGAACTCAATCACATTGCTAGTATTTTGTGAGAAATACTATTTGTGCTAGTATTTTGTTGAGAACTTTTGCATCTATGTTTTGTTATGTTGTGTTTCCACTTTCATTTATCTCAAGATTTAAACTTCCCTTTTAATTTGTTCTTTAACTCATTATTTGGAAGTATATTGTTTGATTTTTATGTATTTGTGAATTTTCCAAAATTACTCATGTTATTGATTGCTAGTCTGATACCATAGTGGTCAGAAAAGATACTTGATATGATCTCAGTCTTTTGAAATGTGTTAAGACTTGTACTATAGCCTAACATATGAACTCTCCTGGAGAATGTTCTGGGCACATTATAGAAGAATTTGTATTTTACTGGTGTTGGATCAAATGTACTGTATATGTCTATTAGTTCTACTTGGTCTAAAATGTTGTTTAAGTCCAATGTTTCTGTATTGATTTTCTGAATGGATGAGCTGTACATTGCTGTAAGTATGGTATTGAATTTTCCTACTTCCCTGTTCTTGTATTACTGTCTATCTCTCCCTTCAGATCTATTAATACTTGCTTTATATATTTAGATGATCCAAAGTTGGGTGCATGTATGTTTATAATTGCTACATCCTCTTGATGAATTGTCTCCTTTATCATGATATAATGACCTTCTTTGTCTGGTTTTACAATTTTTGACTTAAAGCTTATTTTATCTAAGCATAGCTACTCCTGCTCTTCTTTTGGTTTCCATTTGTATAAAATATTATTTTTATCCCTTCATTTTCAGTCTAGGTGTGTCCTTACAGGTGAAATGAGTCTCTTGTAGATAGCATATATTTCAGCCACTCTATATCTTTTGATTGGAGAATTTAATTCATTTAAATTGAACATAATTATTGATGGATAACTACTTTCATTTTGTTGTTTTATGATTATTTTGTAGATCCTTTGTTCCTTTTTTCTCTCTCTTGTTATCACCTTATTGATTAAATAATTTTCTCTACTTGTATGCTTTAAGTCTTTATTTTCCATCTCTTTTTATCTGCTTTGTTGTTTTGCATTTACCATAAGGCTTCCCAAGAAACTTTTTATAGTTATAGCAGGCTATTTTAAGGTGATAATAACTTAATTTTGATCACATTTTAAAATTCCACAATTTTACTCCTTCTCTTTCCACATTTAAAATTTTTAATGTTACAGTTTACTTTCCGTTATATAAGAAAATACCACATTTTGTCTTTTAACCTTTATGCTAAAGTTAAAAGTGATTCATACCACCATTACAATATTGGAGTATTCTGCATTTGACTGTATGCTTACTTTTACCAGTGAGTTTCATATTTTCATATGTTTTTCTGTTACTCATTAGCACCCTTTTCTTTCATCTTGAAGAAATTTTATTAGCATCTCTTGTAAGACAAGTCTTGTGGTAATGAAATCCCTTAGATTTTGTTTGCCTGGGAAAGCCTTTATCTCTCCATTTATGAATGACAAGTTTGCAGGGTATAGGATTCTTGAATGACAGTTTTGTTTTTCCTTGAGCACTTTAAATACATCATCCCACTCTCTCCTGGTCTGTTAGATCTCTGTTGAGAAATTCACTGCTAGCCTTATTGGATCTCCTTTATATATGTTATTTGCTTTTTTCTCTTGCCACTTTCAAGATCCTCTTTTTGTGCTTGACTTTTGACAATTTGATTTTAATATGTCTTGGTGTAGTATTGTTTAAATTGAATCTGATTGAACATATTTGACCCTCCTGTACCTGGAAATGTATGACTTTCCCCAAATTTGTAAAATATTTTGCTATTATTTCTTTAAATGAACTTTCTAACTATTTGCTTTTTTCTTCTCCTTTGCTAACTCCTAGAAGTCAGCTATTTGCTCTTTTCATGCTATCTCATAAATCCCATAAGATTTCCTTATTCTTTTTCATTATTTTTAATCTTTTTCCTCTTCTGTCTGTTTTCAAATAACTTGTCTGCATGTTCAAATGAACTACAGATTCATTCTTTTGCTTGATCAAGTCTTCTGTTCATGCTCTCTACTGCAATTTTTATTTCATTTGTTGTATTTTTCAGCTCCAGAATTTTTGTTTGATTTTCTAAAAGCAATTTCAATCTCTCTGTTAAATTTCTCATTTGAGTCATTATTGTTTACCTGATTTAATTGGCTTGTTCATTGTTGTTGTTATATTTTCTTGAAGTATGTTTGACATTCCTTGAAACGATTATTTTGAATTCTTTGTCAGACTATTTGTGTATCATTTTGAAGAGTGTCGGCTCCTGGGAGAGACTTGTGTTTTTTTGTTTTGGCGTTGGTGGCATTATGATCTCCTTCGTTCTTTATGTTCCTTTTTGCCTTACTTTGATGTATGCACATATGAATAAGTAGGAACTTATTCCAGTTTTTGTAGATTGGCTTTTTCTGGGAAAGCCTTTCACCTGTCAGCTGTTCAGAGATTCTGAGCAGACTGTCTGGCATGTTTCAAGTACAGATTTGCTGCTGGAGTCTTTGGGCAGGCTGTTCTTCTGCCAGGGATAACAGCTAGGTAGGTATGGTGCCTGGGACCATGAGGGTGGGCCTGAAGCCTCTATCCCCTGGTGGTCTGGCTTATTAGGTCTACTGGGACAAGATTGAACCCAGGGTCTGCTGGAGCATGGGACCATAAGGGCCATCCTGGAAGGTGAAGCCAGCCTGGTGCTACAGCCAGCATGGAGCCTGGTTCCATGGGTGCTGGTCTGAGTTCTAAGATCATGGATTCTGGCCTAGTATCTGGAGCCACTGGATCTGGCCTAGGACTTATGACTATGGGAGTCAGCCAAGTTCTGGGGATGGTTCAGAGCCCAGGGCCACTGGAACTGTCCTGGCCCTGAGGTAGGCCTGGAGCCTGAATCTGTAGGGCTGACCTGGTATGGGAGTGGGTCCAAAGACTGCCTGGTTTGGAGACTGGTTCATAGCTTAGGTTCTTTCTGGAGATCAAATCTGTTTCACTGGACTGGAGCCTTGGGACCACAGGGGCTGCTCTGTGGTCTTTATAATCAGAAAAGAAATCAGGCCAGGTGCAGTGGCTCACACCTGTAATCCCAGCACTTTGGGAGGCCGAGGCAGGAGGATTGCCTGAGGCCAGGAGTTCAAGACCAGCCTGAGGAATACAGCAAGACCCTGTCTCTACCAAAAAAAATAGTAAATTAGCCAGCTGTTGTGGCATGCGCCTGTAGTCCTAGCTACTCGGGAGGTTTAGGTGAGAGGATTGCTTGAGCCCAGGAGGTTGAGACTGCAGTGAGTGAGCTATGATTGTGCCACTGCACTCCTGCCTGGGCTACAGAGTGAGTCTCTGTCTCTAAAATATAAATAAATAATGGTTTTGTTTTTTTTTTTGAGACGGAGTCTCGCTCTGTTGCCTAGGCTGGAGTGCAGTGGTGCTATATTGGCTCACTGAAAGCTCCGCCTCTCGGGTTCACACCATTCTCCTGCCTCAGCCTGCCGAGTAGCTGGGTCTACAGGCACCCGCCACCACGCCCGGCTAATTTTTTGCATTTTTAGTAGAGACGGGGTTTCACCGTGTTAGCCAGGATGGTCTCGATCTCCTTACCTCATGATCTGCCTACCTCAGCCTCCCAAAGTGCTGGGATTACAGGCGTGAGCCATCGCACCCGGCAATAAATAATGGTTTTAATGTATGAAAAATAAAATGACTAGGAGTAAATACAAGAGAATATTAATAATGGTTGTTTCTAGAGTTGCAATTTGGGAAAGATTTTTTTTTAATTTTATGAATTTTCCAACCATCTATATTGAGCCCATATTGTTTTAGAATTCAAAAACGAATAAATTTCATTTCTAAAAGTGTGTAATACAATTCCATAATCCTAGAGGACACACTATCCGTGCCACCACAGTGCCCAGAACCCTGTCTGTTTGCATTAGCATAGGGTGATAATGCTTCAAGTTCAGTAACTGGCTGAAGTCACCATCCGCATGGAAGTATTAAGCAGCAAGACCCCCCCACACCCTCCTCTCCACCCCCTCACCCCCCCCACCCCCGAGCCCTGGCTGCTTGTCCTGGCTCGGTGCCTCGGCTTTGCTGGGAATGCCAAGGACTTGGAGGGATCCTGGGTGATTATTAAAAGCCAAGGCAGCAGGGGCCAGTGCAAGACACTTTTATAACTGTCATTTTGGTTGATTGAAAGGAAAAATAATGCAATCTCATCCTGGTAATTTGATACTTCATCCAGCATGTTGAGAATTTCAAATGTCCATGACACTGAGCTTATGAGAATCGCATGGTTTTCAAAAATGCGGGCCGTGAAATCCAGAGGATCTGAGTTTGAGCCCTGACTCTGCCACCTGCTGGCTGTGTGACTCTGTGTGTTGTGTCCCTTAATTTCTTTAATTTTCACTTTCTTTCAAATGCTAATGACATTATCTATTCCGAGGACTATTATTATCATTATTCTTTTTACATGGAGTCTCACTCTGTTGCCCAGGCTGGAGCGTAGCAGTGTGATCTTGGCTCACTGCAACCTCCACCTCCCAGGTTCAAATGATTCTCCTGTCTCAGCCTGCTGAGTAGCTGGGATTATAGGCGCGCATCACCAGGCCCAGCTAATTTTTGTATTTTTAGTAGAGACGAGGTTTCACCATTTTGGCCAGGCTGGTCTGGAACTCCTGACCTCAGGTGATCCACCTGCCTCGGCCTCCCAAAGTGCTGGGATAACAGGCGTGAGCCACTGCGCCTGGCTCGCATTGTCTGTTTTTTTAAAGCTGATATTTATTGCGTGGTTACTATGTGCTGGGCACTGTACCAGATTTATCCTTCATTCTGTGCTGTAGTATCCTGTGAGACAGGGGCTGTGTAGCTCAGAGAGTTTGGGTAAGTAAATTACTTGCTAACACATGGCAGAACCAGCATTCGAACTCAGCCAGCCAGTCTCAAAGCCTAAACACTTCACCACATCCCACATCACCTCTCAAAGGTGTTTCAAGAAACCACCATGGCAATGCCCATGAAGAGGGATTTATAACCTCAACCTGATCATATTCAAAGTCAGATTCACTATATCGGCCCCCATACCTGCTCCATCTGAGTTGGAAATCTCAGTGTATCCTTGGTACCTTATTCTCCAACATCCCAACACTCTCCGCCACAGTCAGTCAACAAATCCTATTGACTCTATTTTGGAAATAGCTCCCAAATCTGATTCTCCTCCTCATTCCTACTGCCTAAGTTAGCTCAATTTTGCCTCATCTCTGACCTACACTGTGGCAAAAAACATCTTTTCTGGGTTTTCTTTCTCCCTACTGAAAACCATTCTCCACACTACTTCTAAAATTAGACACACACACACACACACACACACACACACACACGCACGCACATCCAATGCCACTCTCCTGCTTAAAAACCTCCATTGGGAGGCTGAGGTGGGAGGATCGCTTGAGCTTAGGAGTTCAAGGTTACAATGAGCTGTGATCACACACCACTGCGCTTCAGCCTGGGCTACAGAACAAGAACCTGTCTCTGAAAAAAAAAAAAAAAAAACATTAAAAAGAAAACCATCCACTGGTTTCCTGCTATCTATAGAATAATTTATATAACCAATCTTGTCGGTTCTGGGGACAAACAGATTATTCCTAAATTCTTGAGATTATCAGCAAAATATGAGGAGCAGTCTTGCAGTTAAAGCTTTGTAGATATCTTATTCTTTTGGGAAAAATTCCTTGACGTGAAATTGCTGAATCAAAGGATATGCACATTTTTAAAGGCATTTTATATTATCAAGCCATCCTTCAAAAGTGTCATGCCAAGTTATACTCACCAGAAGTGTGTGTGAGGGCTGGGTATGGTGGCTCACGCCTGTAATCCCAGCACTTTGAGAGGCCGAGGCAGGTAAATCACTTGAGGCCAGGAGTTCGAGATCAGCCTGGCCAACATGGTGAAATCCCATCTCTACTAAAAATACAAAAATTAGCAAGACGTAGTGGCGTGTGCCTGTAATCCCAGCTACTCAGCTACTTGGCAGGCTGAGGCATGAGAATCGCTTGAGCCTGGGAGGCAGAGGTTGCAGTGAGCCGAGATCACACCACTGCAGCCTGGGCAACAGAGTGAGACTCTGTCTCAAAAAAAAAAAAAAAAAAAAGAAGAAGAGAAAAGAAAAGAAATGTGCATGAGTACTACAACTCATTTATAAATCACATATTTACATGAGGATACCCGTGATGTAGAAATGTGTTCTATTTACTTTCAAATCATCAAAGCTGAAATATTGAAAGGCACGTGGTAGATACCCAGCCAATGCTTGTTGAACGTATGAATGAACTGAGTAAGCAGAAGAAAAATTCTAAAGTGCCCCCTGATCTGTGTATGGCTCAAATAATAACATCCTAACATAACTGCTAGTATGCCATGTCTATTTCATGTGGAATTGATTCAACAGCATCCCCTTGCATACAGGGCTGATATTTCTGGATGCTCCAAAATGCTGCTTCATCCAGGAAATAAAATCCTTGTATCTGGCCGGAGGTGGTACCCCATGCCTGTAATCCAAGCACTGTGGGAGGTCAAGGCATGGAGATTGCTTGAGCCCAGGAGTTCAAGGCCAGGCTAGGCACAACTTGATGAGATCGTGTCTCTCCAAAAAACAAACAAACAAACAAACAAAAACTTGCATTTTACCTATATTTACTGTGTATTTATAACCCCAACCTTAGTCTCTACAGTTTTTTACCATCATCTATGCAGGGGAGTTACCCTCTGGAAAAAGGTTAACCTAAACTAAACAGTAAATTGAATAAAGACATGCTAAAAGTTTATGAATTTATGTTTCCAGATGTGTCTATACAACTCTCTGTTGGGCAGCACCACTAGACTAGATATCCCAGAAGCACTTCAAATTTAATATCTTCCTCCAGAACCTATCTTGTGTATTTCCTATGACAGCTGATGACACCTTTGTTTGAGCTAGTCATTGAAACCAGTAAATTTGTACTTTGTTTTTGTTGTTGTTTTTGAGACAGTCTCACTCTGTGGCCCAGGCTGGAGTGCAGTGGCATGATCTCAGCTCACTGCAACCTCCACCTCCTGGGTTCAAGCAATTCTCCTTCCTCAGCCTCCCTAGTAGCTGGGACTACAGGCAGCGCCACCACACCTGGCTAATTTCGTTTTGTATTTTTAGTAGAGACAGGGTTTCACCATGTTGGCCAGGCTGGTCTTGAAGTCTTGACCTCAAGTGATCCACCCGCCTTACCTTCCCAAAGTGCTGGGACGGTGCCTGGCCGTAAATTTGTACTTTGACCTACAAATCTGGCTGATACTACCTACGTAAATCTAAATTTATTAACCTATACTCTGTCCCTTACTCTCTACTAGCATTGAACTATTTTGGTCTCAACTTCTCTCTCCCCTAGACAATCCATTTTTATTTCATGTTCACGGTCTCGCTCTGTTACCCAGGCTGGAGCACAGTTGCAGGATCTCGGCTCACTGCAGCCTCCGCCCCTGGGCTCAAATGATCCTTCCACCTCAGCCTCTTGTATAGCTGGGACCACTGAGGTGCACCACCACACCCAGCTAATTTTTTGTATTTTTGGTGGAGATGGGTTTCGCCATGTTGTCCAGGCTGGTCTTGAACTCCTGGGCTGAAGCGATCTGCCCACCTCCGCCTCTCAAAATGCTTGGAACAGCTACTTAGGAGGCTGAGGCAGGAGAATTGCTTGAACCCCGGAGGCAGAGTTTGCAGTGAGCCAAGATTGTGCCACTGCACTCTAGACTTTGTGATAGAGTGAGACTCTGTCTCAAAACAAACAAACAAAAAAACTAGAGGCGGGGCCCAGCGCAGTGGTTCATGCCTCTAATCTCAGCACTTTGGGAGGTCACGGTGGAATGATCCCTTGAGGCCAGGAGTTCGAGACCAGCCTGGAAAACACAGTGAGACCCTGTCTCTACAAAAAGTAGAAACGTAGCTGCGTGTAATGGCATGCATGTGTAATCCTAGCTATTCAGAAGGCTGAGGCAAGAGGATCACTTGAGCTCAGGAGCTGAAGGCTGTAGTGAGCTATGGAGTGTACCACTGCACTCTCACCTGGGTGAGAGAGAGAGAGAGACCCTATCTCTGAAAAAACAAAACCAAACTAGAGTCAGGAGATCATTGGAAGACTCTAGTGAAAAAATGTATTAGTGCTTGTCAAATTTCAGTATGTTAAAATGCACATTCTAATCCAGAGAGTCTGAGGTGGGCATCTAAGATTCCTAGATGTTCCCAGGTGATGTTGAGACTCTGATCCATGGACCACACTCTGAGTATCAAGGGTCTCCATGAGAAACAGCAATGGTCTGAAATAAGCAATGGCAGTGGAATCAAAGAGGGGATGGACTAAACAAATATAAAAATGATAGAATGTGGCCAGGTGCGGTGGCTCACACCTGTAATTCCAGCACTTTGGATGGCCATGTAGGGTGGATCACTTGAGGCCAGGAGTTCGAGACCATCCTGGCCAACATGGCAAAACCCTGTCTCTACTAAAAATAGAAAAATTGTTATGTACCACCGGGTATGGTAGTGGGCACCCATAATCCCAGCTACTCAGGAGGCTGAGGCAGGAGAATTGCCTGAACCCGGGAGGCAGGGGTTGCAGTGAGCCAAGATTGAACCACTGCACTGCAGCCTTGGTAACAGAGTGTAAGACTCTGTCTCATTAAAAAAAAAAAAAAAAAAAAAAGAACTTGTTGACAAAGCAGCGTGAGATAGCCACACTGAGTTGACAAAGATCTCATCCATGGTAAAGAAGTCTGGGCCTGTCTGGGCCAGGCACAGTGGCTCATGCTTGTAATCCCAATGCTTTCAGAGGCTGAGGCAGGAGGACTGCCTGAGGCCAGGAGTTCAAGACCAGCCTGGGCAATATGGTGAAACTCTGTCTCTACAAAAAAAAAAAAAAAAAAATTATCCAGGTGTGGAGGCCTGTAGTCCCAGCTACTCCAGAGACTGAGGTAGGAGGATTGCTTGAGCCCAGCAGGTCAAGACTACAGTGAACTATAATTGTACTGCCTCACTCCAGCCTGAGCAACAGAATGAGACCCTGTCTCAAAAAAAAAAAAAAAAAAAAAAAAAAAATCTGAATTCATCTGCACAACCTGTTTTGAAATACTAGCTTTTTGAAAGTAACTCTCAGTCCCCTGTGTTATTTTTAAGGACCCATTAGAGATATTTGGAACCTCCCACTAAGATTCCTTAGCACAGCAAATTTCTCAGAAGCACAAAGGAAAATAAAATAGAAACATTTATTTAGCATATGCCATGAGCCCTTCATACTTTTGTCCATGTCTGGTGCCCTGGAATAGCTCCATGGCCACCAGACACACACACACACACACACACACACACACACAATAAGCTGATCATTCCTTTATGTCACTATTGTATCCCTTTTATTTATTTAGTTGTTTATTTATTTTGAGATGGAGTCTCGCTATGTTGACCAGGCTGGAGTGCAGTGGCACGATCTTGGTTCACTGCAACCTCCACCTCCCGGTTCAAGCGATTCTCCTGTCTCCCAAGTAGCTGGGATTACAGGTGCCTGCCACTATGCCTGGCTGTCACTACTGTATCTTTGATATACCTCTTAAACTGCACTACAGTTACTAGAAGCATGATCATAAGAGTGTGGGTTTGGAAATCAACCTGACTCTGCCATGTATTGGCTCAGTGGCAAAGGGCAAGGACCTTTGTTTTCTCAGCTATAACAATGAGTGAATGCACTATTGCAAAGATGTGGACTCAATCTAAGTGTCCATCTTCAGATGACTGGATAAAGAAAATGTGGTACATATAGGCAATAGAATACTATTCAACCATTAAAAGAATGAAACCATGTCCTTTGCAGCAATATGGACAGAACTGGAAGCCATTATCTTAAACCAGCCAGACACAGAAAGACAAATATTGCATGTTCTCACTCATAAGTGGGAGCTAAAGAATGTGTACACAGAAATGTAGAGTGTGGAATGATAGATGATGGGGATTGAGAAGGCTTAGGGTGTGGGAGGTGGGTGGATGATGAGAAGTTACTTATTCAGTACAATACACGTCATTTAGGTGATGGACAGCCTAAAAGCTCTGACTTCGCCAGTATGAAATCTATGCATGCAACAAAATTGCACCTGTACCCCATAAATTTCTGGAAATGTTTATAATGGGAGTTTGCAAGTTGTTGGTTTGTATGGCAAAAAAATGAAAATAAATGAATCAGCTGAGCATGGTGGCTTACGTCTATAATCCCAGCACTTTGGGAGGCCAAGGCGGGTGGATCACTTGAGGCCAGGGGTTCGAGACCAGACTGGCCAACATGGCAAAACCCTGTCTCTACTAAAAATAACAAAAATTAGCTCAGCATGGCGGTGCGCTCCTATAGTCCCAGCTACTCAGGAGGCTGAGGCACGAGAATCGCTTGAACCCAGGAGGTGGAGGTTGCAGTGAGCCGAGATGGCGAGACTCTGTCTTAAAAAACAAAACAAAAGACAAAACACACAAAAATAAAATGAGAATGATATCTACTGTGTTATAAAAAAGGTCCGGTGTATCCTTTACGATGCTTTCCTTCAAGTAACAGAAAACCTAATTCACAGTGGTTTGAAAAATAAAGGGAATCTACTAGCTCCTATAACAGAAAAGCCCAGAACAGGCTTTGGGCATAGGCTATATCAGAGGTTATGAAATCATCAGGGTTTCTCTGAGATTCTTTCAGTGATACCCTCTTGTCTCCATGTCTTTCACGGTAACAAAAATGGCTATGGTAGTCCCAGGCCTTACATCTATGTTAACATCTCTATGACACAATTGTTCTGGTTTTCCAACAAAGGTCATGAGATTCACTCTAATTGGGCAGCTGCAGATAACATGATTGTCTCTGAACCCTGTAGGAAGGGGCATGAAATGCCCTGATTGGCTTAATCTGTCATGTGCTCCACCTCTTGAGCCAAGTAAAGTCATCTTCTGGGAAGATCCCCAAAAAGGAACTGGGAGCTGTTGGGAAGTGGGGGAGGTAAGGAAATCGATGGTAGAAACCATTCAACTACACCATGCCAATTACCACATGATGTAAAGGGCGTGGCATAGACCTTTATCTACAGTTAGTGAGCATACAAAAAGTGGTAGCTGTAATTTGCTTAGAAGTCTGTCTGCTGGCCGGGTGCGGTGGCTCATGCCTGTAATCCCGGCACTTTGGGAGGCTGAGGCGGGTAGATCACCTGAGGTCAGGATTTCAAGACCAGCCTGACAGCGTGGCAAAACCCTGTCTCTACTAAAAATACAAAAGTTATCTGGGCGTGGTGACACGCACCTGTAAGTCGCAGCTACTCGGAAGGCTGAAGCAGGAGAATCTCTTGAACCCTGGAGGCAGAGGTTGCAGTGAGCCACGATCACACCACTGCACTCCAGGCTGGGCGACAGAGGGAGACTCCTATCAAAAAAAAAAAAAAAAAAGGTGGCCGAGCGCAGTGGCTCGTGCCTGTAATCCCAGCACTTTGAGAGGCCAAGGCGGGCGGATCACGAGGTCAGGAGATCTAGACCATCCTGGCCAACACGGTGAAACCGTGTCTGTACTAAAAATACAAAAAATTAGCCGGGTGTGGTGGCGGGCGCCTGTAGTCCCAGCTCCTCGGGAGGCTGAGGCAGGAGTATGGCATGAACCGGGGAGGCGGAGCTTGCAGTGAGCCAAGATCGCACCACTGCACTCCAGCCTGGGTGACAGAGCGAGACTCCGTCTCAAAAAATTAAAAAAAAGGTCTGTCTGCTAGACCGTAGGCAAATAGCCGGGTCCTCATCTTATTCACCTTGGAAATCTCCAAAGCCTAGCATAGTGTCTGGGACAGACAGCTTAAATACTGTTGAATTAATGTTGGCAATTGAAATTGTGAAATAGTTATAGAAATTATTTCAACAACCAAAAAAGAGGATTGCATGGCCTCAGGTAATATGAAAGCATAAACTATTGCTGATTCATAGCATTAATAAGATAAAGGAGCTGCATATAGCTGAGTTATAGACTGGGGATATAATTGGGATATATTCCAGTACATATTTTAAGTGTCTATTATAAATTTTGGTCACTTTAGAAAAGAAATGCTAAGCAAAGTGTTCTGGTGTGTTTTACCTGTCTTGGTAGTGGTAGGGAAGAAAATCAGTCTTTTTCTTTCTTTTCCCCCTTAAAACTATTTAAGCAGGGAACTGGGCACGGTGGCTCATGCCTGTAATCCCAACACTTCAGGAGGTCAACGTGGGAGGATCACTTGAGTCCAGGAATGTAAGACCAGCCCGGGCCGCATAGTAAGACCTCATCTCTACAAAAAAAAGTAATAAAATACCAGGGCTGGGCGCAGTGGCTCACACCTGTAATCCCAGCACTTTGAGAGGCTGAGGTGGGCAGATCACAAGGTCAGGAGATCGAGACCATCCTGGCTAACACGGTGAAACCCTGTCTCTAGTTAAAAAATACAAAAAAATTAGCCAGGCGTGGTGGCATGCTCCTATAGTCCCAGCTACTCAGGAGGCTGAGGCAGGAGAATTGCTTAAACCCGGGAGGTGGAGGTTGCAGTGAGCCGAGAACATGCCACTGTACTCCAGCCTGGGTGACAGAGAGAGACTCCTTCTCAAAAAATAAAATAACAGGGTGTGGTGGTACATACCTGTGGTCCCAGCTACTCAGGAGGCTGAGGTGGGAGAATCTTTTGAGCCAGGGAGTTCAAAGCTTCAGTGAGGCATGGCAGTGCCACTGCACTCCAGCCTGGACAACAGAGTGAGATTCTGTCTCAAAAAAAAAAAAAGGCCAGGCCCAGTGGCTAACGCCTGCAATCCCAGAACTTTGGGAGGCTGAGGCAGCTGGATCACCTGAGGTCAGGAATTTAAGACCAGCCTGGCCAACATGGCAAAATCCCGCCTCTACTAAAACTACAAAAATTATCCGGGCATGGTGGTGCGCACCTGTAATCCCAGCTACTCAGGAGGCTGAGGCAGGAGAATTGCTTGAACCAGGGAGATAGAGGTTGCAGTGAGCCAAAATGGTGCCACTGCATTCAGCTTGGGGGACAGAGTGAGACTCTGTCTTAAATAAATAAAAATTATTTAAAAAAAAAAGGATCCCCTGGACATACAATAAGTAATCTCCTACTACTTAGGCAAATAAATAACAATTCCATCATTTGGGAATCTTAAGATCGGTTCTACCACTTTATGGAACTTTAGAATCAGTCTCTATTTTAGAGATACTAACATTGATTGATCCTACTATGTGCCAGGCACTGTCCTTCACACCTTCACATATATGATCTCATTTAATCCTCATTTAATTTTGGCAGAGAAAAGTTGAGCTCCTTACCCAGGATCGTATAACTGCGAAATAACGACCAAAGCACATGCCTTACTCTTCTTGTTATTAGAAAAGATTTCCTTCTGTAAACCTCAGGGACTTTACAAGCGAAATATTGGATTACTGTAATATGATTCATCAGCCCAATTTAATATTACCTATTCATTATAACGTAATGCTGCTCGCACAACTGAGAAAACGCTGTTGCTTTGCCCCCTCTGGCTCAGTAGCAGCCATACATAAATCACAGAACTATAAACATATGCTAATTGCACAACCTACATAGGCAATCAATATTAAGAAAAACTTTTACTGCCCAATATTTCTGTGGTTGAAAATGTACAGTCTAATTTTGATCTGCAGTAACATCTAGGTTAATGTGATTCAGAAGGAAAACATTTGTTGTTGCCATGAGAAGAGGCATTGAAACGCTGAATCACCACCTCAAATGTTACCACTATTAATATAAGGAGATACATAGGAAGATCGAGTTAGACCATCTCGGACCACCAGGTTTACAATTCCACCTGCAGATACATGCAAGAAGTATTGTCACAGTACTTATGTCACGTTATTCCATTGAGGTCTTCACCAACTAAGCTTATAATTAATGTGTGGTCATTTGGTCAATGTCACCGGCGTAGCATACTAACAAAAAGAAGGGTTGCAAACTCAAATGCCTATAGGGCAGAATGTAAGACGGTAGGAAGCAAAGTCTATAGGGAACTATATAATAGAGGCTGCAGATTCATGGCACATTCTAAAGCACAGCAGTCCCCAACATTTTTGGCACCAGGGACCGGCTTTGTGGAAGACAATTTTTCCACAGGTGGCAAGGGATGGGGCGCAGGACGGTAATGGTCTTGGGATGAAACTGTTCCACCACAAATCATCAGGAATTAGATTCTCATAAGGAATATGCAACCTGGATCCCTCGTGTGTGCAATTTACGACAGGGTTCATGCTCCTGTGAGAATCTAATGATGCTGCTGATCTGATAGGAGGCAGAGCTCAGGCAGCAATGCAAGCAATGGGGAGCGGCCAGAAATACAGATGAAGCTTCAGTTATCCACCCACTATTCACCTCCTGCTCTGTGGCCCAGTTCCTAACAGGCCACAGACCAGCACAGGTTCATGGCCCAGGGATTAGGGACCCCTGCTGTGGCACATTGCTTAATAGAGGACTGTAGCAGCCATGTGCCCAGACCTTTCCTTTTTTTCTTTTCTTTTTTTTTCTTTTTTGAGACAGTCTGGCTCCGTTGCCCAGGTTAGAGTGTGGGAGTGTGATCACAGCTCAACCTCCCAGGCTCAAGCAATCCTCTCACCTCAGCCTCCCAAGTAGCTGGGATTACAGGTGCACTCTACCACACCCAGCTAATGTTTTGGTGTTATTTGTAGAGATGGGGTTTTGCCATGTTGCCCAGGCTGGTCTGGAATTCCTGAGCTCAAGCTGTCTGCCCATCTCCGCCTCCCAAAGTGCTGGGATTGCAGGAGTGCACCACCACACCTGGCCTGAAACCCAGATTTTATATATTTATTTGTTTATTTATTTATTTATTTTTGAGATGGAGTCTCGCTCTGTTGCCGAGGCTTGAGTGCAGTGGCACAATCTTGGCTCACTGCAACCTCCACCTCCCTGGTTCAAGCGATTCTCATGCCTCAGCCTCTGGAGTAGCTGGGATTACAGGCACATGCCACCACGCCTGGCTAATTTTTGTATTTTTAGTAGAGACAGTTTCACCATGTTGGCCAGGCTGGTCTCGAACTCCTGACCTCAGGTGATCCACCTGCCTCAGCCTCCCAAAGTGCTAGGATTACAGGCATGCACCACCACACCCAACCTGAAACCCAGATTTTTACTATGAAATCAAAGTCTTCAAACCTTCTAGATGTCATAAAAAGCACACTGTGGACCATTAGTTTGCAACTGCCAATCTAAAATATCATAGACAGATAGGCAGATCACTTGAGGTCAGGAGTTCAAGACCAGTCTGGGCAACATGGTGAAATCCCATCTCTACTAAAAATACAAAAATTCGCTGGGTATGGTGGCGCATGCCTGTAGTCCCAGCTACTCGGGAAGCTGAGGCAGGAGAATCGCTTGAACCCAGGAGGTGGAGGTTGCAGTGAGCCAAGATCACGCCATTGCACTGCAGCTTGATCAACAGAGTGAGACTCCATCTCAAAAAAGATAAAAATAAAAATAAATCCTCCCTAGGATGGTCTTTTCTCCTTTTCTTCTCACAGAGACCAGAGAGGATCCTCAGCTACCATCCTCTCTAAAGCAAGGCTGTGGAGTCCTTAAGTGTAATAAGTGTAATAAGCCCTTAGCCTTATTACAATTATTCTGCCCTCCTGGAATGTTCAAGTGGTCATGGCGCGGGCAGGGGGTGAGAGGAGAGAGCAGTGGGTTTGGTTGGGTTGTAGACAAAGAAAGGAAGGAAGAAATGAATAAAGATGTAGTTAGAGAAGGATACACTTAACAAAGGAGAAGAGAACTAGGAAAAGACAAGCTTTTACTTGAAAAATACCAAAAAATGTTACTCAGTAATTACTGCCTTCTATTCACAAGGTTAGCTACAGTTCACAGATCTTCATGGGTTCCTAATCTTTCAACTCCAGCACATACTTTATCTTTAAATTCCAGATTTCCCTTTGTATGTATCAGCTGTTGAAAGTATTAAAAGAAACTTTTTCAGTCATTTTAATTGCATTAGCAGTGATTTAATTTTTTTAGATGCTAAACCTTATGGGTGAAAGTGGATTTAATGTACCCAAATGCAACATCAAAATCTTCAGGCACAAAAACCCATTAACTTTTTAATACTCTCAGAAGATGAACCTAATTTCAAATGAAAGCTGCCTCCAGAATATATTGTTAAGCATATCCTAGATATAATTCATTCTAGCAAACATTCTTTAGAAATTCATATAACATTTTACTGTACTAAAAGTAAATAGCCCATGTAACAAAAACTATCTTTTCATAACTTCAAAATAATTTTAAAGGTGACTGACGGTCCTTGGAAGAGAAACAGTAAACAAATAAGGCAGTAAACAAATAAGGTTTATAGCAATGATGTATGAGTTAGAAATTGCAGTTCCAGGCCGGGTGCAGTGGCTCACGCCTGTAATCCCAGCACTTTGGGAGGCTGAGGCAGGCAGATCATGACGTCAGGAGATTGAGACCATCCTGGCTAACACAGTGAAACCCCGACTCTACTAAAAATACAAAAAAAAAAATTAGTAGGGCGTGGTGGCGGGCGCCTTTAGTCCCTGCTACTCCGGCTGAGGCAGGAGAATGGCGTGAACCTGGAAGGCAGAGGTTGCAGTGAGGCGAGATTGCGACACTGCACTCCAACCTGGGCTACAAAGTGAGACTCTGTCTCAAAAAAAAAAAAAAAAAAAAAAAAAAAGGAAGAAATTGCAGTTCCAGATAATCTCTCTATTAAAGAGACTGTCTACACTTAACTTGGTCAATTGTAATGAACATAGTTGATGTGAAGTCCCCATATAAATACAACCTGAAATACCAAAGTTAATTTACTTTTCTTTCTTTCTTTTTTTTTGTTATAGACAGAGTCTTGCTCTGTTGCCCTTCCTGGAGTGCAGTGGCGTGATCTTGGCTCACTGCAACCTCCGCCTCCTGGGCTTGAGCGATCCTCCTGCCTCAGCCCCCCAAGTAGCTGGGAGGACAGGCGCAAGCCACCACACCCAGCTAATTTTTGTATTTTTGGTAAAGATAGGGTTTCACCACATTGCCCAGGTTGGTCTAGAACTCCTGAGCTCAAGTGATCCTCCCACCTTGGCCTCCCAAAGTGCTGGGATTACAGGCGTGAGCCACCGTGCCAGGCCAGAAAATTTTAAACACGCACGAACTCTCAAGTGGCCTGATTCCCTCTCACCAAACCAATCACAATACAAATAAAAGAGAATAACTTATATTAGTTTTTGTACAAACAAAAAAGACTGATAAATTGTGAATGAGGCATGATTTTTAATTACAAGTAAACTGGGCATGTGCTTTTGCATTATTTAAAGCTAAAGGGTGATCAGCGGAAATTTTCTTCTGTTAGTACTTTAATACTTTTTATATTTATCGGCTCACTACAACCTATGCCTCCCAGGTTCAAGCGATTCTCCTGTCTCAGCCACCTGAGTAGCCGAGACCACAGGACGCACTGCCATGTCTGGCTAATTTTGTATTTTTAAGAGAGACGGGGTTTCACTGTGTTGGCCATGCTGGTCTTGAACTCCTGACCTCAACCGATCCGCCTGCCTTGGCCTCCCAAAGTGCTGGGATTACAAGCGTGAGCCACCGTGCCCAGCCTTATTATAATTGTTATTATTTAAATCTCTTTTGCTCTCTCCTTCAAGAGAGGACTCATCTCATTCAGTTGCATCCGTTTATTTATTCATCTTCTGCCTCCTGGGCTTGAGAGATCCTCATGCGTGAGTCTCCCAAGTAGCTGGGACTACAGGCTTACACCACCATGCTTGGCTAATTTTTGTAGGTTTTGGAGAGACAGGCTCTTGCCATGTTGCCTAGGCTGGTCTCAAACTCCTGGGCTCAGATGATCCACCTGCCTTCGCCTCCCAAAGCACTCAGATTATAGACATGAGCCATCATGCCCAGCCCCAAGTACTTTTGTACAAAATGCAAACACTATTCTTCCATCACAAAAGTGATACCACAGCTTCTGTAAAGTTTTGCACCAGGTAGTACTTATAATTATCTTGGGTACAGTTTTTTTTGTTTGTTTTTTTTTTGAGACGGATTCTCGCTCTGTCGCCCAGGCTGGAGTGCAGCGGCCTGATCTCGGCTCACTGCAAGCTCCGCCTCCCGGGTTCATGCAATTCCCCTGCCTCAGCCTCCAGAGCAGCTGGGACTACTGGTGCCCATCACCATGCCCAGCTAATTTTTTGTCTTTTCAGTAGAGACGGGGTTTCACTGTGTTAGCCAGGATGGTCTCGATCTCCTGACCTCGTGATCCGCCCGCCTCGGCCTCCCAAAGTGCTGAGATTACAGGCATGAGCCACCGCGCCTGGCCTACTTTTTGGTGTTAAAATGTATCTTATTATTATGAAACAGTTTTTCCATTGTATTAACTACTTTTACAACAAAGCAAATAACAAGTTATTTTACAAACCATTTAGAAATTTCTTTACTATGGTCCCAATAATGTAAAATATATAAATGCCTATTACATTCAGATAAATTATACACTTGGAAACTACATACTTATGACTTACAGAAACTTACATAAACAAATTATACAAATTATATGCTCAATTTTTAGGTATATAGTCTTAAATTAAGCTTAAATATACATTCTCAAGATAAATTAACAGTTCAGGGCTTCACAACTTGAAATCTGTGGAACATGACATTGGAAACAACAGAACTCTGGTGGAATTCTTAGGTGGAATTTACTGAAACTTTTTTTTTTTTTGAGACAGAGTCTCGCTCTTTGCCCAGGCTGGAGTGCAATGGCGCGATCTCGGTTCACCGCAGCCTCCACCTCCTGGGTTCAAGCGATTCTCCTCCTCAGCCTTCCGAGTAGCTGGGATTACAGGCATGCGCCACCACACCTGGCTAATTTTGTATTTTTAGTAGAGACGGGGTTTCCCCATGTTGGTCAGGCTAGTCTTGAACTCCTGACCTCAGGTGATCTGCCCTCCTTGGCCTCCCAAAGTGCTGGGATTACAGGCATGAGCCACCATGCCAGGCTGGCCCTTTTTTTTTTTAATCACTTAACATATACCTTGGAGAACTTTCCATTTTGGGAGTTAAAGAGATTTTTTTGTTTGTTTGTTTTCAGACAGGGTCCCCCTCTGTGACCCAGGCTGGAGCTGGACCTTGGCTCAGTCTAACTTCCACCTCCCGGGCTCAAGCAATCCTCCCACTTCAGCCTTCCAAGTAGCTGGGTCTACAGGCACATGCCACCACATCCACCACATCTAGTTTTTGTAGTTTTGTAGAGACAGGATTTTACCATGTTGCCCAGGCTGGTCTTGAACTCCTGAGCTCAAGTGCTCCACCTGCTTCAGCCTCCCAAAGTACTGGGATTACAGGCATGAGCCATCTTGCCCAGCCTGTTGTTTATTTAATACCTACTAAGTGCCAACTACCATAGAGGACATAAAGATGATTCAGTCTTTGCAGAAGTCATTTTCTTTCTCTCTCTTTCCTGTTATACAGCACAAAATTAATGGACTAAATAGTCCGTCACTAGATAAACAAGCCCTAAGTAATCAGGCACTTGCTGCAGTTTTTACAAAGTTTAAAAAGCCATATGAAACACAGTATACTCCAAGTAATAAGAGGCAAATATGCGAAGTGTTACTGCTGGGGAATTTATGGACTATTCTCTTCTGTAATGTATCTGCTGTGGTCTGAATGTGTTCCCCAAGATTCATAAGTGAAAACTGAACCGCCAGTCTGGTAGTATTAAGAGGTGGGGCATCATTAAGTCATGACGGCATGGGATTAGTAACCTCATAAAAAGGTTGGCGGGAATGAGCTGGGCCCTTTCATTGCCCTTACATCCCTCTGTCACGTGAAGACGCAGCACTGGTCCCCCCAGGAGGACATAGCAGCAAGGTGCCATATTGGAAATGGCCACCATGCCCTCACCAGATACCAACCTGCTGGTAACTTAATCTTGGCCTTCCTAGCCTCCAGAACTGTGAGAAAGAAATTTCTGGGGTTTTTTGTTTGTTTGTTTGAGACAGGGTCTCATCACCTAAGCTGGAGTGCAGTGGCATGATCTCGGCTCACTGCAACCTCTGCCTCCTGGGTTCAAGTGATTCTCCCACCTCAGCCTCCCGAGTAGCTGGGATTACAGGTGTGCACCACCACACCCAGCTTTTTTTTTTTTTTTTTTTTTTGTAGCGTTGTACAGACAGGGTTTCGTCATGTTGCCCAGGCTGATCTCGAACTCCTAAGGTCATACGATCCACCTGCCCTGGCCTCCCAGCATGCTGGGATTAAAGGCGTGAGCCACTGCGCCTGGCCAAAATTTCCATTTTTTATAAATAACCCAGTCTCTGGTACTTTCTTATAGCCGAACGAACAGATAAAGACTGTACCTATCTGTTGGCTGGGCGCAGTAGCTCACGCCTGTAATCCCAGCACTTTGGGAGGCGGAGACAGGCGGATCACGAGGTCAGGAGATCGAGACCATCCTGGCTAACATGGTGAAACCCCGTCTCTACTAAAAATACAAAAAATTTAGCTGGGCGCGGTGGCGGGCGCCTGTAGTCCCAGCTACTTGGGAGGCTGAGGCACGAGAATGGCATGAACCCGGGAGACGGAGCTTGCAGTGAGCCGAGATCGCGCCACTGCAGTCTGGCCTCGGCGAAAGAGCGAGACTCCGTTTCAAAAAAAAAAAAAAAAAAAAAGAAGACTGTGCCTATCTGTCTATCTCCCTCATAGGTCAGTTTCCACCTGATTGTAACCACATCAAGTATCCTAGTATATTTCCTATTTACAGAAAAATAAATGGGCAAATACTGTCATTTACAGAGAACCTGCTCTGTCCTGTACACTGTGACATATTTTGTGGTTTGTGATCATGTGCTGTGATCCTTACGATAGCTCTAAAATAGCTCAAAAAGTTATTCCCATTTTGTACATAAGGAAATTGAAGTTCTGGAAACATAAGGCAATTGCCCAAAGTAATAGAGTAAATGACAAAGCTAGGATTTCTTTCTTTTCTTCCATTAATTAATTAATTATTTGAGATAGGGTCCCTGTTGCGGGATGCAGTGGGGAGATCATAGCTCACTGCAGTCTCGACCTCCTGGGCTCAATTGATCCTCACGTCTCAGCCTCCTGAGTAACCGGGACTACAGGTGCACACCAACACTATGGCTAATTTTTGTATTTTTCTGTAGAGATCTGCCTAGACTAGGCAGAGATTCTGGCTAGGCTGGTCTCAAACTCCTGGGCTCAAGCAATTCTCCTGCCTCACCCTCCCATATAGCTGGGACCGCAGGTGTGTGCCACCACTCCCAGCTGACTTGTTTATACCAGTGGTTCTTAATTGGAAGAGTTTTGTCCCCCAGGGACATTTGGCAACATCTGGAGATATTTTTGAATGTTACTGTGGGGAGGAGGGGAGTGCTACTGTCATCTGCTGGGTACAGGCCAGGGATGCTGCTGAACACCCCACAGTGCACAGAACAGCCTCCTCCCCACCCAACAGAGAAGTATCTGGTTGGCCCAAAATCTCAATGATGCCAAGTCTAAGAAACTGCTTTGTATTTCTCTGAGATACTGGGATGAGGAAAGCTCTAAATTAGTTGTCTTTGAGGATAATGTGTGTATACATACACATATATGTGTATACATGTATATAACTAAAGATATATAGTTGAGATCTTGCATTTTTGTTAATGAATGTAGTTTTTATAAAGATAATTGACTCATACAATAATTGTTGACTCTTTGGAAAGGAAAAAGGACAAATGAGATACATGCTATTGGTTTTGTTATTTAGAAATTGTTCGTGTGGATCCTCCCTACCATTCAGCCATTTGCAAACCATTAGTTGAGCATAACTTAATCCCTTCTAGTTCACAGCAAAGATTCATCAAAAGCCATTTGGTATACTGTCACCTCATCTCTCTACCAGTGTTGATTAGATTACAGGAGGGTTACAGGAGGGCACCTTATCCAAATTGGCCAATGATAAATTCTTTTTTGGTACCTTACTATATATTTGTATCCTCAGAACAAATTCTCCTTTTCTGCTTAAGCTGGCTTGACTTCGTTTCTTTCACTAGCAAGCTAAGAGGCTTTGGCCAAGAGAACTACTCTAGGGGTAGTTGTAAAATTTCTCTCTAAGGAAAGGCTGCTGTTTTGAAAACACAGTTTAATGGGTCTTCTGGGTATATGATGATAGGAAAGCAAAATTCTGTTCTGGAATGAAGAAGCTGTTTACATTGTTATATTACAAACAATATATTACTCAGTGAAGTGAAAGACCACACTGTGGGCAGAGTGGTGACTTTGCAGATAGCATGTTAATCCTTGCGTGCGTTTTGTTGTTTCTCTTTTTGGAGGGGGAGGGTCTTAATTTTCTTTGTCCCTCCCCCACCCCCTTTATTTTCTCTGGGGAAGGCAAGACTGGATAAGGAGGCTTTTATCCTGGCAAGATCAGTTGGCCCACAGGACAATTTGACTGAATAGAGGCTCCACAAAGAACGGACATGGCCAAAGAATTACAACAGGAAATTATGCTATTTAGTTTCAAGGTTTTCTTTTTCTCCTTTTTTTTTTTTTTGTTTGAGACCGAGTCTTGCTCTGTTGCCCAGGCTGGAGTGCAGTGTCGCGATCTCGGCTCACTGCAAACTCTGCCTCCTGGGTTCAAGCGATTCTCCAGCCTCAGCCTCCCGAGTAGCTGGGATTATAGGCAGCTGCCACCACACCTGGCTAATTCGTATTTTTAGTAGAGATGGGGTTTCACCATGTTGGCCCGGCTGGTCTTGAACTCCTGATCTCAAGTGATCCACCTGCCTCAGCCTCCCAAAGTACAGGGATTACAGGCATGAGCCACAGGGCCCGGCCAGTATTTTTCTTGTATAATGCTCAGAGTTTCCTTTAAATCTTTTTAAAAACTTGGCAGCCTTAGTCTTAGCTGTGCTTTGGGAAAATAAGGAGCTGCACTCAAGCTTAAGAAGATATTGCTGGAAGTGTACATTGGCACAGCCTTCGAAAAGCTTCTTGGTGCCCTACTGTAACCCAATCGGCACTGGCTAGAGAGATGAGGTCATATTGCATCAAATGGCTTCCAGTGACTCTTTGCTGTGGATAAGAAAGTCACTCTTTTTTTTTTTTTTTTTTTTTTTTGAGAGGGAGTTTTGATGCCTAGGCTGGAGTGCAATGGCGGTGATCTCGGCTCACTGCAACCTCTGCCTCCCAGGTTCAAGTGATTCTCCTGCCTCAGCCTCCTGAGTAGCTGGGATTACAGACATGCGCCACCATGCCAGACTAATTTTGTATTTTTAGTAGAGACAGGGTTTTTCCATGTTGGTCAGGCTGGTCTCGAACTCCCGACATCAGGTGATCCACCCGCCTTGGCCTCCAAAAGTGCTGGGATTACAGGCGTGAGCCACCACGCCCGGCCAAGAAGGTCACTCTTTATGCTCAACAAATGTATTGCAAATGGCTGAAAGGTAGGGAGGATCCAGATGAACAATTTCTAAATAGAAAAACTAATAGTAGCCAGACACGATGGCTCACACCTGTAATTCCAGCATTTTAGGAGGTCGAGGCAGGCAGATCACCTGAGGTCAGGCATTTGAGACCAGCCTGGGCAAGATGGAGAAACCCCGTCTCTACTAAAAATACAAAAATTAGCCAGGTGTGGTAGCGGGCACATGTAGTCCCAGCTACTCAGGAGGCTGGGGCAGGAGAACCGTTTGAACCCGGGAGGCAGAGGTTGCAGTGAGCTGAGCTTGTGCCACTGTACTCCAGCCTGGGCAACAGAGCGAGACTCTGTCTCAAAAAAAAAAAAAAAAAAATCGTAGATATCCAATTTGTTCCTTTCTCCTTTCCTAAAAGCTTTTTGTGCCCCCTCCAACCCAACAGTTCCACCCTAGAAAAATACTTGTACACATACATCAGGACACGATACAAGAATCTTCAGGCTGGTCATGGTGGCTCACGCCTATAATTTCAGCATTTTGGGAGGCCAAGGGAGGAGGATGGCGGGAGATCGTGCCACTGCGCTCCAGTCTGGGCAACAGAGGGAGACTCCGTCTCAAAAAAAAAAAAAAAGCATAATGCTGAAAACAAACAGCAGTATAATATAGCATGGAGATAACTTTATAAAATGCAAAGACAAAAGTAAATATAGTGCATTGTTTAGGAGTATAAATATGGTAATTATGCAAAGAAAACTAAAATGACTTTTAAAAATCATGATGGTGACTATTTTTGGGAGGAAAGCAGGTAGAAGGTGGGATCCGAGAGCAGCACACAGTAAGTGTCAATCGTCCTAGTTAATGTTCGGCTTCTTAAATTGGGTGATATGTTCACAGGTGTTCATTATGTTTTTTTTGTTTTTTTTTTTTTGAGACGGAGTCTCACTCTGTCGCCCAGGCTAGGGTGCAGTGGCACGATCTCGGCTCACTGCAAGCTCCACCTCTCGGGTTCATGCCATTCTCCTGCCTCAGCTTCCCAAGTAGCTGGGACTACAGGTGCCTGCCACCACGCCCAGCTAATTTTTTTTTTTTTTTTTGTATTTTTAGTAGAGACGGGGTTTCACCGTGTTAGCCAGGATGGTCTCGATCTCCTGACCTCATGATCCTCCCGCCTCGGCCTCCCAAAGTGCTGGGATTACAGGCGTGAGCCGCTGCGCCCAGCCCATTATGTTCTTATAATTTACATTAACATATTATTTTGTACATGTCAAGCTTTTTTTCCCTTTTTTGTTTTTTAAGAGATGAGATTTTGCTTTGTCACCCAGGCCAGAGAGTGTCGTGGTGCAGTCATAGCTCACTGCAGCCTCCAACTCCTGGGTTCAAGTGATTCTCCCACCTCTGTCTCCCAAATAATTGGAACTACAGGCACGTGCCACCATGCCTGGGTAAGTTTTTTAAAAGTGTTATTTGTAGAGACGGAGTCTGGCTGTGTTGCCTGGGCCGGTCTCAAACTCCTGGCTTCAAGTTATCCTCCTGCCTCAGCCTCCCAAAGCTCTGGCATTACAGGTGTGAGCCACTGCACCCAGACTCAGATTTTTTTTAAGTGAAAGGATGGGGGTGTAGGTGGGGAGACACACTTTGGGGAGGATCACTTGGGCCAGGGGTTCAAGACCAGCCTGGGCAACAAAGTGAGACCTCGTATTTACCAAAAATACAAAAAATTAGCTGGGCTTGGTGGTGTGGGTTTGGGAGGCTGAGGTGAGAGGATTGCTTAAGCTGTAGGAGCCCGAGGCTGCAGCGAGCCGTGATCGCGCCATTGCGCTCTAACTTGGGCTAGACAATGAGATCCTGTCTCAAACCAAAACAAAACAAAATAGATAATTGTCAAATTGCTGTTTTGCTATTGTTGCTTTTTGTTTTTGCTTTGCTTTGCCTTGGAAGTGAAGAAGAGATTCTCATTTAAACAGTTATCTTGAAGTATCTTTGTGAGCTAGGGTGCAATTATTTCCTCTGTCCTTGAGACACAGATGATTCCTGTCCAACATTCCCAAGGAACTCAGTAAGGACCAAATAGAGACTCAGGAAAGACAGTTACTGATTTTACACTGTTGCAAAACAGAGCTATGGTTTATGTTTAACCAACTGCTGGTGGGGAGTGGTGGCTCATGCCTGTAATCCCAGCATTGTGGGATGCCAAGTCGGGCGGATCACTTGAGGTCAAGAGTTCGAGACCAGCCTGGCCAACATGGTGAAAATACATACTAAAAATACAAACATTAGCTGGGCATGGTGGTGCATGCCTGTAATCCTAGCTACTGGGGAGGCTGAGGCACAAGTATCGCTTGAACCTGAGAAGCTGAGGTTGCAGTGAGCCGAGATCACGACACTGTACTCCAGCCTGGGTGACAGAGCGAGACTCTGTCTCAAAAAAAAAAAAAAAAAAAAAAAAAATTGCTGTATTTTATTTTGTGAAATAGGGTCTAGCTCTGTTGCCCAGGCTGGAGTGCAGGGGTGCAATCACAGCTCACTGCAGCCTTGACCTCCAGGGCTCAAGCGATCCTCCCTCCTCAGTTTTCAAGTAGCTGGGACTACAGGTATGCACCACCATATGTTGCCCAAGCTGGTCTTGAACTCCTGGAGAGAGATACATATAAACACACATACACACACACCCTTTTTTTTTTTTTTTTTTTTTGAGACACAGTTTCGCTCATCACCCAGGCTGGAGTGCAATGGCACGATCTTGGCTCACTGCAACCTCTGCCTCCTGGGTTCAAGCTATTCTGCCTCAGCCTCCCAAGTAGCTGGGATTACAGGCACTGCCACCATGCCTGGCTAATTTTGTATTTTTAGTAGAGACAGGGTTTTGTCATGTTGGCCAGGCTGGTCTCAAACTTCTGGCCTCAGGTGATCCACCTGCCTCGGCCTCCCAAAGTGTTGGGATAACAGGCATGAGCCACTGCGCCGGGCCCATACATATGCATTTTTAAAAATTTATTTATTTATTTTGAGACAGGGTCTCACTCTGTTGCCCAAGCAGGAGTGCAGTGGTGCTATCTCCCAGGCTCAAGCAATCCTCAGCCTCCCGCGTAGCTGGGACTACAGGTGTGTGCCACCACACCCAGATAATTTGTATTATTTTTATTTTTTAAATTTTTTGTAGAGATGGGAGTTTCACCGTGTCACCCAGGCTGGATATTTTTGTATTTTTGATAGGCCTGTACAGTTTCCAAAGTTGCAACCTTTTCCCCTCCCTGAGAGTAGGGGCAGCCCCTGCTCTCCCTCTACATCCTCCACAGTCCCGAGGTTTTGGCCTCTGTTTCCTCTGTTTCCTATGCTTGGAACACCAGTTGCTCTTTTGTTGGTCTGGCTGACTCCTGTTCCTCTTTTAAAAATTTAAGTTTGGCCGGGCGCGGTGGCTCACGCTTGTAATCCCAGCACTTTGGGAGGCCGAGGCGGGTGGATGACCTGAGGTCATGAGTTCGAGACCGGCCTGGCCAACACAGTGCAACCCCGTCTCCACTAAAAATACAAAAATTAGCCGGGTGTGGTGGCATGCTCCTGTAATCCCAGCTACTCGGGAGGCTGAGGCACGAGAATTGCTTAAACCGGGGAGGCGGAGGTTGCAGTGAGCTGAGATCACACCACTGCACTCCACCTGGGCAACAGGGCAAGACTCGGTCTCAAAAGAAAAAATAAATAAATAAATAAATAAAGTCAAGGGGGTAACACCTCTTGGTAACTCTCCTGTTGTTTCTCATTCCAGCATCATCACAGCCTTGAGGCTCCGGGGTAGGTCACTTCGTGGAGCTCGTTTCCGTGAGGATAACGTTATCTTGGGTGTCTGTGAGAATGCTACATTGAGTATAGAGCCCAGGCTTCTGGGTCAGCTGGGTTCCAATTCCCTTTCCTCCGTGAAGATCTGGGTCAGTCACAAGTGCTTCAGTTTCTTCGATTTGACTGAGGGAGGCTTTGACTCCAAAAAATTAACACTGGAGTGTACCCGGCCACAGCTTAGCACATCCAGGGTGTTTCCACCCTTTCTTTGGGATCCTCAGGGCTGGATGGAGCCGGTCCTTCCCGTCTCTCCTTATACTCCGGCACTGGCGCTGGGTGGAACAAGTCGTCCAAGTAGAATGAGGAGCGGGTTTTGGCGGCGCTCTAGCCCGCCAAGAGCATACGCCCTCCCCAAGCGGGGCTCCTGATTGGCTGAAGGTTGTGCTGGCACGCGCAACTTCCGGGACAGAGGCTGTGGCTGGAAGGGGCTGGGAATCCAGCGTGAGGCGCAGCGGTCGCGTTAGTTCGGCCCAATGGCGGCACCGTTGCTTCACACGCGTTTGCCGGGAGATGCGGCCACTTCGTCCTCTGCAGTCAAGACGCTGGGCGCGTCGAGGACTGGGTAAGATTCAGGCCGCTTCCTTCTGCGCGTCTGGGACCAGAGCTCAGGACCGCGCTTAGAGGAGTGGGTTGAAAGGATGTGGGACAAAGCTAATGGCGTGTAGTAGGAGCACGGGGTCGAGGGTCATCTCACGTTCGCAGAAATGAGTTCATTCCTCCTAACTGGGTAATAGACATGGATGGGGCCTGGAAAAATGAGTATGTTCTCTGTTCTGGAGGCCCCCTTTCCCGACTGTGTTTCCTCGTGATTTCCCAGGCCTGGGTACTGCCTTCTGCGCCTTGACCCCTCTTCCTTCCCGCTTCTTCGTCCAAATTTGGAAGGGATTTCCCTGGGCTATTTGGTTTATCAGCTGAACGTTGTCACTCATGGCAAATTGAATATTACATGTTTTTTGTTTGAAATTTGTTTTGACACACGTATTTGTTTAGCAGTCTTTATTTTGCTCCACTTTTAAAATCCCTAACCCCCATAGCACTCTTGGCGTTTAACTTTCAGAGTCATTACGATGCTATGTTTTTCATTAATTTACTCTGTGTAAGTGAAGCAAACCTTGTAAAACAATTAGCGTAATATGATTCATAATATTTATCGAGCTCCTGCTTACTGTGTTAAACACTGGGGACAGTGGTTTATCCAAAGACACTAATGTCCCTGCTTTCTACAGAGCTTACAGCATAGGGCGGAAGGCAGTACATAGGCCAATAAATAAACGAACACGATGATTTCAGTTATACAACAAGGTAATGGGGGCGGGGAGAAGGGAGAGGAGTATTTGAGATTTATCATGGGGAGGACATCTGACATTTGAGCTTCCACTTGAATGAATACAGAAATCTAGGCCGGGTGCGGTTGCTCACGCCTGTAATCCCAGCACTTTGGGAGGCCGAGGCGGGCGGATCACCTGAAGTCAGGAGTTGGAGACCAGCCTGGCCAACATGCGAAACCTCGTCTCTACTGAAAATACAAAAATTAGCTGGGCATGGTGGCAGGTGCCTGTAATCCCAGCTACTCAGGAGGCTGAGGCAGGAGAATTGCTTGAACCCGGGAGATGGAGGTTGCAGATCACACCACTGCATTCTAGCCTGGGCAGCAGAGCAAGACTCCATCTCAAAAAAAAAATCCAGCCACGTAGAGATTTGGGAAAAGAGTATTTCCAAGAGAGTGAACAGTAAGTGAAATGAGAAACAGCTTGGCTTGTTTGAAGAGCAGAAAAGACATTATGGCTGTAGTAAAACAAGTTGTTGGAGATGAGGTGAGAGAGGTAGGCAGGGGCCAGATTAATGTAGGATCTTAAAGACCACACTGAGAGATTTGGATTTTTACTGTAAGTGCAGTGGGAAGACAGTTATTGGTTGCTGAGCAAAGGAGGGATTGTTGGTTAAGAGTGGAAGCAGGGAGACCAGTAAAGAGGCCTTAAGAATAGTCCCACTGAATTATGTTGGTTCAATAAATGTTGGCTATTATAATTTTTATTATTTTCATGAACTTAATAGCTTGTTAATCTTGGTTCCACAGGATTTCAAATATGCGTGCATTAGAGAATGATTTTTTCAGTTCTCCCCCAAGAAAAACTGTTTGGTTTGGTGGAACTGTGACAGAAGTCTTGCTGAAGTACAAAAAGGTAAGAGAAGATAATGTGTGAGGTTTGCTTTTGGTCAGGTCAGAATACAACTATTGCTGTTATACTAAAGACCAATAGAAATAGCAAGATTAATTAAGATACCAGTTGAAATCAAATATTTAATAATAGCATGATGCCGTCAGTGCAAAATTAGAGTAGTAGAGTCGTTTTTTCCCCCACCGTCTCAAAAAAAAAAAAAACCTCTGGTCTTTGCTGAGGTTTCACCTCTTCAAATGCTTTATTTACAAAGCATCTTTTAACTTTAGCAAGTGCTAGAATTAAAAACAATTACAGCATTTTATTTGTTTATTTTATTTATTTATTTATTTGTGCCAGAGTTTCACTCTGTCGCCCAGGCTGGAGTGCAGTGGCGTGATCTTGGCTCACTGCATCCTCCACCTCCCAGGTTCAAGCAGTTCTCCTGCCTCGGTCTTCTGAATAGCTGGGGTTACAGGCACGCACCACTACACCTGACTAATTTTTTAATTTTTTTAGTAGAGATGGGGTTTCACCATGTTGGCCAGGCTGGTCTCGAACTCCTGACCTTGTGATCCACCCGCCTCGGCCTCCCAAAGTGCTGGGATTACAGACGTGAGCCACCATGCCTGGCCTACAGCATTTTATTTTTTGAGGAGGAACTTACCTAAGCATTACTTTGGGACAGTAAACCAGTTCTCTGAATAGAGATTTTTGTTTTTGTGGTAGTTTAGAAGCATTTCTACTATATCTCAGCAATAGAGGGAAAATGTTAAGTAACTGTATGTTTATATGTAATATCCATTTGTATCCATATTTGAGTGAATACTTTTTTAGATCCTTCTGAATTAGATCATTATAGCTGGCTGTTTTTTTCCCTCATGCTTTTTGAGAATTCGCAGGAGTATCAACTATTATATTCAAATGTCAATACAGAAATACAGCTAAATGTAGCTTATCATTTTCCTTTTTACAAGCCCTCTGGCTGCACTAACATGAGTGTTTAAATTTTTGTAGTCATTATTTTTTAATCCTCAATTGACATGTGAAAGTTAGTGTTCCTTTTATAATTTCATCTGATGTTAAGGTACGGTTAAAAGTCTTGCTGTTGATACTAAACAGGAAACAAAAGCATAACTTAATTCTTTCCCCTTCTTGTTAAGGGTGAAACAAATGACTTTGAGTTGTTGAAGAACCAGCTGTTAGATCCAGACATAAAGGTAATTAATTTTGTGTTTGATCATTAGCAAAATTATTGCCACTTTATACAGACATAGTTTGCTCTTTGGGTCCCATTCTGTCCTCCAGAACTTGCTCTCTCCATGGTCCTCCCTTACTTTAATCTGGTGGTTCTCAACCAGGGACAGTTTTACCCCCTAGAAGACATTTGGTGATGGCTGCAGATATTTTTGTTTGTCACAATTGGGAGGAAAGGGTGCTACTGGCATCTAGTGGGTGAATGACAGAGATGCTGCTAAACATCTCACAGTGCACAGGGCAGCCTCCCATAACCAAGAGTGATCCAGCCCCAAATGACAACAGTGTTGAGGCTGGGAAACCCTGCTCTAATGCTTCCTTTCTATTAGATTACTACCTCTTTCCTCCATGCTGCATGCAACTCTCCTGTCTCTTTAAAGCTAAAACAAACCAAAGAAAAACCACTGATTGAGCATTTCCAGGTTCAAGATCCACCTATTGTGTAGTAAAACCTTAGTACATTTTGTTTCACCATTCTTCCTTTCCTGCCCAGTTTTGAAGAGAATAGTTTATTACCATGGCAGCGGTAGTTAGATTGCCTAGAATAAAATTCCAATTTTATTATCCAGTGTGTGATCTTGAGCAAATTGTTTTAACCTCTCTGCCTCTATTTTCCACTGTGTAAAACCAAGAAAACAATAGAGATTTAAAAAAATATGGAGTGTTCTGTTTTGCTTTTTAAGAGATGTGGTCTTGCTGTGTTGCTCTGGCTATTCACAGGTATGATCACAGTGCACTACAGCCTTGAACTCCTGGCCTCAAATGATCCTTTCTCTCCAGCCTTCTAAAAAGCTGGGACTATAGGTGCATGCCACTGTGCCTGGCTTTAAACATGGAAATATTTAACAAGGATTCAATGAGCTAATATGCAAGAAGCACTTAGAACAGTCTCTGACTCAAAGTAAGGGCAGTAATTGTCATCTGTTGTTTTTGTTCCAGCTGACTGTGCTGTATCATTTCTCACTCACATTTAAGTACACTCTTCTTATCACTGTAGTAATTACCCTGACAGGTTACCCATGTTTTTTTTTACATGCTGATTTCAGTAGACTTTTTTTTTGAGACAAAGTCTCATTCTTGTCACCCAGGCTGGAGTGCAGTGGTGTGATCTGGGCTCACTGCAACCTTTGCCTCCTGGGTTCAAGCAGTTCTCCTGCCTCAGCCTCCCAAATAGCTGGGATTACAGTCACCCGCCACCATGCCTGGTTAATTTTTTTATTTTTAGTAGAGACAGGGTTTCACCATGTTGGCCAGGCTGGTCTCGAACTCCTGACCTCAGGTGACCTGCCTGCCTCGGCCTCCCAAAGTGCTGGGATTACAAGTGTGAGCCACTGAGCCCAGCCTCAGTGGACTTATTTTTTTAAGCCTTGTGTTCCTTGTATCAGCCGACACTGTTGGCCACCCACTTGTTAAAACTTCAGTGTTTCTGATCCTCCTGTCTTCTGATCCTTTAATCTCTTTTTTTTTTTGAGACGGAGTCTCGCTCTGTCGCCCAGGCTGGAGTGCAATGGCGTGATCTTGGCTCACTGCAAGCTCCGCTTCCCGGGTTCAAGCGATTCTCCTGCCTCAGCCTCCCGAGTAGCTGGGACTACACGCGCCCGCCACCACCCCCGGCTAATTTTTTGTATTTTTAGTAGAGAGGGGGTTTCACCATGTTAGCCAGGATGGTCTGGATCTTCTGACCTCGTGGTCTGCCCGCCTCGGCCTCCCAACATGCTGGGATTACAGGCGTGAGCTCCCACGCCCAGCCAGTGATCCTTTAATCTCTAGTATCTCTCGATAGGTTCTTGATCTTAAATTCGGTGTTGATTGGGCTTCAAAACTTGACTCTTTTCTCACTCTGTAGAACCTTCTGTGTGATATCCTCATTTCCCTTCATGGCTTTGAAGTCTGCCTGTGTCCTAATATATTTGTGTCTGTAGCCAGGATTGCTCTTGTGGCCTCCAGACTTGTTTCATTTTTGTTTTTGGGGACCGGGGCAGAACAGAGTCTTGCTCTGTCACCTAGGCCATAGTGTAGTGGGATGATCTTGGCTCACTGCAATCTCTGCCTCCTGGGTTCAAGCCATCCTCCCACCTCAGCTTCCCGAGTAGCCATGCCACCATGCCCAGCTAATTTTTTTGTATTTTCAGTAGATTTGGGGTTTCACCATGCTGGCCAGGCTGGTCTCAAACTCCTGACCTCAAGTGATCCACCCGCCTCAGCCTCCCAAAGCGCCTCAGCCTCCCAAAGTGAGCCACTGCACCCGGCTTAGACTTGTTTCTTAACTGTCTGTTAGATGCATTTACCCAGAATCATCATAGGTGCTCCAAACTTGGCATGTCTACCCTTGGCTGGGCTCCATCTTTAATGGAGCTTTCCCTGGTTCTCTCTAAGCACATAGTTGTTCCTTCATTGAGTCCGTTTCCCGCACTTCCAGATCTCTCTAGTTACAGATCTGGTTTACAAGGCCTTCCATGGTCTATTTGGTGCTTCTTTGTTCCCCAGATTTATTATCTGTTGGCTTGCTCACTATACATGCCAGCCATACTGAACGTCTTTCAGTTTTCTGAAAACATACTTTTCCTTCTGTAAGAAGTAGAACTTCCAGAAAAGACTCAACTGCGTTACTGTTTAAAGACAGCTGAAGCATCACTTTCTCTTTAAAGCTTTTCCTGACTCCTGCCTTCTTTCCCAGATACAAAGGGACATTTTCTTTGTGTTCCACTGTAGTTTGTATCAGCAGTTCTCATTCTTGGTATTTTGACATACCACGAATTGCACTAGTTGTGTGGAGTGTTGCAAGTAGAACTTTTTTTGTCTTGAGACAGGGTCTTGCTCTGTCACCCAGGCTGGAGTGAAATGGGCCCGATCATGGCTCACTGCAGCCTCAACCTCCCAGGCTCAAGCAATCTTCCCACCTCAGGATCCCGAGTACATAGGACCACAAGCATGTGCTACCATGCCTGAATAATTTTTCTAGAGACGAGGTCTCCCTTTGTTGCCCAGGCTGGTCTCAAATTCCTGGGCTCAAGCAGTCTCTTCCTGCCTTGGCCTCCCAAAAGTGCTGGGATTACAGGCATGAGCTACTGTTCCTGCCTGCTAGTAGAAATAATAATAGTTCAGTACTAAAGCATCAAAGTCTGCAACTGATTTACTTTTTTTTTTCTTTTTGAGACGGAGTTTTGCTCTTGTTGCCCAGGCTGGAGTGCAATGGCACGATCTTGGCTCACTGCAACCTCTGCCTCCGGGGTTTAAGCAATTCTCCTGCCTCAGCCTCCCGAGTAGCTGGGATTATGGGCATGCACCACCACGCCCGGCTAATTTTGTATTTTTAGTAGAGACGGGGTTTCTCCATGTTAGTTAGGCTCGTCTCAAACTCCCAACCTCAGGTGATCCACCCACCTCGGCCTCCCAAAGTGTTGGGATTACAGGCGTGAGCCACCACGCCAAGCCTGATTTACTTTTAAAAATGGTACAGTTTAAATGTTATCCTTATAGTTTTGTTGCAGCCTTTTTAGTGGAAAAGAGATAGGATAGATTATTTTATTTGCACACTAACTTAGCTTGTTTTCTACATGCCTTTGGCCTTAGTGAGCTACTGTTAATGTTATCCTTAACAGTTGTGGACATGTGAAATTACCATAGTACAAATGAGTTGTGGTTTTACTTTATTTTACTGCCAGGCTACTCGGGATTTCATCAGAAAATGGTTGATCTGTGGGAGTTTGACACATGGATATGGCATAGTAAGCACTCAGTAGCTGAATTAAGGTGGGGAAAAGGGGACAGCTTCTTCTCCACATATAGGGAGGCGTGTGGGACGGTGAACGGATGATAGCCTTGACTGAGATAGACAGGTTTGGACCTGCTTCTTTACTGGCCTCTTGGTTGGGCAGATTGCTTATTCATCGTTCTTAGCCTCAGCTTCCTGAACAGCAAAATGGGAATAAGTAAACATCTTGCAGAGTTTTTAGGATTAGAAGAAGATATATATGTAGAGTGTCAGACACCATGCCTGGCATATGGTGTATTCTCGCTAAATGATAACTCCATATAAATATCCCTGTAGGTATGACCTTGTGTTGCTTTTATTTATATGTCTAAGCCTTCCACAAATTAGGGGCTTTTTCTTAATGGTTTTTTTCCTGTGCAGTGTATATGCATGAATATAATTAATATAGTAATATTTTACATAATTGACACTGTATTTTATACATTGTGTTTCAAATTTAGCAGTTCTTCTCATGTCACTAACAATTATTATGAACAGTAATTTGATTGCCTGAAAAATATTTCATGGAGGAATGGGGCTCTCATTTATACAGAACAAACACATCATAATATATTTAAACTCAGCCACAGGTTTGGTTTAGAAAAGTTATGTTTATTCATGACCCCAATTGATCAGCCTAGACTGAGTTTTATCAGCATGCTTCCTGGTCAGCTTGAATATAGAGGAAATAGAGGGAGCTATTGTTCCTTTGTGATCTTCTAATATTTGAATCTGCTAGAGTTCTGCAGTTTTTAAAAGTCCCAGGTGTCAACATTTGAAGTGATTTCGCTTTTTCAGGGCAAACAAAAGTGATCAGGCTGAAGTATTGCATTTAAGTCTTTTTCCTGTGTATTAGAGTTACTAGATTACTTTTTTAAAACAGTTAAGTTTATTGTGACGTATTTTTCTGTTTTGATACCCAGTTTTGATTTCCTTCCAAATTTGTGACCTTTTCCCCCCAACCTATTCTTGATAAACGATGGATATAAGCTAGCTGTAAATTTCTATTACCTTAGAGGATTTGTGATTTTGAAAGTACTCTTTGTTTAACTTAAGGATGACCAGATCATCAACTGGCTGCTAGAATTCCGTTCTTCTATCATGTACTTGACAAAAGATTTTGAGCAGCTTATCAGTATTATATTGGTAAGTTCACCGTTTATTTTACTGTCGAGTGTGTAATTCAGAACTTTGGTAATAGTATATGTTATATTAATAACATGCTGCTTTTATCTTTCTTCCCCCACTCTAGAGATTGCCTTGGTTGAATAGAAGTCAAACAGTAGTGGAAGAGTATTTGGCTTTTCTTGCTAATCTTGTATCAGCACAGACTGTTTTCCTCAGACCGTGTCTCAGCATGATTGCTTCCCATTTTGTGCCTCGTAAGTCATTAGTCTTTGCTTGCTTGGAATTTTCTTTTTTCTTTTTAATACTTCTTTACTAAAATACCACCTTCTCCTTATATATGAGAGACTGCTACGATGGAAGATTCCAGATGCATATTGGCACCAGGTGTGGTAGATATATGTTCCCCGTAATGACCCCTATGGAGGTGTCTAGATTCATTTGTTGCTGTGAGTTTTATGAGTTGTAATTTGCTTTATTGAACTTCTGGTGAAATCTAGGAATTTTTAGCTGTTTAAAAACTATAAAGTTGCTTTACTTTTTTTCAGATTGTGTGTTTAATTAATCATTGGGCTAACTTTGGATTATGGAAAAATAACTTTTTTGTATAGCTGTTCATTGTCTAGGTCAATAACTTTTTTTGTGTAGCCATTCATTGTCTAGATCAATGACAGAATAACATATTTTCTTTTTCCCTCAAAAGCCCGAGTGATCATTAAGGAAGGCGATGTAGATGTTTCAGATTCTGATGATGAAGATGATAGTAAGTATAAAAAGGTTTAAAGCCTGGGCACAGTAGCTTACACCCATAATCCCAGCACTTTGGGAGGCCAAGACAGGAGGATCACTTGAGGCCAAGAGTTTGAGACCAGCCTGGGCAACATAGTGAGACCTTGTCTCTGAAAAAAAAAAAACATTTTTTTTTTTCAAATATTTTCTTAAAAAAGGCTTAAAGCACAACTACGCAGGGTAGTGTGTGTCTTTAGTCACAGCGACCTGGGAGGCTTAAGTGGGTGGATTGCTTGAGCCCAGGAGTTCAAGCCCTGCCTGGACAAGATGGCAAGACATTGTCTTCTTTAAAAAAAAAAAAAAAAAGTAAAGCACAGAATACCTGGCACCTATTCTAATAGGTAGACTGCAACAAATGACAACCTTTGATATAATCTTTTTGTTATATTTACCATTGATATGCAGTCAGTTGTCCTGAATGCATTATTTATATATTTAGTCCATTTAGTTTTCATTGATGGTTGTGGAGAAAAATCTTGAAATTATTATTTCTCTGATAAATTATTCCGTTTTGGTTAGCATGTGTTTTTAGCTTCAAGTATGTCACTTTTTGTTTGTTTGTTTTTTGAGACAGAGTCTCGCTCTGTCGCCCAGGCTGGAGTACGGTGGTATGATCTCGGCTCACTGCAGCCTTCGCCTCCCAGGTTCAAGTGATTCTCCTGCTTCAGCCTCCTGAGTAGATGGGACTACAGGCGTGTGCCACCATGCCCAGCTAATTTTTGTATTTTTAGTAGAGATGGGGTTTCACCATATTGGTCAGGCTGGTCTCGAACTCCTGACCTCAGATGATCCGTCCACCTCGACCTCCCAAAGTGCTGGGATTACAGGCATGAGCCACTGTGCCTGGCCAGCATGTATTTTTAGTTTCAAGTGTGTCGCCCTTCAGTTTTGTTTTGATGCTCATACTCTCAACTTTTCTCCTTTCAGATCTTCCTGCAAATTTTGACACATGTCACAGAGCCTTGCAAATAATAGCAAGATATGTACCATCGTGAGTATACTTTTTCTTATTTTGAATGTTTAATTCTCAAGAAAATTGTAATCAATTAGTAAAAATTATAAAATGTTAATAGTATTAAAGCTTGAGTCTTACATTGCATTTTTTTTTCTATCCACTTGAGGAAACATTACATTCTACAAAAAGTGGCATTTCCATTTTCTATTTATTCTCTTTAATTGTTTTCCAAAGTTTGTATGTGGATTCTCCCCCAATTTTGTATGGTGGTTGGAATTTTGCTTTTATCTTCGACAGATATGCTATCCAAAAATTTTCAGTGAGAAACCCCTGGGTGTGTTTGTGTCATGCCATATGAATAAAAATTGCACTTCTAAGAAAAGCTTTTCAGGTTTGTGGGTTGCTTTTGGAGGGGTGGACTTCTAGTTCCCTCTGTCCATTGATTATTTGTTAACTTAAAAAAATCCAACTTGATAATTTTTTCTGCTTTTAAAAATAATATACATGTGTAGTGGGAAATGTCAGCAAAAGTGCTGTTATATGTCTGTGGGAGAGAAGCTCCCTCTTTGATTTGCTTTCGATATCAGAGTTAACAGAAGCTTATTTTCTCAAAGTCATTATAGATTTTCTCAGAAGCTATACATTGTAAGTTCCAGTTCTGGCCGGGCACGGTGGCTCACGCCTGTAATCCCAGCACTTTGGGAGGCTGAGGCGGGCGGATCACCTGAGGTCGGGAGTTTGAGACCAGCCTGACCAACATGGAGAAACCCCGTCTCTACTAAAAATACAAAATTAGCTGGGCGTGGTGGCGCATGCCTGTAATCCCAGCTGTTTAGGAGGCTGAGGCAGGAGAATCACTTGAACCCGGGAGGCAGAGGTTGCAGTGAGCCGAGATTGCGCCACTGCACTCCATCCTGGGCAACAAGAGCGAAACTCTGTCTCAAAAAACAAAAAAGTTCCAGTTCTTTGAGACAGGGATTCCTGTTTGCCTCCTATATCTATCGATATTTGCTTTTAGAATGGTAGTTTTCCTTTTTATTCCTTTTCTAGAAAGTAAAGTTAACATGGATTGATTTAATTTTTTAAAAATAGGACACCGTGGTTTCTTATGCCAATACTGGTGGAAAAATTTCCATTTGTTCGAAAATCAGAGAGAACACTGGTAAGAAATCTTTTCATTGAGAATATCATGGAAAAGTTGTCTGTATGATTTCATTTTAGATGATATTAGGTCTTTTTCTTTCTTTTTCTGTCTTTATTTATTTATTTATTTATTTTTTGAGACCGAGTCTCACTCTGTTGCCTAAGCTGGAGTGCAATGGCGTCATCTTGGCTCACTGCAACCTCGGGTTCAAGCGATTCTCCTGCCTCAGCCTCCCCAGTAGCTGGGACTGCAGGCGCCTACCACCATGCCCAGCTAATTTTTGTATTTTTAGTAGAGACAGGGTTTCACCATATTGGCCACACTGGTATCGAACGCCTGACCTTGTGATCTGCCCGCCTCGGCCTCCCAAAGTGCTGGGATTAGTGAACCACCGTGCCCGGCTGATGTTAGGTCTTTTTCTTAAAGGTTACTTTGTCTTCTAGACTTTAAACTGATGTCTAAGAATTTGACTCAGATTCCTTTCTTATAAAGCAGCTACTGGGGATTCCCAGTGCCTTTTTCTGTTATTACGATGTGCAAGTCAAGGTCTGAGTTCATTTCAGGAATATCTGTAGTGGCTGCATGCTCATACGGACAAGAATTATTAGAAGATAATAGTTCATGTATTACTAATTGTACATGCCTTATTTTAACCTGAAAACAAAGCCTTCCATAGAAGAATTCTGCTTAAGTTTTTATACAATGTTCAGATCATCTGTGCAGTTTTTAATAATTAATAGTGGTTGCCTTAGTAGAATACCGAATCTAGTAGCATACAAAAAGAATTATGTACCATGACCAAGTGTGACTGATGCTAGGAATGCAAGATTGATTTTTTTTTTTCGGGGCGGCAGGGACAGTCTCTGTCACCCAGGCTGGAGTGCAGTGGCATCATCTCGGCTCGCTGCAGCCTCTGCCTCCAGGGTTCAAGTGACTCTCCCACCTCAGCCTCCCGAGTAGGTGGGACTATAGACATGGGGTACCACACCCTGCTAATTTTTGTGTTTTTGGTAGAGATGGGGTTTTGCCACGTTGGCCAGACTGGTCTTGAACTCCTGACCTCAAGTGATCTACCCGTCTCCACCTCGCAAAGTGTTGGGATTAGAGGCGTGAACCACCGTGACCAGCCGAGATTGAGTTAGTACCTGCAAATGAATTAATAAAATATTTTGTAGCAATAGAACAAAGGACAAAAACCACATAATCATCTCAGTAGATGCAGAAGTGTGTGACAAACACCAATATCCTTTTATGAGAAAAACAGAAGGAAATTTTCTCAACCTGATAAAGGGCATCTGAAAAACCCACAGCTAACATCATATTCAATGGTGAGAGACCAAAAGTTTTTTCCTAAGACAAAGAACAAAACAAGGATGTCCGCTCTTGCTGCTTGTCTAGCCAAGGCAGTTAGGCAAGAAAAAGAAATAAAAGCATCCAGATGGAAAGGAAGGCATAAACTCTCTTTTGCAAGGTGATTTTATATGTCATCCTAAGGAATTTACACACACACAAGAAATTTTAGAGATAATAAATGAGTTCAGCATGGTTACGGGACAGAAGACCAACATACAGTAACCAGTTGTTCAAGGCGATTGAATAGGGGAGAATAGTCATTTCAACAAATGCTGGCAGAAGTGGATATGAACATGCAAAAGAATGAAGCATATGGATATCCATATACAAAAATGAACTCAATAAAAGCCCTACATGAAGAGTAAAAACTGTAAAACTCTGAGAAGAAAACAAGTACATTTTCATGATGTTGGATTAGGCAGTAATTTCCAGATTTGATGCCTAAGCACAAGCAACCAAAGAAAAAATGCATCAATTGTACTTCAAAATTAAACGTTGTTATGCTTCATAGGACATCTTCAAGAAGATGAAAATAATCCCCAAATAATGGGAGGAAATATTTCTAAATTTTATGTCTGGTAATGGACTTGTATATGTAAAGAACTCTTATAATTGAATAATAAAAGGGCAAATAGCCCAATTGAAATGGGCAAAGGATCTGAATAGGCATTTCTGCAAAAAAAAGCACATGAAAAGAAGCTCAACATCATTAGCCATCAGGGAAATGGTTTCACTTCATACCCACAAGGATGGCTATAATCCGAATGAGAAGACAGTAACAAGTGTTGACAAGGATATGGAGAAATGGGAACGTTGGAACTGTCATATGTTGCTGTGAGAATGTAAAATGGTGCAGCTGTTTTGGAAAATAGCCTGGCATTTCTTCAAGGTTAAATGTAGAATTAACACATGACTCAGCAGTTCCATTGCTGGGTTTATACCCAAGAGAAATGAAAATATATGTCCACAGAAAAACTTGTACATTGATGTTCATAGCAGCATCATCCATACTAGCCTCAAGTAGAAGCAACTCAAATGTCTGTCAACTGATGAACAGATGACAAAACATGGTACAATGGAATATTACTCAGCAATAAAAAGGAATGCTTTATATGTTACAACATGATTGGACCCTAAAAACATGCCAAAAGACTGTGTATTATATGACTCCATTGATATGAAAGGAATGGTTTACATGTTACAACATGATTGAACCCTAAAAACATGTATTATAGGACTCCATTTATATGAAATGTCTCGAAGAGGCAGATTCATAGACTAGTGGTTGCCAAGGTCTTCATTTTTTAGGGGTGCACTAATGGATGTAGGATTTCTTTTTAGAGTGATTAAAATGTTACAAAATTGCTGGCTGGGCACAGTGGCTTATGCCTGTAATCACAGCACTTCGGGAGGCTGAAGTGGGAAGATCCAGGAGTTGAAGACCAGCCTGGGCAACATAGAACATGTCTCTCTAAAAGGAAAAATTAACCAGATGTGGTAGTGTGCACCTGTAGTTCTAGCTACTAGGGAGGCTGAGGAGGAAGGATTGCTTATCCTGGGAATTCAGGGTTGCAGTGAGCTATGATTGCACCACTGCACCCCATCCTGAGAGAGAGAGCAAGACCCTGTCTCTAAAAGAAAAATAAATGTTCTGAAATTGATTATGTTGATGGTCACATAACTGAATATATTAAAAACTTAAATTGTATACTTTAAATTGGTGATTGTATGAGATATGAGTTTTATCAATACAGCTACTTAAAAACCTAGTTATGCCAATTAAAAATTTCATTTACTGGAGATAATTGAAATGATTATACTGAACATAATACATGTAGAAACAGTATAGTTTTTGTATTGCTGGATAGTCTGTTTTTTTCTTTTTAAATATTTGAAACTAAAGATCATGTAATTGATGTTTTGCTTACATAACTGTGAAACATTTATTCTCTGTTGAAATGTTTTATCTTATGTTTTCTGCTTTAGGAATGTTACGTTCATAACTTACTGAGGATTAGTGTATATTTTCCAACCTTGAGGCATGAAATTCTGGAGCTTATTATTGAAAAGCTACTCAAGTTGGATGTAAGTATTGAGTAATCTATTTTTATTTTCATTTACTGACTTGAATTTGTTATAATCACAGTATGTGGAAACAATAGTCAGTGATAGAAAAGAATCCACTTGGCCAGGTGTGGTGGCTCACGCCTGTATTCCCAGCACTTTGGGAGGCCGAGGCAGGCACATCACCTGAGGTCAGGAGTTCGAGACCAGCCTGGCCAACATGGCGAAACCCCGTCTCTATAAAAATAAAAAAAAAAATTAGCCAGGCATGATGGTGGGTGCCTGTAATCCCAGCTACTCAGGAGGCTGAGGCAGGATAATCACTTGAACCCGGGAGGCGGATCTTGCAGTGAGCCAAGATCGCGCCACTGCACTCCAGCCTGGGCGACAGAGCGAGACTCCGTCTCAAAAAAAAAAAAAAAAGAAACCACTAGCACCATTCTTTGCTTCCTTTCTTTGAGTGTGTCTTGAACTCCATCTGTGCATGGGCTGGGCAGTTGTAGACAGTTCCTCCTCATGATTGGAGAACAAGGCGTTAAATACATAGTTATCCAAATGTAAAAGTATGGTTGTGGAAAATGCTATGAATGAAACATACATTATGAGTTAGAGAATCTGATAGAATCACAGTGGGGTCAGGAAGGGATTCCTAAGGAAGTGATTTTTCCTGTTTGGCCTTTCTTAAGGACAGATTATAATTATAAACAGTTAAAACTTTATTTAAGGAGGCCTGCACTAAGGTGCAGTGGGAATGAAAGGAAGTGGTAGATTCTAGTGACATTGTGAGGAAAGGTGAACTGGTCCTTGAGACTGGTTTGGAGGAGGGGAGGCAGACATTAAGGGAAAGGAATCCTTCAAAGGTTGCTCACTATGGAATCGAATCTTGGTGTTGCCATTAATGGTAGTTAGAAATATGAAGAGGAGGCTGGGCGTGGTGGCTCACACATGTAATCCCAGCACTTTGGGAGGCCGAGGTGGGCGGATCACGAGGCTAGGAGATCGAGACCATCCTGGCTAACGTGGTGAAACTCTGTCTCATTAAAAATACAAAAACTTAGCCGGATATGGTGACGGGCACCTGTAGTCCCAGCTACTTGGGAGGCTGAGGCAGGAGAATGGCGTGAACCCGGGAGGCGGAGCTTGCAGTGAGCCGAGATCGCGCCACTGCGCTCCAGCCCAGGTGACAGAGCAAGACTCTGTCTCAAAAAAAAAAAAAAAGAAAAGACGTGAAGAGGAGGCAGATGGGAGAGTAGTTCCATCTTGGCCATGTTCAGTTGCTGGTGGGCAGCCTACCAGAGAATAGTCACAGGCAGTCGTGGCTGCAGGTGGGGACCTGAGCGTAAACCTTTGGAAAGATGCAGTTTAGGACAGGGGAGGAGAAGGGTGATCAGAAGTATGGGGAAAACCAAGAGTCTGGATGCTCAGGAGGGATCCGCCGGAAGAAGGAGTTTGGTCAGCAGCATCAGATACTGCTGTCATTTTTTAGAAGGATGAAAAGAGCAACAGTCCTTGGATTTAGTGGTTAGAAGGTAGTCTTTGTTGCTTTCTGGAGGACCATGTCAGTGAAGAGGCAGAAACTGCATTTCGGGAGAGGATGTGGATGGTGGGGAAGCAGAATTGGGGCTGTTAGAGGCCTTGGTGCAGGGTTGTGGTGGAAGGAGGGGATGGAGCAGGGCTAAGAGGCATGGTTTAGGAGTGGGGAGACGTGAGCAGGTTTGTGGACTGAGGGGAGAGGAGCTTTGGTGGAGGAAAACATTGATGCTATAGGAAAGCAGGAAGATGGAACAATAGAAGAGCTGGAGCTTGGGCTCACTGGTGCAGTGCTCACTTGGAGTTGCCCCTCTCTGGCCAACTGGATATGTACTCTTTATAGTCTTTCTCTGGTATATACTTAAGGAACATTTTAGAATGTTTACAAAGAAGGTCAAGCATAGATAATACAAAATGGCATGGTTTGAGTGGTATGTTAAGATATTTGAATGGTGATATACCAAAATAAATACTGCATCATGCACATTTGGCTTGCAGTTCATCATTTTTCTGCTCGATTGATTTACGATATGTTTATTACACAATGTGTCTGTGAGTGTCTTGTGCATAGAGATTGTATTAGTCTGTTTTCACACTGCTGATAAAGACATAGCTGAGCCTGGAAAGAAAAAGAGATGTTTTTGTTAGTTTGTTTGTTGGTTGGTTGGTTGGTTTGAGATGGTGTCTCGCTCTGTTGCCCAGGCTGGAGTGCAGTGTTGCGATCTCGGCTCACTGCAACCTCCACCTCCTGGGTTCAAGCAGTTCTTCTGCCTCAGCCTCCTGATTAGCTGGGATTACAGGCACGTGCCACCATGCCCAGCTAATTTTTTATATTTTTAGTAGAGATGGGGTTTCACCATGTTAGCCAGGATGGTCTCAATCTCCGGACCTCATGATCCGTCCACCTCGGCCTCCCAAAGTGCTGGGATTACAGGCGTGAGCCACTGCACCTGGCCAAAAAAGAGGTTTAATTGGACTTACAGTTCCACATGGCTGGGGAGGCCTCAGAATCATGGCGGGAGGTGAAAGCACTTCTTACGTGGTGGCGGCAAGAGAAAATGAGGAAGATGTAGAAGTGGAAACCCCTTATAAAACCATCAGATCTCGTGAGACTTATTCACTGTTACAAGAACAGCATGGGGGAAACCGACCCCATGATTCAAATTACCTCCCACCGGTCCCGCCCACAACATGTGGGACTTACAGGAGTACAATTCAAGATGAGATTTGGGGCCGGGCGCGGTGGCTCACGCCTGTAATCCCAGTACTTTGGGAAGCTGAGGCGGGTGGATCACCTGAGGTCAGGAGTTCGAGACCAGCCTGACTAACATGGAGTAACCCCGTCTCTACTAAAAATACAAAATTAGCTGGGCACAGTGACACATGCCTGTAATCCCAGCTACTCGGGAGGCTGAGGCAGGAGAATCGCTTGAACCTGGGGGGCGGAGTTTGCGGTGAGCCGAGATCTTGCCATTGTATTCCAGCCTGGGCAACAAGAGCAAAACTCCGCCTCAAAAAAAAAAAAAAAGTGAGATTTCGGTGGGGACACAGAGCCAGACCATATCAGAGCTAGAATAAATGTGGAATTTGTTGAGGCTACCTGGCATAGAGCATCATGTGATAGTTGTCGATTTTATATAAGTATGTAGTGAAAGGGGCTTGGTTTATTATATTTAAATTCCTTCATGTCCTAGGTCAGTTTACAGGCTTGCACCAGAATTATGTATTGTATTGGAGTGCGATATAAGGCACTAATCTGGACACCTTGAATGTGTGTATATCCGATGAATTTCCATCCCAAAATAACATAGTCGTATTTTTTAAATTCTTTTATTCTTTTTTTTTCCCCCCTTTGTTATAGGTGAATGCATCCCGGCAGGATATTGAAGATGCTGAAGAAACAGCAACTCAAACTTGTGGTGGGACAGATTCCACAGAAGGATTGTTTAATATGGTTAGCAGTTTATTAATGAAAGTGGAGATGAAGTTTATCATAATCAAAGGGTGGAAACAGCTAGTGCTGCTCATCTTTGTTAAGGCTTTAGATTGAAAGAATTAAAATAGTTTAGCAAACTTGAAAATGATTCCTTATATGAGTAATTTGCTGCCATGTCATTTAGCACTTAGCGTAATTGGTTTATTTCCAAGGCTTTGAATTTGGGTTTTGTGAAGTACGTTTCACTTTTGTTCTTGTGACTTTCAGTGTTTGTTTTTGTAAGCTGGATGCTGTTTGTGAGGGCGTGGTTAATAGAAAAGCATACCTATTTAATTTCTGCATTTTACCACTTGTACACTTTATAGCATTACTTTTTTTGGGTGGTATCTGAAGTTGGGTTCAGTGGAAGGAGAGTCTGAGACAGGGATTCAGGTGCCCTTGGGACAGAGGGTGTCAGGGAGCAGAAGAGGGCAGGGGAGCTAAGCGAGGGCCGGGTCTCACTTGGGAGGTCGCTACAGCCTGATCCCACCAGGCATTCTGGGGCATGGATTGGTCTACAGAGTTTGCTCCCAGCTTGAGACCAAGGAGATGTCCTTTTCTGATGTCTTGTCAATCAGTCATTGGTTCTAAGAGGGTGGGGCTGGAAAGAGTGCAAGGGTGGTCCTGGCTCCTTTCTGCTCAGGGCAGTTCTGGAGAAAGTAGGCAGCTGTGAGCTGTTGGCCGCCAGTACTCACAGCAGCGGGGAGGTGGATATCCTGACCTGTAAAAGGGGGCCTGGCATCAAAAGCACGTGCCATGGTGGGCACCAGGAGCAGAGGTAGGGGGCATCTGTGATGTTTGCATGGATAGCTCTCGTTGGGTCTTCTCAATGAGAATCAGAAGCTGGTGCTGTGAGTCTTGGCTTTTATTTTAAATTTCACAGGTGGTTCTGGTTCACATCCCTGAATGAGACCCCTGCCTGGAAAGGTGTCTGCATTTCTTTCTTTTCTTTTCTTTTTTAATTTGAGACAGGGTCTCACTCTGTTGCCCAGGCTGGAGTGTGGTGGTGTGTGATCGTGGCCCACTCCAGCCTCGACCTCCTGGGCCCAAGTGATCTGCCCACCTCCGCCTCCCCGAGTAGCTGGGAATACAGTGCCGCCGCACCCAGCTACTTTTTTTCTATTTTTGTAGAGACGGGTCTCACTATGTTGCCCAGGCTGGTCTCAAGTTCCTGAGCTCAAGTGATCCTCCTGCCTTGGCCTCCCAAAGTGTTGGCAATTATAGGTGTGAGCCACTGTGCATGGTCCATATCTTTGTTTTAGTTCTTTTTTTTTTTTTTTTTGGTGGGGCACAGAGTCTTCCTCTGTTCCCCAGGCTGGAGCACACAAACTCGGCTCACTGTAGCCTCCTCCACCTCCCTGTTCAAGCTATTTTCCTGCCTCTGCCTCCTGAGTAACTGGAATTACAGGCGTGCACCACCATACCTGGCTAATTTTTGTATTTTTTGTAGAGACGGAGTTTTACCATGTTGGCCAGGCTGGTCTCGAACTCCTGACCTCAAGTGATCCCCCCCACCTCTGCTTCCCAAAGTTCTGGGATTATAGATGTGAGCCGCTTTCCCCAGCCTCTTTGTTTTATCTTTTAAGGGAAATAATCACTTATGATGGTTTTCCTACTAAACCACTTTCACATTGAATTTTTTAACGTTAGTATTTACTTTTTGTCTTCAAAGGATGAAGATGAAGAAACTGAACATGAAACAAAGGCTGGTCCTGAACGGCTTGACCAGATGGTGCATCCTGTAGCCGAGTGCCTGGACATCCTGATGTCTTTGGTTTTGTCCTACATGAAGGATGTCTGCTATGTAGATGGTAAATCATAGTAGCTACTGTTTATTGAACACCTGCAGTGTACCTGGCTTTGTGCTGGGCATTTTCCATCCATTATCTCTAGTACTAATAAAAATCCTGTAAAAATATCTATTGAGTATGAGTTTAAGATGATTTAAAGAGGTCAAGTTACTTGCCAGTCACATAGCTTGAAAATGGGACTGGGATTCTGGCTGAGTTATATTTGTCTTCTGTCTTTTCACTGATTGTTGTATTGAAAGATTATATATGGAGTTTGGCCAGTTTTAGATCAAATTACACTCAAGTTGCTGAATGCATTTAAGAATGATGTAGGGGGCACTAATATGTGGTGCTCTGTTATGTATTGAGTTTAGAGGGTCTTTGCCTGGCACCATTGTTGTGCTAGTGTTAGTACTATATGTGCTTCTTGCCTTCATGGAACTTTAAAGGCTTTGCCAGGCAAAAACAGAATTTTTTTCCATTCACATTGCTAAGATTTAAGATGAGCTCAGTGAGTCAGAATAATAGAAGTGGAATCTGAGTTGACTGCATTACTGTTTTAACGGTCTTGCTGTTATAATACATGTTGATTAGAGAATTTGGAAACTACAGGAAAGGATAAAAACAATTTAAATGGCCACATTTCTACTATTCAGAGAACCATTATGAGCATTTTGAAGTTTGACTTTTTTCCCTTTTCTGTTAGCGTCTGTATATGTAGGAGAGTATTTTTTAGTGAATTTGGGTGTCACACTAAACGTAAGTGTTTCATAATCTGCCCTTTACGTGGATGCTGAAGATAAACATTTTCTCATATCATTGCCTGTTTTAAAACAATTGTTATTGAATCCCAGCACTTAGGCCACGGTGGGAGGATTGCTGAGGCCAGGAGTTCAAGACTAACTAGCCTGGGCAACATAACAAGACCCCATCTCTAAAAAAAAAAATTGTAATAATAAATGTTACTGATCACGTGGGTTTAACTGTCTTTTACTGTTTTCACCATGATAAGTAACAGTTGTAATGAACATCCTTGTGCCTATATATTCAGCTGTTTACTAACAGTAAAATAATTGGATCAGAGGTCTTTTGCTACATGAATTATAGACTTGCCCTTCAGAAGGATTTGCATTTCTGACCTTGCCACAGTGTGTGAGGTGAGGGCCTGCTTCCTTGCAGGTGTTAGATTATTATATTCAGAGGAAAATCTGTGCAAACTAAAAGTAGCATTTTGTTTTAACCATATTTTAATGGATAATGTCTTTCTTTCTTTCTTTTTTTTTTAATAGACACGGTCTTACTCTGTAACCCAGGCTGGAATGCAGTTGCACAAACATGGCTTACTGCAGCCTTGACCTCCTGGGCTCAAGCGGTTCATCTGCCTCAGCCTCCCATGTAGCTGGGATCACAGGCGTGCCACCATGCCTGGCTAATTTTTTGATTATTTGTAGAGACAGAGCTTCCCTGTGTTGCCCAGGCTGCCCTTGAACTCCTGGGCTCCCTCCCACTTTGGCCTCTCAAAGTGCTAGGATTGCAGGCAGGAGCCACTGTGCCTGGCTGGATAATGTTGTTTTTTAATGGTGTTGTGTTTATAAAAAATATGGCAGATGAAACTTGAAAATATGTCTTTATAAAAACTGAGATGCCAGATTTTCTCCATAGGTCAGGTTGATAACGGCAAAACAAAGGATCTATATCGCGACCTGATAAACATCTTTGACAAACTCCTGTTGTCCACCCATGCCTCCTGCCACGTACAGTTTTTCATGTTTTACCTCTGTAGTTTCAAATTGGTGAGTAACAATGTGATTAACATTATCTTAGCTTATTTTGTTTTTGCCCGAAAATTTTCCCTAAAAACTGGGGTGGACGGAGACCATGAAGTAAATAATTCTTTTCCTTGAACTTACTTGCTAGTCTGCTTAATAAAATCGCATTCTCCTTCCTTTTTTTGTTTTTTTTCCTTTCTTTTTTGAGACACAGTCTCGCTCTGCTGCCCACTGCTGCAACCTCCACCTCTTGGGCTCAACAGACTCTCAGTGCTTACCCTCTCAAGTAGCTGGGACCACAGGTTACCATGCCTGGCTAATTTTTGTATTTTTAGAAGAGGCGGGGTTTCGCCATGTTGGCCAGACTGGTCTTGAACTCCTGACCGCAAGTGATCTGCCCGCCCCCTGCCCTGCAAAGCGTTGGGATTACAGGTGTGAACAACTGTGCCTGGCCCACGTTCCCTTCTCAGTACACTTGGAGAGAAAAGAGATTGCCGCCTGCCAGCCCAGCTAGGTGCTCTGAAAATGTCATCCTGCCTTTTGGTCACTAGGTAGTGCTCTTCCCTTAAGCCTTTCTCTATTAAAATCTCATATGGGGTAATTAACTGTATTTCCTTTATTCTTTCCAAGGGTCGAGTTGTAACTAGCCCAAACCAACTTATTAATCTAGAGTTTTAAAAACTTTAGACTTTGTCTTTTCTTCTTTTTTTTTTTTTTTTTTTTTTTTTTTTTAGTGGGGGAAAGAATGTAGAAGGCTTTTCCTTCTCTGCAACGATTTTGTGTCTTCCTAGAGGTCAGGAGAGTGTTGGCATGGGAAAGAAGGTTGAATTCATTCTGCCCAAATGGGTGTGCCTAGCTTTAGAACAGCGCTATTTAGGAGAAGTTGGAAGTCACACCCTTTGGTGAGAAGCTGTGTCAGTTTTTTTCATGATTGGCATATTTAACTCAAATAGCAGCTGTACGTTAGTCCGTATTTCTGTTCATGGTTGAGTTCAGTGTGTCCAGAGACTGGAAGGTGCTTTGCACTCACAGGAGTGCCCATTTGGAGCTCCATGGGATGTGAATTATTGTTGGTCACCAGTTCTGGCTGACATTGGAATCACTTGGAGAGTTTTTGTAATATGTGGATTCCAAAGCCCTATCACAAACCTACTGAATTTGTACCTCCCAGGTTGAATTTTTTGTTGTTTTTTGTTTGTTTGTTTGTTTCTTTTTGAGACGGAGTCTCACTCTGTCACCCAGGCTGGAGTGTAGTAGCATGATCTCAGCTCACTGCAACCTCTGCCTCCTGGGTTCAAGCAATTCTCCTGCCTCAGCCTCCCAAGTAGCTGGGATTACAGGCACCTGCCACCACGCCTGGCTAATTTTTGTATTTTTAGTAGAGACAGGGTTTCTCCATGTTGGCCAGGCTGGTCTCGAGCTCCTGACCTTGGGCGATCCACCCGCCTCGGCCTCCCAAAGTGCTGGGATTACAGGCATGAGCCACTGCGCCTGGCCCCGGGTTGATTTTGATGCTTAGCTAGGTTTGGGATCCATTGAATTATTTAACACCCGAGGTGCCTTTTGTTTTTAATGTTATTCTCTCAACGTGTTTTAAAAATGAAGCCCATGAGATACTTATGAGGTAGTAGAACTTTTCCCCACATTGGTGAAGTAAAAATCTTGGGATTTTGATAGCCAGATTATCTTAGGCATTAAAAAAGATCACACCGACGCCCTCTCTTTTTATAGGGATTCGCAGAGGCATTTTTGGAACATCTCTGGAAGAAATTGCAGGATCCAAGTAATCCTGCCATCATCAGGCAGGCTGCTGGAAATTATATTGGAAGCTTTTTGGCAAGAGCTAAATTTATTCCTCTTATGTAAGTAGCCTAATTTTCCGAGTACTTTTTAATATCATGCTTTAAAAAGAGTATAGCATTGTCTCAAGTCAGAAATATCTCCCTTATTTTTTTGGCATGTTTTTAAAGTGAATAAAATCCCTACTCTGTGCAAGATGTTTATATTTCTAAGTGGTGATTTTAGAATAAAGTGTGTCCTTTTTTATATATAAAACCCTGTATGTAAGGCTTTTGTCATCTCTTTTGTGTGGTTGCACTTAAAGATCCATTTGTTTTATGGATAGAGGACAGAGTTGTATACTGTTTTGATTCTTTTTGTAGGTTTGTCATTTTTTCATTTGCATTCCGAATCTATTGTATCTGTTAGAGCTGAAGAAAAACCCTTTTAAAGGTAATAGACCTATCTAGGAGGCCAGTTTCTTCCAGTAGCCCATGAAGATATCTTTGGACAAGGATGCTGTTGAAACCCTTCCCCAGCCACAAAATTATTCACCATAGGACTTGACTAGGATGCATCGGGGAATACTGAAGTCCACCAGACTGTCTTTCTCTTGAGAGGTGTTGGTGAACGTGTCCTATTTAGCCAGTCACCCTAAGAGGGGTACCTTTGAGATGGATAGGAGAACCTGCTTTCCATCCCTTGGGACGTTCTTAGGGGCTCACCTGTTCCTAGAAGGTCAGAGCTACTCTGCCTTGTAATTGGAAGGTTGTCTTCTTACGCACCCATCCTTATCCTTCCTTTCTTTGCTTTTCCTCTGTACCCATGAGTATTATTTAAAGAAACCTATGAACTTACTTAGCATGGTTTGTAATGAAAGGCAGTTATGTGTTTTTATGTTATTCTGGTTTTTTTATGAAGTGTAAAGTTGACTTGAATTTTTCTTTTCTCTAGTACTGTAAGATCATGCCTAGATCTTTTGGTTAACTGGCTGCACATATACCTTAATAACCAGGATTCGGGAACAAAGGCATTCTGTGATGTTGCTCTCCATGGACCATTTTACTCAGCCTGCCAAGCTGTGTTCTACACCTTTGTTTTTAGACACAAGCAGCTTTTGAGCGGAAACCTGAAAGAAGGTCAGTGTTGTGGGAGTGCTGGACTGGATTTTCCTTGTGTTCTTGTCACCCTTCAGAATGGTGATTCATTACTTTTTTGAGATTTTTATAAAAACTGGATTCAGAAAACTGCATGTACACTCAAACTTTTAATAATAATTTCAAGCAGCTCATAGGCCCCTACAAACCCCTTAAGATAGATTTGAGCTTGAGAACCCTACAAACCCCTTAAGATGGATTTGAGGTTAAGAAAGAGGTTTCTGCCTTTGAAGGTTTGAAATGTGAAGATGTCTCCAGAGGTGAGGCTGAGCCCTGGGCTGTGCCAGCGCCCTGTACAAAACTTCAGTTGGATGCACCTTCTCTTTGTTGTCCTTGTAACAGCCTAGTAAATGGCAGGTATTCTCCCTTTACAGACAGCACCAAAGCACAAGAAAGTCATTTTCCCAACATCACATGGTTACTGGCAGGATTAGAAAACTGAAGCCAGGTTGGGCTGACCCTAAAGTTTGAGTTTATGTAGATTAAACTCTGCCTGGAGCCTTGAGACTTAATTGACCATTATTGTTTTGCTAATTTCTAAGAGTTACTTATAATTCAAATCTATCAGTTGAAACTTACTAGATTAGTGTATTTTAGTTGAAGAGAGTCTCCAAGAACAGTGTTTATAAGTCATTGTAAATTGTTCTGTTTATGTTTATGAATAATTCACATGGTTTGGTGGGTCACTTCCTCTAAACTGGGGTCTCTCAACCCTGCACGATTGCCATTTGGGCTGCATCATCCTTCATCGTCGGGGGCTGTCCTCTGCACTGTAGGATGTTTAACAGCCTCCACCTACTAGCTGCCAACAGCAGTCCCCGACCACCCCCAGCTGTGACACCTAAAACTGTCTCCAGATACTGCCAGGTGTCCTCTGCGGGGGTCGCAGTCTCTTTGGGTTAACAGCCACAGCTCTAAACTGAAAGTTGTACGTGTTGCATTATATATGTTTACCTACATCCTACATGCTTCTAAAAGATGTTGTATGAACTAGTAGGATGAGGTTTTATCACAAGGTAAGTAAATACAAGCTCTGCTTTTCTTTGTATAAATTAATGCCAGGAATCTGAATTAAATATCTTGTTTTTGTAAGCTGTGACATCCCATTTAGGTAATTTTTATTGAAATATGCATCAAAGAAACTCCTAAGAAAATATACTTAAGTACAAGTTGGTCAGCTTGCCTCTTAAAATAAATGTGGTGTCTTTATTTTACTCATGTAGGAAAGAATTATATTCATTAAGTCTAAGAAAGTGGTTTCTGTCTAAATTTGCCTTCTGTTGAGGTAGAAGGCAAATTTGGAGTTTTCTTGTTTAGAAAAAAAAACTACAAATGACTACTGTGCACCTGAAAACAGCACTCAGCTTCACTAACAAGACTTGCAAGCTAGAATCAAATTGCTGTTTTGTTTTGTTGCCTGTCGTGATTGTTAGCTGAAACCAAATCACAAGATCTTTTTCTCCCTCTGTATTAACTCAGCCTACACTGAGCTTACAAGCGTATGAACTTCACATTGTCGTGGAATCTTACAGCCTGCTACTTCCTAAGTTTTCTTTAGAGAAGCTGCCTTGGTGACCAATGAATGTGGTTAGCCTAGTGACATTCTTCTGGGCCATATACTGTGTGACTATCTGCATGGACCTTTATTTAAAGCATTTCTGCAAAAAATTTTTTTAAGTTTTTTTTTAAATGTGTGATAATTTGTGCTTTTAAAGATATCTTACACTTTTCACTTATTTGTACCTTTAAAAAAATCTTTTTTTTTTTTTTTAAACCAAAGGTTTGCGGTATCTTCAGAGTCTGAATTTTGAGCGGATAGTGATGAGCCAGCTAAATCCCCTGAAGATTTGCCTGCCCTCAGTGGTTAACTTTTTTGCTGCAATCACAAAGTAAGTTATTTACGCTTTCTTGATGGGAGTTATTTAAAATATTTTTATTTATGTTTATCTAGTATTGTAAGAGTCTGTTAAATTTCTATGAAATTAGTAACATTATAAAAGGCCAGGCGTGGTGGCTGACGCCTGTAATCTCAACATTTTGGGAGGCTGAGGTGGGAGGATTGCTTGAGGCCAGGAGTTAAAAGACCAGCCTGAGCACCATAGTGAGACCCTATCTCTACAAAAAAATTTTAAAAATTAGCTGGGTGTGGTTGCCTGTCTGTAGTCCCAACTACTCAGGAGGCTGAGGTAGGAGGATCACTTGAGCCCAGGAGGTCAAGGATGCAGTGAGCCCTGATTGTACCACTGCACTCCAGTCTGGGGTCCAGAATGAGACCCTGTCTCTTAAACAAACAAAAACAACCCAGTCCTTGCAGGAAATACTGTGATACAGCTATTGTTTTTATACTTTGATGGCATTGGAAATTGCTACTACTTCTTATCCAAAGGGCAGCACTTTGAAATAAGTATGGCAACCAGTAAGCTGAGAGGGGCAAAGCCATAGATGCTTATTAGAGTGACTGCTGTAATAGTAATAGAAATAAACTGGACGTGAGGCAAATGTTGACCTGTAAGAGATTGGTTTAGAGAGTTCTGTTCTCTCAGGTCTGGTAGCTATGGCTAATCCATAGCCTCTCCTCTGTGCCAGGCAGTTCTAAGCACTTTACATAGAACTCATTTGATCCTCAAACAGCCCTCTAGGATGAAACCCTGTTTATCAACGGGGAGGTGGAGGTACAGAGAGGTGAAATCACTTGCCTAAAGTCATAGAGCTAGACTGGCAGCACAGATTTAAATGTAGTCTGGCTCCTTTGTAAGCTTTCACTAAGTTATTCTGCTTTATGGAGAAAGCAAATTGGAGAATTGAATATTCAATGAGGATATTTAGGCCGGATCATAGCTTAAAATCTTCAACAGATAAGAGCCAGCAGCTTGCTGAGCTCCGTCAGCCTCTTTAGTTCTCCTTTGCTAGGCGTCTGGTTCAAGGTGTCCTCTCTTCTGAGTCTCAGTGATAGCAAAGGATTAGGAAAAGGCATAAAGAGACCAATAAGCAACGGCGGTGAGTGGGTGGAGGCTTCAGCATGTTGGTTAAGATGGTGAGCAGCTCGAAGAGTGAGGATGGATGAAGCAAAGCAGAGGCCGCTGCCCCTGGTATGTTCTCAGGGTGGGGACAGAGGACTGCATTTGTGAACCATCTGGTCCAGGGGCTCTCGATTTGGGGTTGGCATGTGCATTGGAGGCACAGAGTGTGATGTGATGTGAGGCTAAGAGCAGGGGATTGAAATAAAAGTCTCTGCCTAGGTACGGATATGGTAAATAAAGGTGTGTACCATTCTGTAGCTGTTGCTTTTGCCTGCTTGATGGTTTTGAGATTGAACCATACTGACACAAAGCTTTATTTTGATTTTAACTGCTCTGTTATGTTCTGGGAATCTTTTTTATTGAGTCTTTGTTGGGATTTCATCTGTTAGTTTTTGTCTTTTTTTTTTTTTTTTTTTGAGACAAGGTCTTGCTCTGTCACCCAGGCTGGAGTGCAGTGGCGTGATCTTAGCTCACTACAACCACCACCTCCCAGGCTCGTGCAGTTCTCCTGCCTCAGCCTCCCGAATAGCTGGGACTACAGGCGCCTGCCACCATGCCCAGCTAATTTTTGTATTTTTAGTAGAGACGGGGTTTCACCATGTTGACCAGGCTGGTCTCAAACTCCTGAGCTCAAGTGAACCGCCTGCCTCAACCTCCCAAAGTGCTGGGATTACAGGTGTGAGCCACCGTGCCCGGCCGGCTGTGTTAGTGTTTTAGTGCTCAGGAACATTCTTGTGTGTGTGTCCTTGTGTGTGGGCACACGCTTCCTTGTCACACACCCAGAAGTGCGGTCAGCTGCGGGGTTGTAGGAGATGCAGATCTTCAACTTTACCTGATAGTGCAAATCACCCTCCAGTGTGGTTTTGCTGATGTGTCCTCCACCAGGAGGAGGGGTCAAGTGCTGTGAGCCTGGGCTAACAGGACAGAAATCAAAGTATGTGGCTTGAAGTTGCCACGGTGACCTGAGAACCTGAGATGGAGAGTGACAGAAGTGAGGTCTAAGTCCTCATCTTGGAGAAGCTGTCCAATAAATAATTTTTCAAGTTGCTCAATCATTTAGAGACAACTACTGGAAAAATTAAAAACATAATTGTCTTTTTTTATTTTATGTTTTCTTCTATGCATTTAACTGTTCTCACTCAGCATGCCCAGTCCTTTCTGTGCCTGTTTTTGAGGTCATGACTTAGTCAACCCCGTGTCCCTCCTTCAGTAAAGGCTTATTTCTTCTTCAGTGCTTCTTCAGCAAGTCTCTTCACCAGCCACTATTTCCTCCTGAGGAACTCCTGAATCCCTCTTCCACCAACCTTCTAATTCTTTTGCAAACAGTAAAAATAAAGACACCTATAGTTATGTAATCTAAGAGTTTTGCCTTGCAAACATTTATTTTTAATGAATAATATCTATTACTCATTAAAATATAAGCCCAGTTTTACATTCTGAGCGATAGCCACATTTTCTTTCTCCTTAGCAAACTTGCAAATAGAAGACCCACAGAACGGTACCCTAAAAGTGGTACTTTCTGCTTTATATTGTTATTTGTACTAGCACTTGTTACATTCAGCAATTTCTCTGTGGTAGGTACAGTTGTCACATGCAGCTCACATCCCCACAGAGTCACTCCAGCATGTTAATGCCTCTGTCTGTGTTGTTTTTTTGTTCCACAGTAAGTACCAGCTCGTCTTCTGCTACACCATCATTGAGAGGAACAATCGCCAGATGCTGCCAGTCATTAGGAGTACCGCTGGAGGAGACTCGGTGCAGACCTGCACAAACCCGCTGGACACCTTCTTCCCCTTTGATCCCTGTGTGCTGAAGAGGTAGGTACTTTTAAACATTGACACTGGAGGAGGTGGATTTTTTTTTCTTTTTGAGACGGAGTCTCACTCTGTCGCCCAGGCTGGAGTGCGGTGGTGTGATCTCGGCTCACCGCAAGCTCCGCCTCCTGGGTTCATGCCATTCTCCTGCCTCAGCCTCCCAAGTAACTGGGACTACAGGCGCCCACTGCCATGCCTGGCTAATTTTTTTTGTATTTTTAGTAGAGACGGGGTTTCACCTTGTTAGCCAGGATGGTCTCAATCTCCTGACCTCGTGATCCGCCCGCCTCAGCCTCCCAAAGTGCTGGGGTTACAGGCATGAGCCACCACGCCCGGCCAGGAGGTGGATTTAAACGTGATACATGTTTGCTTTTCCCAAAATTGGCCACTCTTCGCCAGAAGTGGCCCTTCCTCGCTGTTGATGAGCGTCTCGTGGTCTCCCTGCGTATATTTCACAGATGCAAAGTAGAGGATGCCTAGCAGGACTTGCCGAGTGGCGCAGGCACCCCAGAGTGGGTAGATCTTTGCCTCACTAGGAGCCAGACTGACATCAAGGGTTTTTGGGTTTTTTTTTGTTTTTCTTTAAACTGTTATTTAAACATGTAAGGTTATGGGGATAATGGTGCCAGGATAGGGGAGGGTGCTGTCTTTTCTTGCTTCATAATTTTGTGCCAAGTGTCTTGTTCTTTCCTCTAGAGACCACATCCCATTCTGTTGCACAGGATAAACAAAACACAAATGATTGGCTGGGCGTAATGGCTCATGCTTGTAATCCCAGCACTTTGGGAGGCTGAGGCGGGTGGATCACTTGAAGTCAGGAGTTCAAGACCAGCCTAGCCAAGATGGTGAAACCCTGTCTCTACTAAAAATACAAAAATTAGCCGGGCGTGGTGGTGGGCGCCTGTAATTCCAGCTACTCGGGAGGCTGAGGCAGGAGAATCGCTTGAACTCGGGAGGTGGAGGTTGCAGTGAGCCGAGATTGCGCCACTGCACTCCAGCCTGGGCGAGAGAGTGAGACTCTGTCTCAAAAAACAAAAAAAAAACCAAAAAGCGATTTATCTAGATGAGTTGTTCTAGAAAACCACTGGGCCAACCTTAACTTGGCACTTGTATAAGGAAGCAGGATTTTTGCTTATTATGTTTTCTAAAATAACTAGCAGCGTCATGACCGTCTGGGATTGTCTGGTCCCTTAAGTCTTGATTGACTGAAACCAGATTAGTTGTTTTTCCTAGACTTACTTTTCAGCAAATTACTACAGAAATATAAAAAAGAGAGTTCCAGAATATTACGGTTTCATTTCCATTTGGATATACTATATCTAACTGACTTGTCAGTCTTTGTAAAGTTTAGAAACAATTTCACATGAAAATGGAAAGATGAAAAACGGTAGTTCAATACTCCATTGACATGAGTGAATGAACTCTTATGCAGAAAGAGCCACATTAGTTACAGCATTTACATAGAGGGTTGTTTTTTTGTTTTGGTTTTTTTCTTTTTTTTTTTTAATGAGACGATCTCGCTCTGTCGCCCAGGCTGGAGTGCAGTGGCGTGATCTCGGCTCACTGCAAGCTCCGCCTCCCAGGTTCAGGCCATTCTGCCTCGGCCTCCCGGGTAGCTGGGACTACAGGCGTCCGCCAACACACCCGGCTAATTTTTTGTATTTTTAGCAGAGACGGGGTTTCACCGTGTTAGCCAGGATGGTCTCGATCTCCTGACCTCGTGATCTGCCCACCTCAGCCTCCCAAAGTGCTGGGATTATAGGCATGAGCCACTGCGCCCAGCCAGGTTTTTTTTAATGTAATTATTTAAGCCGTAGTTTTCACTTCTTGGTTTTGGGTAATAGATCTTGTGAGAAAAGATCCAAACCAATTTTGACTTCTGCTGAAGTATTTAACTTGACTTTGAAATGTGATCTTTGTTGACAGGTCAAAGAAATTCATTGATCCTATTTATCAGGTATGGGAAGACATGAGTGCTGAAGAGCTACAGCAGTTCAAGAAACCCATGAGAAAGGTCAGTTTGTGATTGATTGAGCACACTCTCGGAATCTCCTTTCTGGCTCCGGGTCACAGTCAGATAGTAAGTGGCAAGTCGCTCATGCGTGTCATCCCCGCACTGTAGGGGGTCAAGGCCAGAGGATTGCTTGAGACCAGCCTGGGCAACACAGTGACACGCTGTTTCTACAAAAATTTTTTAAATTAGCTGGGCGTGGTGGTGCACACCTGTAGTCCCAGCTCCTCTGGAAGCTGAGGTGGGAGGTCAAGGCTGCAGTGAGCTGTAAATGTAGCACGGCACTCCAGCCTGGGCAACAGAGCAAGACCCTGTTTTCTTTAAAAAAGCACACCGAAACCGTGCCTTACTCATTCTACCTTTATAAAATTCCAAGCCCAGGTTTTGGTGTTATTTAAAGAGTCTGTGGCTTTTTTGGATAAATTGCTTAACCAGACACTTCACATACTGACATGTGAGAAGCGAAGGTTAATTACAAATTAGCTGAACAAATTTAGATCTTTGCCACTTGCGCATTCTCACCAAGTAACAATCTCCAGTTGACTCATGTTGAAATTGACCCAGCAGTTTACATTAGTTTTATAGAGCTTCATGAATGGCTGGTGAAGACGCAGGTTGCAACATACCCTCCAGGTCACATGAGGTGGAGCTGAGACAGTTACAGTTAGAGAGGAAAGTTAGAATCCAGTAATAAAGAATTTCGCTGCTCTGTTGCTTGGGAGCACATTTGTTTTCTCATTAAAAGCAGCTTCAAGATGGCTTTTTTGTTGTTGTTTTTAATAAGTAATCATTGGAAAGCACCTTTCATCTTTTTCTCTATGTTTTGCATTTGTTGAGGGGCGTGTAATTCATTCACATTGTGTTAGGTACAAGAGCTCTAACACTGGGCAAGAATGACTTGTCATGTTTCCTGTCCCCATTGAGCTTCAAATCTGTTTGCAAGTCAGACTTGAAACAAATGATTACAATGTGTGATGAGCAGTTATGTGGGTATGTTGGTAAGAAGGAAGTGCTTATCAGAGGGAGCTTTTGTTCTGTTCTGTTTTGTTTTTTTAGAGACATGGTCTCGCTATGTTGCCCAGGCTAGATTCGGAACTCTTGAGCTCAAGCAGTCCTCCCACCTCCGCCTCCCGAGTAGCTGGGACTACAGGCTTGTGCCACTACACTGGCTTTCTTTTGAAATTAAGATATTTTCTTCACCATCTTTACAAACGTTAACACCTTCCTGAGGAAGGAATTGTTGAAAGCTTTTCAGTCAGCAGTGGTGACGTTACTGATGATTTCTGATGTTTCTACAGGAGATAGTGGAAGATGAAGATGATGACTTTCTGAAAGGCGAAGTGCCCCAGAATGATACCGTGATTGGGATCACACCGAGCTCCTTTGACGCGCATTTCCGAAGTCCTTCGAGTAGTGTGGGCTCCCCACCCGTGTTGTACATGCAACCCAGTCCCCTCTGACGGCAGAGATTTGTGACTGAGTGTGACATTTGGGATTCCTCATCACTCGTCATACCCTCAGTACCCAGCTCGTGCCATTGGGCATTGATGGCATTGAGCTGGAGCGAGTGCCTGCGGCTGTGGCACTTCCAGGTTCGACTGAATCAAGCATCTGAAGACTGGGTTTTTTTGTTGTTGTTGTTCCCCTTACAGACAAAATGAAGACTATCATGTGCAATCTTTTACAGTGGGGTTGATGATATATTTGGAAGGATTTGCTTGTTTAATATGTACATTTTTTGTGTTAACAGCTTTTTGACACAATTACTGGGTAATTTCTAACATAGGCAGCAGACTGTTTCACGGGTTGCTGTTTTAACATGGGTTTTTGTCAGATCCATGGTCATAGGACTTTGCTGATCAGCTTTCAGTGAAGAATCCTCTAAGTTAAAACTTCTATTTAAAGACTTTAACTAGAAAGTGTTTATTTTGGCTACATTGTTCACCTTCTGCTGTATTGGTATTTGTCTGTTGGGATTTCAAGGGAGTGTAGAGAAGATAGAAAGAAAGCCAAGAGCTGGCCCGACATGGTCTGGGACACAGAGTTGGAGCTGGCACTGAAGATCTCCAGGGACTTCAGAGACCAATAAAAGCCCATAGGGAAGAGAGAGGGGATATAGAGAAACAGGATCAGATGTGTAATATACTTGGCACAGCGAAAAAATGGATTTAAAAGACAGAAATGGAGGTCCAGGTAGATGTAATTCACACGGACTGAAAGTGAGCCTGGGCTTGTGTGAAACACATGAGATAGGATTTGACCCCTTGGCTCTCAAGTGTCCCCTTAGATCTAGAACTGCTCCATGGTGGCCATCAGATCGAGTCAGTTTTGATCTGCATCAGTTAGTTATTGAGAATTTCTTTGTTCAAACAGGAAAATTTTTTTAGATTATTTGGTGTTACGGTTTTGCTCACAACAATAGGTGGAAGTTTCTAGTGCAGTCTTGGTCTGATGGCTGTGCGTATCGTACATTCGGCTTGGTGAAATCCTTCTCTAAAGCCTCTTTGTATTTTTATAACTAAACAGAGGAAGTCTTCAGAAGACCTCGCTTTATAACAAATTTGTGCAAACACTGCTAGAGTCATTTTGAAGCTCAAGCATTTTCACTTTGTTTCTTACATGTGTACTTTTTTGTTTACTTGTGAAAATGGCCATCTTTAAGCATATTTATTTTCTGGCACTTCTATTTATTTAAAGGCAAGCAATATTTTGTTGATCATAAATATTTTGTAATGAAATACGTCCTCTTTCCCAGGGCTTTGTATGCGCTTGTATAATTACATTGATGGCAATGTAGAGTTTGAATTTCAGTGTGTAAATACTTTTTTGGAAAATAGAAATTTTTATTGCTTTAAAGTTTTGGATATGGGTGGTTTTCTTTTGGGGGCTTGGTGGAAAGTCATTTGAGAACTTTAAGGTTCTCTTTTTAACTGCTGGCAAAATGTTGATTTTTTTATATTAGATAAAATGAGTAAATGAAATTCCCCAGAAATGAATAGTAAGTGGGGTCTTTGTGGGTTGGGAAGTAGTTTTAACGTAGAAAGATATTTACAGATAAGTCTGTTTAATTTCAAAGAGTTTGTGAAAAAAAATCCATGGTGAAAATAAAACAATGACATGGTTAATCTGGAACTTTCATTCTTATACCAATAAAAGGTACCTCAATACATGTTCTTTCAATTTCTGTTTTTTTTTTTTTTATTTAATGTATTAAAGCATTTTGCAGTGGAAAACTCCTGAGGCATTGCTGTTGAAGAGGGAGAAATAGTGCTGGTGTGCTGGGGGGCTTGATGAAATTCATTGCATGCCGGGGTGAGGATGGCTTCCGTGTGCACCGTATGAAGTATCCGCGACTCTCCTTAATCATACCCAGCCAAGAGTGATTGAGGCTTGAGCAGGTCCAAGGGAAGCAGACACTTCTTTCAAAAAGTTACATGCTTTGAAGGGACATCTATGGGGAAAAATACTGTGAAATCGCCTTAGAAATTGCATGCCAACAATGGGAATTTTTCCTTTCACTAAAAAGCAAGCTGTCAGTTGTAGGAGTCTCCAGGGTCTGTCCTTTTGTCTGTGTGCTCTGGTTTGGTCTTCCTTGATGAGAAGTGGCTGAATTTTTACAAGTCAACTTACCGAGTGCCACGGGCTTCCTTTCCTAACTAGCTGTTTGACCTTGAGCAAGTTACCTAACCTTTCTGAGCGCTAATTAAACTGTAAAATGGGAAAAAGATACTAGTGTAAGGCTTTAAGGATTCGATGCATGTACAAGTTAACGGCCGTTGTTTTCTTGTAAGAAAGGAAGCACTTTCATGGGAAGTTTTTTTCGGTTAAAGATAACTTCCATTTCTTCCATAATACCTACCTCCCTGGTACCAACTTAGATCTGAACTGGAGAGGAGGAAGCAGCGTGTTTCCCTTGCCAGGCAGTGCTTAGGATGGTGGTTCTTAACCCTAGCTGTGCCCTAGAATCAGTCCCTCGGAGTGCTGAGAAATAAGGATGCCCAGGCTCACATCACACACCAACTCAACCTCTGATTGAATCAGTCTCCAGAAGAAGGGTCTGGATGTGGATGGTTTTTAAAGCCCCCTGGTGATTCAAAGGTGCAGGTTGCCTTGAGAACTGTTCATTGGTTTACAACTGCATACTTTTCTTGTTTCAACTAATTGAACATCCAAAGCTCCACCATGTTTTGTTCCATCAAATGCTTTCCTTTTGTGTGTTTCAGTCTGACTCTGGATCGTTGAGTAGGATTTATAATGTATCTAATAATTTGGGGCCAGGTGTGGTAGCTCATGCCTGTAATCTGAGCACTTGGGGAGGACAGTGAAAGGATCTCTTGAAGCTAGGAGTTTGAGATCAGCTGGGGCAACATAGTGAGACCCCCATCTCTACATTAAAAAATTTGAAACACAAATTGGGATCCTTTCACTAAATATTTACTAAGGTTCTGTATAATGTTCATCATTCTTTTTTTTGAGACAGAGTCTCACTTCACTCTATCACCCAGGCTGGAGTGCAGTGGTGCAATCACAGCTCAACAACTGCAACCTCTGCCTCCTGGGTTCAAGTGATCCGCCCACCTCAGCCTCCTGAGTAGCTGGGACTACAGGTACGCACCACCATGCCTGGCTAATTTTTGTATTTTTAGTAGAGATGGGGTTTCACTATGTTGGCCAGGCTGGTCTTGAACTCCTAACCTCAAGCAATCTGTCCGCCTCGGCCTCCCAAAGTGCTGGGATTACAGGCGTGAGCCACCATGTCTGGCCTCAAAAAAGTGTAATTTAAAAAATATTTCCCTGTATATATTCTTTGAACCTTGCCATCAGCCATCTTGTGAGGCAGGTTGGTTTCCTATCTTAAAGAAACAGGCTTTCCAACATTGTTAATTAGTGCTTTCTTTTTCTTTTTCTTTTCTTTTTTTGAGACGGTCTTGCTGTAATCACCCAGGCAGGAGTGCAGTGGCGCAGGAGTGCAGTGGCGCAGTCGTGCCTCATTGCAGCCTTGACCTCTCGGGCTTGACTGAGCCTCCCGAGTAGCTGGGACTACAGGCCTGCCACCATGCCCAGCTAATTTTTGTATTTGTTGGAGAAGCAGGGTTCCCTGTGTTGTCCAGGCTCGTCTCGAACTTTTGGGCTCAAGTGAGTCCTCCTTCGGCCTTTCAAAGTGCTGGGGTTACAGGCATGAGCCGCAGTGCTGGCCACACACCTGCTATTGCTTCCTCATTGCCTGTAGACCAAAATTTGTGGAGCTGGGGTGGGAAGAGAGGTAGGGGAGTGGTTTCCTGCTTGTTATCTGGCTCATTTAGTCCTTTATCACAGGACTCAGCCTAGGAGATTGATAACCTGAGATTACTTGAAAAAAGATCACCCAAAAGTGAAAAACCAGTTAGGCAAACTGCACCAGCCCCAGGCAGAACCCACAGAACCTTGTTCTTCACCTTTGCACTTCCAAATGCCTCACTTTGATTGACTACTCTTTGCAATTCCAATAATAGCTATCTTTAGAGTGTTTAGTTTGTACCAGGTGAGACAAACATGCTATTCTACAAAACCAGTTCAGAGAAGTTAAGTAACGAAGTTAAGTAACTTGCTCCAGGCCAGCCTGCTGGTCATTGATCACCCTGGATTCAAACCCTGTTTTTAGCTCTGAGCTTCCTAGTTGGGACTTACTTAATGTCGCCTGCGTTAGAATGAGTTGTTTACAGTCTAGGAGCATCTTATAGTGATGGAGAGCACTGGCTTTGGAATCATGCAAAGCTAGGTTCAGTCTTCGTTCTACTATTTATTTCTACCACTTTGAGCAAGTTACTGTATCTGTTATAACGGAGGTGTTGATAGTAGCTCCTACATTTGTGAGGACAAATGAGAAATGTAGGTGTAATAATACAGAGAAATAATTTCCTGGTAGCTAGAAATAGAGTTATTTTGGGTGAGAAGTTGGGTAACCTGGCGATGGGAACACCATCTTCTACAGTCACTTCTTTACTGTAGTAAATTTCCTGGTATTTTTGTTGAACGGGGTGTGTAAGCTGAGGGGGAGATTTATGAAAGAAGACGATGAATACGGATGATAAAATTCTAATAAAGTTTCTGCTCTATCATGTGGCTCCTCTGTATCTTTTGTAAAATTACTTTTTGTTAATGTGCTGCAGAGTCGGATGAATTTGAGCAATATTTCCAAGTTTTAGAAGAGAGCTCCACGGTGAGACGCCTCTCACCTTGGGGACCTGTCCTCAGATTAAGGGCTCTGCAGTCAGTATCCGCAAATCCTTCCCCCACGGTTCCCAGCCCACCTGTGAGTGGCCTATTGGATTCCAATCACGACGTGTTAATCGATGATCTCTTTAGTACGTGGGGCTAGCACAGTTCAGGATATATTTTCTCAGTTTAAGACCATTTACATTTATTTTTATTATTATTTTTAGAAACAGAGTCTTCCTCTGCAGTGCCCAAACATAGCTCATTGCAGCCTCCCACTCCTGGGGTCAAGAGAGCCTCCCGCCTCAGCCTACAGAGTGGCTGGGATTACAGGTGCATGCCACCATGCCCAGTTAATTTTTAAATTTTTGGCAGAGATGAGGGTATGGGGGAGGGTGGGTCTCACTAGGTTGCCCAGGCTGGTCTCGAACTCCTGGCCTCAAGCGATCCTCCTGCCTCGGCCCCCCAAAGTGCTGGGATTACAGGCGTGAGCCACCCTGCCCGCCTGATTAGGTTTATTATTACTCATTGAATGCAATCCTACGGAGCTGCACAGCAGGGTCCCAAACTCAAGCCTGTGGAAGGTCGCACACCTGGGAAGCGTGGAGCAATGACCTAAAGCGCAGCAGTCGGAGCCAGAACCCACCCAGGGAACTCGCCTGGAGGCTCTCTTGGCTGGTGCAGCTGCTCCCTGGCCGCTCCCCTTTCCCCGATCCTTCACTCCCACGCTTTTGGGACTACCCTTCCCAGCGCCCCTTGCGGAGCAGGCGGGCCGCGCGCTGCTTCCGGGGCCGATTCCTGTCTTTGGACTACATTTCCCGTGAGGCCTTGCGACCCTGTCCTGGATTTCTCCAGTCTCTTCGGCCGGCTCCGCCTCCGCCTGGACTCCGCTTCCCGGCAGCGCCCGCGGTGGGGCGGGGCAGAACGAGGCGGGACTCGCGGCCCGAGGGGCGGGGGCGGCGGGGGCGGCGGGGGCGGCGGGGGCGGCGGGGGCGGCGGGGGCGGCGGGGGCGGCGGGGGCGGCGGGGGCGGCGGGCGGCCCGGGGCTGCAGGGGCAGGAGCCGCCTCCTCCCAGGGCCTGCCTGGGCGGCCGCCTCCGCTATGCGGCTGCTAGCCGAGGGGCGGCGAGTGAGGCTGCAGCAGTTAGCCGGGGACCTCGTCCGAGCCCATCCGCCTTTGGAGGTGAGTGGGGCGCGGCGCGGGGCTTCGGGGCGGGCCCGAGGGGAAGCTGCAGGGCGGGCGAGCGCCCTCCTCACCCCACCGCTGCGCGCCTCACGCGACACAGACTTGAAACTTAGCGCTGTTGGCACATCCGGAGCCCCGGCCGTCGGCTCGCGTCTTCCCCTTGAGGGGTGCGGGAGTTTTTGCCTTCTTTAGACTTCAGCAGGCTGCCGCGGAGGCCACTGTCTGACAGGGGAGGGGACGGGGGCCCAGAGAGGTTAGGTGACTTGCCCAAGGTCGCACAGCACTGCGGCTCGGGGACACGCCGGGACCCCCATTCCCAGACGGGGCGGCTGCAGCCCCCAGAGGGCTCTGTCCGTTTAGGCAAATATGGCCGCCCGCCTTCGGGGACCCGCAGCCTGCGGTGAACGTTGCTTTGTCCTTGCGTCCGCGTGAAGCAGGAGGTTATTCCAGGGTGGGCTTCGGAGAGCGTTTGGCCTGGGGGATCTTGGCGGGGACCCCCAGTCCTTCCTCTTCTCTCTCCCCTACCCCCGGAGCGTAGGGCGCCGAGTTATTTTTAGCCGCAAGAGAGAGCCCTGCTTTCCGCAGCTGGGCCACAGGACCACGCCCTGATGCACGGGTTTTGTTTTTGTTTTTTCTGCTTTTGTGCTCAAATAGATCTCTGAACTCTTGTCCACGCTTCTGCAGGGACTGTCGGCAAGGGGGTTCTCAGGTTTTAAAAAAAGCGGGGCGTGGCGACAGGGGGCAAACGTCCTACTTGCCATAGATCCTGTTAAAGGGGAATCAATCATTTCGTTGATTTGAGAGTCAAATATCGAGCCCCTAATATCTGTTGGGCACCGTACTGATCACTGTCCCTGCCCTCGAAGTGTTTGTAGTCTAGAAGGGAGAATGGTTTCTGATGAAGAAGACTCAGATACTATAAACTGTTAAGTGCCATAAAGAAAAAGCATCCCCTTTCACTCTGAATGGGAAGCACAGGAACCTGACCAAGTGTGTTGGGTTGGGGAAGGCATTTAGAGGTTTCATCTGTCACAGCTGTACAGTTTGTGATTATTTTGTTTGCTTGTTTGTTCTCTATTTGATCTGTCCCCAGAATGTAAGCCTCCTGAAGGCAGATAAGAGTAGTGTCCTAACTTTTGTATCCTCAGAGTGTAGGACGGTCCCTGGCATAGAATTGGCGCTCAGTAAAGATTTGTTGCATAAATGGCACAAAATGATCCCTGAACGTGTTCTGAAGGGTGACAAGGACTTACTGACGGGGAGAAGGCAGACAGCTCTGTGTGATTCTCAGCTTGCATTTCAGGACCGACCATCGTCTGTTAGCCAACATGCACCGAGCTAGGCGTGGTGGCGTGTCACTTTATCCTTACATTGTGTTACTGTCCTGTTAACTAGCGAAGTCGAGAGTAGGACTCACCAAGGAAAAATAATTTCAGCCGCCTGAAGAATTTAGGGGATGCTCTACTTTTATGTCTGTTTGAAAATGTCCGTGATAGAAAGTTAGATGGGTGTCTTGGGCTGCACACTTAAGTGTGGAGGGGGATTTGGTGACACATTGGGGCTGCTCCTCTCGGAGGAAGGTTTTGACCTATTTAAGAAGACATGTCCTAGAAAGGCTATGTACTGGGGACCAGTTTGTGTTACAGGAACTTTGGAAGGGGGCAATCACTTTGATTTGCGGCAGTGTAAGTGAAGAAGGATGCAGGCACGAGAGAGATTTGAAAAGGAGAAGAAGGGTGAGGGCATCGCAGCTGGGCAAGCCGCCTGGGGCGCGGCGGGCAGGAGGGGAAGGGCCCAGTGGGTGGGTGGCCTGGCCAGTTTCTCCAGAGCAGCCAGGGTGAGGAGGGGAAGCATGGAAAGTAAAGCTACAGGGGTGGATTGTACCCAGATGACCAAATGACCAAGTGGCTTGGATGGACCTTTCACCTACTTAGCAACAGGGAGACATTAAAGGTTGGGGTGTTTTTGTTTTTGTTTTTTTTTTGAGACTTAGTTTTGCTCTGTTGCCCAGGCTGGAGTGCTGTGGTGCAATCTCAGCTCACTGCAACCTCCGTCTCCCAAGGTTCAAGCGATTCTCATGCCTCAGCCTCCCAAGTAGCTGGGATTACAGGTGTATGACACCACGCCCAGCTAATTTTTTTATTTTTGGTAGAGACGGGGTTTCACCGTGTTGGCCAGGCTGGTCTTGAACTCCTGACCTCAAGTGATCTGCCCGTCTCGGCCTCCCGAAGTGCTAGGATTACCGGTGTGAGCCACTCCACCCGGCCTGGATTATTTTTATATAATAAAGCAGGGTGTCCTCTTTGTAGGAAAGCAAAATATAATAATACAGAAAAGAAAAAAAAATGTATGACTACAACCATTCTTCAGTTTGGTGAAAGTCCTAATGAAGGTTTTTCTTTGTATATACTTTACTTTTTTAAAAAAAATGATAGCTTACTATATGTTGTTTTATAATGTGTGTTTTTCATGTAACGATGTGTTCTGAGTATGGAGTACCAACAGTTAGAAGCCTGTGTGTAGCTACGACTAGCAAATAACAACAATAACAGTAATACAGTGGAAGCTGCCAAGCACCACAGCAAGAGTTACTGCTATTCCCATTTTACAGATGAGGACTGTGAGGCACAGAGAGGCTGGGAAACTGGCCCCAGGCCCCACATCCTGGGAGTGGTGAAGCCAGGATTGGAACCCTGGCAGCCTGCCCTTGACTCTGGAGCTGCGCTATTCAGTACAGTAGCCACAAGCCATGTGGTTACTTAGGATTTAAATTAAAAATCAATTACAATTAGATAAAATTGAAAACTCAGTTCCTCAGTTGCAGTAGCCACATTTCAAGTGCTGAGCAGACGGCATGGCTACTAATGAGACAGTGTGAATATAGACGGTGGCCATCCCTGCATAGAGTTCCTTTGGCCAGAGCTGTTTAGAGCCTTCCCTTAGTCACTCTTAACCAGTCACTGGGTACTCGGTAACCAGTCCTGCAACATCTTGGGTAATATAGTTCCACAGAGTCTACAAGATGCTCGCAGCGTAGCTTAGTTCCTGCTTTTATTATTTATTTATTTTTTGAGAGATGGAGCCTTGCTCTGTCACCCAGGCTGGAATGCAATGGCGTGATCTTGGCTCACTGCAACCTCTGCCTCCCAGGTTCAAGCGATTCTCCTGCCTCAGCCTCCTGAGTATCTGGGATTACAGACATCCGCCACCATGCCCGGCTAATTTTTGTATTTTTAGTAGAGATGGGGCTTCAACATGTTGGCCAGGCTGGTCTGAAACTCCTGACCTCAAGTGATCCTCCTGCCTCAGCCTCCAAAGTGCTGGGATTACAGGCGCTAGCCACTGTGTTGGGCCTCATAATTTCTTATATAGCATTGTGCTTTACAGTTCACAAATCATTTTCATGCCCCTCTCCTGTTTGTAAAGGAAGAATTGACAGGACAGCAGGCGTGAGGGTCACATGATCATCCCCCAGGTCACAGCTAGGTGATTGGCTAAGACACAGGTCAACAAGCCACCGCTCATGGGCCGGACCCTGCTTATGTATAGCCTATAGGCCAAGAATGGTCTTTATATTTCTCAAAGGTTGAGAAAAATCAAAATAGTATTTTGTAACATGGGAAATGGTGTTGAAATTAAAACTTCGGTGTCACCTATAAATAAAGTTTTATTGGAACACAGCCACATCTGTATTGTCTATGGCTGCTTTCACTTCATAACAGCAGAGTAGAGCAATTGTGACAGAGACTGCGGCCTTGCAGAACCCCAAATATTTCCTGTCTGGCCTTTTTCAGAAAATCTGCCGGTCACTGGGTTAAGAGAATACTGCCATTGAATAGGAATTGGGAAATAGGGATGAGGGACTGAGGGAAAAGTTTTTTTTTTAAAGCAAATATTAGTATCTAGAGAATATTAGAGGTTAAGAAAAGTGGGACTACTTGCATATGAATTTATAAAGTAGGACTGTGTGTTTTTCCAAAGAAGGGAAGTTTGGCTAAACTCTTTTCACTACTTAAAAGAGCAAAAATTAGCCAAGTGTGGTGGCGTGCGCCTGTGGTTCCAGCTACTGCAAAGGATGCTGAGGTGGGAGGATTGCTTGAGCCCAGGAGTTTGAGGTTGCAGTGAGCTATGATCCGGCCACAGCACTTCAGCCTGGGCAACAGAGTGAGGCCTTGTCTGTGAAAAAAAAAAATTAAAAATAAAGTAGAGGCTGGGCACAGTGGCTCATGCCTATAATCCTAGCACAAGTGGGGTGGCGTGCGCCTGTGGTTCCAGCTACTGCAAAGGAGGCTGAAGCAGGAGGATCACATGAACCCAGGAGTTTGAGACCAGTCTGGGCAATACAGGGAGACCCCATCTCTCCAAACAATACAAAAATTAGCCAGGTGTGTTGGCTCACGCCTGTAGTTCCCAGCTCCTTGGGAGGCTGAGGTGGGAGGATTGCTTGAGGCCAGAGGCTGCAGTGAGCCACGATCTCGCCGCTGCACTCCAGCCTGGGAGACAGTAAGACCCTGTCTAAAAAAAGAAATTAAAAGATAGAGCAAAGCAGTCTGCTGTTTTAGTTTTCTGGCATTCTCTCTTATAATTTTTGCTTTTATTTCTTTGGGAAATCATAGGAGCTGTGTTGAAGAGAGACATGATTTTTGGTCTTTGTGAAAGCAGTAATTAATTTCTCACAAATAGCTTTGCTTTTGAGTGGTGACCCAATTGTGAACATGAGTGTTAAAAATTCACCTTTGTGCCCTCCCTTCTCTTCCCTTCCCTCAAAGAACAAAGCAGAAGGTAAGTATCTCAGGAGTAATCAAGAGGGAATTCTGAATTCTCCCCTGTTATTCTGAACTAAGGTGAGGTAAGACGTGGAATGAAAATGAGAGGCTTTCACCTGTAGAGGTGTTCTGAGTTTTAGAGCAGTCACACCTGTTTCTCATTGACTTCTGGAGCAAGCAAGGCTGTCTTGCCCATCTAATTTTACACTGCAGTTCATTTAATGTTTAGTTTGTTTCTTAAATTAAGGGGCTTGTCTCATTTTCATTGATACCTTGCTTCCAGTTAATGGAAATTTATAAACAGAAGAAAACACCATGTAAGTAATCAAGCTGATCATTATGTTTATTGCATCTCTTCTTTTAGTTTAATTTTAATTTTTTTTTTTTTTTTTGAGGCAGGGTCTTGGTCTGTCACCCAGGCTGGAGTACAGTGGTGCAGTCATGGCTCACTGCAGCCTCCACCTCCTGGCTGCAAATGTTCCTCCTACCTGAGCCTCCAGAGTAGCTGAACTACAGGCACATGCCACCACACCCAGCTAATTTTTGTAATTTTTGTAGAGACAGGATCTTCCTTGTTGCCCAGGCTGGTTTTGAACTCTTAGGCTCAAGCAGTCCTCCCTCCTCAGCCTCCCAAAGTGCTGGAATTACAGTTGGGAGCCATCGCACCCAGCTGCTCTTATGTTTTATTAAGGGAGCACTAACCTAAATTAGCACCAGTCATGCGAAATGGCAAGAAGCTGATAGAAGACTAAGACTGCAAAACTGTCTTCCCGTGTAGACAATACATACATACATTGTCTAGACATTTGAGGAAGATTTTGTTCATCCAGGAGTTTGTTGCAAGTAAGAAGGAAATTATGATACATTGTAGTGTTGTATCAATTTAACATTTTTGAAAAAGTTTTTGTTAAATGACCACTGAATTTTTAACCACTTAATTTTTTTTACAAGCTTACTAAATAAGTTTGTACAAATACTCAGATTATTGACACTTAGTATTAACATACCTTTCGTAAATTTGCCTTATCCATTTTGTTCTTGTATTCTAATAATAACTGTGTGGTAGAACATTGAGAAGAGAGGACGACAGCCGCAGGAAATCACTCATGTTTGCTCTTTTGGCACAGCCATGCTTGTATTGGTGAAATTTCCTTCCAGTATTTTTCTCTATGGGGATAAGCATTTAATCATTGTTGTATTAACGGCACATTTATAGCTCTTTAAAACATTTTTTGTACTTTTGTATCTTGCTTTGCAATTAGCATTTCAAAACTCTTTTTCCCATAGTTTTCATTTCTCACGACGGTGCAGTTAGTGGTTGTGACTTGGTTCTGTGCCTAATGTACTTACCTTTTCCATTGTTGCTCCCAGCTTTTTGCCATTACAAATTACACAGGGGGCTGGGCACGGTGGCTCATGCTATAATCCCAGCACCTTGGGAGGCCAAGGCAGGCAGATCACTTGAGGCCAGGAGTTTGATACCAGTGTGGCCAACATAGTGAAACCCAGTTTCTACTAAAAATACGAAAGCCGGGCATGGTGGCACACGCCTGTAATCCCAGCTACTGGGGAGGCTGAGGCATGAGAATCGCTTGAACCTGGGAGGTGGAGATTGCAGTGAACTGAGATTACGCCACTGCACTCCCGCCTGGGCAACAGAACGAGACTCTGTCTCAAAAAAAAAAAAAAAAAGATAAAAGAAATAACACAGGGATGAACATATTTTGAGTTATTTCCTTAGGACAGATTTCCAGAAGTGAAATTACTAGGTTAGGGACTAAGGTAAAAAAGCGGAGGCCAGGTATGGTGGCTTATGCCTGTAATCCCAGCACTGTAGGAGGCCAAGGTGGGTGGATCACTTGAGTCCAAGAGTTTGAGACCAGCCTGGGCAGCATAGGCGGGCCCCATCTCTACAAAAAGTATAAAAATCAGCCAGGTGTGGCGGTGTGCGCCTGTACTCCCAGCACTTTGGGAGGCCGGGGTGGGTGGATTGCTTGACCCCAGGAGTTTGAGACCAGCCTGGGGAGCATAGGGAGACCTCGTCACTACAAAAAGTATAAAAATCAGCCGGGTGTGGTGGCGCACGCCTGTAGTCCCAGCTATTTGCGAGGCTAAGGTGGTAGGATCGCTTGAGCCTGGGAGGTGGAGGCTGCAGTGAGTTGAAATTGTACCACTATACATCAGCTTTGGTGACAGAGTGAGAGACTGTCTCAGAAAATAAAAAAGAGGGGATGTGATTTCAGAGCCATCCATCCACTATTCCTGTGTAATCTGATTCTCTTTACAATGGTAAAATTGTTAAGAGTCTCACACTCTTTAGTAAAGAACTGTGATAGCTGGGTGTGGTGGGTCATGCCTGTAATCCCAGCACTTTGGGAGGCCAAGGCAGGAAGATTGCTTGAGCCCAGGAGTTCAAGACCAGCCTGGGAGACATAGTGAGGCCCTGTCTCTTTAAAAAAAACAAAAACAACAACAACAACAAAAAACAAACTATAATAAAGGGTTTTTGCATCTCATTTCATAGGTTACTATGACATCTGATTTCATAGGTTAAAAAAACCACCGCGCAGAACCTCATCGTTTTCTCTGCATTGTTCTGAATGACCGTGGCTGCTGCCTTTTTCTTTGAGCCTCTCTGTCCGCTGACACACTCCCCACACACTAGCGTGCTGCCCACGCAGAGCCCGCTTTGGCTCTCTCCACATCTTTAGTTTTTCCATCCTCACTAATTTACATCACTATTTTATTTTTTTTTTACTTAAACAGGAAAGAGCCAGACTTCTCAGAGGTCAGTGTGTTCAACAAGTGGGACCCCAGGGCTTTCTGTATGTTCAGCAAACAGAGCTTGTAGTGGCCTCCCCAAAGGATGGTAGGTTAGGAAGCAGTGAATTGGGCGCTATCCCAAAAGGCTATTGCATATTTTATTTTATTTCTTTTTTAAACAGGCTCCATCTCCATTCTGGGTTCTGATGATGCCACTACTTGTCACATTGTGGTCCTGAGGCACACAGGTATGATGAGAGAGGTGAAGGAAACCATTACTTAAACTGACCCAACCTTTGGGAGCATTGAATTTCTCGCGTTGAGTTTCCTGGTGTCTTGTTGGAAGCGGACTCCGCTTACCTTTTTTCTGGTCTGCATGGTGTCTCCCTGGTGTCCTGGTCAGAATGGGTTGGCTGGGCAGCACAGACCTTTCCGTTTTTCCCCTACAGGATATGCAAGACGAGGCGGTCCGGAGGGACAGGCGGAGTCTCGGCCTGCGCACTGCACTCCCATCAGGAATAACTTGAGTCGTTTCACCCTTGTTCTTCAGGTAATGGGGCCACCTGCTTGACACGTTGTGACAGAACCGACACCAAAGCTGAGGTCCCCTTGATCATGAACTCCATAAAATCCTTTTCTGACCACGCTCAATGTGGAAGGTGAGATCCACGCTGCTCTCATAGGTGAATTGAGATCTTGGAACCGTTGCGTACAGGACGTGGCCGTGGAAGCTGTTAGGGGAACACAGGATGCCACTGCCGTCGTGTCTGCCTCATTCCCCTGGAACAGAACCTGGCACGACGTGGGCACTGCGTCAGCAGTGGTTGAGTGAATGAGTGGGTGTTGGGCACAGGCAAGGAGTCCGTGCTGGATTTGAGATGGAAGGCTTGACTTTGAACTTGATGTCGCCTCAGGAACGTCGAGTTTGCGATTTTCACGTCGTTTTGCTCTCCCCCGGGTGTGGTAGCTCTTCATGCAGTCATTCCTCCCGCAGTTGCTTGTTAAATGCTTCCTCTCACCTACACCTTGTAGTTTCTAGGGACACAGCAGTGAAGACTAGACAGAAAGCCCGGCCCAAGATGTTTGTATTCCGAAGCCGAGAGACTGTACACAAGATGGGGTGTTGGGTGGTGAGGCGGGGCTGTGGAGAAAACCAGGCCAGGAAGATGTGGGGACCGCTAGGGGGCGAGGCATGTAGTTTTTTTTTCTTGTTCTCTTTTTGTTGTTGAGATAGGGTCTGGCTGTGTCGCCCTGTCTGGAGCGCAGTTGTGTGATCTCAGCTTACTGCAGCCTTGACTTTGCGGACTCAGGTGATTCTCCCACCTCAGCCTCCCAAGTAGCTGGGACCACAGGTGTACACCACCATACCCAGCTAGTTGTTTTTTTTTTTCTGTAGAGACAGGGTTTTGCCAAGTTGCCCAGGCTGCTCTTAAACTCTTGGGCTCAAGTGATCCTCCCAGCTGAGGGGTATAGTTTTAAATTCCAGCAGATTGGTAGTTTCCCCAAGGATTGCTGGATAAGAAGCGGCCTCTAGCCTGGGTGCCCCCACAGCACCTCATCCTCTCTCACTGCAGTAAAGTATCTGCTGCCTCCATTTGACAGAGACCGGCACTGAGGCTCAATGTGCTGGAGCACACAGGAGCTAAGTGGAGGCTGATGACACAGGCCTGCTGTCAAGACCACTGTTCACACACCTGTCCCCGAGACTCTCCTTGCTCTGTCTTTGTGTAGACCTGGCAGGCATTGCTCTCATTTTATTTGAAGTCTAAGGCAGCCATTGAGTGAACTATTCCCATCATATACAAAGGCTTAACAATCCTAGGAGTCAAAAAAGGAAAGAGAGAGTTCTCTGGGAGAGATTTGCCAGTCAATACCGATCGATTCTAAATTCTCCCTCTGCGGTCTGTGCCGAGGCTGGGCTGGCTTCATGGACATGTGACCCGTGCAGGCCCAAAATGGTATTTTCATTTTCCTGTCATCTTGGCCCCCACAGGGGGACATAATCAATGCCATTATGTTGCCACACACTCTGCTTCATGGTTCTCAGAACGTGCCTGTCAGCTCTTCCTGCTCTGTTGTAGAACTGCGATCGCTCAGGGAGTCAGAGGCAAACCTGGTGGCCCAGTGACAAGCACAGCCGTGGTGGCCACAGCTCTCCTTACTACTACTACTTGGAGTTTATTATGAGGCCCCTTGAGGCTGTGCCCTGTGTTAGGTACATCCAAGGTTCTGGTTCATCCCTTAGGAAGATTTTGTGTCTGAGAAGGCAGCGTGAAGTCTGGCAACACTTTGCCGAGTGTGAATTCGCCCAGTTGACAGGCTGTGGAAAAGGGGGTTAGTAGCTGAGTGTGGGAAACACTGGGTTCAAGAAAGTTAGTTGGATTTTTCAATCGCAGGACTTCTCAAGAGCTTCACTGTGCTAATGCGCAGTGTGACTCCTAAGGAGGGCTGCCAACAGGCAGTTGCCCAATCTTTTTTTTTTTTTTTTTAAATTTGTTTTAGAGCCAGGATTTCACCCTGTCATCCAGGCTAGTCTCAAACTTCTGGGCTCAAGCAATCCTTCCACCTCTGCCTCCCAAGTAGCTGGGAATAGAGGTGTATGCCAGCACACCTGGCCCCAAACCATTTTTTTTTTTTTTTTTTTTGAGACAGAGTCTGGCTCTGTCACCCAGGCTGGCATACAGTGATGCAGTCTTGGCTCACTGCAGCCTCTGCCTCCTGGGTTCAAGTGATTCTCCTGCCTCAGCCTCCCGAGTAGCTGGGATTACAGATGCCCACCACCACACCCAACTTACTTATTTATTTTTTCCCCCTGAGATGGAGTCTTGCTCGATTGCCCAGAGCTGGAGTGCAGTGGCGTGATCTCGGCTCACTGCAACCTCTGCCTCCCAGGTTCAAGCAATTCTCCTGCCTCAGCCTCCCAAGTAGCTGGGATTACAGGTGCGCCACCATGCCTGGCTAATTTCTTTTTTTTTTTTTTTTTTTTGAGATGGAGTCTTACTCTGTAGCCTAAGCTGGAGTGCAGTGGCACGATCTTGACTCACTGCAACCTCTGCCTCCCAGGGTGAAGCAGTTCTCCTGCCTCAGCCTCCCAAGTAGCTGGGACTACAGGCGCATGCCATAATGCCCAGCTAATTTTTTTTTTTGTATTTTAGTAGAGATGCAGTTTTACCTTGTTGCCCAGGCTGGTTGCAAACTCCTGAGCTCAAGCAATCTGCCCGCTTCAGCCTCCCAAAGTGCTGGGATTACAGGCGTGAGCCACTGCCCCCGGCCTAATTTTTGTATTTTTAGTAGAGATGGGGTTTTACCCTGTTGGCCAGGCTGGTCTCGAACTCCTAACCTCAAGTGATCCGCCCACCTCAGCCTCCCAAAGTGCTAGGATTACAGGTGTGAGCCACTGCACCTGTCTTGTGCCTGTGCTCTTCTAGAGCAAAGCTCCCCACTGGTGCATGGAGGCGGCATCACATTTGTGTTCAGATACGGATCCCCTCAGTCATCAGGGCCCCTGGGCAGGGTCCCCAGAAGCTCGCCACTGGCCTTGGCAGTGTGCTGCCAATACTTTCTTTTGCGGTGGCACGAAGATGACCTGAAGCTCTGCTGTAGAGCAAGTGTTCATGGAAACTGAGAATGAAAGTTCAAAGTGAGACCAGCGCACGCACCGGTGTCTTCTTCTGGTCTCTGACCCCTGTCTCATCTCTTTGCCAGGCTGGAAGTGCACCTCGTTGGAGGCTTCAGTGACGACAGGCAGTTGTCACAAAAACTCACTCATCAACTTCTTAGTAAGTTCATTGTTTTTTTTCTTTCCCCCAAATTGGACATAAATATGTACCCATATTTGCTTGGGTTAAAAATCCCAACTGGTACAGAACCTGAGAAGGGCACACCCACTTGGAGCAGCACAGAGAAACAGACTGCCCAGCTTGGAATTTCACAGAAAGACTGAATGCGTGGAGCTCATGTGTAGGGGTAGCAGGGCTGGGGATAAGATTTTCTACTAAAACAGCAGTGAACACATTCCAAAATAGTAAGTGCTCTGAATTGTGTGAAAACAGAGCCACCCTCCCTCCTGGCAAAAATGTCCATTTTAATCTGCAGAAAATTAAAACACTGATGATACCATTTTTTCCCTATTAGCAAATTTTTTTTTCTTTTTTTCTTTTTTTTTTTTTTCAGGGGTGGAGTCTTGCTCTGTTGCCCAGGCTGGAGTGCAGTAGCATGATCTCGGCTCACTGCAAGCTCTGCCTCCTGGGTTCAAGCAATTCTCTTGCCTCACTCTCCTGAGTAGCTGGGATCACAGGCGTGCGCCACCACACCCACCTAATTTTTGTATTTTTGGTAGAAATGGGGTTTCACCATGTTGGCCAGGCTGGTCGTGAACTTCTGATCTCTTGATGCACCTGCCTTGGCCTCTCAAAGTGCTGGGATTACAGGTGTGAGTCACCACACTTGGCCTAAATTTGCAAATATTTTCAAAAAAGAAAGAAACAAAAACAACATTGTCGTGTGTTGACTAACCACCAGGCCATGAAGTAAGCTTACTCATATGATGGTACAGCCTGTCTGGGAAGCAATTTGGCATCATGACTGAAGGCCTCACTCTGCCGCCCAGGCTGTAGTGCAGTGGCGCCATCATGGCTCACTGCAGTGTCAACCTACTGGGCTCAAGTGATCCTCCCTCCTCAGCCTCCCAAGTAGCTGTGACAAGGTGCATGCCACCATGCCCAGCTGATTTTTAAATTTTTTGTGGAGACAGGGTCTCGCCATGACTTAACTCTTAAAAAAGGTTCATATCCGGCCGGGCATGGTGGCTCATGCCTGTAATCCCAGCACTTTGGGAGGCCAAGGCAGGTGGATCACCTAAGGTCAGGAGTTCAACACCAGCCTGGGCAACATGGTGAAACCCTGTCTCTACTAAAATTACAAAAATTAGGCCGGGTGCAGTGCCTCATGCCTGTAATCCCAGCACTTTGGGAGTTCAAGGCAGGCCGATCACCTGAGGTCAGAAGTTCAAGACCAGCCTGACCAACATGGAAAAACCCCGTCTCTACTAAAAATACAAAATTAGCCGGGCATGGTGGTACATGCCTATAATCCCAGCTACTTGGGAGGCTGAGGCAGGAGAATCGCTTGAACTGGGGAGGTGTAGGTTGCGGTGAGCTGAGATGATGCCATTGCACTCCAGCATGGACATCAAGAGCAAAACTCCATCTCAAAAAAAAAAAAAAAAAAAATTATCTGGGCATGGTGGCGCACGCCTGTAATCCCAGCTATTCAGGAGGCTGAGGCAGGAGAATCACTTGAACCTAGGAGGTGGAGGTTGCAGTGAGCTGAGATCATACCACTGCACTCCAGCCTGGGTGACAGAGCGAGACTTCGTCTCAATAAATAAATAAATAGTTCATATCCTTTGACCCAGTAATACCCCTTGTGGAAATACATGCTAAGAAAATAATCTGAAATGTGCATAGAGATTTGAGCCTGAAGATGAGCAGTAGAACATTACTTATAACAGGAAATGTGATGTTATCAGAATAATAATTATGTAGTTGCTAAAAAATAACACATATAAGGGTGAGAATTACATGGGAAAATACCTGTGCACAAGCAAATCAGGATATAAAATTGTCGGCTGGGCGCGGTGGCTCATTCCTGTAATCCCAGAACTTTGGGCAGCCAAGGCAGGTGGATCACTTGAGGTCAGGAGTTCGAGACCAGCCTGGCCAACATGGTGAAACCCCATCTGTCTCTACTGAAAATACAAAAATTAGCCAGGCATGGTGGCGCACGCCTGTAATTCCAGCTACTCGGGAGGCTGAGGCAGGAAAATCGCTTGAACCTGGGAGGTGGAGATGATGATGAGCAGAGATCGCTCCACTGCACTCTAGCCTGGGTGACAGAGCAAGACTCCATCTCAAAAAATAAAAGATATAAAATTGTCTTTATGGTCAGCTCTGCTGAGCATAGAAAAATATGGAAGAAAATCCACTAATTATTAACAGTGCTAGGATTATGGACATTAAAAACCGACTTCCTTATGTTCTCCTGTATTTTTCAAATCTGTTAGAGTGGCCAGATTTTTGTTTTTGTAATTCTGATAAACAGGAAAACAGTTTACTTAGGAGAAAAGTAAAAATCTTACGAATCCATGGGTCCCCGCAAAACCCTCAGAATGAAGAGAAAAATGGGAAGGCTCAGCCCAGGCTCCTTCGGGCCTGAGGCTGAGAATGTGGCCGTCTCCTGGCGGTCAGGGTTCTGTGGTGTCAGCTCCTTAGCGTCTGGCCCCATAGGCCAGGCTGTGGCAGTGTGGGCGCAGGCTGTAGGGTGGAGCACACTCAGTTGGCTGCCGTCCCTCCCTATCCTTGGCTTGCTCAGCAGTTTGTTCTGGTAACTAGAGGAACTTTTCTGACATCTGGTCTTAAAATTCTCATCATAAGTGAATTTGACAGGCAAGAAGATGACATTCACTTAGTGACATTACGTGTGACAGGTAAGTTCTGCCATTTGCCCCAAAGCGAAGATGTGGGTCTCAGGACCGTTTTGTCCCCAGTCTTGCAGTGGGCCCAAGCACCGGCACACACTGCTGTCACTGCTTGGCCACCGTCTGTCCCGGCTCTTCCTGTGGTGGGATGGCCTTCCCCTTCCTCTTGCCCTCGTCCACCATCTGCCCGGCCTCAGTTCCAATGCAGCCCCCTTGTCTCCCAGGAAGGAGGGCACTGGATCTCAGAGGAGCTGCCACCCGTGTGGCAGACAGGGTGCACAGAGAAGGTGGGGTGGGAGTGGGGACCGATTCTGCAGCTGCCAGTTTGTTCAGTATAAACCCCCCTGCCTTGGGACAGGGTAGGGAAACAGGGCCACAATCCCTTTCATTTTCTGGAATTTTCCTCCCTTTCTGCATTGAGGAGCTCCTCCTTCACCTTTATTATACGAAGTAAAGTGTATCTTCAACATTTTTATTTTGTAGAATTAAATGACCGGGAAGAAAACGAAAACCACTTTCCAATAATATATGGCATTGGTAAGTAGTGTGCATCTTTTGTGGGTTGGAGGCTTGGTCACATGTGCAGTTAAAAGTCTAATTCAGCAAACCAATGACCCCACTGCTGTCAGGATGGGACAGCCTTGGGTTCAGATCCCAGCTACTCCGAACATCTGCCGTGAGGCCTTGGGCAAGTAGCTTAACTTCTCTAAGCTTTACCTATAAAACTGAGATAACATTCACTTCTTAAGACTTTGAAGAAGCAATGTGGTAGCAAATAGAAAGCACAGGCCATGCCCACCCTTCCCAGGAGCTGGGGGAGTGCCTGGTTTGTTTCCCTCTCTCCCCAGCACCCCAGGCCCGGCGTGCTTTTCTCCTGCCAGTGCTCTGGGGTAGGAAGGCAGGCACTGGAATCCTTTTATACATCAGGAACTGAGGAAGGTTTTGCTTGAGAACAGAAATCCTCCAAAGTGTAAAACTCTCAGGCTAGAGAAAACCTAGAACCATCCTCCCTGCTTGGCAGCCCCAGGACTCCCACGGAAAAGGCATCATGGAATCGGCTCTATTTCAGAGGGCTTCTGCTGTAGCGGTGATACTTGATTGATTTAGCTGGGTGGTAGGTACACAGTGTTCACTGTTCTATTCTCTGTAACTTCGTGTATGTATAAAATACTAAATTGTGAAGATTCAAACAGAACGATCACAGTTCACCCACCCACCCCTGGCCATACACCAGTAGGGCTGACCAGAGGTTTTGCTACACGTCTGACTGAAGGAATGGCTGCCTCCCAGGTGGAAAGCAGCTCTTGGTTTAGAACAAAATCTCACCGAGTCCAGCTCGGGCCTCAGCGATTTTCACCGAGATGCTTGGGGTAAAGGTTGCATTTTCCCCCTCCAGGGAGGGGGAAGTCCAGATACTTAGGAGCCATTCTGTTCACTTTCCGGTCTTTCTCTTAGGAGTGGTGGTAGAAATGTAAGACTGTGCAGACTTTCCACTTTGGTCCTTTGTCAATTCAGAGTCATCCTTTTGTCCCTCACAGCTGTCAACATTAAGACTGCAGAGATTTACAGAGCCTCCTTTCAAGATCGGGGTCCGGAGGAGCAGCTGCGTGCTGCGCAAACTTTAGCAGGAGGACCAGTGAGTTTCAAATCATCTTTGTTAAGGGGTTAAAAAAAAAAAAAAAAACATCAAATGTCAAGGCCTTAAGTTTTCGGAATCTTAGAAAAGTTTATGCTGTCAGCTTCTTTATAGCTGTAAATTATCAGGGACCAGCACATACATACACCCCTCTCCACACTCACTGTCTCAAAATAGTAATGAACATCTTTAGGTCATCAGCTCCAGTTCTATGCCTAAAAGGTGTGGGAGGTATGTGTGAACCCCAGCATCCGAATGCAAAGAGAACAAACTTCTGTTACTTCATAAGAGCTTTTCCTATAAAGTTCTACAAAGAGAGGAGAACTGGGACGCAGGAGAAGTTTCTCCCCTCTGCACTCGGGACTATGCATTCTTTTGGACCGGGTCACTGAAGAGCAATTTGCTGGAACAATTTAATTAACCCAAAATAATGATCAAATTAATTTAAAGTCTGATTCCCTTAGGGTGCTTAATTAAATTATACTGTAATTTTAAAAGTTAGAAAACTGAAAACCCAAGGTTTATATGCCATTTGAGGAATGGGTGAAAGAATTCTTTAAAAATGCTCAAAGTGTGAAAAAACAGAAATCACATTCAGGCCACCCCAAAGAAATCTTCTCGTTTATGAAATGCTGATGTTTTTCACTGGAAAATGTGTTTGGATTCAGAGCCAACCCTTTTAACATTTTTAGGACTTCTCAAGGAGTGTAACAGGCCTAGTTTAGTTGATATTCAGAACATATTTCAGTGTCAGTTACCAAAGTGAATATTGCTAGGTAAGCTGAGGCTGCCATTGGCAAATTTGGGAATTCAGGGACTGGATCATTTGGCAAATTAGCTTCATCTTTTGATGGGGCAGCAGGTACTGTATGCTTTTAAATTGCAAGGTGATCAGTTGTTTGGGGTATAAATAATGAGGCAGTGAGGAACACAGACTTTAGTCAGACGTGGCTGAGTTTGAGGCCCAGCTCTGAGGCTTACTGGACACATGACCTGGGAAATGGGCCCCGTTTCTCTGAGCCTCAAGTTTTCACCCCAAATGGGAAAAAACACCCTCGTCCTGTGGGACTGCTGTTGGCACTCAACAGTCATGTGTGTGCCCCACAGTGTGCAGCACATTGTCCCCATAAATACAACCAACGTTGTCAAGCAACAAGTCTAGATTTTTGGTTTAGGAAAAAAGGCATCAGTATCATTAGAGGGGATGGGAAAGAGCAAAAGTGGCTTTATCTGTAAAGGCTTCCTGGAATTATTGACTTGTAATTGAATAGGTGCTAGGCGAGAGAGAGATAAAAGTCATGAGGATGTTTCAGACAGGATGGTCGTTGGGAGCATGAAGGTGTGAATCAAGCCAAACTGTTTATCTTTTCATTTGGCCAGATGGTAGGGGACACACAGGAGTGTCACAGGAGTGAGGATCGTCAGGAGCATCACCAGCTGACTCGGGTGAAGATAAATTCTCTTGACCATCATATTCCTCATTCTCTTCACTGTCAGCACTGAGGCCTTTTTCGAGTGCTTTCTGAACCTTCTCATAGTTAAAGTGGTGAATTTTATTGAAAACACTTGTTTTAAAATTTGTCTGTTTTATCTAAAAATTTGATTGTGTCTAAATGATTACCTTGTAAGCCCTTGTGGGAGCCAGTGTGGTATAATAGAGGTCAGAAACAGGAGTCAGGGACCCCAGGTTTTGGCACCTCATTGTCATTTATTAGCTCCATGACCGTAGGCAAGTCGCTTAACCTTTCTGCATCTTAGTTTCCTCACCTCCAAAATGTTAGACCAGAATCAGACGTTTTTATGCTATACATTTTTTTTTTTTGAGACAGGGTTTTACTCTGTTCCAGGCTGGAGTGCAGTGGCACAATCATAGCTTACTGTAGCCTCAAACTCCCAGGCTCAAGCGATCCTCCTACCTCTGCCTCCCAAGTAGCTAGGACTACAGGTGTGCACCACCACACCCAGCTAATTTATTTCTCACTGTGTTGCCCAGGCTGATCTGAAACTCCTGGCCTCAAGTGATTCTTCTGCCTTGGCCTCCCAAAGAATTTTATTTTTCTTTTCAATGACACTTTAAAAAAAAAATTTTTTTAAATTTTTTAAAATTATACTTTAAGTTTTAGGGTGCGTGTGCACAACGTGCAGGTTTGTTACATATGTATACATGTGCCATGTTGGTGTGCTGCACCCATTAACTCTTCATTTAACATTAGGTATATCTCCTAATGCTATCCCTCCTCCCTCCCCCCACCCCACAACAAGCACCAGTGTATGATGTTCCCCTTCCTGTGTCCATGTATTCTCATTCTTCAATTCCTACCTATGAGTGAGAACATGCGGTGTTTGGTTTTTTGTCCTTGAGATAGTTTGCTGAGAATGATGGTTTCAAGCTTCATCCATGTCCCTACAAAGGACATGAACTCATCATTTTTTATGGCTGCATAGTATTCCATGGTGTATATGTGCCACATTTTCCTAATCCGGTCTATCATTGATGGACATTTGGGTTAGTTCCAAGTCTTTGCTATTGTGAATAGTGCCACAATAAACATACGTGTGCATGTGTCTTTATAGCAGCATGATTTATAATCCTTTGGGTATATACCCAGTAATGGGATGGCTGGATCAAATGGTATTTCTAGTTCTAGATCCCTGAGGAATCGCCACACTGACTTCCACAAGAGTTGAACTAGTTTAGAGTCCCGCCAACAGTGTAAAAGTGTTCCTATTTCTCCACATCCTCTCCAGCACCTGTTGTTTCCTGACTTTTTAATGATGGCCATTCTAACTGGTGTGAGATGGTATCTCATTGTGGTTTTGATTTGCATTTCTCTGATGGCCAGTGATGATGAGCATTTTTTCATGTGTCTTTTGGCTGCATAAATGTCTTCTTTTGAGAAGTGTCTGTTCATATCCTTCACACACTTTTTGATGGGGTTGTTTGTTTTTTTCTTGTAAATTTGTTTGAGTTCATTGTAGATTCTGGATATTAGCCCTTTGTCAGATGAGTAGACTGCAAAAATTTTCTCTCATTTTGTAGGTTGCCTGTTCACTCTGATGGTAGTTTCTTTTGCTGTGCAGAAGCTCTTTAGTTTAATTAGATCCCATTTGTCAATTTTGGCTTTTGTTGCCGTTGCTTTTGGTGTTTTAGACATGAAGTCCTTGCCCATGCCTATGTCCTGAATGGTATTGGCTAGGTTTTCTTCTAGGGTTTTTATGGTTTTAGGTCTAACATTTAAGTCTTTAATCCATCTTGAATTAATTTTTGTATAAGATGTAAGGAAGGGATCCAGTTTCAGCTTTCTACATATGGCTAGCCAGTTTTCCCAGCACCATTTATTAAATAGGGAATCCTTTCCCCATTTCTTGTTTTTGTCAGGTTTGTCAAAGATCAGATAGTTGTAGATATTTGGCATTATTTCTGAGGGCTCTATTCTGTTCCATTGGTCTATATCTCTGTATTGGTACCAGTACCATGCTGTTTTGGTGACTGTAGCCTTGTAGTATAGTTTGAAGTCAGGTAGCATGATGCCTCCAGCTTTGTTTTTTTGGCTTAGGAGTGACTTGGCAATGCGGGCTCTTTTTTGGTTCCATATGAACTTTAAAGTAGTTTTTTCCAATTCTGTGAAGAAAGTCATTGGTAGCTTGATGGGGATGGCATTGAATCTATAAATTACCTTGGGCAGTGTGGCCGTTTTCATGATATTGATTCTTCCTACCCATGAGCATGGAATGTTCTTCCATTTGTTTGTATCTTCTTTTATTTCATTGAGCAGTGGTTTGCAGTTCTCCTTGAAGAGGTCCCTCACATCCCTTGTAAGTTGGATTCCTAGGTATTTTATTCTCTTTGAAGCAATTGTGAATGGGAGTTCACTCATGATTTGGCTCTCTGTTTGTCTGTTATTGGTGTATAAGAATGCTTGTGATTTTTGCACATTGATTCTGTATCCTGAGACTTTGCTGAAGTTACCTATCAGTTTAAGGAGATTTTGGGCTGAGACAGTGGGGTTTTCTAGATATACAATCATGTCATCTGCAAACAGGGACAATTTGACTTCCTCTTTTCCTAACTGAATACCCTTTATTTCCTTCTCCTGCCTCATTGCCCTGGCCAGAGCTTCCAACACTGTGTTGAATAGGAGTGGTGAGAGAGGGCATCCCTGTCTTGTGCCAGTTTTCAAAGGGAATGCTTCCAGTTTTTGCCCATTCAGTATGATATTGGCTGTGGGTTTGTCATAGATAGCTTTTATTATTTTGAGATACGTCCCATCAATACCCAATTTATTGAGAGTTTTTAGCATGAAGGGTTGTTGAATTTTGTCAAAGGCCTTTCTGCATCTATTGAGATAATCATGTGGTTTTTGTCGTTGGTTCTGTTTATATGCTGGATTAGATTTATTGATTTGTGTATGTTGAACCAGCCTTGCATCCCAGGGATGAAGCCCACTTGATCATGGTGGATAAGCTTTTTGATGTGCTGCTGGATTCGGTTTGCCAGTATTTTATTGAGGATTTTTGCATCGATGTTCATCAGGGATATTGGCCTAAAATTCTCTTTTTTTGTTGTGTCTCTGCCAGGCTTTGGTATCAGGATAATGCTGGCCTCATGAAGTGAGTTAGGAAGGATTCCCTCTTTTTCTATTGATTGGAATAGTTTCAGAAGGAATGGTACCAGCTCCTCCTTTTACCTCTGGTAGAATTCGGCTGTGAATCCATCTGGTCCCGGACTTTTTTTGGTTGGTAAGCTGTTAATTATTGCCTCAATTTCAGAGCCTGTTATTGGTCTATTCAGAGATGCAACTTCTTCCTGGTTTAGTCTTGGGAGGGTGTATGTGTCGAGGAATTTATCCATTTCTTGTAGATTTTCTAGTTTATTTGTGTAGAGGTGTTTATAGTATTCCGTGATGGTAGTTTGTATTTCTGTGGGATCAGTGGTGATATCCCCTTTATCATTCAGTGAAACTTTTTACAAATAAAAACTTTACTCAAAACCCTGTTATACAAGACAGAGCTGATCTGCTAGGGAGTTAGAAGCCCCAACTGCTTACCTAACCCTTCCTTCTCAGAGTCCTCCCAGGGAACTTAAGGCTCAGGAGGACACAGTTGGAAAATCCCTGGACTAGATCCCTTAGGTCCCTTCTAGAATGTAGCAATTTCTGAATCTTATATTGATAAATGGAGTGGAATTTCTTAAAAACAATTTTGAGGAGGCAATGCAGTTTTAAATACGTACGTATTGTATGCCATGCCGTAGGATATTGCTAGATACAGTGAGCAATAGGAAAAGGTAAACACAGCTCTTCCTTTAAGCAGCACACTTAGAAGAGTAAGAGGGGAACAAAAGAGCTATAACTTATATATGATATTATACGTATTATATGTAATATAATATATAATAGATAATTTATTGTTATAACACAACTCATGCTACATAGAGATTGAAGTCAACAAGAATTTTCTCCCTAAAAATAACTACAGAGATTAAGAATAGAGAAAGGAAAATGAATGTGTATGTTTTAATTCTGCAAAAAGTTTGGGCACAGTGGCTCAGCCTGTAATCCCAGCAGAAGGATAACTTGAGCTCAGGAGTTCGAGACCAGCCTGTGCAGCATAATGAGACCTCGTATCTACAAAACAATTTTGAAAATTAGCCAGGCATGGCGGCGAGCACTTGTATTCCCAGGTACTCAGGAGGCTGAGGTGGGAGGATCACTTGATCCCTGGGGTCAAGGCTGCAGTGAGCCACGATCAAACCACTGTACCCCAGCCTATGTAACAGAGCGACTGTCTCAAAAATAATATTTGTCAAAATAGCATGTCTTTGTATCACTGCCACATTGCTTGTCTGAAGCGAAGCTGACTCACTTTGTTATCAGAAGTGATCTCACCAAAGACCAAGTTGTCCAGTTGCCTTGGAGTGTAGGTCATGCGTTGCCGGTACCCTGGGGCTGTGTACAGTGGCCAGGCTGAGGGGACCTTGTGGTTACCCCCATGGGACTTGTAACTTGTCAGGTGGGAAGGTGGCACCAAGTGAAGAAGGGTAGGGTCCTTGGTTTTGGCCTCACGTGGTTCTTCCCAGAATGAATGGTGAAAAAAGAATAATTCTGCAGAAAAATTTAAGTTCTATTTTGTTTACTTTTTGGATGGGAGATAGGTATACACATGGCACTAAAATTCAAAAGGAACTTAAGGAGGCCAGGCACAGTGGCTCACACCTGCAATCCCAGCACTTTGGGAAGCCGGGGCGGGCAGATCACTTGAGGTCAAGAGTTCGAGACTAGAATGGCCAACATGGTGAAACCCCCCGTCTCTACTAAAAATACAAAAATTAGCTGGGCATGGTGGTGTGTGCCTGTAATCCCAGCTACTTGGGAGGCTGAGGCAAGAGAATCACTTGAACCCAGGAGGCAGAGGTTGCAGTGAGCAAGGTCATGCCATTGCACTCTAGCCTGGGCAACAGAGTGAGACTCCATCTCAAAAAATAAAAATCAAAACAGCGGCTTCCTCTGGGAAGTGGGGCTGGAAGACTTTTACTTTTTCTGTTATACTTTTGTACTATTGCAAATTTTAAAATCATGTATTTTAAAGTAAATCTAGAAGAAATTATGCACTTAATTTTTCTGGGTGAATTGTGTTATAGAGGTAATAGAGGATTATTAAAATTTCTTTCTTTTTTTTTTGTTTCCCAGATAGCAGACCCCATGTTAGCTGAAATGGGGAAAAACTTGAAGGAGGCCATGAAGATGCTGGAGGACAGTCAGAGGTGAGTAGGACAGAGGTGACCCTGTTCAACGAGTTCAGCCTGCTGTGAAGCCAGTGGCTCCGGTTTCCTTCTGTTAAAGGTGCCTCTTGGCTTCGCAGTGTCACACACAGCTTCGGCTCACTTGAAAATTGGCATTTGTCTTGGGTAAAAGGTGCCTTGTAATTAAAGGATTTTGAAATTGAGAGGAAAGACTTATACTATTTAATTCTGTCTATTAAGAGTTTCATTTACTTAATATATTGATTTGACTCTATAAATACTTATTATATATTCAGGTCATATAGAGCACCAAGTAAACAAGAAGTGGGTGGAACTTTTTTGTCGCATATTCTTGTCTTTTCCAGAAACTCAAACGATACCTGAAACTGGAGGCAGGGAGATGTGATAAATGTGTTTGAAATCCTGCCTCAGTCACTGGGAGGTTATAGGCAACATGGTCATGTTTGCATGTTCAGGAGTTAGAAATTTGGTATGATGAAACAAATGAACAGCTTTTTCTTTTGTTTAAATTAGAAGAACAGAAGAGGAAAATGGAAAGGAGCTCATATCCGGAGATATTCCAGGCCCACTCCAGGGCAGGTAGGTGGCAATGAGGATCCATACCTTTAGTTAAGGTGTAAATTTTTGTTTGTTTGTTTCTGAGACGGAGTCGTGCTCTGTTGCCCAGGATGGGGTGCAGTGGTGCAATCTGGGCTCACTGCAACCTCCGCCTCCCGGGTTCAAGCAGTTCTTTCTCATGCCTCAGCCTCCCGAGTAGCTGGGATTACAAGCGTGCACCATCATATCTGGCTAATTTTTGTATTTTCAGTAGAGATGGGATTTTGCCATGTTGGCCAGGCTGGTTTCTAACTTCTGACCTTGACCTCAGGTGATCTGCCCACCTCGGCCTCCCAAAGTGCTTGGATTACAGGTGTGAGCCACTGTGCCCGGCCTACATTTTTCTTAAACCGGTGTCTTATCATCATTGATTTATGGTTTTAGTTTGAATGAACACATAGCAAATTTAAATAGACTTATGTGCAGTATAACATTAGAAAACTGAAGTGCCGTTGGCTGGTTGGTGATATTGCTGCACCTACTGGCTTCTCTCCCTCTCCCATTTGGAATTTAATAGAGGCTGAGTACAGTGGGTCACACCTGTAATCCCAGCACTTTGGGAGACCAAGGAGGGAGGATCACTTGAGCCCAGGAGTTCAAGGTTATGGCGATCTGTGATTGTACCACTGCACTCCAGCCTGAGTGATAGAGACACTCTCTAATTTTGAGACAGAGTCTCGCTCTGTCGCCAGGCTGGAGTGCCGTGGCGTGATCTCGGCTCACGGCAACCTCTGCCTCCCGGGTTCAAGCGATTCTCCTGCCTCAGCCTCCCGAGTGGCTGGGATTACAGGCACCCACCACCATGCCTAGCTAATTTTTGTCTTTTTAGTAGAGACGGGGTTTCACCCTGTTGCTCAGGCTGGTCTCCAACTCCTGACGTCAGATGATCCACCTACTTCAGCTTCCCAAATTGCTGGGATTATAGGCATGAGTCATGGTGCCCGGCCCCTTATTTTATTTATTTATTTTTTTGAGTTTTTCTCTGTCACCCAGACTGGATTGTAGTGGCACGATCTCAGCTCACTGAAACCTTCGCCTCCTGGGTTCAAGCAATTCTCTGTCTCAGCCTCCTGAGTAGCTGGAATTACAGGTGTCCGCCACTACGCTGGCTAATTTTGCATTTTTAGTAGAGACGGGGTTTCACCATCTTGGCCAGGCTGGTCTTGAACTCCTGACCTCATAATCCACCCGCCTCGGCCTCTCAAAGTGCTGTGATTACAGGCATGAGCCATTGTGTCCGACCCCTTACGTTTTTTAAAAGCAACCTTATTGAAATAGAATTCACATAACATACAACTTCCCCATTTAAGGCATACAATTCAATGGCTTTTAGTATATTCACAAATCCTTTCTTTTTGTGTATATGTACCACATTTTCTTTGTCCATTCATCTGTTGATGAATACTTAGGTTGATTTTGTATTTTGGCTGTTTTGAATAGTGCTGCAATAAACATAGAAGTGCAGATGTGTCTTTGATATACTGAGTTTCTTTCTTGTGGGCATATACCCAGCAGTGTGATTGCCGAATTATACGATACTTCTATTTTTAGCTTATTGAGGACCCTCCATGCAGTTTTCCATAGTGGATAAACTATTTTACATTCCCACCGGCCGGGCACGGTGGCTCACGCCGGTAATCCCAGCTCTTTGGGAGGCTGAGGAGGGAGGATAATGAGGTCAAGAGATCAAAAACATCCTGGCCAAAATGGTGAAACCCCATCTCTACTAAAAACACAAAAAATAGCTGGGCGTGGTGGCAAATGCCTGTAGTCCCAGCTACTCGGGAGACTGAGGCAGGAGAATGCTGGAACCCATGAGGCGGAGGTTGCAGTGAGCCCCTCCCGGGAGGTTGCAGTGAGATCCGCGCCCTTGCACTACTCCAGCCTGGGCGACAGAGAGAGAGACTCTGTCTCAAAACAAACAAACAAAAAACATTCCCACCAAGAGTGTTTGAGTGCTCCTGTTTATCTGTGTCCTTGTCAGCATTTGTTGTTTTCTGACTTTCTGATAGTCGCCATTTTAATTGAGGTTAGATGAAATTTTACTGTGGTTTTGATGTGCATTTCTGTGATGATTAGTGATGTTAAACAAGTTTGCATATACCTGTTAGCCACTTGTATGTCTTCTGTTGGAAAATAGCCATTGAGATCTTTTGCCTTTTTTTTTTTTTTTTGCCAATGCTGTCGTTTATTTCGCGGAGTGGGGGTGTGGGGGTTAGTGGGGTGTGGTGGCCGTGGTGGGGGCACTGCTGCCTCAGTTTGTCAGTACATTAATCACGGCAGCGGGACCCCAGCCTTTGCAGCCTCGCCCCCGCGCCCTGCGCAGCCAGGACGGCCCGCCCCTCGGCGCAGGTGCTGGAGGGAGCCAGGGTGCTGCTCGCGGAGGTCACCGCGGGACGCGCGTCGATGGCTGCTGGGCAGGTTATTGCGTGAGCGCGGTGGGGGCAGCGGGAAGCCGGCGGGCCAAGTATTGCGCTTAGAATAACAATCCTCATCAGAGGCTACCTAGGGGGCAGGGGGCGGGCGGGGCTCCACAGCTGGCTCCTCTCTGCCACTGGGTCGCTCTGTCCCTATTTTACAGCTGGGGAAACTGAGGCACGGAGGTGAAGGGAGCCCCCTCGCACGTGAGGCCGCCGCCGGGGGCAGGGGCGATGGGGGTGGGTGCAGGGCGAGGAGGGGGGACGGCCGGGGCTCGGAGGGGGCCGCTCCACAGTGTGAGCCACTGTGCCCAGACTGTCGTTTTTTACATATAAGTTTTTAATTAATTTTGATTTGATTTTTATATATGGTGAAGCATAGGGGTCTAGTTTTATTCTTCACACATAGATATATCTCATTTTCCCAGCACCACTTATTGAAGACACCATCTGTTTCCCCACGGTATGTTTTTGGGGCCTCAGCGCAAAATGAGCTGGCTGTAAATGCATGGATTTATTTCTGGGTTCTCTGTTGTGTTCCACTGGGCCATGAAATCCTTCCTTTCCAATATTATAAAGTTACCATTTTCCCGTTTCCCTCCTGTCACCCTTGCTGTGTTTGGGCCAAGCAGGGCAGGCAGGACCCAGAACTTGATGTGGACAGGTGAGGCCAGAGCCTCTCTAGGCTGCTCAAGAAATCTGCGCTGAGGTCCTTGGTCTGCAGGGAGAACCAAATCCCCATCGATGACCCCCAGAAAAACACTGTTAGGTAAACCACAGTGTGAAACAGCTTGAGAAATAGAATCTGTGTGATATCCAACATTTACTCACACTCATGATTGCGCGACTGGGATACCTAAGCAGGAGGAGCCAGAAGAGCACCCTCTTCATCTGCATGTACAGGTCCCCTTTAGGTCACCTAGGGCATGTGGCTGGAAGCAGGGGCTTCTGGGATAGGGGCAGGCTATGGTCGGGGGCAGTGGGAGTGGTGGTCCCTGGGCAGTGGGGGTGGTGGTGTTAGTGAAAGGTCTGAGGCAGGGCAGAGATCAGGAGGAACGGCATTCCAGCGATTCAGAGACAGGCCAGTAGGTCGGCAGACACAGGAGCAGGTGGCCCAGGACTCAGAGGAGCAGCTGGAGTTGGAAGAGAAGGGCCCTGTTTTCCTCCAGTCTTCTTCTGTTTGGGTGCTGCATTAGCACCCCACTGCACCCCCAACCCCTGTCCCTCCCCTTCCCTCACTCCCTGAGTCTTAGAACCCATTCCTTCATCACCAGCATACACCTTCTTTTTTCTTTTTCTTTTTTTTTCTTTTTTGAGACGGAGTCTCACTCTTGTCGCCCAGGCTGCAATGGAGTGGCACGATCTCAGCTCACTGCAACTCCCACCTCCCAGGTTCAAGCAATTCTCCCTGCCTCAGCCTCCCAAGTAGCTGGGATTACGGGTGCACACCACCACACCTGGCTAATTTTTGTACTTCTAGTAGAGATGGGGTTTCGCCATGTTGGCCAGGCTGGTCTCGAACTCCTGACCTTAGGTGATCTGCCCGCCTCGGCCTCCCAAAGTGCTGGGATTACAGGCGTGAGCCACAGTACCCAGCCGCAGCATGCACCTTTTTAAGGACAGTTCCTTTCTGGATCTTTCCTAAGGTTCTGATTTCTAATCCTTCCTAACCGGGTTCACTGCCCCCCCCCCCCCACCCTCCGTCCACCCATTCTGCCTCACTTTCTCCTTTCCTGATTCCCACAATTTCCAACAATCAGTCTTGGCCTCAGATTCCCTCCCTTCAGCTTCCAGTGTTCCTTGGGTCCTCTCTCTCCCCTGATCCTCTCTGATTAGGGGTGGGGGGTGTGAGCTGCAATGAAACCCAGCCTTTATTGGAGTCCTAGGGCTGGATTCTGCATTGTGCTCCGTTGTGTCATTGCACCTTCTCGTTTCTGCTCTTTCTGCCCTGCTGCTTCCTCTTCATACTCTAAGCCCGGCCAGCGCATGTTGACCCCACCGGTGGAGCGCCGCTCCTTCCCACCTGCTGTTTCTCCATCTCCATCTCTCCGTCTTCTGTTCCTAGCCTTTCCTGGCACGGGGGCCCTAGTTATGAGCTCTTGCCTTTTTCTGGGGCACCGTCCTGCCCCTTCTCGTCACCCCAGGCAGTGGCCCTGGGCTCCTCCTCCGGCTGCTGCGGGCCTGGGCCGCCCGGGTCAGCGTGGCCAGGCCGACAGATAGCGCAGTTCACGTCCCGGGGCCGCGGCGGCAGGTGCAGTGTGAGCGGCGCCCCCTGTAGGCTGGTGTGGGCGCTGCCTGGAGGCTGCCGCGGCGCCGCCTGGAGGCTGGTGAGGGCGCCGCCTGGAGGTTGCCCTGGCGCTCGTTGGTGCCCAGCGCCCCGCCCGGGGCTTCCTGGCTGCCTGGCTGCTGCCCCCTCCCAGGGCCGCGGGGCCGGGCTCCACTTGGTGGCGCCTTGTCGCGAGTAGCCTTCGCTGCTCCGAGAAGTCGGCGGCGCAGCAGCTGACGCTCACCTCGCCGCAGGTCGCCATATTCTCCACGGAGGCTGGCTGGGCTGTCGCCTCAGGCCGCCCACCCTGCTCCGGCCGCCGCCGCCTCTCCATTCCTGCAGCCAGAGGAGGCGAGGGAGCGACCTCCAGGCCCTGGGCGGCCGCCGCTTCCCCAGCAGCCGGCGGGACGATGGAGAAAGAGGCCAGGAAGCGGAAGGTCCCCACTAGCCAAAGGGTCGCCTGGGGCTGCGCCCCATGGTTCCTGCCCACGAGCAGCTGCCGGGACCCTCCCTGCCAAGTTGCTCCCGGAAGAGCTCTAAGGTTCTCAGGCCTGCAGGGAGTGACAGTTTCCCCCTGACTGTAATGTAAGGCTGCAAACTCGAAGCCAGGCATTTTCTGCATTTTCTTAAATAGGATGTTTCAGTCAAAGCCTTGATAATATAACCAATCTTTCTGATTATAGACTGCTTATAAAGAGAACATGTGTACATGAAAATAAGAATATTCATGAATAGTTTCCAAACTTTGGAAGGATCAAGTAGGGAGGAAAAACAAACGCTTCCACCCATCTTTGTTCACAAAAGTGTGCTTTACCAAATCGGTGTAAATTCTAGATAATTTCTGAGAAAAACATTTCTTCAATCTAGAAAACAAAACGGGCCGGGCGTGGCGGCTCATGCCTGCAATCCCAGCACTTTGGGCGGCCCAGTCGGGGGGTGATCACCTGAAATCAGGAGTTGGAGACCAGCCTGGCCAACATGGTGAAACCCGGTCTCCACTACAAATACAAAAACTAGCTGGGCGTGGTGGCAGGCGCCGGTAATCCCAGCTACTCGGGGGGCTGAGGCAGGAGAATGGCTTGAACTCAGGAGGCGGAGGTTGCAGTGAGCGGAAATCCCACCACAGCACTCCAGCGTGGGTGACAGAGTGAGACTCCGTCTGAAAAAAAAAGAAAAGAATGAATCAAGAATCAACAATCAACAATTGTTTTAAATACGAGTTATAAAAACATTATCAATAGATTTTTTTGTTTTGCTTGATCTCGCTTAGCAGTTTTTTGAACCATTGTTTTCTTATTAGAAGCCACTAGAAATTGGTTTTTAGTTCATTGGTTTTTATTTTTTTTTATTTCTGAGACAGAGTCTCAGTCTGTCGCCCAGGCTGGAGTGCAGTGACACAATTTTGGTTCACTGCAACCTCTGTCTCCCAGGTTCAAGCGATTCTCATGCCTCAGCCTCCCGAGTAACTGGGATTACAGACATGCACCACCATGCCTGGCTAATTTTTGTACTTTTAGTAAGACGGGCTGGCCAGGCTGGTCTGGAACTCCTGACTGCAAGTGATCCGCCCGCCTTGGCTTCCCAAAGTGCTGAGATTTCAGGCGTGAGCCACTGCGCCTGGCCCATTGATTTTTTAAAAAATATTTCGTTTTAATGTATTGAGGGGGCATAAGTGCGAGTTTCTCACATGCCTATAGTGGTGAAGCCTGGGTAGTTCATTGATCTGGGTTATCAGAAAACCGTGTTGAAGAGGATTTGTTAGAGTTTTCTCCATGCAAAGCAAATTTGGGGGCCAGGCGCGGTGGCTCACGGCTGTAATCCCAGCGCTTTGGGAGGCTGAGGTGGGTGGATCACGAGGTCAGGAGTTGGAGACCAGCCTGGCCAACATGGTAAAACCCCGTCTCTACCACCGGCAGTTAGCTGGGCGTGGTGGCGGGCGACTGTAGTCCCAGCTACTTGGGAGGCTGAAGCAGGAGAATCGCTTGAACCCAGAAGGCAGAGGTTGCAGAGAGCCAAGATGGCACCACTGCACTCCAGCTTAGGCGACAGAGCCAGACTGTGTCTCAAAAACAGGAAAGAAAACAAAAGAAAATTTGGACTATTGCCAATTACAAATATTTTTAGAGAAGAATTCAAAACAGTAACTGTGGATGATGAAAACAATAGTTATGATAAAAGTCTCATGAAACTTTCCAGTTCACAAGGAAATTTAATTACTTATCTTTTTTTTTTTTTTTTTTTTTTTTGAGACGGAGTCTCACTCTGTCACCCAGGCTGGAGTGCAGTGACGTGATCTCCGCTCACTGCATGCTCCACCTCCTAGGGTCACGCCATTCTCCTGCCTCAGCCTCTCAGCCTCCCAAGTAGCTGGGACTACAGGTGCCCACCACCATGCCCGGCTAATTTTTTTTTGTATTTATAGTAGAGACGAGGTTTCACCGTGTTAGCCAGGATGGTCTCGATTTCCTGACCTCATGATCCACCCGCCTCGGCCTCCCAAAGTGCTGGGATTACAGGTGTGAGCCACTGTGTCCAGCCAATTACTTATCTTACGGGCAGCATTTTAAGACAGTAATCAGAATTATGACTGACAGCATCACATCAGGACCACCAGTGTTTTATAAATTTCATATAATCTTCAGAAATAATTAATAACTTTTTTTTTTTTTTTAAGATAGATTCTAGCTCTGTCGCCCAGGCTGGAGTGCAGTGGCGCGATCTCGGCTCACTGCAACCTCTGCCTCCTGGGTTCAAGCAATTATCCTATCTCAGCCTCCGAGTTGCGGAGAGTACAGGTATGTGCTACCACGCCTGGCTAATTTTTGTATTTTTCGTGGAGACAGAGTTTCACCCTATTGGTCAGGCTGGTCTCGAATTCCTGACCTCAGGTGATCCACCTGCCTTGGTCTCCCAAAGTGCTGGGATTATAGGCATGAGTGATGGTGCCCAGCCATTCATAACATGTTTATGCAAACATAACTTTAGCAAATATTTAACATATATTTAGCATAATATTGCTAAAGCTAAACTTCAGCAAATATTTAGCATAATAATCAAAATTACAAATCATAACATATTAAATTTGTATAAATGTATGTAATTTTTGGAACATGTTTATCAACAACATACCCATAAATATAACTGAGATGAGATCTAATGTCACCTCACTTGACAATGCCCTCCCATGCAGTATCACCACATTTGACGATGCCCACCCATATAATCTACCAAATAAATCGAATCACTTAATACCTCTACAAGATGAGAGATACATTCTTTAGACTCCCCAAGGGACCTAGCTGAAAAATCCCAAAGTTAATTTTAAGCCAGAAAGACTTGATTTAGGATTTTGACACTGGAGAAACCCATCAAAGATGTCAAGTTTGAAAACACTTGATCAAAACAGAATCACAGGTCACTATTAAAAGAATATTCATGCCGGGTGCGGTGGCTCACGCCTGTAATCCCAGCACTTTGGAAGGCCGCAGCCGGCGGATCAAGAGGTCGGGAGATCGAGACCATCCCGGCTAACACAGTGAAACCCTGTCTCTACTAAAAATACAAAAAAATTAGCCGGGCGTGGTGGCGGGTGCCTGTAGTCCCAGCTACTCGGGAGATTGAGGCAGGAGAATGGCATGAACCCGGGAGGCGGAGCTTCCAGTGAGCCGAGATCCCACCACTGCAGTCCGGCCTGGGCGAAAGAGCGAGACTCCATCTCAAAAAAATAAAAAAAAGGGTATTCATTTAACCAGAGACTTCCAAAGCAATACGGAAAGTTACATGAATATAAAAACCTTAACCCTTTTAAAGCTCCGTTTTGCTAAGTAATCAAAAGGGGTACTTGAATTGAATCAGACACAGGAAGAGTGTGTACAGTGTTATGAGTGTAGACAAATGATTACTTTGGTCATATCTCCATTTGCCACCTGATTACACATGAGAATGGCATCTTTGCTCACCAGAAAGCCAGTATTATAGGAGGTGTAGGAGGCCTTCTTGGACTTGAGACAAGAACATTGTTGTGTAGAAATTGCATTGGCTGTGTTAAAATTATTCTCCATGGGCTGGAGAACACATAACATGTCCTTTAGAATGAGATGGGCATTAATTGGATGCAAGGTCTCCACACTTAGTAGCTGTGTGACATTGGACAAAGTGCTTCATCATTCTGAGACTCAGTTTTTAAGGGAGAACAACTAACTACCTTGGAAGCTTGCTAGCAGGTTTAAGTGAAATAATGTGTGGGAATGACTGCACTGTGACTAACATGTAGTGACAGCTTAATTAATGTTAACCCTTATCATTATCGTATAAGAATGTGAGTTACATAAGAGAGGAACCCCGTGAGTTTGTTCTCTGCTATATCCCCAAGACCATGAATCATGGCTGGCATGTAACAGGCATTTAATAATATTTGTTCAACAAGAATTTGGCAGTCTTGGAGGGCAGAAAGGAGGTGGGGAAGATTTTTAAATAACATTTTTTAAAAGTCACATTGTCCTATAATACCAATTTTTCATGCATATTTAGGAAATTGCGGGTTTTTTCCTAAAATATGCGGACATTTGGGAAATAGGATGCAAAATTTGCACAAATGTTTCTGACACAGTTAGATGTTTCCAAGAGATTTTGTGCTGGGGAGACTGCTTGCTACAAGCTCCCAAAGCTCTGGGAGGACATAGTATTCATGCATCCTCAGCAGAGGCGGTGAGGCAAGAAGCTCTGGGGAGCACCCCAGCCTTGGACTTTAGCATAGTGTGTTAGGTCTTTACAGTTTGGGCCCAGGGCACAGAGAAGTCACAGGTCTCTGGCTTCCTGTGACCTTTACCTTCTTTTCCGAGGGAAAATGTGGCCCTCCAAAGCAAGAAACTTGAGGGCATGGTCACCCCAACCCTGGCATCTGCCCAGAGCCTGAGAAGGAAGGAACAATGATCCTCCAGCTACCTCACAGGGCTGGCACAGGTGGCCACTGCCCTGGGATCACTCAGCTGTGTCGGGCAGTCTGAACCCCGTCTGCGGGGATGTGAGGAGGAAACCTCCAGGCCGGAACTACCCAGTCTTGGACCTATGGTGGAGACAGAGCATAGCTGGCGATCATGTGTACTTACACTCTAGGGTCACCAGGTGGCACTGTGGCCTCATCTGTGGCTCTGAAAATGAAGATTTGGAAGGAGATCATCACAGCTAATGTTTAACCCGCCCCTCCTATGTGCCAAATCATTCACCCTTGGCAACAACCGAATGAGCTAAGCATTCTTATTCTATATATTTTATGGAGAAGGAAATGCAGACATAAAGAGGTGAATTATCTTACCCAGATCACACAGCTAATAAGTGTTGGAGGCAGAATAGAATCTAAACAGAATAGAGTCTAAACATGCATTGGTTCGACAAGTGTTTATTGAGCACCTGCCATGGACAAGGCCTTGTGTGATTAAATAAGGTTATAATTAATAATATAAAAATGATGAATCACTAACACTTTTTAGACTTAACATTTTCTTTTTATGTAGGTTTCAGGCACAAAACTGTATATCCAATAATAGTGAAATGGATCCCACTAATTATGACAGAAATGATGATACATTTCAATGACTTGGATGTTTTCTAGGTATGATCTCGTGAAACCTTGAGAGAAACTGAATGACGAATGAAACTTTATTGTTCCTGTTTCACACAGAAGAAAACTGAGGTTAAAAGGGGGAAAGTAATTTTGCATGCCATGAAGTAGAAATTCAAAGTACAGGAAGTTGAACTTGTTTCTGTCCTTTTCTGAAGCCCCCATGCTCTTGACCACTATAGACTCAAACATCACCTTGTTTTTCCACTCATTCGACACACTTTTTTTTAAAATTATCTAATAGGTTGGCACTCATCATGAGCCCCTGTTCTCATTCTGCAGGTGGTGAAGCTCTCTATTGTCCTGACCCCACAGTTCCTGTCCCATGACCAGGGCCAGCTCACCAAGGAGCTGCAGCAGCACGTAAAGTCAGTGACATGCCCATGCCAGTACCTGAGGAAGGTGAGTGAGTGCAGACAGATGGTGCCTGGTGCCCTTGAACAGTCAGTGACATCCCCCATGCGGGTACCTGAGGAAGGTGAGTGAGTGCAGACAGGTGGGGCCTGGTGCCCTTGAGCACTTCCTGGGTCTCAGCTGCCACACGTCTCATAGCGGGCGTTGCTTGGGGAAGCTTACACAGTCACAGTACTGGCTTCTTCCTCTTTTTCCTTCCATACAAGTGGCTTAGGGATGGAATAGAGTAGTTGACTTATTTGGATAAAAACCACTATCTTCTGTCAGAAACTCAAAAGGAATCATTGCTGGCATGTTAGCCTAAAGAAAAACAACCAGACAAGTGCCCAGTGATACTTAAAAATGTTATTTATTATCTTGCCAAATTTAGGCTGGGCATGGTGGCTCATGCCTGTAATCCCAGCACTTTGGGAGGCTGAGGCAGGTGGATCACCTGAGGCCAGGAGTTCGAGACCAGCCTGACCAACATGGCAAAACCTCATCCCTACTAAAAATACAAAAATTAGCCGGGCATGGTGGTGTGAGCCTGTAGTCCCAGCTACTCAGGAGGCTGAGACAGGAGAATTGCTTAGACTCAGGAGGTGGAGGTTGTAGTGAGCCGAGTTCATGCCATCGCACTCCAGACTGTGCGACAGAGCGAGACTCTGTCAAAAAAAAAAAAAAAAAAAAAAAAAATTATCCTGCAAAATTTGAAAAGGAAATCCAAATCAACAGCTTCTAAACTATTTTTTAACATGACTCATAATAAGAAATACATTCTGTATTTACATATATATGTTCTATATTTTTGAAGAAAAGAATTAACCAAATCATATTTATTTTACATGTAATACATATTTTTTATTTTCCTTCATTTGTTTTGAATGCTCTGTGCAATCTACAAAAAGTCCAATAGTAATAAATTATTCATTAAATTGAACATTACCTTGTCTTTTGAAATGATAATCTCAAAAATGATCTTTTATTTTTGAGATTTATATATATATGTATATATATACATATATACATATATATACATGTATACATATATATATATTTTTATTTGAGACAGAGTTTCACTCTCTCACCCAGGCTGGAGTGCAATGGCACAATCTTGGCTCACTGCAACCTCCATCTCCTGGGTTCAAGCAATTCTTCTGCTTCAGCCTCCGAGTAGCTGGGACTACAGATGTGTGCCACCACGCCCGGCTAATTTTTGTATTTTTAGTAGAGATGGGGTTTCACCATATTAGCCAGGCTGGTCTTAAACTCTGGACCTTGTGATCTGCCCGCCTCAGCGTCCCAAAGTGCTGGGACTATAGGTGTGAGCCACTGTGCCCGGTCCGAGATAAAATTATTTTAACAATATGCTATGAAGAGAAAAACACTGGCTATGAAAGAATATACATAGTTTTACCCTATGTGTTTAAAAATAAATATTGAAAAAATACATATGCAAGTAAGCTTACTGTTTTTTTGGTAATACTTTACTGCATTGTCTGAATATTGACAGTCAGTATGCATTATGAAGCTACATGGCTAACATTGAGTACTCACTGTGTGTGCCAGGCCCTGGGTTCAATGCTCTACATGCATTTATATTTCGTTTAATTCTCTCTGCAACCTGAGATGGTATAGCCACCCCATTTTACAGAGTTGAAACTGAGGCTCAGAGAATGAAAGTTAAGCATGAGGTTGCAGTCAATAAGAGGCAGAGCTGGAACTGAAACCTACGTGTGTCTGACCACCAATTCATGTTCTGACGGCAGGCCAGTCTGCTTCACAGAGTGTGGAGTAGACGGTGCATGCCTGCTAGGATGGGCTAGGTATCACTGTAGGTAACAAACAGCCCCAAACAATGGAAATGTACAACACTGAAGGCTCTTTTCCTGCCCATGCTGCACGTCCTCCATGGCTCTCCTGTGCCCTGTGCCCCACATCCCCTCATCCTGCCACGAGAATAAAGGAGCAGCCTCCATATGGGAGCCGTCAGCTGCTCTAAGAGATGAAGGAGAGGGTGGCCAGTCTCAATGCCTCCCAACTCTTTTGTGTCGAGGTGACACGCTTCACTTCCACTCACATCTCCTGGGTCAAAGCAAATCCCATGTGTACATCCACTTTCAAGTGGCCCAGGAGAGAAGCTGAAATACTCGGTGGAGTATTTCATTAAGGCCGTCATATGGTGTCAGCCGGCACGGGAGACTGTGGAGGGGCAGAGGAGGAGAGTGGGGAATTGATGGGAAATGACAGCAGGACTAAGTCACCACGGATTTGCTTTATCGTCAACCAGGTGAAGTTTGTCCCAGAGCTGCACTAAATCATCACCAGCATGATTAAACGGGGTACACTTCAAAAAAGCAGTTTGGTCAGATGTAATCAGCAGTGAACTCAGAATCAACTGAGTGACATTGAGTCAGTAAATCTCTGACTGCCTCAGTTACCCCATATGATAGTTTTGAGGATGGGAACATTGAGAGAGTTGATTTGGAAGGATATCAAGAGTGAAAATTCTAACATTTTAGTTCCTTTAAGTTAAATCCAGGCACTATCTTTCCTGCAAGTCTCCTGTTCCTTTCAGATTGCACAGGTGAGAGTGCTCAGATTAGGGCTGGAGGTTGTAAACTATCGCTCCCACACCGACGGTGCCCCCGTGTCGTGCATGTATTCTGTGCATTTTCCTGTGCTAAACACTCTCCCAAAACATCGTGGGGCCTGATTCTTCCTCTTTGTTCCAGTGGCCCTGGGTGACTCAAGTGCCCATTCAATGACCAGGACACAGAAGTTTTAGAGAGATGCTCCATGAGGCCCCAGGTGGGAGCCTGTACCCTGCCGGAGCATGAGGCAAGGGACAGGGCATCGTCTGTGGGGGGAGTGGGGGGAGTGGGGGTAGTGGTCAGCCAGGCTTGGTGACTCTACTTGCTCACCAGAGGCTCCTACACCTGTCACCTCCGATGGATCCACTGCCTCTGTGCCTGCCTGTACTGCTGATGCTCCAGTGGCTAACTCAGCATCCCAGCCTAGGCCCAATGCCACTGAAGTTGGACCTGCCCCCTGGGGACCCAGGAGTCCTACCACTCAGCTGTCCCCAGGAGTGCCCAGACCCTCATTCTTATCCAGGACCCAGGAGCCCTACCCCCTGTCCTTCCCTCGTCAGCCGTACATGATGATTTACTGCTGTTACCATCATCACTGCCCTTAGTGGCCAAGGGCCTTCCAAGGTGCCAGCTCTGCAACGAAAGATGCCCTTGGGAGATGATGACACTCAGGTACACGGGTGCTCAACAGATTGCTTCCTCCTATCCTCAGACAGTCTTTGCATGCATGCAGCCATTGGCACTCCCATTGCATGGAAGGAAACCAGCCCAGGGTCACACAGCTGGTCAGCAGCAACACAGCTGGTCTCAAATCTAAGGTGCCTGGCCATGCCTCCACGAGGGACTGGCCTGCAAGGGAGGTTGATCCTGGCTTTGGGGAGCCTTTCCTGGGCTGCACGAATAACCCCCACTGTTTGAGGCCCCAAACTCTGCTCACATCTTCCTTTCCCTGTCTCTGCTTGGGCTCTAATGAAGGTGACTCTAGCAACCCTTCATGGACATTATAGTACTCTCTGCCATTCACTTTTGGTCTAATCTGACTTCAACCCCCACTTACTTGGTCTCTCCTTTTACAACCAACACAACCGAAATCTAGGGCTTCTTTTTTTCTTTTCTTTTCTTTTTTTTTTTTTTTAAGACAGAGTCTCATTCCATTCTGTCACCCAGGCTGGAGTGCAATGGTACGATCTCGGCTCACTGCAACCTCCGCCTCCCGGGTTCAAGGGATTGTCCTGCCTCAGCCGCCTGAGTAGCTGGGATTACAGGCATGTGCCACCATGCCTGGCTAATTTTTGTATTTTTAGTAGAGACGGGGTTTCACCATGTTGGTCAGGCTGGTCTCGAGCTCCTGACCTTGTGATCCGCCTGCCTCAGCCTCCCAAAGTGCTGGGATTACAGGCATGAGCCACCACGCCCAGCCAAATCTAGGGCTGGAGCATGGCTGCAGCATACAAATAGAATTGAATTCCATAGTTTTGTTAACCCTGTTTTTTGTTGTTTTATTTGTTGTTGTTGCTGTTTTTGAGACACTCTCGCTCTGTCGCCTAGGCTGGAGTGCAGTGGTGCAATCTCCGCTCACTGCAACCTCTGCCTCCCAGGTTCAAACTATTCTCCTGCCTCAGCCTCTCAAGTAGGTGGGACTACAGGCGCCCACCACCACACCCGGCTAATTTTTGTATTTTATTAGAGACGTGGTTTCACCATATTGGCCAGGCTGGTCTGGAAGTCCTGACCTTGTGATCGGCCCACCTCGGCCTCCCAAAGTGCTGGGATTACAGGCATGAGCCACAACACCCAGCCCCTGTTTTGTTTTGTTTTGCTTGTTTCTTAGGGTTGTTTTTCTATTTATGGTAAAGGCATTGGCTTTCCATTTGTAGCATCAATAGAATATTTCCTGCTTATAATAACCTTATGTCATAGTAAATGGTAAAGGGATTTAAAGCAGTGGTTTTCAGCTGCCAGAGGCCTGAGTGAGTTTGGGCACACTCTGTGTGATCGGGCAGAAGAAGGCCTTTGGGAAGTTTAGCTGAGGACAGGGCCTGCAAAGGTGATGGATAGTGGGGGTCTGTCCTGGTCACCAGGCCCTGGGTCCTGCCCACCTGCTTGGTGCTCCCCACCCATCACTCATGATGCTGCCAAGCCCTCTGGGTATTGTGGCCAAATACCCTAGGAGAGAAGCTGATGAACTTTGTTTCTTGAAATGCAGATTTCTTGGACATCCCTGAAAGGTCAATCATGAAAGTCAACTTGGTTTTCTCCCCCTCATTTGGGTTCAGAATTTAAAGTCCATGCACACAGGCAGTAAGATGATAGATAAGTGACATCATCACTCTGTTTCGGATGTTAACATGTCTAGGTGGGTTAGGGGTGATGTGAGATCACACAACCTTGTGCCACAAAGTGGAATTCCCAGGCCAGAGGGAGACATTTTCTTGCCATGTTATGATCTTATCATTGAGTTTAAAGGCAATCTTGTTTCATTTTGGATTCTTTCTTATGTTTATATCTTATAAGGGCACTTTGAATTTCCAAGCAAATAATAATTTGGAGTTAGCTTTTAATCATTGACTTCTAGCACATTTATATGATCAGAAACATGCTGTGTGATTTGATTGCTCTAAAATATATTGAGATTTGCTGGAACAAAATAAGTCAGGTTAATTTTTGTAAATGTACCATGCATGCTTAAAATGAGTGTATCTACAACATTTGTCCCTGAGATACAGGTTGATGGCCTGATCGCTACGTGGATGTGATGGAGATGGTTTACTATTGGGACCTTCCGCATCCTGCTGATGTTTTGTTGCTTAGGATATGAATGGCTGAGCGGGGGCTGTAAAACCTAGCACTCTGCTTGGGTATGAGGTTCTTCCTGCCGTCCTGCCATCATTTGTTTTTTATGTTTTGTCGCCAAGAGTGACCTTGAGGAATCCTGGGAGCTCAGGAAGGAAGGAGTGCCCAGAAGCAGGGACAGGTAGCTGGCTGGGGAGGACCAGAAATCAGGTTTGTGAAGGTTCCAGAGAGGACGTGTCCTTGGGAGGAGCGTGGGGGGCTGAGATGGGGGAGGGGGCATTGGACTGGCGGGGCGCGCACGGACCGTCCATTGTGAGGCGGCACCACCGGCATCAGGGATTGGTGGAGAGGGAGTATAAAATCCCAGGGTTGCTAAGAGAGGGCCCAGACCGAAGAAGGTTTGGCGGTTTGGCGGAAAGCAGAACCTTGGTCTCCATATAACTGCTCCTAAGCCTCACGCTCCCTTGCCCTGCGCGTCCTGTTGCTTCCCTGATTGAACTTCTCCGTGACCTGTAGCTAAACCTTCCACCAGCGCTTGAGAACTTAATTTGAACCAGATCCTTTCCCAGACCCCTTTCTCCTCCTCCTCCTCCTCCTCCTCTTCCACCTCCAGGTGCCCAACAGCCCCCTTCCCCTCCTTTCCCTTCCCTTCCCTCCCCTCCCCTCCCCCTTCCCTCCACCTCCCCGTCTCTGTCCCCTTCCATCCCCCCACCCTAAGCCACCCCTGCCTCTGTCTTGGCCACCTCAGGGCGCCCTGAGAGGACCAGGACATGCCGGTGTGGTGGCTGCTCTTTTGGCTCCTCCTGCTGGGATTTATCAGCCATCACCCCACCTATGTGAGTAGACGCTGGACCCGCGGGGTTTCTTCCTTGTTCCCGGGCTGTGTCACGCGGCGTGAAATTACACAGCTCAGGCCTGTAATCCCAGCACTTTAGGGGGCCGAGGTGGGCAGATCACTTGAGTCCAGGAGTTGAAGACTAGCCAGGGCATCATAGCGAAACCCCATCTCTACAAAAAATTCCAAAAAAGATTAGTCGGGCCTGGTGGTACGTACCTGTTATCCCAGTTACCGGAGAGGCTGAGGTGGAAGGATCGCTTGGGCCTAAGAGCTGGAAGTTGCAGTTAGCTGAGATGGCCCCGCTGCACTCTTGTCTCAAACAAACAAAATGGACCAAAAGAAACTGAAATATCATTTGATTTGTGTCATCTGGTTTGACGACTTTTTTTTTTTTTTTTTTTAAAGACAGAGTCTCACTCTGTCGCCCAGGCTGGAGTGCAGTGGCAAGATCTCGGCTCACTGCAACCTCCGCTTCCAGGGTTCAAGCAATTGTCCTGCCTCAGCCTCCTGAGTAGCTGGGATTACAAGCGCAGACCACCACGCCTGGCTAATTTTTGTATTTTTAGTATAGACGGGGTTTCACCATGTTCGCCAGGATAGTCTCCATCTCTCGACCTCGTGATCCACCTGCCTCAGTCTCCCAAAGTGCTGGGATTACAGGCGTGAGCCACCGCGCCCGGCCAAAATATATAACCTTAAGTGTAAGTTTACTAACTTTGGAAAGTACGTACACCAGCATAACCCAACCCCCGTTCAAGATCTACATTATTTTATTTTTATTATTTTTATTTTTATTTTCTTCTTCTTATTTTTTTGAGACAGGGTTTCTCCCTTGTTGCCCAGGCTGGGGTGCAATGGCACAATATCCCTTGTTGCCCATTGGGGTGCAGTGGCACAATATCAGCTGACCGCAACCTCTGCTTCCCAAGTTCGAGCAATTCTCCTGCCTCAACCTCCCGAGTGGCTGGGATTACAGCCGTGTGCCACCACACCCAGTTAATTTTGTATTTTTAGTAGAGATAGGGTTTCTCCATGTTTGACCTTGAGGAACCCTGGGAGCTCAGGAAGGAAGGAGTGCCCAGAAGCAGGGACAGGGAGCTGGTTGGGGAGGACCAGAAATCAGGTTTGTGAAGGTTCCAGAGAGGACCTGTCCTTGGGAGGAGCTTGGGGGTTGAGATGGGGGAAGGGGCATTGGAATGGCGGGGCGCTCGTCCAATGGCGGGGCGCTCATGGGATGTCCATTGTGAGGCCGCACCACCGGCCCCAGGGATTGGTGGAGAGGGAGTATAAAAATCCCAGGGTTGCTAAGCGACGGCCCAGCCCTAAGAAGGTTTGGTGGAAAGCAGAACCGGTCTCCATCTAACTGCTCCTAAGCCTCACGCTCCCTTGCCCTGCGCGTCCTGTTGCTTCCCTGATTGACCTTCTCCGTGACCTGTAACTAAACCTTCCACCAGCGCTTGAGAACTTAATTTGAACCGGATCCTTTCCCAGACCCCTTTCTCCTCCTCCTCCTCCTCCTCCTCCTCCTCCTCCTCCTCCACCTCCAGGTGCCCAACAGCCCCCTTCTCCTCCTTGCCCTTCCCTTCCCTCCCCTCCCCTTTCCCTCCGCCTCCCCGTCCCATCCCCTTCCCTCCCCTCGCCCTAAGCCACCCCCGCCTCTGTCCTGGCCCCCTCAGGGCTCCCTGAGAGGACCAGGACATGCCGGTGTGGTGGCTGCTCTTTTGGCTCCTCCTGCTGGGATTTATCAGCCATCACCCCACCTATGTGAGTAGACGCTGGACCCGCGGAGTTTCTTCCTTGTTCCCGGGCTGTGTCAAGCAGCATGAAATTACACAGCTCAGGCCTGTAATCCCAGCACTTTAGGGGGCTGAGGTGGGCAGATCACTTGAGTCCAGGAGTTGAAGACTACCCAGGGCATCATAGCGAAACCCCATCTCTACAAAAAATTCCAAAAAAGATTAGTCGGGCCTGGTGGTGCGTACCTGTTATCCCAGTTACCGGAGAGGCTGAGGTGGAAGGATCGCTTGGGCCTAAGAGCTGGAAGTTGCAGTTAGCCGAGATGGCCCCGCTGCACTCTTGTCTCAAAAAAACAAAATAGACCAAAACAACGTGAAATATCATTTGATTTGTGTCATCTGGTTTGACGACTTTTTTTTTTTTTTTTTTTTTTAAAGACAGAGTCTCACTCTGTCGCCCAGGCTGGAGTGCAGTGGCAAGATCTCGGCTCACTGCAACCTCCGCTTCCGGGGTTCAAGCAATTGTCCTGCCTCAGCCTCCTGAGTAGCTGGGATTACAAGCGCAGACCACCACGCCTGGCTAATTTTTGTATTTTTAGTATAGACGGGGTTTCACCATGTTCGCCAGGATAGTCTCCATCTCTCGACCTCGTGATCCGCCTGCCTCAGCCTCCCAAAGTGCTGGGATTACAGGCGTGAGCCACCGCGCCCGGCCAAAATATATAACCTTAAGTGTAAGTTTACTAACTTTGGAAAGTACGTACACCAGCATAACCCAACCCCCGTTCAAGATCTACATTATTTTATTTTTATTATTTTTATTTTTTTATTATTATTTTTTTGAGACAGAGTTTCTCCCTTGTTGCCCAGGCTGGAGTGGAATGGCACAATATCCCTTGTTGCCCATTGGAGTGCAGTGGCACAGTATCAGGTCACTGCAACCTCTGCTTCCCAGGTTCGAGCAATTCTCCTGCCTCAGCCTCCCGAGTGGCTGGGATTACAGCCGTGTGCCACCACGCCCAGCTAATTTTGTATTTTTAGTAGAGATAGGGTTTCTCCATGTTGATCAGGCTGGTTTTGAACTCCCGACCTCAGGTGATCCGCCCGCCTCGGCCTCCCAAAGCGTTGGGATTACAAGCGGAAACCATCGTGCCCAGCCAAGATCTATCTATTACATCACCCCAGAAAGTGAACTCCCACTGTTCCCAGCCATTCTCTTTCTTATCATGGGTTAGCTTGCTTATTGTGGAATTTCGCGTATACAGATGCATGCCATGCCATAGGTACTCTTTTGTGTCTGCCTTATTCTGCTCAACACCATGTTTCTGAATCATTACCATTGTTGTATGGTTCTCTAACTCCATCATTTGCATTTCAGACTCAGCATATGCTGAGTTCACCCTGTTGAAGGGCTATCTCTGTTTAATTCACCATCTTGAAAGAAACATTTAAAATTGAGATGTTTTCAAAAATATATAGTTAAATCCTGAGGAATCGATGTAGAAATGCTATCACAAGCTGTCTGAACTTACTCAGGGGAAGTCTTCGTCTTCACTCACATAAGAGTCTAATGGAATGAATATGAACAGTCTTAGAGAAATCCCACACTCTTCATGCCATTTGCATGATCTCCACCTTGGTCATTTTTTTTTTTTTTTTTTTGGAGACGGAGTCTCACTCTGTCACCCAGGCTGAGTGCAGTGGTGCAATCTCGGCTCACTGCAACCTCTGCCTCCCCGGTTCAAGTGATTCGTCTGCCTCAGCCTCCCGAGTAGCTGGAACTATAGGCGCGTGCCACCAGGCCCTGCTAATTTTTTGTATTTTTAGTAGAGATGGGGTTTCACCATGTTAGCTAGGATGGTCTCAATCTCCTGATCTCGTGATCCACCCACCTCGGCTTCCCAAATTGCTGGGATTACAAGCATGAGCCACCGCGCCCGGCCCACCTTGTTAATTTTGAAGCACTAAAATTTGATACTTATTTGTGAATGAAGTAATCCCTTCATTGTATTTTTTTTTTTTTTTTTTTTACTTATGCTGAGCTTTAAATTACAAAGATTCACATAATCCAAGAGAGAAGTATTATTTAGAGGGATTCTTTTATCATGTGATATATAATAAATGCATCCAATGTTACACGTCAATTTAAAAAACAAGTAAATAACTTTAAAGAAAAGATAACTACTGGCCAGGCGCGGTGGCTCACACGTGTATTCCCAGCACTTTGGGAGGCCGAGGCAGGTAGATCATGAGGTCAGGAGTTGGAGACCAGCCTGGCCAACATGGTGAAACCCTGTCTCTACTAAAAATACAAAAATTAGCCGAGCACGGTGGCAGGCACCTGTAATCCCAGTTACTCAGTAGGCTGAGGCAGGAGAATCGCTTGAACCCGGGAGGTGGAGGTTGCAGTGACCTGAGATCATGCCACTGCAATCTAGCCTGGGTAACAGAGCAAGACTTTGTCTCAAAACAGAAAAGAAAAGATAAGATAATTACTTTATACTTAGCTTGTCTTACCCATGAGTGATGGGCTGCATGTGGCCCAGGACAGTTTTGAATGCAGTTCAACACAAATTTGTAAACTTTCTTAAAAGATTATGAGATTTTGGCCAGGCGCAGTGGCTCTTGCCTCTAATCCCAGCATTTTGGGAGGCTGAGGTGGGCAGATTACCTGAGGTCAGGAGTTTGAGACCACCCTGGCCAACATGGCAAAACCCCATGTCCACAAAAAATACAAAAATTTGCTGAGTGCACTGTCAGGCAGCTGTACTCCCAGCTACTCAGGAGGCTGAGGCAGGAGAATCACTTGAACCTGAGAGGCAGAGGTTGCAATGAGCCGAGAGCACGCCACTGCACTCCAGCCTGGGTGACAGAGTGAGACCCCATCTCAAAAACAAACAACAAACAAAAACAAAAGCAAAACGCCGGGCACGGTGGCTCACACCTGTAATCCCAGCACTTTGGGAGGCCGAGGCAGGCAGATCGCCTGTCAGGAGTTCGAGACCTGCCTGGCCAACATGGTGAAACCTCATCTCTACTAAAAATACAAAAATTAGTCAGGCATGGTGGCAGAGACCTGTAATCTCAGCTACTCGGGAGGCTGAGGGAGGAGAATGGCTTGAGCCCAGGAGCTGGAGGTTGCAGTGAGCCAGGATTGCACCACTGCACTCCAGCCTGGACGACTGAGCGGAGCGGAACACTGTCTCCAAAAAAAAAAAACAAGAGCTTTTTTTAGATCATCAGCTATTGTTAGTGTTAGTGTATGTTATGTGTGGCTCAAGACAACTTTGCTTCTTTTAATATAGCCAGGGAAGCCAAAAGATTGGATATCCCTGCTTTATACCAAGAGAGACGACACCCCACATTTGCAATGCCTAAAAACACTACCAGCCATCTGAAAAACATGAGACTTCTAACTTCTGTTCTTTTTTGTAGCAGTGGAATCCCACGGTGATATCTGAGGGATGTGGTTACCTTTTGGAGGAGGTTGACGGTTTCTAAGGATGATTCTTTCTGAGTGAAACATTGTCAGTGTCATTGACCTTTTCATTATTTCAACTATTATTATTCCAGGTTATCCATTCTCTGCCTGATGATTTTCATCCTGGGACTGACTTTTGTGGAATTCCTTGGATAGTTATCATTATTGTGTTTCTGGGAATTTCTACACTTGCCATTTTCCTCTGGAAAACTAGCCTTTGTGTGAGTATACTAACTTTCTGTAGAGGTATACTTGTAATCACAAATAAGAATAAATTATTTAAAACAATTCACGTTTCTGGACTTCATTATGAATATGTGGTTTTACCCAAAAAATCAGGGAAATGATTTATTAGCATAAGAATTATGAAAATATCTGCCATTTACATTATGAAAATTAAATAGGTTGGTGTTTGTTTAATAAAATGTCAACAGAGCTTTTGGTCAAAAATAACTTTTTTTAACCTTAGTGTTATTTATCAGAAATGGAGTATGAGGTTTCATCACTTAAATAGGAAATTCTTTCTAAACTCTTCTGCTTTATAGTTCTAGCATATGGGTGGAAGGAAAGCTTCCAGTCTCCTCTCTGAAGATTCACTGCAGAAATGAGCTGACAACAGACAGCTTAACAGGAGAAGAAAAACAGAACAGGCATAAACATGGGAACCAGCTGAAAAATGAGACTGCTAGAAGGGCCGGATGGTTGATGCTTAAAGAGCACCGTCTTCTGAGGGGAGAGGGAGATAGATGGAGATGTAGGCCATTTAGAGGGGCAGCAAATGATTTTTAGGGGAAATGGAAGAGCTCAAGGAACAAACAATTGGCCTGAGACAAAGTTCCTCTGAGGTCATAGGGATGAGGTGACAAACTGCCAGAAGGTGAAGGGCAGAACTGCACTGCGTCTCATGATGCAGAGAAAGCCCCAGAGAATCTCTTAGAACTGCCCTCCAGAGAATCAATGAAAAATGTGTCTGGGCAGGGTAATTTTGAATGACATCATTCAAAGTGCATGCTCCCAGTTGCAACTGGAGAGAGATCAGTATGTCAAAAGTCTGTACTTGGTAAGAATTTGGCTGCTAAGTTGTGCCATAATTTGTCTTTTGAGCCTTTTTTCCATTGGGTAAGTTGAGCTCTACATTTTCTCTTGCCATTCATGGCAGTAAAAATGTGGTTGTCTGGGGGCTGAACCTCCTTCTGAACAATGATCCAAGATAAAAGTACTAATACCACAATGCTTTTTTATATTCAAGGGAAGAGGAAGTATGTTTCAGTTTTACCACCTAGATAATTACACGTCATTTGGCACTGCCTTTCAAGATATGTAGAAATCAGAAAATATATGAGTTATGAAGATATCGAGGCACATTTAACATTCTCTATGCCACTTAGTCCTGAAGAGAGAATTTTCGGTATAAATTGGAGGAAGTTTTTTTTTTTCCCCCCAGCCCCGAGACGAGTCTCCCTGTGTTGCCCAGGCTGGAGTATAATGGTGTGATCTTGGCTCACTGCAACCTCCACCTCCTGGCTTCAAGCGATTCCCCTGCCTCAGCCTCTCAAGTAGCTGGGATTACAGGTGCCCACCACCATGCCCAGCTAATTTTTGTATTTTTAGTAGAGTTGGGGTTTTACCATGTTGGCCAGGCTAGTCTCAAAACCCGACCTCAAATGATCCACCCGCCTCAGCCTCCCAAAGTGCTGGGATTACAAGCGTGAGCCACCACGTGAGCCAGGGGAAGTTTTTAAATTTACCGCTTTTTAAAAATTCCATTGAGGAAAGTTCAGTTGAGCTGTTGGACTTGGACAACTTCACACCTTCTCATCTTTGTCCTTATCATCTAGTCATCTATACCACTACCTCCTAAGCAGGGACATCATGGGTGCCATGAAGCATTCATACATGATGGCATTTCCTTGCTTCTCATTTCTTCATGTGTTTGACATTCCTCCTAGCTCCAAACTGGGCCAGCTACCTTTCCTATGAAATCTAGCAGTAGCTGTGGGATAGATGTGGTTGCTCTTTCATCTTTTTAGATTACCCGTGCTTCTCTCAAAATCCTAGTACATGTTTTGTTTTTTATCCTATGTGCAGAAATCAGAAAAGAACAAATTCTGCAAAGAATTTGAAAGATATTATTTCAGGCCAGGTGTGGTGGCTCATGCCTGTAATCCCAGCACTTTGGGAGGCTGAGGCAGGTGGATCACTTGAGGTCAGGAGTTCAAGACCAGATGGGCCAACATGGTGCAACCCCATCTGTACTAAAAAGACAAAAATTAGCCAGGCATGATAGCGGGCACCCGTAATCCCAGCTACTTGGGAGGCTGAGGCACAAGAATCGCTTGAATCTGGGAGGTGGAGGTTGCCGTGAGCCAAGGTAGCGCCACTGCACTTCAGCATGGGTGAGAGTGACACTCCATCTCAAAAAAAAAAAAAAAAAAAGTTATTTCAATAACTACCTCAGGAGATTCATAGGTATCTGACCCATTTCTGGGATGGGATTTGCATTGCATTTTAGCTATGATGAGAACAAATATTTAATATCTTAGAAGATTAAAAGCATACTGTGATAATATGGAAATCTTGGTGGGAATTCAGTCGTTAGTGAGAATGTTTTGCGTTAGGTTCAAACCAGCCTCAATGAAGCTGATGTGAGGGAAGGGAAAGTGGACTCTGAGTAGAGCAGGGATAGAAGGAAGATGCTCCAGTGCAGATCAGGAAGGAGCAGGGGGTGAAATGTTACAAACTCTAGAACTCAGAGAGCTGAAGGTAATTACTTCCTTTTCAAGTTGTGAAACATGTTAACCTGTGGCAAAATACTTATAACATGTTAATTACCATCTAACCGTGTTGAAGTGTACAGTTCAGTTGTGTGAAGTATATTCATGTCTTTTTTTTTTTTTTTTTTTTTTTTTGAGACGGAGTCTCTGTCACCAGGCTGGAGTGCAGTGGTGTGATCTCGGCTCACTGCAACCTCTGCCTCCCAGGTTCAAGCAGTTCTCCTGCCTCAGCCTCCCTAGTAGCTGGGACTACAGGCGTGCGCCACCATGCTCAGCTAATTTTTTGCATTTTTAGTAGAGACGGGGTTTCACCATGTTGGCCAGGATGGTCTCCGTCTCTTGACCTTGTGATTCACCTGCCTCGGCCTCCCAAAGTGCTGGGATTACAGGCGTGAGCTACCGCACCTCGCCTATTTTTTTTTTTTTTTTTTTGAGACAGAGTTTCAATCTTGTTGCCCAGGTTGGAGTGCAATGGCACAATCTCAGCTCACTACAACATTTTCCTCCTGGGTTCAAGTGATTCTCCTGCCTCAGCCTCCCGAGTAGTTGGGATTACAGGCATGCACCACCTCCCGGTGATCTTGGCTCACTGCAACTTCCGCCTCCCGGCTTCAAATGGTTCTTTGCCTCAGCCTCCCGAGTAGCTCGGATTACGGGTGCCCGCAGCCATGCCCGGCTAATTTTTGTATTTTTAGTAGAGACGGGGTTTCACCATCTTGGCCAGCTGGTCTTGAACTCCTGACCCCGTGACCCACCCGCCTCGGCCTCCCAAAGTGCTGGGATTATAGGCATGAGCCAGCGTGCCCAGCCGTCATTCTTAAATTATTATTTCCTAGGTGTCTTTCCTCAAGACTGTCTTAAAGTCACAAAATGTACATGACGGATCCAAGGATGTACAGCGGAAAGCCTGGAGGTCCAATAGCCGTAGCCGGGAAGGTATGGCTCTGTTGGAGTCCCCATAGTGTGGAAATGAGTTTGCCCTGGAAAGGGAAAGAACAGCTTCTTGCCCTCAGGTTTCTCACCTTCTCCTCTCCTCACCCTCACCAAGGGCCGAGGTCCATTTGTATGCACACAAAGAAAAGGGTTTCTTCCTTTCCAGGAATTAAATTTGGCCGGGAAGACCGCTTTACTTCATGGAGACATATGGAAGCCAAAGTTCGAGCTGAAGTCCGTAAGGTGACAGGGAAGGTCAACAGTCATTACAAAATCAATGGACAGAGGAAGACTGCTGAGGAAGAGTAAGATGTGCCTTGACACAAATACTGTTGTTATGAACCATGTGCCAATCAAAGTAGACAACTGTAAAGTCCTTGAGAATATTTTCTACAATATTTGTGGCAAATTCAGTGGGTTCAAAATTGAGTTTGTCCTTTCTGCTTGATTAGTTTAATCCGCATAATTCCTTTCCCTTCCTACATTCTTGTTTGTAATTTTTTCGGGGGAAGAGGAGGTGCTAGTACGGGCATTGGTTTTCCTTTCTCTTTTTTTTTTCCTGAGATGGAGCTTTGCTCTTGTTGCCCAGGCTGTAGTGCAATGGCAGAATCTTGACTCACTGCCTTTTGGGTTCAAGCAATTCTCCTGCCTCAGCCTCCCAAGTAGCTGGGATTACAGGTGCCCACCACCATGCCCAGCTAATTTTTGTATTTTTACTAGAGATGGGGTTTCACCATGTTGTCCAGGCTGGTCTCGAACTTCTGACCTCAGGTGATCCACCCGCCTCAGCCTCCCAAAGTGCTGGATTAGAGGTGGGAGCCACCATACCCAGCCTTTTTTTTTTTTTTTTTTTTTTTTTTTAAATTTTGAGATAGAGTCTCACTCTGTCGCCAGGCTGGAGTGCTATGGCGCAATATTGGCTCACTGCAACCTCAGCCTCCCAGGTTGAAGCAATTCTGCCTCAGCCTCCCGAGTAGCTTGGATTACAGGTATGTGCCACCACAGTCAGCCAATTTTTTTTTTTTTTTGAGACAGAGTCTCACTCTGTCACCCAGGCTAGAGTGCAGTGGTGTGATCTTGGCTCACTGCAACCTCCGCCTCCCAGGTTCAAGCGATTCTTATCCCTCAGCCTCTTGAGTAGCTGGGACTACAGGCATATGCCACCATGCCCGGATAATTTTTGTATTTTTAGTAGAGGTGGGGTTTCACCATATTGGCCAGGCTGGTCTAGAACTCCTGACATCATGATCTGCACACCTTGGCCTCCCAATGTGCTGGGATTACAGGCGTGAGCCACTGTGCCCAGCCCAATTTTTGTATTTTTAGTAAAGACCGGGGTTCACCATGTTGGCCAGGCTAGTCTTGAACTCCTGACCTCAGGTGATCCGCCTGCGTCTGCCTCCCAGCGTGAGCCACTGCTCCCAGCCTGGATTGTTGAATTCAATGCTTGGCTCACCTCCAGATTCATTTTCAGTCTTTCACGTTTTGGTCGTATTACATTGTATTTTGCTGCCATATGACTGATCTTTTTTTGTTAAATGTGAGATACTTGTTAAAAAATATTTAGCAATGAATTGAGGCCGAGTAGCATGTTATCTTGTTGCAGAAGAGATGGGAGTCTACTTCTGGGGGATGGTCAGGGGTCCTCCATACAGGCTGCAATTGAGGTCGTCAGTGCAGGCTTAGTCCCTACAAAGGCCAGGGTATTTCCTATCCACCTCTGTTCTGATGTGTGACTCTTCTGGGTCTCAACCAGAGCCAGTGGACTTCAGTACGGGTCGCTTTCATTGGCAGACCCTCAATCCACTTGTTTTTCATCTAATCGCATGCATGTATACAAAAGCTGCTCTGCTTCTTTGCATCTCAGTAGTCCCTTCTGGAATTCAGCAATGAAACTCAGGGAAATGGGTTCCAAATGCAAGGCTGACTTTCGTCCTGGGTTTCCTTCTTCTCCATCTTGACCTCATGTCTGTTTACTGCCATGTTAGCAATTTGGTGTATTCAATCATGGGTTTTATATTCTGTTTGGTGTCCCCCATCGTTCTCATCGGAGATCGGAAGCTTCAGATGCACTTATGTCAACTCAAGATTAGAATGCTTCCTTAGCTTCCCTCCAGAGTCAGGTTTTGTGTTTGTAGTTCCCAAGTGCACAGCAGGAGTAGTGAGGTCCTCACTGGCTTCTCATTTGCATTAATCTGTGAGCTCATTTAGCGTGGGGACAGGACCCTGCTCCCATTGCATTCTCAGCACCTCACCACACACTCCTTGTTTGAGGCCACTCCAGACAGCATGTGCTGAAGGATGCCCTGTGGTCAGAAACAAGTTCATTAACTTTCTCTTTGAAGTGTTTTTGTCCCTGTTTCCTAGCATTCTGGGAATTTTACACATCCTTCTTATAAAACCAAGTATCAGGTGAGGTCCTTAGGATCAGGAGCATGAATCAAGTGGTGTGAGGGCAACACAGCAAACTTACCTTTTTAGGCCATTTCCTTTTTCTGCCCTCACTCTCTGTGAACTGAACCTTGTTAAAGTCAGTCAACACCAGGGTGGAGGGTTTGCAGTTGTCATCTATTTTCAGGACATAACACCCTGACTTAGGAGCCATTCCGATCATTTCTAATTCAATAGATGCGCCCAGCATTCAGATTGCCTTTTCTCTCAACCAGGATCTTTAAAGTCGATGACAAGGGTTCCAGTCCTGAATCATGGCAAAGTGCAGTAGTGAACTGCAGGGTTAATGACACCATATTCTGGAAGGATCTCTCTATGGCTGATGGTCTCAGTTCCGGCATCAGCCTCTGACTGAGAATCAGGTCTCCCACAGGAGGAGGCAGATGAGGAGCAATCCTCTGCTTCCGATGGAGTTAGTTGTGATGAGTTGGTGAGGTCTGGTTTTTCACACTGAACTAAAATGAGCTTTCGCTGTGTCAAGCACAAGACTGACCCCAGAGACACACATAGTGCACCTCATAGAAGCTTTTAATAGTCTTTATTATTTACTAAAGAATAGGACTAACTACAGAACTATGAAGATGAGCTGGAAATGACAGGTGACTTGCCAGCAGGCCAGAGTGTGATATTTCTTTGTCCCTCAATGAGAGGTGTCAATTCTCCCTTTGGTTGTGAGAATCAGTTGGTTCATTTATGGGAAGGTTGCAGGGGGGATCTTTGAATCACAGCCTTCAGATGCCAGAAGGGCAGAGGGAATCCCACACGGGCTGGTGGATCATGTGTGTGCATTTCCCTCCCTTCTAATCTCAGGAAACAAAACATGAAAGAATGTGAGCAAGCAGAAAACGAGAGGCAGCTATCAGAGGCAGAGGAGAATGGGAAATTGGATATGAAAGAAATACACACCCAACTGTGAGTTGAGAAACTGAACCCCACCCTCTTAGGAAACCCCCATTGGAATGTTGTTTTTAACCTTTGTACAATGTTTAGACCCAGGAAATGCAGAAATAGAAACAAATGGTCAGAAGACATATCCAGAGAGAGAGAGAGAGTTGACAAAACAGAAAGCAAAGTACCTTAAGATTTACCAGTGACCAAAAGATGTGAAGTAGCAAAATGTCTCCTGACCCCGTTGCCAGCTAGACTGTGTGGAAACTCGGTTACCAGCTATTCTAGGGGTGGAGTGAGTTGTTGTCATCCTTAGGAAAGTGTGTTGTTGTAGGATCAACCACATCCTTCAAAAGGACTATGCCTGTTTATAAGCCCAGCTGTTTCTGCCCTGTGAAACACGGAAAGGATATTAATACAAAGAGAATAGAGCTTTCTGATAAAAGATGCTCAATGAAGGATGAGTTAGGGATATACTGAGAATGGGGAAGGAAATTGTCAACTCAGAAGTCAGCAGGCAATAAGCAAAAGAGGAGGAATCAATATAGCAACAGTTTGGATCAGACTGTACTGTTTTTGTTTTTGTTTTTGTTATTTTTTCTGAGGTGGAGTCTCACTCTGTCACCCAGCCTGGAGTGCAATGACGTGATCTTGGCTCACTGTAACCTCCGCCTCCCAGGTTCAAGTGATTCCCCTGCCTCAGCCTCCCGAGTAGCTGGGATTACAGGTGCCTGCCACCACGCCCGGCTAATTCTTTGTATTTTTAGTAGAGATGGGGTTTCACCGTATTAGCCAGGATGTTCTCAATCTCCTGACCTCGTGATCCACCCGCCTCGGCCTCCCAGAGTGCTGGGATTACAGGCGTCAGCCACCGCGACCGGCTCAGACTGTACTCTTACAGCCATCTGAAATACGTTTTCTAGGTATAGATAGATTGTGTAAGGGTACAGTTGTGAGGATAACAGAAACATGGCAGATTATTTAAAGTCATCCTGAAAGTGGTGCTTTATCTGATGAAAGTGATTGTAATCCATAGGCAACCGTTTCAACGCACGCAAGAGTTGCAGCGGCGGGCAGAGGACTACTACAGATGCAAAGTAAGGAGCTTCCTCCCCGCAGGTGCAGGATAGTTCAGTGCTGATGCAGATGATGCCACGGCCCTTAGACTCTCTCAACATTCAATTTCTCATGTGTTGGCTTTTTCAGATCGCCCCTTCTGCAAGAAAGCCTCTTGCCAACTCAGGAAGTTTGTTTGTTTTCCTTGCTTTTGGACATAGTCTGCCAGGTCAGGACATGGATGTATTTTTCTCCCCACACCTCTGTGCTCAAGCCTTGCAAAGGTGGATGGCAGAGAGGAAGGCTGCCTACAAGCGGCACAGGTAGGTCATTGTGATGGACATTTTAAAGGATGTTTTTGTTTTGAGATACAGCTTTGAGCATCTAGTAAAGAACTTGGTGTTTTAATTCTTCAAGTCAATTCTTTCTATGTCTTCTAGGTGTGAAATGAGGCAAAAGCAGAGAGTGCCAGAGAGACACATGAGTCAGGAGCCAGTCCAGGGACGACCGGGCCTAGAGAACCCTTTCTGGAGGGGTAGGAGCTTGCTGTGAAGGCAGCCGCTTAATTGGTGCTGCACAATCCACACACCTTGCTTCTCCTTTTGGGGATGAGGGCTCGGGTGGGGTGATTGTTATGTTTCCTGGAAACAATTCCAAGCACTTATAAAGAGAACAGTTGTCTCGCTGGGTGGCAGGACCCTATTTTTCTCAGGTGCCCGAGCTGAATGGCTCTTGGCTAGTCCCCTGTGAATGGTGGAGCTCAGGCCTCTCCACTGACTGTGGACGTTGCCCCACCCTGATGTCTTGGTTACTTTTAACTGAGGAGATGAGCCTAGAAGGCGGGTGGGCCAGCTCGCCTTTCCACCTTCACTCAGTGTGAAGGATTTATTTTTCTTTCACTTGAGAAAACAACAATAGCACTTTAGAATGGGAGCCACATGTGCTGATGAGAGCACAGATTTTCTGGCCGTGTCTTCATGGATCAATATTGTAGCTTGGGATCTGCTTTAAGAAAAGAAGCATTTATTTACACTTTTTGGAACTTCCTTCATTCTTTTTAAGTTGTTTATTGTCAACTATATAACTCCATTAGTAAGTTAGATTTCTATGTAATCCTACTCCTCTAACATTTGAAGTGTAACCCTAAAACTTTCCAGTTAATTTCTGTAGCTCTTACCTTTTCTCATGACTGTTCATCTCTTTATGTCCATTTCTGTTCATAAGTATTGATAATACCTGGCCAGGTATGAAAGTTAGATTAACTATGAATCCACAGAATTTTAAATGTCCCTATGGCTTGAAGAAGAGGAGCAGTGCTGTTCCTGTCCAGGGTTTATTGATATTCTTCCAACCATGGCTGTTCCTATTTTAATTTTGAGTCTGTGCTCACATGATGAGTGATTTCCTCTGATATGTACTGATTTAGAGCTCATTTCCAGCTGGTTAGAGCCCGACCTGTTCACAGCCTGTTGAGAGTTAAGAATACCCCTGGACCAGGGCTCTGTGGTATCTTGCTCAAGGACGAGGGTCCAGAGGGCTCCAGAGTCCTCTGAGGCATGTGGTCAATAAACCCTGTGCCTCTGGTAAGGGACCTGTGTGGCAGAGAGTGAGATGGCATCGGAGGGTGTGGAGGGTTTCTTATTCTGCACAGAACATGCAAGCCAGATTTAGCCCCATTCCCTTCTCTGGCCCTTAGCAGATTCAGGACCTCATTGGGTTCCCATGAGGAACAGCAGCGGCGTCCCAGCTGAAAACACAGAGAAGACAAAGGTAAATGCTGGGGACGTTTTCACTCTTCCTATATCAGGACGCTTTGGTCTTTTCCGACAATGCCCTCTCCTGGCCTGGCCTCTGCTCTGTAGGTTCTGTGGTGCCTTTTCTGTCTCGACTTCTTGAGAAGCAAAATCTTCTCCATGAGCTTTCAGGCTTCTCCGTTCCCAGCTGATCATCGTTGGTGGCACCTCCAGAATCCATAAAAGCTCAGGGACCGAGGGCTGACGGGCTTTTACTGTTCTGTTTCCAGAAATAACACGAGGAGGCACCACTGACCTCCAGTACTGTAGGTCTCATGGCGCGGTGAACTCTGACTGATCCACCTTACCCAAGATGTTGTGGGGTCTCATTTCCGAAATATGTGGGATTTTCTTTTGCTGTGATTTTGTTTGCATTCTGCCGTAATGTAGGTGATTAACGTTTGAAATATCTGCTGTATTCCCAGAAGTGAAAATAGTGAAAACGCATTAATCTAACATTAATTTGTGCTTTGTGCAATTTTGAATGCTCTTTGACAAGGCCAATTCCATAGTTCGTCACAGTCCCATCCCTGTTGGTAACCATGTTGTGCAAAAACACCTTCATACCCACACAGTGGGGCCCCTGATCTAATATTCTAAGTGTCAGAGGTTCCATATTTGTAATAGCAAATAGGCCCTGACTGTAAATTAGTGAAGAGTGAATGTAACTTATTACCTACAGGGACAATTCCAAATGAAGGCCTTAAATGATGCTCAGCTAAGCTGATTCTTGTGTGGCCTCTGTACCTTCAAAAGCTGCCGAGTCCTATGATTACACATGATGGGACTTGTACACTTGAAGTGAAACACAGTTTTAAAACTTGCTTTCTTTAGAATTCCCACCTCATTTTTCCATGGGGTATTCTTTATGTCGTAGTGCACTTACAATTTGGTATTACCTGGGAGTGAAAAGAAATATTACAGCCATGTCTAACTGACTTCTTGAGATAAGATTGTTCTGTCAGAAATCCCTCTCCCAGTTCCCCTGAAGCTCTTCAGGAATCCACATCTCTCCAGAGCTCTTTGTTCTCATGGGTGGCACCTCCAGAGTGAAGAAGATCCTTTGTCCAGAAGGGAAACAGAGGGGAAATGAGAGGGTCCCGCAGGCAGAGCTGGAATCAACTTCCACTCTGCCTCTTGCAAGCTGTGTGACCCTGGGCACAATTTCTCCTTCCTCTGGAAACCTCTGTTTTCTTCGATTTGGAGCAGGGTGGTCACACTGACCTTGCAGAGTTCTGAGAATCAGAGACAGAACATAAAAGGCCTGGAAAACATTCTCCAAAAAGAAGCTGCAACATGTGTGGACAATGGGCTTTTCATGCCTCTCTTACTCTCTGTTGACCTGGTGCAAGAAACGTGCTCTGGTGCTGGCTGTGAGGGAGGAAAGAGGATAGACATAGACACTCCTGTGTCTCAAACATGCTTCTTTATTACCCTGTTATTACTCTGTCTTCCCTGGGGCAGGACCCCAGCCTGCCTCCATTTGCAAACAGACACAGTGGCATGTGGAGACAACAGTGTGTCCCAGTGACTTTTCTTTACTCCCCAGCTGTGGGCAGTACTCAGTGGAAGGGTGATATTATGACACTGATACTGCTATTTTGAAACCTGGAGGAGGGAAAGGTGCAAAAATCTATCACCAGCAACAGAAGGTGCAGCCTGTGTTGGTGGCGGTAATTTTGTCCATCAAATGAATATGTGTGAAAACATTTCCTCCTTCGGCCCTACAGGTCAGGATGGCGGCAGTGGAGCACCATCATTCCTCAGGGTTGCCCTACTGGCCCTACCTCATGGCTGAAACTTTAAGAAAAAGGATGGGCCACAAGCCAACTCCTCCACCTCAGTGTGATCTGAGAGGTCAACCACATCCATCAGTTAAAGGGTGTCTGAGACTGCTGACTCTTTCTCGACTACAGTGTCTACTAGGACCTCAACCACATTCAACAACTGATGATTTTCTGAGAAGAGAGACACCTCAAGACGAGTGTGCCCTGGGACCTGAACCACTTCCTCGAGCTGATGATTTTCCGAGACTCAAGACACCTCCCGAGGGTCTTTTCATACCAATTTCCCCTTTTCCAGTTGATGATTCTCTGAGCCTGAAGACACCTCCCGAGTGTCTTCTGGTACCCCTTCCACCTTCTCCAGCTGATGATTTTCTGAGACCACAAACACCTCCCGTCCAGTGTCACCTGAGACCTGTACCATTTCATCAAGCTGATGATATCAGGAGACTCAAGAAACCTCCTGACTGTTTTTTCACACCCCTTCCACCTTCTCCAGTTGATGATTCTCTGAGCCTGAAGCCACCTCACGAGTGTCTTGTGGTACCTCTTCCACCTTCTGCAGTTGATGATTTTCTCACACCAAAAACACCTCAACTACAGTGTCACCTGAGACCTGTACCATTTCATCGAGCTGATGATATTAGGAGACTCAAGAAACCTCCTGACTGTTTTTTCACACCCCTTCCACCTTCTCCAGTTGATGATTCTCTGAGGCTGCAGACACCTCCTGAGTGTCTTCTGGTACCCCTTACACCTTCTCCAGTTGATGATTTTCTCACACCACAGGCACCTCCCATCGAGCGTCACCTGGGACCTGTAGCATTTCCTCGAGCTGATGATTTTAGGAGACCCAAGGAACCTCCCGAGTGCTTTTTCGCACCCCTTCCACGTTCTCCAGTTGATGATTCTGTGAGCCTGAAGACACCTCCCAAGTGTCTTGTGGTACCTCTTCCACCTTCTCCAGTTGATGATTTTCTCACACCACAGGCACCTCCCATCGAGCATCGTCGCCTGGGACCTGTAGCATTTCCTCAAGCTGATGATTTTAGGAGACCCAAGGAACCTCCCGACTGTTTTTTCACACCACTTCCACCTTCTGCAGTTGATGATTCTCTGAGCCTCAAGACACCTCCCGAGTGTCTTCTGGTACCCCTTCCACCTTCTCCAGTTGATGATTTTCTGAGACCACAAACACCTCCCGTCCAGTGTCACCTGAGACCTGTACCATTTCATCGAGCTGATGATATCCGGAGACTCAAGAAACCTCCTGACTGTTTTTTTGCACCCCTTCCTCCTTCTCCAGTTGATGATTCTCTGAGCCTGAAGACACCTCCCGAGTGTCTTCTGGTAACCCTTCCACCTTCTCCAGTTGATGATTTTCTCACACCACAGGCACCTCCCATCAAGCGTCATCACCTGGGACCTGTAGCATTTCCTCGAGCTGATGATTTTAGGAGACCCAAGGAACCTCCCAACTGTTTTTTCTTATCACTTCCACCTTCTCCAGTTGATGATTCTCTGAGCCTGAAGACACCTCCCGAGTGTCTTCTGCTACCCCTTCCACCTTCTCCAGTTGATGATTTTCTCACATCAGAGGAACCTCCCATCAAGCGTTGTCGCCTGGGACCTGTAGCATTTCCTCGAGGTGATGATATCAGGAGACTCAAGAAACCTCCTGACTTTTTTTTTGCACCCCTTGCACCTTCTCCAGTTGATGATTCTCTGAGCCTGAAGACACCTCCCGAGTGTCTTCTGGTACCCCTTCCACCTTCTCCAGTTGATGATTTTCTCACACCACCAGCACCTCCCATCAAGCGTCATCACCTGGGACCTGTAGCATTTCCTCAAGCTGAGGATTTTAGGAGACCCAAGGAACCTCCCGACTGTTTTTTCTTACCCCTTCCACCTTCTCCAGTTGATGATTTTCTCACATCAGAGGAACCTCCCATCAAGCGTTGTCGCCTGGGACCTGTAGCATTTCCTCGAGGTGATGATATCAGGAGACTCAAGAAACCTCCTGACTTTTTTTTTGCACCCCTTGCACCTTCTCCAGTTGATGATTCTCTGAGCCTGAAGACACCTCCCGAGTGTCTTCTGGTACCCCTTCCACCTTCTCCAGTTGATGATTTTCTCACACCACCAGCACCTCCCATCAAGCGTCATCATCTGGGACCTGTAGCATTTCCTCGAGCTGAGGATTTTAGGAGACCCAAGGAACCTCCCGACTGTTTTTTCTTACCCCTTCCACCTTCTCCAGTTGATGATTTTCTCACATCAGAGGAACCTCCCATCAAGCGTTGTCGCCTGGGACCTGTAGCATTTCCTCGAGCTGATGATATCAGGAGACTCAAGAAACCTCCTGACTGTTTTTTCGCACCCCTTCCACCTTCTCCAGTTGATGATTCTCTGAGCCTGAAGCCACCTCACGAGTGTCTTCTGGTACCCCTTCCACCTTCTCCAGTTGATGATTTTCTCACACCACCGGCACCTCCCATCAAGCGTCGTCACCTGGGACCTGTAGCATTTCCTCAAGCTGATGATTTTAGGAGACCCAAGGAACCTCCCGACTGTTTTTTCTTACCCCTTCCACCTTCTCCAGTTGACGATTTTCTCACATCACAGGAACCTCCCATCAAGCGTTGTCGCCTGGGACCTGTAGCATTTCCTCGAGCTGATGATATCAGGAGACTCAAGAAACCTCCTGACTGTTTTTCTGCACCCCTTCCACCTTCTCCAGTTGATGATTCTCTGAGCCTGAAGAAACCTCCCAAGTGTCTTATGGTACCTCTTCCACCTTCTGCAGTTGATGATTTTCTCACACCAAAAACACCTCAACTACAGTGTCACCTGAGACCTGTACCATTTCATCGAGCTGATGATATTAGGAGACTCAAGAAACCTCCTGACTGTTTTTTTGCACCCCTTCCACCTTCTCCAGTTGATGATTCTCTGAGCCTGAAGACACCTCCCGAGTGTCTTCTGGTACCCCTTCCACCTTCTCCAGTTGATGATTTTCTCACACCACAGGCACCTCCCATCGAGCGTCACCTGGGACCTGTAGCATTTCCTCGAGCTGATGATTTTAGGAGACCCAAGGAACCTCCCGAGTGTTTTTTCGCACCCCTTCCACCTTCTGCAGTTGATGATTCTCTGAGCCTGAAGACACCTCCCGAGTGTCTTCTGGTACCCCTTCCACCTTCTCCAGTTGATGATTTTCTCACACCACAGGCACCTCCCATCGAGCGTCGCCTGGGACCTGTAGCATTTCCTCGAGCTGATGATTTTAGGAGACCCAAGGAACCTCCCGAGTGTTTTTTTGCACCCCTTCCACCTTCTCCAGTTGATGATTCTGTGAGCCTGAAGACACCTCCCGAGTGTCTTCTGGTACCTGTTCCACCTTCTCCAGTTGATGATTTTCTGAGACCACAAACACCTCCCGTCCAGTGTCACCTGAGACCTGTACCATTTCATCGAGCTGATGATATCAGGAGAGTCAAGAAACCTCCTGACTGTTTTGACCGTTTTTTGTTTTGTTTGCTTTTGTGTTTGTTTTTTGTTTTATTTTTATTGTGTTGGAGGAAGGCGTCTGTTATGTTGTTGATTCTATTTATTCATCATTTTTGCAACACATAAATTCATTTAAGTATTGATTGTGCACCTATCATATGATAAGCATTTTTTCATCATTCCCCCACTTCCAGAACCCTAAGCTTTTCTCACTGTTAGAACTGCTAGTTTATTTGTATTTCAGTCACTTTGACTATAAACTCCTTGAGTGTAGGTGCTTAGATTTTTTTCACTGCTTAGCCCCCAATGCCTGTATAGAGTAAGCTCTTTTTTTTTTTTTTTTTTGTACCAAATGCCCAATGGCCAATTTATTCTGTTTCAATAACAACTAGGCATCATTTTCAAAGGGCCATATACTGACAACAGACTGCCCAGAAATTATCTCCCTATGTAGGAAAACTACAGAAGACAAGTTCTTAGACTTTTAATGCCCATTACAGTAGCCATTAATGACAGGTGACTACCGAGCCTTGAAATGCGATAGTCCAAATTTAGATGTGCTATAAGCTTAAATTACACACCACATGTCAAAGCCATAAGACCAAAAACTGTAAAAGAGTCTAGTAATTTTATATTTATTATATATTGAAATGATATTTGGTATTTTAGATATATTGAGTTAAATAAAAGTTAAATTCACCTGTTTGGTTTTTTATTTTTAAAATGTGAATTCCAGAAATTTTTTTTTTTTATGAAGTATTTATTGGTGATTCTTGGGTGTTTCTCGGAGAGGGGGATGTGGCAGGGTCATAGGATAACAGTGGAGAGAAGGTCAGGAGATAAACACATGAACAAAGGTCTCTGGTTTTCCTAGGCAGAGGTCCCTGCGGCCTTCTGCAGTGTTTGTGTCCCTGGGTACTTGAGATTAGGGAGTGGTGATGACTCTTAAAGAGCATCCTGCCTTCAAGCATCTGTTTAACAAAGCACATCTTGCACCGCCCTTAATCCATTTAACCCTGAGTTGACACAGCACATGTTTCAGAGAGCAGGGGGCTGGGGGAAAGGCCATAGATCAACAGCATCCCAAGGCAGAAGAATTTCCCTAGTCAGAACAAAATGGAGTCTCCTATGCCCACCTCTTGCTACACAGACCCAGCAATAATCTGATCTCTCCTTCCTTTCCCCACACTTCCCCCTCTTCTCTTCAACAAAACTGCCATCATCCTCATGGGCCGCTCCCAATGGTCGCTGTCTCTTTGGAGCTGTTGGGTACACCTCCCAGACAGGGCGGCTGGGCAGAGGTGTTCCTCACTTCCCAGATGGGGAGGCCGGGCAGAGGCGCTCCTCACTTCCCAGATGATGGGTGGCCGGGTAGAGGTGCTCCTCACATCCCAGACAGGGTGGCCGGGCAGAGGCGCTCCTCACATCCCAGATGATGGGTGGCTGAGTAGAGGCTCTCCTCCCCTCCCAGACGGGGAGGCCGGGCAGAGGCGCTCCTCGCCTCCCAGATGGGGCTGCCGCGCAGAGGCGCTCCTCACTTCCTCCCAGACGGGGTGGCAGCCTGGCAGAGGCGCTCCTCACCTCCCAGATGGGGCGGCCGGACAGAGGTGCTCCTCATCTCCCAGACGGGGTGGCCGGACAGAGGCGCTCCTCACTTCCCAGATGTTGGGTGGCCAGGCAGAGGCTCTCCTCTTCTCCCCGACGGTGCGGCCGGGCAGAGGTGCTCCTCACTTCCCAGACGAGGCAGCCGGGCAGAAGCGCTCCTCACTTTCCAGACAGGGTGGCCAGATAGAGGCGCTCCTCACTTCCCAGACGGGGCGGCCGGGCAGAGGTGCTACTCACTTCCTCCCAGACAGGGTGGCGGCCGGGTAGAGGCGCTCCTCACCTCCCAGACGGGGCGGCCGGGCAGAGGTGTTGGTGGTAGGGAGGAATGGGAACAGATTGCTTAAGGGGAAAGGGATTTTTCGAGGTGGAGTGATGAAAATGTTTAGGTGGTGGTTGGATGACATTGTGAATATACTAAGTATCACTGAATTATACACTTTAACATAGTTAATTTTATGTTATGTCTATTTTCTTTTTTGTTGTTGTTGTTTTTGAGACAGAGTCCCACTCTGTTGCCCAGGCTGGAGTGCATTGGTGCAGTCTCAGCTCCCTGCAACCTCCACCTCCTGGATTCAAGCAGTTCTCCTGCCTCAGCCTTCTGAGTAGCTGGGATTAAAAGCACCCACCTGTATTTTAGTAGAGACATGGTTTCACCATGTTGGCCAGGCTGATCTGGAACTCCTGACCTCGTAATCCGCCCACCTTAGCCTCCCAAAGTGTTGGGATTACTGGTGTGAGCCACCACGCCCAGCCTCTTTTTGTCTTTACTCTTTTTTTTTTTTGAGACGGGATCTCACTCTGTTGCCCAGGCTGAAGTGCAGTGGTGCAATCTTGGCTCACTACAGCCTCAGCCTCCCTGGGCTCAGGTGATCCTCCTACCTCAGCCTTCCAAGTAGCTGAGACTGCAGGTGCAAACCACCACACCGTGCTAGTTTTCGTATTATTTGTAGAGATAGGGTTTCACCATGTTGCCCAGGCTGGTCTTGAATTCCTAGGCTCAAGCCATCTGTCCGTCTTGAGATTACAGGAGTGAGCCACAGCACTGAGCCTGTTATGTCTATTTTCAAGTAACAGAAAATAGAAAAAAAGGGATGGAACTAGTGGTCTGGATCATGACTAGCTCTTCAGATAACTTTGAGTCTCGCTGCCGAAACTCAAGCCTTATCTACATTCTCCCTGTACCATTACTCACTTCCTAGTTGTTTTCATTGTTTTAGCTTTCTTATTTATTTGAAGGGAAACTATAAATGGAAAATGCCATACATCAGAATGGAATCTATTTCTTTTTGTTTTTGTTTGAGATATCGAGTCTCACTCTTTTGCCCAGGCTGGAGTACAGTGGTGCGATCTCGGCTCACTGCAACCTGTGCCTCCTGGATTCAAGTGATTCTCCTGCATCAGACTCTCGAGTAGCTGGGATTACAAGCATGCACCAACATACCAGGGTAATTTTGTATTTTTAGTAGAGATGGGGTTTCACCATTGAGGATGCTCTCAAACTCCTGGCCTCAAGTGATCCACCTGCCTTGGCCTCCCAAAGTGCTGGAACTGTAGGTGTGAGCCACAGCACCCGGCCCAAAATGGAATCTTAAAAATAAATACCACGGCCAGATGCAGTGACTCACGCCTGTAATTCCACCACTTTGAGAGGCTGAGGCGGGTGGATTGCTTGCGGTCAGGAGTACAAGACCAGCCTGGCCAACATGGCGAAACCTCATCTCTACTAAAAATACAAAAATATTAGCCAGGTGTAGTGGCGGGCACCTGTAATCTCAGCTACTCAGGAGGCTGAGGCAGGAGAATTACTTGAACCCGAGGTGGAGGTTGCAGTAAGCCAAGAACACGCCATTGCACTCCAGCCTAGGCAATAGGAGTAAAACTCTGTCTCAAAAAAAACAAACAAAAATATCAAAAAACAAACAAACCCACACTCCAAAAACAAACAATAAATAAATAATATAAAAATAAAACACTACAGTCCTTATGTTATTGCTTTGTTTCAAAATCTGGTAAGATTGCCCTGAGGGACCTGAGGTTTTTAATTGCAGGGGTTTTTTTAAATATCTTTAGAAGTGGTTGGTTAAGTAAAATTTTTTTTTTTTTTTTTTTTTTTTTTTTTTTTTTTTTTTTTTTGAGACTGGTTTTGCCCTGTTACACAGGCTGGAGTGCTGTGGCTCGATCACAGCTCACTGCAGCCTCAACCTCCTGAGCTTCAAGCGATCCTCCCACCTCAGCCTCCCAAGTAGCTGGGATCACAGATGTGTGCCACCACGCCTGGCCAATGTTAAAAAATCCTTTAACTTTTTTGTAGAGATGCACTCCTGGCCTCAAGCGATCCTCCTTCTGGTCCCTACCCCCAGCCCCTTTCTGATAAACATTTACATTGTTTATTATCTGATGCCATTTCTGTCTTCTTCCTTGTCGTCCAGACATCAAAGAATTAGGTTTCTTCAGGGTTTTCTTTTTCAAGTGCTCAGTGTTAAAGATCACTCACATTAGGGCCGGACACTATGCCTCATGCCTGTAATCCCAGCACTTTGGGAGGCCGAGGCGGGCAGACTACTTGAGGTGGGGAGTTTGAGACCAGCCTGGCCAACTTGGTGAAACCCCACCTCTACTGAAAAAAATACAAAAATTATCTGGGCGTGGTGGTGCATGCCTGTAGTCCCAGCCACTTGGGAGGCTGAGGCATGAGAATCGCTTGAACCCAGGAGGCAGAGGTTGTAGTGAGCCAAGATCACACCACCACACTCTAACCTGGGTGACAGAGCGAGACTCTGACTCAAAAAATAAATAAAATAAATGTCACTTACATTAGATATACCCAAGGGGTTGTCTATAGAGAGTTGGAAGCAGTAGTTATTGCAACAGGGGCAGGGAAGTCATCTGGCTATGCCAGGATGCCCAGGGGATACTTGGGGTGTGTGGCATGGTGGTGCTGGGGACTCACCGCACAGGACGCTCTGATTGACGCACTGCCAGGAGTAGCGCTCTGTCTTGGGGCTGCAGCCGGCCTCCTCAGCTCGAGTGTAACAACAGTCGTGGCCATGGCAGCACCTGCGGATGTCACATGGGCAGGACAGCAGGTGGGTGAAGCTCTCTCCTGGCCCTCCTCTCTTGCCAGGACCATGGGTGACTGAAGACCCCCAGGGAGGCACAGCATCCTCTTATCTAAGTTTTCTTTCTTTCTTTTTTTTTTTTCTTAAGAGACAGGGTCTTTCTCTGTCACCCAGGCTGGAGTGCAGTGGCACAATCATAGCTCACGGCAGCCTTGAACTCCTGGGCTCAAGCGATCCTCCCACCTCAGTGTCCCAAGTAGCTGAGACTACAGGCACACGCCAGCATGCTCAGCTGGATTTTTTAATTTGTATTTCCTTTGAGACAGCATATCTCTCTGCTGCTCAGGCTGGAGTGCAATGGCTCAATCATCTCACTTTAGCCTTGAACTCCCGGGCTCAAATGATACTGCCACCTCAACCTCCAAAGTATGCTACTACAGGAACACAAAGTCCTTTTTTAAAGTTTTTGTAGATATGGGGTCTCACTATGTTGCCTAGGCTGGTCTCGAACTCCCAGGCCCAAGCAGTCCTCCTACCTCAGCCTCCCCAAATGCTGGGATTACAGGTGGGAGCTACTGTACGCCTGGCCTTATCTAAGCTGTTTCCCTGAAAATCCCCGTCTTGGGTAATGATTCCATTGGCCCCACCATGCCCTGTCCTGCCTCCCTGGCTGTGCCCAAACTTGGTCCCTGCCTGCCTGCCTCACTGTCTGGGTCTCGAGCTCCTGTGACACGACTCCTCTCTCTTCCTGGAGTGATCCAAGCCCTGTCACTTCCTGACTTTGCCCACACTGTGCCCTCTGCCTGGGGCAACTTCATGTCTGCCCTTTGTCCCTTAGGTCTCAGCCCAGGCACAAGCCCCTACCTCCAGAGGTCATCCAGGCCTCACCAGGCTATACCCTCTCATAAAATCAGATTCCCTCCCTTCAGGGTAGGTTTATAATGAAACCCTCCTTAGAGGCCAGGTGCGGTGGCACCCATCTGTAATCCCAGCACTTTGGGAGGCTGAGGTGGGATGATCACTTGAGGCCAGGGGGTCGAGACCAGCCTGGGCAACATAAGGAGACTCTTGTCTCTCTTGTCTCTATAACAAATTTAAAAATTAGCTCACCAGGCCAGGCTCCAGGGTGGGGATGGGTTCCTGGCTCTACCTCCTCCTAGCTGTGTGGTCTGGGGTAGGTCACATCACCTGTCCAAGCCTCAATGTCCTCATCTCTAAATTGGGCTGAAGTAAAGTATCTACTTCTTCGGGTTGTCATGAGGAATAACTGAGTCTCTGCACATGAAGTGCCTGGCATGGTGCTTGGCACATAGTAAGGGCTCAACTAATAACAGCTTTTGCTATTTTGAAGATGTCACTGTATGGATACCCTTCCAGAACAACCCATTTTATTTTATTTTATTTTTTCCTTCAAGACTGAGTTTCATTCTTGTCACCCAGGCTGGAGTGCAGTGGCATGATCTCAGCTCACTGCAACCTCTGCCTCCTGGGTTCAAGTGATTCTCCTGCCTCAGCCTCCCAAGTAGCTGGAATTACAGGCACGTACCATCATGCCCAGCTAATCTTTGTATTTTACTTTGTATTTCACTGCAACCTCTGCCTCCTGGGTTCAAGTGATTCTCCTGCCTCAGCCTCCCAAGTAGCTGGAATTAGGGGCGTGTGCCATCATGCCCAGCTAATCTTTGTATTTTTACTGGAGACAGGGTTTCACCATGTTGGCCAGCCTGGTCTCGAACTTCTGACCTCAGATGATCCACGCACCTTGGCCTCCTAAAGTGCTGGGATTACAGGTGTGAGCCACCACGCCCCACCCAGAACAACCCCTTTTCTTAGTGCAGTAGGGTTGTTTCTGGAAACCAGAAGCATTTTTGGCCTGATTGGCCTGGGAACTGGTGAACGGGCAGATTGAGGATAAAGCCAAGGCCTACAATTCCTCTCACCTTACCTTTGTCCTCACTGGTGCAGGTGGTAGGAAACCCCCTTCCAAGGATCTTTTATCTCACTGGGAAGCTGGAGTTAGGGGAGGCTGGTACAGGGGGTTGCTTCAGGCCTGAGTGTGAGGGTGATGGATTGTGGTGTGGGGGAGGGGGGATAATCCTCCCTAGAGGGGAGGCTTACCCAACATGTGTCAACAGACCCCAGTTGTCTGCTCATGACTGTAATTTAAAATGCCGATTTTGCAACTCCTGGAGCTGGTGAAACACTACAGCCCCTTGGCTATTTTGCAGGAAATTTAAGGAGCTGCACATTAGTGAACATGCAGGCTGCCTTGGTGCCTGGAGCAGAGGTCACGTTCTGAAGAGAGTTTGCAGATTGGAAGCCCACAGGCCAGAGTCAGTCCATGGATGACTTTCAGGGGCACATGGTTTGTTTTTGTTCCTTTGTTTCAGAATTGAATTGGTTGCCAGCATTTTTTTTTTAAACATGGAAATTATACACGAAAATGTCTTGAGCCGGGCGCGGTGGCTTACGCCTGTAATCCCAGCAATTTGGGAGGCCAAGGCAGGTGGATCGTCTGAGGCAGGGAGTTCAAGACCAGCCTGGCCAACATGGTGAAACCCCATCTCTACTAAAAATACACAAAATTGGCCGGGCGTGGTGGCAGGCACCTGTAATCCCAGCTACTTGTAAGGCTGAGGCAGGAGAATCACTTAAACCTGGGAGGCAGAAGTTGTAGTGAGTTGAGATTGTGCCATTGCACTACAGCCTAGGCAACATAGTGAGACTCCATCTAAAACAAAACAAAAACAAACGAAAAAAAGAAAATGTCTTGAAAAATCAGATCTAGCAACAATGGGCCCACAGTCCTGCGTGACAACCACCGGCTGAGTGTGATGGACCCCTGTTGCCAGGACATCAGAAGGCCGGTTTGCCCCTGCTACACCAGGGTTACCTGTCTGTCTGCTGCTGACAACTTAGTTTGAGAACCCAGGCTTTACTGGTAAGACAGACACAGACACAACTATTTATGGTTCAAAACAGAGGGCAGTGAGTATTGTAGCTTAGGACAGTGGTTCTCCACAGAGGTGATTTAGTACCCTAGGGGACAGTGGCAATGTCTGAAGACATATTTTGATTGTTGCAACTTGAGGAGGGTGCCATGGCATCTAGTGGGTGGAAAGCAGGGGTACTGCTCAATATCCTGCAGTGCAAACAACAGCCCCCACGACAAAGATTATCCAGCCCCAGTGTCGGTAGGGCTGAGGTTGGGAAACCGTGGATTAGGAGCACCAGCAAACTGGTCTGGAAGGAAGAGGTTAATTCCAGTGGTGGGGCTCAAGAAAGGCTCCCTGAACAGAAGAAGTCTTGCTGGTGAGCAGGCACTTGATGACTAAGCCAGGTTTCAACTGAGAGTGATTGAGGGGGAGGCATGTCAGGCAGAGAACAAACAACACAAGCAAAGGTCTAGAGGCACCTCTGATGGGTGGAGGTGGGTGAGAGTGTGAACAGTGAGATGGAGCCTGTAGTTCAAGATACATGAAGTTTGGGGTCAGATGGATTTGGGTTTGAGTTCTGACTCTACCATTCACTAGCCATGTGGCTTCAGGCTTGTCATTGGCTTGAACCTCAGTTTCATCATGTGTAAAATGGGGATAATGCAGGTTATGTAGGGCCAGACTCATCTATCCCCAGTCCTCCATTTCTACTCTGTGTCCCAGCCATTCTTAACTACTGGCAGTTTGCTACATGCTTCTTGCTTTCTCTCCCCTGTCTGGCCCCTCCATGTGCAGTTCCCTCTGCCTGGAATGCTCACATTCCAGATGTGTGGATTACATCATCAAGGTGTTATAAACCCGGTGCTGACATGCTAAGACTTGTGTTTTGAAAAGATCACTCTGCCAGCAACATGGTGTTGGGCTTGTGGGAGCGGGTGCAGGGAATCTGGAGGCCAAGGGAATGATGGGGAATTCCCAGGCTCATACAAGAAGTCTGGGAGCTTCTGCCTTCACCCTAACTCCCTTCCCCATCACTTCTCTGTCCTTAAGGTACCGTGGGGGAAGGTCAGTGAGGACCCACCAGGCATGAACGGGTTGGATTCTCTCTTGGTTAATGTTCCTGCTCCCTTCTCAGCCTAGGAGCCTGGTTACTTTATAGGTCAGGGTTGAGGTGTTGTATTAGTCTGTTCTCACACTGCTCTAAAGAACTGTCCAAGACTGGGTAATTTATAAAGGAAAGAGGTTTAATTGACTCCAGTTCCGCAGGGCGGGGAGGCCTCAGGAAACTTACAATCATGGCAGAAAGGGAAGCAAACATGTCCTTCTTTATGTGGCAGCAGGAAGTAGTAGTGCTGAGCAAAGGGGGAAAAGCACCTTATAAAACCATCAGATCTTGTGAGAACTCACTCACTATCACTAGAACAGCATGGGAGTATCCGCCCCCATGATTCAATTACCTCCCACGGGTCCTTCCCACGATATGTGGGGATTATGGGAAGTACAATTCAACATGAGATTTGGGTGGGGACACAGCCAAACCATATTAGGTGTAGAGGCCAAAACCTCATAGAGGCTACTGAGAGTCTATGGGCCAGCCCTCTAGCTTCCTTAAGCCTCAGTTTCCTCACCTGTGTAGAACAGACTTTTCAGGGTCTGTGGGGGTACATGGGGTACTTTCTACAAAGTTCTTACAATAGAACCTGGTTCAATTTTATAAAAATGAAGCTCTTGGCTGGGTGCGGTGGCTCATGCCTGTAATCCCAGCACTTTGGGAGGCTGAGGCGGGCAGATCACGAGGTCAGGAGTTTGAGACTAGCCTGGCCAGTATGACGAAACCCCGTCTCTACTAAAAAATACAAAAATTAGCCAGGCGGGTGGCACCCACCTGTAGTCTCAGCTACTCAGGATGCTGAGGCAGGAGAATCACTTGAACCCGGGAGGCGGAGGTTGCAGTGAGCTGAGATCGCGCCACTGCACTCCTGCCTGGGTGACACAGAGAGACTCTGTCTCAAAAAAAAAAAAAAAAAAAAAAATCAAGCTCTTGCTGAATACTCTCTGAATGCCTGGTACTGCAGGAGGCCCTGGGAACTCAAAGTCTCTCTTAAGAACTGACCTTGACTTTAAGGATTGCCTGATTTAGGATTTGTGGACTTTGCTGACTGGGGACATCCAACTTTTAGGGAGAGATTCCTGGGAATTTTATTTGAAAGATGTGCACAAAGATTTAGCTTTTACGGGTGGATCACGAGGTCAGGAGATCGAGACCATCCTGGCTAACATGGTGACACCCCGTCTCTACTAAAAAAAAAATTAGCCGGGCATGGTGGCGGGTGCCTGTAGTCCCAGGTACTTGGGAGGCTGAGGCAGGAGAATGGCGTGAACCCGGGAGGCGAAGCTTGCAGTGAGCCGAGATCGTGCCACTGCACTCCAGCCTGGGTGACAGAGCGAGACTCTGTCTCAAAAAAAAAAAAAAAAAAAGATTTATCTTTTAAGTAGGTCCACAGTGGCTATATTTATAAAGTGAAAAATTGGAAATAGCCTTAATGTCGAACTACAGGATATTGGTTTAATATGTGATAAGATAAATCGAGTATTATGCAGTTATTCAAGTGGAAGCAGATGGATATTTGCTGATACAGAAAAATGTTCATTATTAAGTGAAAACAATATACAAAACACTATTTGTATATCAGTAATAGGCCAGGTGTGGTGGCTCACACCTGTAATCCCAGCACTTTGGGAGGACAAGGAGGGAGGATTTCGTGATCCCGGGAGTTCCAGACCACTTTGGGCAACATGGTAAGACCCTGTCTCTACAAAAAATACAAAAATTAGCTGGACGTGGTGGTGCACGCCTGTAGTCCCAGATACTCCGGAGGCTGAGGTGGAAGAATCACCTATGCCCGGGAGGTGAACGCTGTATTGAGCCGTCACTGTGCCACTGCACTCCATCCTGGGCAACAGAGACCCTGTCTCAAAAAAAATACACACACACACAAACACACACACAACACACACACACACACATTTTAAAGCCTAAAGGCTAATATACCCCAAAATTAACAGTGGATATCTATAAGCGGCTTTTACAATTATTTTCTTATTCTACATTTTTTCCCTTTCTATTTTTTTTACAATAAATGTGCATTTCTTTTCTGAAAAATAGCAATATATTTTATTAACCTTAAAATTATGTGATGCTATTAAAATATAAATAAAAATAATAATAAAAGAAAGGGCAGGTTTGCCAGCTCTTCCCGTCTCCCTTCTTATCTCCTGACTGGATTATCTCCTGACTGGAGCCTTATCTCCTGACTGGATTCCTGATCACTCCCAATAAAGACGGACTCTTAATTCGTTTCAGTATTTACTAACCTCAAAACAAGGCAATGTAAAGATGAATAATCATACTCTGCAGGTGATCTGCATGCACGCCAAATTTTGAGATGCGTTGAAAGAGGAAGTTCTTTACCTCTCTGCCTTCAATTATTTATTCTCGTTTAACCCATTTCCTCCGTTCATTCCTGAGGGCGTTTATTTACTTTTATCTACGCATGCGCACTCCTGGCTGCTAGAGAGGGCCGCTTCGCCCGGCGGTCCCGCCTTCTGACGTCGACCATTGGCCGGCTCTGCCAGCGCGCTCCTGATTGGTGGCTGCGGGCCGGGCCCCACTGTTTCTCAAAGTTGGCGGGAAAGCGGCAGCTAGGCAGAATGGCGGCGGCTGGGGACTCGTTCTCAGGCGGCCCCGCGGGGGTGCGGCTGCCTAGGTCGCCGCCACTCAAGGTGCTGGCGGAGCAGCTGCGGCGCGACGCGGAGGGCGGCCCGGGCGCGTGGCGGCTGTCGCGGGCGGTGGCGGGCCGCGGGCCGCTGGACCTGGCGGCCGTGTGGATGCAGGGCAGGGTAGTAATGGCGGACCGCGGCGAGGCGCGGCTGCGGGACCCGAGCGGGGACTTCTCGGTCCGCGGCCTGGAGCGGGTGCCGCGCGGGCGGCCCTGTCTAGTCCCAGGTAATGCCCGGGCCTCACTGGGCGCCCTCTTCCCTGCTGTCCGCCGAGAAATTGCCGAGGCCAGATTCGATCTCGTTCTTGACACTCGAAGCGGGGCGGGGCGGGGTGGGTCTAGCCCTCCTCCGGGCCTCTGCCCCTGCGGGTCCCCGCTTGGGTACCCTTGCTCCGGTCCCTCCTTGGTGAAGTTGATCTGATGATAAGCACCACCTGCCGTCCCTTTAACAAATACAGATTCCTGGGACTTTCCCACCCCTAGTGGGAATCTTCCGGGGAGGGACTCGGGCACCTGCATTTGTCACAAGCCCCCTCTCCCAATTGATATCCTTGTTCTCCATCAAGTTTTGGGAAATACTTTCCTGGGAAACTTCTGCTCATCCTTAACGTCTCAACTCAAATGTACCTTTCTCAGGGAAGTCCTCCCTGGCCCCTAGGAACGGGAGACCCTCCTGTACCTCTGCTTAATTGAACTGTCTTGGGCTGTAGCTCACTCATGTTTGCCTCTTCTCTCTTTTTTTTTTTTTTTGAGACGGAGTCTCACTCTGTCGCCCAGGATGGGGTGCAGTGGCGCGACCTCAGCTTACTGCAGCCTCCACCTCCTGGATTCAAGCGAGTCTCATGCTTCAGCCTCCCGGGTAGCTGGGATTACAGGCATGTGCCATCACACTCGGCTAATTTTTGTATTTTTTAGCAGAGACTGGCCATGTTGGCCAGGCTGGTCTCAAACTCCTGGCCTCAAGTGATCTGCACACCTCAGCCTCCCAAAGTGCTGGGATTACAGACGTAAGCCGCTGCGCCCTGCCTGCTTCCTCTCTTAAACCACCGTTGCTCTCACTTGAGCCAGCATCAGTCTCTCCTGGAGGGCTTGCTAAAGCTGGGATGGCTGGGGCTCCACCCTCAGGGTTTCTGAGTCAGGAGGTCTAGTTGGGGCTGGAAATTTGTATTTCTAACCAGCTCCCAGGTGATGCTGATGCTGCTGGTCTGGGGACCATAATTTCGACTTGTTAAATGTTTTATTTATTTGAGATAAGGGACTCACTATGTTGCCCAGGCTGGCCCTGAGCTCAAGCAGTCCTCCTGCTTCAGCCTCCTTGGGTAGCTGGGACTACAGGCCTGCACCACCCACCACACGTGGTGTTTGGGGGCCATACTTTGAGAACCACTGGGCCAGACCAAGCTACTGGAGGGCCAGAGCTGTGTGGTCCTGACAACTGTATCCTCAGCATCTGGCCCAGTGCCTGACACGTAAGTGCTCCAAGAACCAATTGTCTTGAGTGACAGGCAGTGGGCATCCATCTCACTTGTTCCCTGGGATGTCAATTGAGCACGTGTTGTACATCAGCCCCCCATGTGCAGTGTTGGGCTGCAGCCCAGACCCAGATAAAGTCTGCTGGGAGACAGGCGGTGAGCAAATGTCCCAGAGGATTGCTGATCCCTGGGGAGCCATGAGGATGTGCAAGGTGCTGAGTGGCCCAGGGAGGCTTCTAGAGGATGTGCGGTCTAAGCTGAGGAGGTCTGAGGCTCCCTCCCCTGGGAAATCAGGCCAAGATCACTTCATTCCTAAGGGCCCTTCCTGTTCAGTCTTGGAGTCTAACTAGAGGCAGATAGGTCAGTGGTCTGGCCTGAGCTGCTTTGGACTTGGACAGGCTTAGGTCGAATTTCTGGTTCCACCCCTTCCCAGCTGAGCTACCTGGAGCACTTTTGTTAACTTTTCTGGACTTGTACTGTTTTGTAAAAAGGAGCTAATCATTCCTGCCTGTTGTGTGGATTCAATAAGTAAACAACTGCCTTAGTACTGCGCCTGGCTCACAGTGAGAGTGCAAAATATGGGGACTCGTTTACTGCCACATGCTCCTGTTCCCCCCCCACAGCCTTACCCTTCAGCCTTCCCTCTGTATGCCTGCTCTCAGCCCCAGCGTTTGTCTAGGACAGGGTCAGCAAACTACAGGCCTCCTCTTTTCATGTGTCCTGCGAACTAAAAATGCTTTTAAAATGTTTATTTATTACTATTATTATTTTTGAGACAGAATCTCGCTCTGTCTCTCAGGCTGGAGTACAGTGACGCAGTCATGGCTCACTCCAATCTCCACCTCCTGGGTTCAAGCGATTCTCGTGCCTCAGCCTCCCGAGTAGCTGGGATTACAGGCGTGCACCACCACACCCGGCTAATTCTTGTAGTTCTAGTAGAGATGGGGTTTCATCGTGTTGGCCAGACTGGTTGGTCTCGAGCTCCTGGCCACCTTGGCCTCCCAAAGTGCTGGGACTGCAGGCGTGAGTCGTTGCACCTGGCAGGATTTCACATTTTTAAACGGTTGAAAAAAAAAATCACGACATGTGAAAAGTATATGAAATTCAAGCATCAGTGTTCATAAGTTAAGTTTTATTGGAATACATTGGTAATTTACAGAATGTCTTGGGCCGCTGTCCCAACCACAGCTAGAATTTTATTTGGGACAGGGACCCTATGGCGGGAAAAGCCCAAAATATTTATCTCGCCCTTTACAGAAAAAGTTTGCCAACCCTTGGCCTTAGCCTTGGCCCAGCAAGTAACCCGTGCTGCTTGGTGTGTTGGTTTGCAGGCAAAGCACCTTGCAGGCAGGCTGGGGCAGTCTCCTATCTGGTCTCAGCCCTGGCATAAGCCTGGCATCTAGTAAATACTTCGGTGTTTGAACCCATGGGCATTGGTGAATCTGTCTGACATACCCACTGGCCTGAATGCCAGCTGGCAGGGGCCGTGTCATTTCCTCTTGTTAATTAATAATGAGTCAAGCTTGACAAAATTGAGTCACTGCCATCAGGGAGGCAGGGAGGTAAGCAGTCCACTAAAACACAAAGTAACATTGCAGGCAAGAGTGAGGTGGCGCAGAGGAGGGACAGCTGATCTAGGTTTGAGGGCTCAGGGAAGGCTTCCTGGAAGAGGCAGCCCTGAAGGATGCATTGGAGTTATCTGTAAGGACCAACCCTCCTGGGTTGCCTGGGACTGAGAGGGTCCTGGGACATGGGACTTTCAGTGTTAAAACTGGGACACTTGGGCACTCTCTGTCTGTGTGCAGTGGCAGGAGATTGTGCAGCTCCATGGAACAGCCTGTGCAAAGGCTTGAAGGCGATAGAGCCGCATGCCTTTGGGGAGCCTGGGGCAGCGGTGGAAGGTAGGAGGGGCTCTATCCTGATGAGCCTCAGTGGCTGTCTGGAAGGACCTGCCTGCTTCAAGATGGCCTTGAACTCTGCTCACTGCACTGCTGCTCTAGTGCTGTTCCTCCACCTCCTCTTCCTCTGGAACATCCAGGAGTTTGTTTCCATAAACCTAAGGTGCTGAAGAGGCAGAGTTGAAGGAGAAGCTCTTCCTGCCCTCAAGCTGCTTTCTGTCTGCAGGAGAATCAGAGAAACCATGCTTACCTAGATCGCGCTTGGATCAACTGAGTTCTGGAGACAGGAGGAGGATTCGAGAATGTTGACTGCAGCAGTGGGGTGGGGATGGTTTCTAAGGGGAGGAAGCTGGCAGGAGATGGGCTGGAGCCATTGGAATGGTCATGGCAACTGCGGGGTGGGGATGCGGGAAGGAGAGGGAGAGACAGTGGAGAGCTGCTTTGGAGTGGGAGAGGGTATGGGTAGAACCTACAGGGCCAATTTGTCCCATCGCATGCCTTTGAGTTCATCCGGCTGGCTGTGTGTGCCTTCCCAGTAGAGCTCCTGTTCCCCTCCCCTCTCCCGGTTGGAATGCCCTTGGGCTTGTTCTTCTCTTCCTGGGCCTTCAGTCGTTCTACTTCTGTGTGTTCCAACCCTACCAGCACTTTAAGCCCATTCAGAGGGGATGGCAAGTGCATTTTCAGAACTAGCCTCTGTCACAGAGGGACCCAGTTGGAATGTGGGGGGGAGTTCTGAGATACTTGAACACATCCTGCCTGGGGTTGAACGGCAGGATCAGGGGTCAGCTTGCCTGACTTCCTTCAGTCAAAGCCCCAGGCCCCACGTGCAGTGCAATGAAAGCCTCACGAGGCAGGCAGCGGGGTTGGCACCAGGCCTGTCCTTCATGCAGCGTTTGGAGTTTTCTTTTACACAATCAGGTTTTGTGTGGTTGAGACTGGCCAAGTTTCAAGTTTTGCTTTCAAGGAGAGTCACTTCCTCAAGGGAATGGGTAGAGAGTCACAGTTAATATGTCATTAGATCATCCTGGTGGCAGCCGGCCCTTATGTGGATTTACTTGTATGTGCTGGAGGAGGTGGCAGGGATAGGTCCCAGCAGTTGGAACAATGGGGCGGGGGGCTGCCTGCCCAGGCTTTTCGGCAATGTGGAGGGAAAATTGGATTGCTTAGTAACTGTCAGAGGGTGTCTGCAGAAAGAAGATGTGTCCTGTGCATAGAAACCAGTCACATACTCTAGCATTGAGCAAGGAACGGGATTAGAGGAAAGCTGAGGTTTTCTGCCCCTGCCTCAGAGCCACCTAATTATAACTGGCTCTGATGGGAGCATCTCCTCCATTCCTTGGGCGTGGTTACATTTTACATGACAGTTTTGTTTGGTCTAGTAAAATCAGAAACCAAAGAAGATGGCCGGGTACAGTGGCTCACACCTGTAATCCCAGCACTTTGGGAGACCAAGGTGGGTGGATCACCTGAGGTCAGGAGTTCAAGACCAGCCTGGCCAACATGTGAAAACCTATCTGTACTAAAAATACAAAAATTAGCCAGGCATGGTGGCAGGCACCTGTAATCCCAGCTACTCAGGAGGCTGAGGCACAAGAATCGCTTAAACTCATGATGCGGAGGTTGTAGTGAGCCGAGATTGCACCACTGCACTCCAGCCTGGGCGACAGAGTGAGGCTCTGTCTCAAAAGAAAAAAAGAACATTACTATGGGCTTTTCTTCTTTTTCTAGGAAAGTATGTGATGGTGATGGGAGTGGTTCAGGCCTGCAGCCCTGAGCCCTGCCTGCAGGCTGTGAAGATGACAGACCTTTCTGATAATCCCATCCATGAAAGTATGTGGGAGCTGGAGGTAGAAGATTTACACAGGAATATTCCTTAGATAATGTTGGAACTGTCGTTAAAAACAACCAAAATCCTGAAACTATTTAGAAGCTTATAATGATGTGGATTTCATGGACATTTTTCAATGCGTATTTTTCAAAAGTTTTTCAGAGAGCCTTGCTTTGGTTGACCAAGGAGTCCGGATGTAGGAATGTTTAAATCCTGGGATACTTCAGTGACACAGCCTCTGCTGCCCCTTGATTTGCCTGTGTTTGCTGTGAAAAGCAGATGCTTGTGTTTCTTTTTCCTTCCTGGTGTGTGTGTGTTAATTCTCTGTCTCTCTCTCTCTCTCTCTGAGGCACAGAAGTCTCATGTTGCATTTTCCAAATTTTATGAGTGATGATACTTTTTCCATTACTGCTGCGTCCCTGTTTTACAATGCAAAATTTAAGTACGGTCATTGCCCATGGTGATTAAAGTGTGGTTATGGGCAGGAAGACAGACTGTGTAAAAAAGGAATGACATCCTGGCTCCTCATCTTCTTCATCAGCAACTACCATAACCAGTGTGCAAGTCAAATGGCATTTCCTAACGGCAGGCATGGCGGCCCCTGAAAGACAACAGCTCCCTTTCTGCTTCGGAAGACCACTCAAACATTTAGATGCAGCTCTATCCCTTTTCCTAGCTAGAGAAGGTGATACCTTCTTCCATTACTCAGAGATATTGAGACATTTTCAGAATTTCTTGTTGAAATGAAAAGCATCAAGATAAAGGATGCATTTCAGGCATTAGCTAAACTTCTGCTTCATAACTTTGGGCGAGACATGGTGAGCCTCCTGGTGTAGAGTTCTTTTGTCTTTGTATGGAATGACTTTTTGCAGTGATTGTTTTGAATGTTGGGTTTCTGCTGTCTGCTTAGTACCCATGCCTGAATTTTTTGAGATTGTAAATATCAAAGGAGTTAGATTATGTTCTGACATGGTTGTAGACTTTCACCTGGATTATTGATATTCTACCTCTAATAAATTTTTTAATAGGCTGTATGGTTTGTTTTTTTTTAATAACTTTTAAGAAAACAGTGTTAGGTGTTCAGGAAAATAGAGGAGAAACTACAGTGTTCCCATATACTCCACACTCACACCCCACTCCCAGTTTTTGCAGCTGTGAACATCTTTTATTAGGATGGTACATTTGATAAACCAACATTACATTCTTATGAACTAAAGTTTAGTTTAAATTAGGCTTCATTCCTTCTCTTATACATTCTGTGGATTTTGCCAAATGCATAATAACGTGTATCCACCACTACAATATCATCCAGAATAGTTTCACTGCCCTAAAAATCCTCTGGGTTCCCCTTATTCACCCCTCCCCACCAACCCTGACAATCACTGATCTTTCTTTTCAGTTTTGTCTTTTCCAGAATATCACATAGTTGGATCATACAGTAAGTAATTTTTTTCAGACTGGCTTCTTTCATTTACTATGCATATAAGATTCCTCCATATCTTTTTTTTTTTTTTTCTTTTTTAAGACAATCTCACTCTTGCCCAGGCTGGAGTGCAAGAGCACAATCACAGCTCACCACAGCCTCAAACTCTCAGTCTCAGGTGATTCTCCCATCTCTGCCTCTCAGGTAGCAGGACTACAGGTGCGCATCACCATGCCTGGTTGATTTTTTTGTATTTTTTGTAGAGACAAGGTTTTGCCATGTTGCCCAGGCTGGTCTCAAACTCCTGGGCTCAAGCAATCTTCCCATCTCGGCCTCCCAAAGTGCGGGGATTACAGGTGTGAGCCATTGTGTCTGGACTCCTCCAGGTCTTTTTGCAGCTTGTTAGCTTTTTTTTTTTTTTTTTTTTTCACTAAATGCCCGTGCTTATTACAAGATAGAAACATGAAGAATTCCTTAGGGACTTTTTTTTTTTTTTTTTGAGACAGAGTCTAACCCTGTCACCCAGGCTGGAGTGCAGTGGTGTGATCTCTGCTCACTGCAACCTCTGCCTCCCGGATTCAAGCGATTCTCCCGCCTCAGCCTCCTGAGTAGCTGGGATTACACATGTGTGCCACCATGCCCAGCTAATTTATTTATTTATTTATTTTGAGCTTTTTATTTTTGTTTGTTTGTTTAAGATGCGGCCTTGCCCTGTCACCCAGGCTGGCGTACAGTGGCACGAACGTAGCTTACTGCAGCCTCAACCTCCCAAACTCAAGCAATCCTCCCATGTCAGCCTCCTGAATAGCTGGTACTACAGGCACAAATTCCTGGGCTCAAGCAGTCCTCCCACCTTGGCCTCCCAAAGTGCTGGGATTACAGGTATGAGCCACCACACCCAGCCAGCTCATTTCTTTTTATCACTGAATAATGTTCCATTGTATGGATGTACCATAGTTTTATCTAATCCACCTATTGAAGGACATCTTGACTCCAGTCTTTGATAACTATGAATAGAGCTGCTGTAAACATTCATGCCCAGGTTTTGTGTGGGCCTAAGTTTTCAGCTCATTGGGGTAAATGCCTAGGAGTGCAATTGCTGGGCCATATGGTAAACCTATGGTTAGCCTTGTAGAAACTGCCAGTCTGCTTTTGCATTCTCACCAGCAATGAAGGGGAGTCACTGTTCCACATCGTCTCCAGCTCTGAGTGTTGTCAGTGTCTTGGGTGTGCTGTGCTTTTAAACTACTTTCTTTTTAAAGCCAGGCAGATTGGAAAGTGTGCATCATTTTTGTTGCCCACAAGAAGCTTGTTTTGAACTGTTTTATGTTCACAGTTTGGGATTTTTCAGGCAATATTGCTGAGCTTTAACAGGAACTTTGCCGTCCTGTCAACCTGAATTTGAGCACTTCATCTGCAACTAACCTTGCCGTGTGACTATGAGCAAGGTACCTAACCTCTCCATTCTTCAGTTTCTTTATCTGTAAAATGCAGATTATGCCCAGCTCGTAGCACTGGTGTGAGGAATAAATGAAGATATGTGTAGATCACTTTTACATGGTATGTGACACTTAGTAGGCACCAAATCATTATTGCTGGGAGGATCAGTATGTTCTTGTCTACACACACACACACACACACACGCAGAGAAATTGCAAAGATAGTACAAAGAGTTCCCATATACCTGTACCCAGCTTCCCCTATTATTAACATGTTAGTACAGTGCATTTGTTAAAATTCATGAACCAATATTGAGATGTTATTAACCCAAGTCTGTACTTCATTCAGATTTCTCTGGGTTTTTCCTAATGTTCTTTCCTGTTCCAGGGTCCCATCCGGGACACCACATTCCATTTCATCATCATGTCTGCCTAGGTGTTCTCCCTGGCTGGGTCATTCAATCAGTTGCTTTTAATTGCATTTAAATTTAATTTTGGTGCAGACAATGAGATCTCTGTTACAGGATTCTTAGGTTAAAACTTAGTCACAATGGCTGGGTGCAGTTTCTCATGCCTGTAATTGCAACACTTTGAGAGGTGGAGGCAGGCTGATCAGCGGAGGCCAGGTGCTCAAGACCAGCTTGGGCAACACAGTCCCCCGTCTCTACTAAAAATACAAAAAAATTAGCCAGGCATGGTGGCACGCACCTGTAATCCCAGCTACTCTGGAGGCTGAAGCATGAGAATCTCTTGAACCTGGGAGGCGGAGGTTTCAGTGAGCCAAGATCGTGCCACTGCACTCCAGCCTGGACGACAGAGCCAGACTCTGTCTCAAAAACAAAAAACAAAAAACAAAAAAAGCAAACCTTGTTCACAAAATTATTATGGGGCACCCAGTAGTAGCCCCTGAGCTGGATGTGTGGTAGACTCCCAAGATGTTAACCTGAAGTCTGCCCTACTGTGGCGAAACCTGCTTGTGTGCTAGAAAACAGACCCAAGCTGCCGAAAACCACCTGTACCATATCCCACCCCATTTGTCCTCACCCAACTTCGGGTAAGTAATGTCCATTGAAAAATGCTAGTTGGGCTGACATGGTGGCCTGAGCAATAATGCATCTCAGGACTGTGTTGGGGAATGGAGGTAGGAAAAGGAGGGCACTGTGTGTTTTTTCTGACAGTCCCCTCAGAAATGCTGGTGGCTTGGTGCTGGAAGAGTGTTGCCTCAGCATGTTAGCTGAGCTGTGTGGTTTCTTTGAATATTAATAACTTTCACTGTTTCGGCTTGAGTTTCCTCCCTGACATCACCAAATGAAAACATGTCAGAGGTTTTGGGTTTCTGGTGCCAAATCCAAGTTGGTTTATCAGGAAGCGCCCCCCACCAGACAATGGAGGCTGTGTGCTGGGGCAGAGCTGCTTCCCCTTTCACATTGGCTTTTTTCTAAAACCGAAAATAAGCAACCGTGGCTGTGACTTCACTTTTCTTGGAACTGCTTTACATTATGCCCCAAATGGAGAAAACCTTCATTTAGCAGCTTTTGGATTGCCAAGTTCTCTAATTCTTTCTGTTGCATATTCTTGTAATGCTCAAGTTTTATTGACAAATTCTTCTGCATCAGGTGAAGCAGGAAGAGGAAAGAATGACCATGTGAAGTAACTGAGCACTTTGTTGTCTGGCCTGTGGGTGTGTGGTTTCATGGTTGAGGAGAAAAAGCACCTGGAAGACACACTGTGTGTAGAATGCCTTCCAATTCCAAGGGTGACAACCCTGCGATCTGCTGGCCAGCAGATGGGCTAGGGCTGCTGTTGCTAAACATCCGGCTACAGCCGAAACTTACAGAGCAGCTGCCTGCTGCAAGGATAAGGGGAAAAATGCATTTTCAGTCATAATGACCTTCATTTAGTAGATATTTTGGAGCCCCTGCGAAAGGACATCTTCAAGGGGCCTCTGTCTCCTTGCGATAAGGGAGACAGTGATGTTAGTCAAACCTGGGGTCCAGTCCTGGTCCTGCCCGTTCCTGTCTGACTTTGGCCTTGGAAGTCAGTCTGTGAAGTGGAGACAATTCATCCTTCAAAGGGTGGTACGGGGTAAGTTCTTGGGAACGGAATCCCAAGATCCACTCCTGAGAGTGGATCTTTGTAGACAGGCACATACGTTGTTCTGAAATCATCTGTTGCTATCTCTGTCCCTGTTGGAGGTGCTTCCAGTGATGTCGTGATTGTGTCTTACTTATCTCAGTATCCCTGCCCAGCATGGGGTCTTATGTAACATACATGGGCAGTCAGTCAGTGTTAGGACTGGCTGGGTTTTAGGCTGGAAGACAGAGGAAATATACAAGCAAAGGCACAGTGTCTTAAATTTACACTTTGCCTGCAGCAGTTTTCAGATGAAAGGAGCCCCCTGCTTAGTAGGGCCTTTTGAATTGGGCCCCCTGTGTAGTTTATAGCGGGCCTGAGGGTGCTGGCTAGACTGTTGGGGAGTGCTCTTTAAGTACAGAGGAAAGACTTGGGAAAGACATAAAAGGGTGGAGGAAAAGGAGCGAGACAGCCAAGTCCAAAAAACGATTCATGTGGTTTGGGCAGAATCTGAAATGAGTCCTTTGAGATTGACTGAACGTCTCTTGGTAAAGAATGCAAGTTCAGCTGGGTGCGGTGGCTCATGCCTGAAATCCCAGCACTTTGGGAGGCGGAGGTGGGCAGATCACCTGGGGTCAGAATTTCAAGACCAGCCTGGCCAACATGGTGAAACCCCGTCTCTACTAAAGATACAAAAAATTAGCTAGGTGTGGTGATGTGTGTCTGTAATCCCAGCTACTTGGGAGGCTGAGATAGGAGAATCAGTTGAACCTGGGAGATGGAGGTTGCAGTGAGTAGAGATCACGCCACTGCACTCCAGCTTGGGTGACAGAGCAAAACTCTGTCTCAATAAAATAAAATAAAAATAAAAGAATGCAAATTCAACTAAGAGTTAAGTGCCAGGGCCTGTGCTGGAAGCTGTCTCATGAGTTGCTTCATTTTACTGTCCCAGTACACCTGGAAGGTCCGTTTCCCATCCCCTTTCACAGCTGTGAAAACTGCAGCCACGGAGATGAAGTCCTTTTTCCAGGGGCATCTACCTGGCAGCCGAAGAGCCAGGTAGTGAACCAATAGGTGCCCCTTGTCATTAAGGACACTGTTGTGGGTGGCCAGGACCAGGCCCTTCCCTAGGGCAGCTCTTCCCCAGGGCAGCTCTGCGAGCTGATGGTCTCTACACGGGCGCTGGCTCCCCCTGCTGGTCTATGCACAGAAAATGATTTGACAACCCGTCACCAGAAAACAAGGGCACGGAATGGAGCAAAGGATCAAAATGGGGCCATGAGGAACTTCACCCCTGTCTACCCAGGAGTTCTGCCCATTATGGCCAAGCCGAGGTGGGGGTGGGGAGAGTGCTGGATTTGGCAACCAGATGGGTTCTGAGGGGCTTGCAGTGGGGCCAGCCCCACTGTTCATTCAGTGGATGACCTTGGGTGGGTTATTTCACTGCCCTTCTGATATCCATAGAGAAGGGATGATGTGGGGTCAGAGAGGTTAAATAATTCGTCTGCATGACTGTTAACTGGAATCTGGTGCTTCAAAGTTCACTTTAGTGGCCTTTCTGTCGCCAAGCACCTGATGGGTTCCAGGCTCCAGATACTTGAGGTGAACGAGACACGTGGCTGCCCCCTGTGCGCATGGTATCTTCTTGGACCTCCCATTCCTCCTTATCGTTCCTGTTTTAAGCCTGAGAAAGTCCTGTGCTTTTAAGAACTTGTGTGGTTAGATTGGGCTCAGCTGGGTATCCAAGCTAATCTCCCCATCCCAATGCCCTGACTAATCCCATCTACAAAGTCCCTTTTGCTACGTAAGGTAACATATTCAGAGGTTCTGGGGATTAGGGCGTGGACATCGTTGTGTGGGGAGGGACATTCTGCCTACTAGACCCCGAAGATGTGTGTTCATACCAAATACAAAATACATTCACCCTGCTCCAAGGTCTCATCCCATTATAACATCAACTCAAGAGTCCCAAATCTGCTCTCAATCTCGTCACCTAATCACCTCAATCTGGTGCTGGGGAGGCTTTGGGTATGACCCATCCTGAGCAGTTCGTCTCCCTCTGTGAACCTGGAACTCACTAAACCAGTTATCAGGCCCTAAAGTGCAGTGGGTGGCCACCCAGAGGAGCACAGTCTAGTTCTGTCCCTGATCCAAGGGACCTGAGATGTAATATGGGCAAGACAGATAAGGAAGAAACAATGAGGCTGTACACCCAGAAAGACCAAACTGCCAAGCCTCCCTTCCTCCTGCTCACACAGGACAGGGAAAGGAGTTTCTCCAAAGGGCCTGTCAGCACCGAATTCCACGTCCTGTGAGCTTGGGAAGATGCCGAGCTACACGCTTTCCTCCAGCGGGTACTGCTCATTTTAGAAAGTGAGTCAGTCTGGGAGTGGTGGCTCACAGCTGTAGTCCCAGCACTTTGGGTGGCCGAGGCGGGTGGATCACCTGAAGCCAGGAATTCGTGACCAGCCTGGCCAACATGGCAAAACCCTGTCTCTACCAAAAATACAAAAATTAGCCGGGCATGGTGGTGCACGCCTGTGGTACCAGCTACTCGGGAGGCTGAGGCAGGAGAATCACTTGAACCCAGGAAGCGGAGGTTGCGGTGAGCCGAGATCGTTCCACTACACTCCAGCCTGGGTGACAGAGTGAGACTGAGACTCCGTCTCAAGAGAAAAAAAAGAGAGTCAGTGCCTGCCCTGGGGTCGTCCATCAGACAGCTGTGCATTACTTCAGGTGAAGGTTTTCCCAGAGCACAGCTGAGCCTGGTCGTCCTGCATGTAGGACTCAGTGTTGTCAAAAGTAGTTGATTATCAGCTCCACCTGGGCTGTTTTTAACCTGGTCCCTACCCATATCTTTAATTAGTATCCACGTGCTGGAGGCTCAGGGAAGTCTAAGCCTTTAGAAAGCTCTCCAGTGAGTCTCGTCATCAACCAGGCTTGGCAGCCACAGATCTACAGCTTCCTGACCCAGAGATACCTGGTCACAGGAGGGGTCAGAGCTGCCTGTGGCACTGGTTGTGAACTGGCGTAAGGCTTTCTCAGGTGGGGACCCTGGAGTCCTGAGTACCAGGACCATGCATATGCCGCAGGCTTCTGAGGAGGAGAAGAAAGGAAGGATGGAAAAAGCCCATGCGGAGGAACAGGGCTGCTCCACCTCTTGGACGTCCAGGGCCATCTTTATGCTGTGCCGTTGCAAGGTAGTGATACCAAGTTCCCTTTTTAAAAAGCCCTGTGGCTGGATGCAGTGGCTCATGCCTGTAATCCCAGCACTGTGGGAGGCCAAAGCGGGCAAATCACCTGAGGTCAGGAGTTCCAGACCAGCCTGGCCAACATGGTAAAATCCTGTCTCCACTAAAAATACGAAAATAAGCTGGGTGTGGCGGTGGGTGCCTGTAGTCCCAGCTACTTCGGAGGCTGAGGCAGGAGAGTCGCTTGAACCCGGGAGGCGGAGCTTGCAATGAGCCGAAATGGCGCCACTGCACTCCAGCCTGTGCGACAGAATGAGACTCCATCTCGGGGGGAAAAAAAAGTGAGCCCTTTTACAGAAAACTACTAAGTAAACAATAGTAGAGTGGTACTTGAGTGACTGATGTTTGGGTACTTTTTCTTGATGTTCTAAAATAGAGCTGCACTGTCTAATGTGATTGTCACCAGCCTCATGGAGCTGTGGAGTACTTGGAGTGTGCTGGTGTGAGAGGCAGAGTTGCCAAACTTAGTAAATAAAAGTGTAGGGTGCCTCCCACTCCACCAGTGTGGGCTGTGCACAGTGACTTCCTTCCAGAATGGAAAGGGGGATAAAAGAGTAACTTTACGGTGGCGAAACCCTGACAAACTGCCTCAGCCAGCTGGCCAAGGTTAACATCAAGTGATACATCACGTTAATAGCACACATGGGTAAGACACCTGAGGCCCTGGGAGGCCAGGACTTAGAAGCCTCAAATTCCACAGCCAGTCCTCACCGCCCTCACGTGGCTCCTGCAGAGGATAGGGACAGTGCCCTAAGGGGCATTTGGGAGCCTCATGTGACTACACGAGGTTTCGAAGGCCTGGAGAGGCATTTGCGGACATGGCATCTTCCATAGGTATGACAGCCGGGCTTGGTGCTTGAGGCCTCTGGTCAGAGCCTGTAATGCCATGTCATGAATTGCCACAAACTTAGCAGCTTAAAAAAACAAATGTATTAATATCTCACAGTTTCTGTGGGTCGGGGTCTGGTAGGGTGTTGTTGGGTTCTCTGCTCAGGGCCTCGTTAGGCCAAAATCGAGGTGTCGGCCAGCTGAGCTCTCTTCGGGAGGCTTTGAGAAGAATCCAGAATGGGCATCCAGGCTCATCAGGCTGTTGGCAGAATTCAGTTCCTTGCAGTTGTAGGGCTGAGGTCCCATTTCCTTGCCAGCTGTAAACTGGAGGCTCCTAGAGGTCCCCTCCATCTTCAGGAATGAGCCTTGAATCTGCCTCCTGCTCTCCAGCCTCTGATTTCCTGGGCCCAGGTTTAGAGAGGGCTCATGTGATTGGCTCAGGCCCCCTACCTTAAGGTCAGGTGACTTGGGACTTTACTTCTGCAAAATCACTGCACAGCAACACCTAGATTTGTGTTCAGTTGAATGCCTGGGGGAAGGTGTATCCAACAGGGGTGGGAATCGTGTCTGTGAAGGGGAAGGGGTATTTTAGAATTCTGTCCACAAGGACCTGCCAGATGGAACAGCACAAGAGGGCTTCAGATCCAGACAGCATGGTTCCAATCCCAGCTTTACAACCACTCAATAAATGATTTGGGACACACAGCCTCTTTGGGCTTCCGTTTCCTCACTTTGCAAAATTGGAGTAAGAACAGCCTTGTTCGCCGCCCTGTAGTCCCAGCTACTCGGGAGGCGGAGGCAGGGGAATCACTTGAACCCAGGAGGCGGAGCTTGCAGTGAGCCAAGATCACACCATTGCACTGCAGCATGGGTGACAAAGCAAGACTCCATCATACAAAAAACAAAAACAAACAAAAAAAAAACAGCCTCGTTAAATTCATCCCGTGTGTTGATGCACTGGCTGTAATATTCCTGCTATTAGTCACTTGCTCCCAGAGCTGCCCTGCCCATTGCGAGAGCTCTTCTGTCTTCCTAGGTGGGAGAATCGTGTTTTCCCTGCCTTTACCACATTCTCCGCCTCTCTGGGTGGTGTCACAATCCTTTAAGGAGAATGAGCGCATTGACTCCAGGATCTTAGTCTCCCCAGTTTGGCGGCTGGCCCCAACTTGGCATGAGAAATAAATGTCAGTGGGAAAAATCTTTTTAAAGATGTACGTATGTAGTAAAATGCATATCCAAACACAAATGTCGTTGCGCGTGTTGATGTGTCTTCAGAAACCTGGGGTAGGGAAGTTTGGTAGGTGGAAGTTACTTTCCATCTCCTTTCTCATTGCATGGCGCATGGAAGATGAGATTTTGGCTTTAGCACTTCGCTGTGAGTGTCCTGTTTATTTCATGGTCATGGGCCTTTAGTACCAAATTTACTTGAAAACTTTGTGAAATTATACAGAAAGAATGAGGAATCTTAGGTAATGGGAAAGCAACCAGCCAGTTTTGCAAAAATTCCAACATGGGTGATTTATAACTAATTGGAAAAACATGTCTCTTCTCAGTTGACTTAATCCTTTTTGCAGTGCTGGGGGCCATAAGCGTTCCCAGAAGGTTTAAGGAGCATAATCAGCTCCCAAGGTGGTCTGCACAGTGACACAAAAGGACAAAGGGCTCTGCCTGCATCTGAGGGTCCTTCAGTCATAGCCAGCTCTGTCTAGCAGAGCAAAGACCCTGTCTGTCATCAGCCTTCTTGGCTAAGGCAAGGGGATGGGTTTGGGATAATAGAGTGTGGGCACTTGTTCTGGCTGGAAACTTAGCCTTCAAAACAAGATTCCAGAGGCAGAGTTTGAGACCCAAACAGGAAAAGGAATGCCCAATGTTGAAGCGCTCAGAGCGGAGGGGTCCCGAGCCGTTTGATTATAAGCAGAGTGTTGGGTCCTTACACACTTTGACAAAGTTGTTTTCAGAGACACGGAAGTTGATGGGTCCCCACTTTCTCTTCCTCATTGGAGTTCCCTGGAAAAGAGTGTTCCCAGGGACAGATGATCTGACGGGGCTACAGCCCCACCAGTGTCCTTAGGAGGGAAACCTGTCAGCAGAGGGACCTGAGCCCTGGCTGATCACATGGGCTATGCTAGGCCAGTATCTGCAGAAACCAACAGCCTGCCCTTAAAGCTCCCAAGTTGGAGAGACCCGGTCGGTTGCGATCCTGGCTTTGCTAGCCAGTCTCAGTCCCCGGCTTCATCTCTCGGGGCCAATGCGATGTTGTTTGTGAGATGGACAGAATGGCATTTCCCCTCCCCCCACCAGGGTGGCTTCAGGATGAAATTCAACATGGGAAGCACCCTCCCCCCACCCCCATGGACCAAGAGGTGATACTATTAGAGTTATATGGGTTTGTGGTTTCCCCTTACTGTCTCCACTTCCTTCCTGAAACCCTGAAAGAGGCTTCGCAGGAAAGGAAGGGTCTTTCAGATGCCTGAGTGCAGCTGGGAATGGCTGTCCCCAGTTAGCCAGGCTGGTTGGAGCCCAGGGTGAGTTGGCTGGGTTGTGGGTTTGAACCACCAGAATCACTGAGGCACAGCTGGCCCACTGCCGAGTGCTGCCAGCCATCCTGCAAACGCCACCATTGCTCATCCCTGGGAGACGCTCCAGCATTGACCAAAAGGGTTGCCGGGTCTTGTCCTGCTCAGGACAGGCCACTCTAGAGTGATCTATAGTCATACTGTAAGGATAGATCTGGGTCCTGTGCCTCCCAGGGACCCTGAGCACAGAATACACATGACAGGGCCCCAGCACACGGGCACCGGCCCCTCTTGTTAGTATTAATTATGCACTTATGTGAAATGCACCTGCTCTTGAAGAAGGGGACAGCCAATGATTAAAACAGTTGAGGGCAGGTCACCAGGCTGTTTAAGGCTCCATTAAGAAATGGCTATGAGAGGGTTACTTTAGAGCAAGGGAAGGGTCTTCCTGTTGCAGGGGCTCTGTGCCTGGCCAGCACCACCTCCCCCGCCTTGTTTTGTTTTGTTTTGTTTTGTTTTGTTTTTGAGATGGAGTCTCGCTCTGTTGCCCAGGCTGGAGTGCAGTGGCGCAGTCTCAGCTTACTGCAACCTTTGCCTCCCAGGTTCAAGCGATTCTCCTGCCTCAGCCTCCCAAGTAGCTGGGACCACAGGCGTGTGCCACCATTCTTGGCTAACTTTTTGTATTTTTAGTGGCGACGAGGTTTCACTCTTTTAGCCAGGATGATCTCAATCTCTTGACCTCGTGATCCGCCCACCTTGGCCTCCCAAAATGCTGGGATTACAGGCGTGAGCCACCGTGCCCGGCCAGCCAGTCCCTTATTTTATGGAAACCCCAGCCTATTCCAGCCACCCAAGAACCTTCGTTAAGTGGCTCTGAAGTAGGAATGGCTACTTAATTTGCAGAGATCAGCATAAAATGAAAATCAATAATTTTCAGAAATTAAGATTCAAGATGGTAACAGAGCATCCAAGCAAGCACTGGGGACCCTTCTGAGCACGGGGCCCTGTCTGTGCAGTTTGCATACAGCCCAGGTCTGGAGAGAGTGCAAGGCAGGCAGCTGGCTTGTAGCATGTGAGTGAACTGAGTCACCCTGCCCTTTGTGGGAATTGACCTGCATCTTTTCTAGGCTGTTGGCCAGGGCAGGGCTGATGACATGAGCGGGGCTTGCCCTGGTCTGGGCTGAATATGATACACCGTGACAAGTAGAAGGGAGGGGGATTGGAGTAGGGTGCCCCAGGCAGCAGCATCTCTGTACAACAGGAAGTCCCTGAGCTTGGACACATGACTTGATCACCTGTCACAAGGTTCAAGGTGAAACCCAGAAGGCCAGGCAATGATGCATTGAAACTGTCACTACCCAAGTCAGCATTTTCCAATACCATGAAACACTTTTGGCCAGGTGCGGTGGCTCACGCCTGTAATCCCAGCACTTTGGGAGGCTGAGGCGGGCAGATTATGAGGTCAGGAGACCGAGACCATCCTGGTTAACACAGTGAATACTAAAAATACAAAAAATTAGCCGGGCGTGTGGTGGGGCCTGTAGTCCCAGCTACTGGGGAGGCTGAGGCAGGAGAATGGCATGAACCCAGGAGGCGGAGCTTGCAGTGAGCCGAGATGGCCCCACTGCACTCCAGCCTGGGCAACAGAGCGAGACTCCATCTCAAAAAAAAAAAAAACCACAAAAAAACCAAACTTTTTTATAGATACGAGGTCTCGGTGTGTTGGCCAGGCTGGTCTCGAATTCTTGGTCTCAAGTGATCCTCCTGCCTCGGCCTCCCAAGGTGTTGGGATTACAGTCATGAGCCACTGCACCTGGCCTCCAACACCATTTTTAAAATTTTGATATATCTGTGATTTTGGATTATATCTGTTTTGTTACTTCTGTTAGAGAAAACTGACCTGGCCGGGCGCGGTGGCTCATGCCTATAATCCCAGCACTTTGGGAGGACAAGGCGGGTGGATCACTTGAGAATCAGGAGTTTTAGACCATCCTGGCCAACATGGTGAAACCCCGTCTATACTAAAAATCAAAAATTAGCCAGGCATGGTGGTGGGTGCCTGTAATCCCAGCTACTCAGAGGCTGAGGCAGAAGAATCGCTTGACCCTGCGAGACAGAAATTGCAGTGAGCCGAGATCGCCCCACTGCACTCCAGCCTCGGCGACAGAAGAAGACTCTGCCTCCAGAAAAAAAAAAAAAAACAACTTCAAAAGCAGATTTGTCATTGCGAGGTGACCTGTTAACCATGAGTGTACAAGGACAAACCAAATCAGGGTGAAATAATTTGTGCCTTGTTTTCTTTGCCTTTGACCTTCAGCCCTGTGCATTCCTGCAAACGCTTTGTCCCTAGTAAACCTTATGAAGACCTTAACTTTTCTGTTTTAAGTGAGATTTCCAAGTGAATTTAAGTTGTGTGGAACAGGACACTCCCTTTACTGGAGAGCAATTGGTATCTGAAGAGAATGAGATAGAGGTTGCTAAGGAAACCCTTGTTTGCAATGTTTGGTTTATATAAATTATTGGTGAATAAGAAAAATAAGTTTATTCTTTCTTCCAGATGGTAAACTGGAAGGGAAGCGTGTTACTGGGTAAAGTGAGTCATGGGCCGTGGGAGGCTCAGATGGAGCAGGGCTCTGGGATGCCTCTCTCTCTATTTACTTGGGACCCCTTTCTAATTTACCTACCAGGCCTCAAAAGACAGACAAAGCCCTCTAATCTGTTTAGGCAGGAACAGATAAAATTCCTCTGGGTGGATGGGTAGGGGAGGGAAGGAGGAAGTTTGCAGAAACTGAAAGAGAACTTTTTTGGGGGGAGAGGGAGAAATTTCTTGTTTAATTACAAAACCAAATATCATTTGCAATGCCTTCCTTCTCCTAGTAGTCTTAAGGAATTGATAAGTAATTCACATACCACGAAATGCAGCACTTTAAAGTGTACCATTCTCTGACGTTTTTTGTTTGTTTTTGAGATGGAGTCTCGCTCTGTCACCCAGACTGGAGTGCAATGGCACGATCTCGGCTCACTGCAACCTGCGCCTCCTGGATTCAAGCCATTCTTCTGCCTCAGGCTCCCGAGTAGCTGGGGTTACAGGCACCCGCCATCATTCCTGGCTACGTTTTGTATTTTTTGTAGAGATGAGGTTTCACCATGTTGGGCAGGCTGGTCTTGAACTCCTGACTTCAGGTGATCTGCCTGCCTCGGCCTCCCAAAGTGCTGGGATTACAGGCGTGAACTACCATGCCTGGCCTTTCTCTGGTGTTTAGCGTATTCACACGGTGGTACAACCATCACCACTACTAATTCGAGAACACTTCATCACCCTAAAAGAAACGCCATACCCATTAACAGTCAATCCCACAATCCTCCCATCCCCCTCAGCTCTTGCCATCATGAATGTACTTTCTGTCTATATGAATTGGTCTGTTTTGGACATTTCTTTCCAATGTAATCACACAATATATAGCATTTTGTGTCTGGCTTCTGGCACTCAGCATGGTGGGTTTTTAAAATTGTTGTTGGTGTTTTGAGACAGAGTCTCACTCAGTCGCCCAGGCTGGAGGGCAGTGGCACGATCTCGGCTCACTGCAACCTCTGCCGCCCTGGTTCAAGTGATTCTCCTGCCTCAGCCTCCCAAGTAGCTAGGATTACAACCACCTGCCACCATGCCCAGCTAATTTTTGTATTTTTAGTAGAAATGGGGTTACACCATGTTGGCCAGGCTGGTCTTGAACTCCTGGCCTCCAGTGATCCACCCGCCTCAGCCTTCCAAAGTGCTGGGATTACAGGTGTGAGCCACCATGCCTGGCTCAGCATGGTGTTTTCAATATCCATTCATGTTGTGGCCTATATCAGTACTTCATCCCTTTTTATGACTGATTCCTTTTTATGACATAATATTCCATCATATGGATAGACCACATTTGGTTTATCCACTCATTGGTGGATGGGCTTTTGGTTGTTTTTCTTAATTTTTGGCAAAAGGGACTTATTGACACCTAATGGAACTGCAGGAGTCCCAAAGCTGGGCCTTGGTTTTAGGAAAGACTTAACCAGAAGTTGGGCAAAGGATAGCACAGTATTTGATGTTCCTCATGAAAAATGCCATTTTCTTAGGTGGCAGTTGTTATTGATAGAGATGAGGTCTCACTATGTTGTCCAGGATGGTCTCAAGCTCCTGAGCTCAAGTGATCTGCCCACCTTGGCCTCCCAAAGTGGTGAGCCACTGTACCAACCCCATTTTCTGCGTTTTTAATTGTTCCATCAAAAAAGTAGGAAACCCACATATTATCTGTTTATCTGATGTTAATAGAGCTTTTTTATAATTAATGTTTACATAGATATCTTTTTTCATCCTGTATTTTCATCTTATCTGTTTTTCTATGTAAAGTGTGCCTCTTCTACACGTTATGTAGGTGAGTCATGTTTTTGTTTGTTTTTTTTAAATTTAGTCTATCTCACTTTCACTTGGAGTGTTTAGTTCACTTTCGTTCAATGGAATTTCTCTTTTTTTTTTTTTTTTTTTTTTTTAAGAGACGGAGTCTCACTCTGTCGCCCAGGCTGGAGTGCAGTGGTGCAATCTCGGCTCACTGCAAGCTCCGCCTCCCAGGTTCACACCATTCTCCTGCCTCAATCTCCCAAGTAGCCAGGACTACAGGCGCCTGCCACCACGCCTGGCTAATTTTTCGTATTTTTTAGTAGACAGGGTTTCACCGTGTTAGCCAGGATGTTCTCTATCTCCTGACCTCGTGATCCGCCTGCCTCGGCCTCCCAGAGTGCTGGGATTACAGGTGTGAGCCACTGCGCCCAGCCCAATGGAATTTCTAATGTATGCTATTTGTGTTTTTTGTTGTTGTTGTTGTTTTTAGACACAGTCTTGCTTTGTCGCCCAGGCTGGAGTGTGCAGTGGCATGATCTCGGCTCCCTGCAACCTCTGCACCCCTCCCCCCGCCCTGGGTTCAAGCGATTCTCCTGCCTTAGCCTCCCGAGTAGCTGGGATCACAGGTGTGCGCCAGTGCGCCCAGCTAATTTTTTTTTTTTGTATTTTTCGTAGGGAGCCAGTGTGCCCAGCCTATTTCTCTTTGTCTCTTGTTCCTCCTTTCTTGCCTTCTTTTGGATTAATGGAGTGATTCTTCACATTTCCTTTCATCTCTGTTGGCTTTTGGCTATATCTTTTTGCTCTGTGTTTTTAGCTATATATGTTTTCTTTAGCGATTGTTCTAGGGATTACAACACACACCCTACGGGGCTTATGAAACCACTTGGGCAAGAAGGCAGTAAAAAGAAATGAAGCACAGACATGGGCCACACATGGGTGAGCCTCGAACTTTATGCCAAGTCTAAGCAGCCAATGACAAAGGGCCACGTATTGTATGATTGCATTTATGTGAAATGTCCACACATGGGTGAGCCTCGAACTTCATGCCAAGTCCAAGCAGCCAATGACAAAGGGCCACATATTGTATGATTCCATTTATGTGAAATGTCCAGAATGGGAAAATCCAGAGAGAGAGGGAGCAGATTACTGGTCACCCAGTGCTGGGGAGGAAGGAAGAATTGGGAGGGGTGATGACTAAGGATAACAGGGTTCCTTGTTGGGGAAATGAAAATGTTGTAAAATCAATTGAATTGTAGTGATGGATGCACCGTTCGGTAAGTATACAAAAAGCCACTGATTTTGACACTTTATTTTTTATCTCTTTCTATCTATCTATCTAGGAGACAGTCTCTGTTGTCCAGGCTGGAGTGCAGTGGCATGATCTTGGCTCACTGCAACTTCTGCCTCCCGGGTTCAAGCTATTCTCCTGGCTCAGCCTCTTGAGTAGCCGGGATTACAGGTGTGTGCGACCACACCTGGCTAATTTTTGTTTGTTTCAGATGGAGTCTTGCTCTGTCGCCCAGGCTGGAGTGCAGTGGCACGATCTTGGCTCACTGCAACCTCTGCCTCCTGGGTTCAAGTGATTCTCCTGCCTCAGCCTCCCGAGTAGCTGGGATTACAGGCGCCCACTACCTGTAACACCCAGCTAATTTTTTTTGTACTTTTAGTAGAGATGGGGTTTCACCATGTTGGCTAGGCTCATCTCTAACTCCTGACCTCAGGTGATCCACCTGCCTTGGCCTACCAAATTGCTGGGATTACAGGCATGAGCCACCGTGTCTGGCCCCATAAGGTGGATTTATATTCACTTTTTAAGAAACTGCCAAACTGTGTTTTGGAGTGGCCATACTGCCACGTTCCCCCCTGCATGTGTGAAGGCTCCATTTCCACACACCCCCGCTTGATATTGATGTGACATCTTTTTAATGTTGAACCTTTCTCGATAACACATGCAGCATGGCCTTCTTTGCATTCAAAGTGTTTCATATCCCTCGGCAGCATTCGAAAGATTTCTTCATATAGATTGTGTGTGTATATTTTTGCACATTTATTTCTGAGAGTTTTGTTTTTTGGGAGTGTGCTGTTGCAAATGGGATGTTTTCTTCTGTTAACTTTTCTAACTGCTTGTTTGTACATAGGAAGACTGAGGCCAGGCTTGGTGGCTCACGCCTATAATCCTAGCACTTTGGGAGACTGAGGCAGAAGGATTGCTCGAGCCCAGGAGTTTGAGACCAGCCTGGGCATCATAGTAAGACCGCATCTTTATTTTATTTTATTTGTTTTTTTTTTTGAGACAGGGTCTTTCTTTGTCACCCAGGCTAAGTGCAGTAATGCAGTCCCGGTTCACTGCAACCTCCACGTCCTGGGTTCAAGCAATTCTCGTGCCTCAGCCTTCTGAGTACCTGGTATTACGGGTGTGTGCTATCACACCCGGCTAATTTTTGTATTATTAGTAGAGATGGAGTTTTGCCACGTTGGCCAGGCTGGTATCGAACTCCTGGCCTTGAGCAATCCGCCTCTCTCAGCCTCCCAACGTGCTGGGATTACAGGCATGAGCTGTGCCCGGCCCCATCTCCATATTTTAAAAATTAAGAAAAAGGAAGGCTGCTTAATATGTTACTTTTGTACCTAACTCCTTAGCAAAATCTGTCTGCCTCATTTTTCAGAGTAAATATAATTATTTTACCTCCTGCTTTTTTCTTAAATGTTTTACTTTCCTCCTTGCCTAGTTTCATCAGCTAGGGCCTCCAAAATAATAGTGGTAACAGAGGCCATTCTTTTGTTGCGAAGGTTAATGGAAGCTTGTGTTGCTTCCATCCCCTACAAATGATGCTGGGCTCTGGCTTGATGGGTATGTGTCTGGATGTAATTTCCTTTATTGTGTGTAATTTAAGGAAGTATCCCTCTTTCTAATTTGATGGGGTTTTTTTCCCTAAATTTTGTAGTAAATTTTGTCAAATGCCTTTTCAACATCTACGATGATTATGATTTTTAACATATTAATATGAATGAAATTAGGCTGGGCGCAGTGGCTCACACCTGTAATCCCAGCACTTTGGGAGGCCGAGGCAGGCAGATCACAAGGTCAGGAGATCGAGAGCATCCTGGCTAACATGGTGAAACCCCATCTCTTCTAAAAATACAAAAAAACTAGTCGGGTGTGGTGGCGGGCGCCTGTAGTCCCAGGAGGGTGAGGCAGGAGAACTGAGTGAACCCAGGAAGCGGAGCTTGCAGTGAGCCTAGATCGCACCATTGCACTCCAGCCTGGGTAACAGAGCGAGACTCCATCTCAAAAAAGAAAAAAAAAAAAAAAGAAAAAAAAAAATATATATATATGAAATTAAAAGATGTTCTAATTTTGAGCCATCCTTGTCACACTGTAGAAGTCTCACTTGGTTTAGGTCATTTTTTTTAGGCCCCAGTGGGGTTTGTTTGGTAATATTTTATTTTGGATTTTGTTACATTGATTTGTATGTAAACGTGTTACCTTGTTTTGTTTTGGAGATAGGGCCTTGCTCTGATGCCCAGGCTGGAGTGCAGTGGTGTGATCATAGTTTATTGTGATTTCGAACTCCTGGGCTCAAGTGATCCTCCTGCCTCAGCCTCCTAGGTGGCTACAGGCATGTGCCACCATGCCTGGCTAATGATTAAACTTTTTTAGAGACAGTCTTGCTATGTTGTCCAGGCTGGAGTTCAGTGTATATTGTAGACGTGAATTGGTCTTTCCGCTGGAATCATTCCCTCTCCTATCTGTTTCGAATTCATGCACAAGTACTCCACTCACGCCCCCCAGTTGCAAAGTATTGATGTTGTCCAACCTGCCTTGAGAAGGGAGAACTATGTTTCCCTCTTTGTATCTCTGCTGGTGTCCAGTCCACTGCTGTGTTTTTGGTAAATACTTGACCCACAGAGTGTGGGAGGCAGGAAGGAAAGGCTTCTGCATTTCCTTTCTGGACCAGAAATCATGGATCCGTTAAGCATATTGAGAAACCAACAGGTCAGGTGGCTGCACACTCTAGTTGCATCTGACTCTGAATTGCTCAGGGTCCCCTGCGCACCAGTGATTTGCTTTTCTTTTATTGCAAAAGCAGAAGTGGGGGCTGACTGAGGTTGGGCAGCCTTGGGAGGCAGGCAGGCGCGCGTCAGCGCCATCCTGGCTGTTTGTAGGTTGTATGACCTTGGGGAAATCCCCTCAACTCTCTGAGCCTTTGTTTCTTCTCTCATTAAGTGGGGATCATCCATTCCTCATTGGACTATTGTAAGGTTTAAGATCAAACATCTTTTTTTTCTTTTTTTTTTTTTTTGAGGCGGAGTCTTCGCTCTGTCGCCCAGGCTGTAGTGCAGTGGCGCGATCTCGGCTCACTGCAAGCTCCGCCTCCCAGGTTCACACCATTCTCCTGCCCCAGCCTCCTGAGTAGCTGGGACTACAGGAGCCCGCCACCTCGCCCGGCTAATTTTTTGTATTTTTAGTAGAGATGGGGTTTCACCATGTTAACCAAGATGGTCTTGATCTCCTGACCTCATGATCCACCCGCCTTGGCCTCCCAAAGTGCTGGGATTACAGGAGTGAGCCACTGTGCCCGACCCAAACTTTTTTTTTTTTTTTTTTTTTGAGACGGAGTCTCTGTTGCCAGGCTGGAGTGCAGTGGTGTGATCTTGGCTCATTGCAGTCTCCGCCTCCTGGGTTCAAGCAGTTTTCTGCCTCAGCCTCCTGGGTAGCTGGGATTACAGGCGCCAGCCACCACGCCCGGATTTTTTTTTTTTTTTTCCCCCCAGTAGAGATGAGGTTTCACCATGTTGGCCAGGCTGGTCTTGAATTCCTGACCTTATGAGCCACCCACCTCGGCCTCCCAAAGTGCTGGGATTACAAGCGTGAGTCACCACACCCAGCCCCCAGATCAAACATCTTTCAAGGCACTTGGAGCAGTGCCTGGTCTCCAGGGTCTTTAGGCTGTAACCATAGCAAAACACTCAAATCACAGCCACTCTCCTTCTGTCTTCCCTTCAGTGTGGGGGTGTGGAGGACCAACCTTCTCATTCCCATTCACCCTGGAGTTCTTTCTTCGGAACTTCATCTAGCACCTGCTGTGCACCAGGGATTCATTGGGGGGGATGATGGGGCGGAGGTCAAGGACGGTCAAGTCTGGCCTTCAGCTTGCCTCAGTCCCCGTGGCTGATGCCTTGCCCTTTGCTCTGGAATCTGGACCCTACAAGCTCCTACCAGGCTCAGTGCAGAGAGGGCTCTAGGGCACCCCCTATCGGTGAGCAGATTCCATAGCCACCCACACCTCCCCCTCTCTTGAGTGGATAATCAACCCCAGCAATCCAGAGACATGTTCTTGGATTCTGCCAGCTTTATTTTTCAGTTGAAAACTCAAAGGAAAAAGTTATATTCCCAAAAGAAAGTAAAAAACTTCCAATGATACAGCCTGGGGGCCTGAGTTCACAGGTGCCCCTACCAAAACAGAGGTCCTCCCCAGGGCTCCCCAGGGTCCCAGTGTGTCTACCCCAAAGAGAGAAGCTCCCTACCTGGGTTTCTGATTAATGGGCTTGGGGCCATCAGTTCCCCTCAAGGAATCTCCTGTCTCAAAAGACCCCTGGGTCAGGCAGGGAAAGCCAGCACCAAGCAGCTGAGCTGGCTTCGTGTCCCCCAGCACGCAGTCAGCATTCTGAAGCAGTGGCTTCCCAAATGGCTGTTGAATAAGTGAATAAATATCTTGGGCACGAACAGGGGCCAGGTGGAGTTTTCTCTGCAGAGCTGGTACTCGCTGGCCGCACTGTCTCCTGGTTTACAGTGGAGGTGTGGAGGAAGGGGGAGAATTACCCAGACCAGTGGGAGAGTTTCATGTCCCCCGCAAGTATTTTGAGCCCAGTGGCAAGGAGCCCTTCTTCCCTGCATTTGCAGCATGTGCGGTTCTGAGTTTCCTGGCATTCCATGCTAGTTATTCTGTCCCAGCCATGAATCTTGCCATTGCCAGGGAGCTGGAATTGCAGTAGAAGGTGAAGGAGTTTGAAGTCTGGCAGCCTAGTGCTGGCATAGACAAAATCTCAAACTGTAAAGGAGAGAGAAGAGAAGTAAGACTAGGCTATGGGCCCCAGAGGAGGCCCCTGCTGTTTCTTGAAATAAATTATGCTGGGGCCCCTGGCCCTCATTATTAAAACGACAACTCCCCCTCCACTTCCACTCATCTCCCTCCCTCCTTTTTGTAAGAGCAGCTGGCATGGGTCAATGAGTCCCTACACCTGCAGGGCCTTTGCAGGCAGTGGTGCTAGGCCCAGCCTGCTGCGTTCCTTGGAAATTGAACAAGCATCTGTGGAGTGTCAGGCTCTGCTGCCAGCACCCTGGACACAAAGAAGACCAAGACATAGTTCCTAGCCAAGGGGAGGTCGGAACCTTAGCACACGATGCTTTGAAAGCTCAGGATGCATCCAACCCAAAGTGTGGGCTAAAGGGAGCTCACTGTGTGGGTGAGATCTTCAGTATAGCATGTGGTGGAGGCCATGCCACGGTGCTCCTGGCCCTAGAGGGACTGCTCTGCTGTTTCACCATCAAGTGGGGTGGACAAGGGCACAGATGGACACTCAGAGCTACCAGGCAAAGGAAGTGTCCTTCTATCCCTCATCTGCTAGGAGAACTGTTTAAAAGATGGGCTTTAATTTTTTTGAGATGGAGTCTCGCTCTATCACCCAGGCTGGAGTACAGTGGCTCACGGCAACCTCTGCCTCCCGGGTTCAAGCAATTCTCCTGCGTCAGCCTCCTGAGTAGCTGGGATTACATGCGCCTGCCATCACACCTGGCTAATTTTTATATTTTTAGTAGAGACGGGGTTGGGCCAGGCTGATCTCGAACTTTTGACCTCAAGTGATCCACCTGCCTTGGCCTCCCAAAGTGCTGGGGTTACAGGAGCGAGCCACCGTGCCCAGCTATTTATTTTTTTTGGAGATGGAGTCTTGCTCTGTCGCCCAGGCTGGAGTGCAGTGGTGCAATCTCAGCTCACTGCAACCTCTGCGTCCCGGGTTCAAGTGATTCTCCTGCCTCAGCCTCCCAAGTAGCTGGGATTACAGGTACATGCCACTATGCCCGGCTAATTTTTATATTTTTAGTAGAGACAGGGCTTCACCATGTTGGTCAGGCTGGTCTCAAACTCCTGACCTCAGGTGATCTGCCCGCCTCGGCCTCCCAAAGTGCTGGCATTACAGGCATGAGTGACATTGCCTGGCCGGGAAGTACCCTTCTATTCCTCATCTGCTAAGAGAACTGTTTAAAATATGGGGTTTAGGTGGCCTTTTCTGCCATCTCTTTCTACTACATTCTGGTTCTTTTTCAGATATATAATTTTCAGTAATTAGTAAATTAGCTGATTTGCTAAATTAATTACTAAACTACAAATTTAGTAATTAGTAATTTTAATAATTTCTAGTTCCCTGCTAAAATCTATAATCTGTGTCTAATAAGCCTACTATCTGAGTCCTGTGGGTCTGTGTCTATTGCCTGTCTGTGTTAGTTTTTACGCTTAAGGAGATGAAATTCTAAGAGTTTGGTTTTATAACTACGGTGTTCATAGGTAAAATGTTTATCATTGTATCACCACACCTAGCACAGAGATGCTCAATATACATTTCTAGTGTAAAAAATTTTAAATGTAGTTAAAGACATGTAAAATTTACCATAACCATTTTAAAGTACACAATTCAGTGTAAGTACATTCATATTTTTGTGCAACCAGTCTCTGGAACTCAGTAAATCCCGCCAAACTGAAACTTTATCCCCATTAAATAACCCATTACTGCTCTCTCCCAGCTCCCGGCAGCCACCACTGTACTTTCTGTCTCTGTGAAACTGATTACTGTAGGTGCTTCAAATAGGTGGAGTCATACAGTACTTATGTTTTCGTGACTGGCTTATTTCACTTTGTATAATGTCCTCAAGGGTCATCCATGTGGTAGCGTGTGTCAGAATTTCCTTCGTTTTGAAGGCTGCATCACGATTGATTGTATGGAGGGACCACATTTATCTGTCAGTGGACACTTGGGTTGCTGCTGTCTTCTGGCCGTTGTGAATAATGCTGCTATGAACATCGGTGTATAAATGTGTGAGACCCTTTGAATTTTAGGGGATACATACCCAGAAGTAGAATTGCTGGACTGTATGGTAACTCTTTGTTTTGAGACAGAGTCTGGCTCTGTCACCCAGGCTGGAATGCAGTGGTGCGATCTTAGCTCACTGCAACCTCCGCCTCCCGGGTTCAAGTGATCCTCATGCCTCAGCCTCCCAAGTAGCTGGGATTACAGGGCCGCACCACCACACCCGGCTAATTTTTGTATTGTAGTAGAGATGGGGTTTCACCATGTTGGCCAGGCTGGTCTTGAACTCCTGGCCTCAAGTGATTCGCCCACCCCAGCTTCCCAAAGTGCTAGGATTACAGGTGTGGGCCATCGCACCTGGCCTATTAACTTTTTGATGAATTGCCATACTGTCTTCCATAGCTGCAGCACCATTTTATATTCCCAGTAAGAACACACAAAGGTTCAAACAACTCAATGTCCTAACACTTGTTATTTTCTGTATTGATTACAGCCATCCTAATAGGTCTGAGGTGGCACCTCCATGTACTTTTTTTTTTTTTTTTTTTTTTTTGAGACAGAGTCTTGCTCTGTCACCGAGGCTGGAGTGCAGTGGCGGGATCTCAGCTCACTGCAACCTCTGCCTCCCGGGTTCAAGCAATTCTCCTGCCTCAGCCTCTTGAGCAGCTGGGACTACAGGCATACACCACCACTCCCAGCTAATTTTTTATTTTTAGTAGAGACGTGGTGTCACCACGTTGGCCAGGCTGGTCTCGAACTCCTGACCTCAAGTGATCCACCCATCTTGGCCTCCCAAAGTGCTGGGATTACAGGCGTGAGCCACTGTGCCTGGCCTCTCCATGTGGTTTTGATTTGAGTTCCCCTAATAATTAGTGATGTTGAGCATCTTTTTATGTGCTTATTGGCCATTTACATATCTTATTTGGAGAAATGTCTATTCAAGTCCTTTGTACATGTTTTTTTTTTTTTTTTTTTTGAGACGGACTTCACTCTTGTTGCCCAGGCTGGAGTGCAATGGCGCAATCTCGGCTCACCGCAACCTTTGCCTCCCAGGTTCAAGCAATTCTCCTGCCTCAGCCTCCCAAGTAGCTGGGATTACAGGCGCCCACCACGCCCAGCTAATTTTGTATTTTTAGTAGAGACGGGGTGAGAAACCCCGTGGATAACATGTTGAGGCTGGTCTCGAACTTCTGACCTCAGGTGATCCACCCGCATCGGCCTCCCAAAGTGCTGGAATCACAGGTGTGAGCCACTGCGCCGGGCCCTTTGTACATTGTTGAACCGGGTCAGGTTTTTGTTGTTATATTGTGAGAGTGCTTTATGTATTCTAGATGGGAACTCCTTATCAGATATAATTTGCACATCTTAACTCCCATTCTGTAGGACGCCTTTTCACTGTGTTAATAGTATCCTTCAATGCAATCCAGTTTGTCTATTTCTCCTTTTGTTGCTTGTGCCTTTGGTGTCATATGCTCCATATCTAAGAAATCATTGACAAAGGAAGCCCTCCTACTGTGTTTTAAGAGTTGTATAGTTTTAGCTCTTACAGTTAGGTCTTTGATCCATTATTGAGGTTTTCTTTTTTTTTTTTTCCAACATGTTATAAGGTTAGAGGTTAACTTCATTCTTTTGCATGTGGATATCTAGTTTTCCCAACACCATTTGTTGAAAGACTGTCCTTTCCCCCATTCAATAGTCTTGGCATCCTTATTGAAATCACTTGACCACATGTGTAAGAGTTTCTTTCTAGACTCTGTATTTCATTCCACTGGTCTGTATGTATGTCTTTACGCCAGTACCACACTTTTGACCACTGTAGCTTTCAATAAATTTTGAAATTGGGAAGTATAAGACGTACAACTTTGTTCTTTGTTTTCAAGATTGTTTTGGCCATTTGGGGTCCCTTGAAATCGTGTATAAACTTTAGGATGGATTTTTCTATAATTGAAGAAAAAATGCCACTGGGATTTTGATAGCAATTACGCTAAACCTGTAGATCACTTTTGAGTAGTATTGACATCTTAATGATATTCTTATAATCCATAAATATGAGATGCCTTTACATTTGTTGTACAACCGGTCTCTGGGACTCTACATCCTGCCAAAGTCTTTGCCTCCTGGTTAAGTTTATTCCCATTTTATTCTTTTTGATGCTATTGTAAATGGACTTTTTTTTTTTTTTTTAAAGATGGTGTCTCACTGTGGTGCCCAGGCTGGAGTACAGTGGCTGTTCACAGGCATAATCATCATCAAAACTGACAGCCTTGACCTCTGAGGCTCAAGCGATCCTCCTGCCTCAGCCTCCCAAGTAGCTGAGACTATAGGCGTGCACAACCATGCCCGGCAGGAATTGTTTTCTTAATTTCCTTCTTGGATTGTTGACTGTTAGCGTGTAGAAATGCAACTGACTTTCGTATGTTGATTTTGTAATCCTGAAACTTTGACAAATTATTAGTTCTAACAGTTGTTTTTTATTTCATGCAGTGTTCAGGATTTTCGACAAAGATGATCATGTCATCTATTAACAGATAATTTTACTGCCTCCGTTCCAATTTGGATGCCTTTTCTTTTTCCTTTCTTTCTTAATAGTTCTGGCTAGGATTTCCAGCATTAAGAAAGCAGGTATCATTGTTTAATTCCTCATCTTGGAAAACTTTGTCTTTCATCACTGAGTGTGATGTTAGCTGAGGGTTGTTCATATGACCTTTATTATGTTGAGGTCATTTCTATTTCGAGTCTGTATGTTTTTAATCATGAAAGGGTATTAAACTTTGTTAAATGCTTTTTCTTCACTAACTGAAATAGTCAAGTGTTTTCTTTCGTTCATTCTGTTAATGTGATATCTTACATTGATTCTTATATGGTAACCATCTTTGCATTCCAAGAATAAATCTCACTTGATCATGGTGTATAATCTTTTCTATGATGCTGTCGAATTCTCCTTTTTAGTATTTTGTTGACAACTTTTGCATCTGTATTTATCAGGAATATCGGTCTATTTTCCTCTAGTGCTTTGTCTGCCTTTGGTATCAGTAATGCTGGCCTCACAGAATGAGTTTGGAGGTATTCTTTCCTCAACGTTTTGGAAGAATATGAGCAGGATTGGTATCGATTTTTCAAATGTTTGGTGATTCACCAGTGAAGGCATCTGATCTTGTGCTTTTCTTTCTTTCCAAGTTTTTGGTCACTGATTCAATCTCCTTGGTAGTTACAGGTCTGTTTTTCCATCTTCCATTTCATTTATTTCTGCTCTAACCTTTGTTATTTCATTCCTTCTCCTATCTTTGGGTTTAGGCTGTTCTTTTTCTAATAACTTAAGGTAGAAGGTTAGGTTGTTGGTTTGAGAGCTTTTCCTTTTTCTTTGAGAGAGGGACTTGCCATGTTACCCAAGCTAGTCTCAAACTCCTGGGCTCAAGCAATCTCCTGGCCCTCGGCCTTCCAAGTAGCTGGGATTATAGAACGGTGTCACTGTGCCTGGCTGCTGCTGCTTTTTTTTTTTTTTTTTTTTTTTTTTGCGGTGGGGCGGGGGTGAGGGGAGAGGTGGAGTCTAGCTGTGTCACCCAGGCTGGAGTGCAGTGGCACAATCTCAGCTTACTGCAACCTCTGCCTCCCGGGTTCAAGTGATTCTCCTGCCTCAGCCTCCCAAGTAGCTGGGATTACAGGTGCCTGCCACCACACCTGGCTAAATTTTATAATTTTAGTAGAGCTGGGGTTTTGCCATGTTAGCCAAGCTGGTCTCAAACTCCTCACCTGAGACGATTTGCCCACCTCGGCCTCCCAAAGTGCTGGGATTACAGGTGGAGCCACCGCACCCAGCCAGCTTCTTTTTTAATTTAAGTGTGTACAGCTACAAATTTCCCTCATAGCACTGCTTTTGCTGCATCCCATAAGATTTCATATGTTTTGTCTCAAGATACTTTCTAATTTTCCTTATTTTTTTTCTTTGATCCACTGGTTTTGTAGTATGTTGTTTAGTTCCCACATATTTGTGGATATTTCAGTTTTCCTTCTATTATGATTTCAGTCATTTAAAATGTATTAAATCTTGCTTTGAAGCCTAACATACAATCTTTCCTGGAGAACATTCCACGTGTACTTTTGAAGAATGTGTTTTCTGCTGTTGGGTGAAGTTATGTGTGTGGTAGTTATCTGTCTGGGTGTTGTATCCATTATTGAAAGTGAGGTATTGGGCCGGGTGCAGTGGCTCAGGCCTGTAACCCCAGCACTTTAGGAGGCCAAGATGGGTGGATCACCTGAGGTCAGGAGTTCAAGACCAGCCTGGTCAACATGGTGAAACCCTGTCTCTACTGAAAATAGCCGGTCGTGGTGGCATACGCCTGTAATCCCAGCTACTCTGAGGCATAAGAATCACTTGAACCCAGGAGGTGGAGGTTGCAGTGAGCTGTTATCACGCCACTGCACTCTAGCCTGGGCAACAGAGTGAGATTCCATCTCAAAAAAATAAAAAAAAGTGAGGTGAAATCTCCTACCATTATCATAGAACTATCTATTTCTCCTTTCATTCTACAGTGTTTGCTTCATATATTTAGGAGCTCTGAGGTACATTGCATGTACATTTATAACTTACATCTTTTTGGTGAATTGACTATTATCATTATCTCTTATAACAGCTTTTGACCTTAGGTCGATTTTGTCTGATATTAGTATAGCTACTCCTTCTCTATCTTATTTCATCCTTTCACTTTCAACCTGTATAAGTCTCTTAGTCTTTTGATTGTGGAATTCATTTGTATTTTTAAAGATTACCATTCTGACGCAACTCGCTAACCTGGTGACTGTGTCATGAGGCCCACAGCCAAGGACTGCGGTGAGCAGTTGCTGTGGGAAGACTCCAGCACACTACTGATGGGACTTCCCAATGGGGAAGGACTTCCTGGTGCCACGCTGGTGATTGTTTTCTGCATGGCTTATGGTTTGCTTTCTCTCTCATTTCGTCCCTTTGTGTTTAATTGATGTTTTTATTGTGACACACTTAGGATCTCATTTCCTTTTGTGTACATTCTATAGATATGTTGTCATTACCATGGGGATTGCATGAAACATCCTGAATTTATAGCAATCCATTTTAAACTGGTAAGTTCGATCACATACAAATACGCTACTCTTTGACAGCTCTGCCCCCCTCCTATGTTGTTGATATCACAAAATATATCTATTTTTAGAGACAGGGTCTCACTCTGTCACCCAGGCTGGAGTGCAGTGGCATTATCATAGCTCAGTGTAACCTCAAGCCCCTGGACTCAAGCGATCCTCCTGAGTAGCTGAGACTACAAGTGCATGCCACCACCATGCCTATTTTTTTTCACAAATTATATATTTAACATAGATGTATAGTTATACATCTTTTAAATCCAATAAAATAATTATAAAGATGAATCAAAATTACAATACAGGTCTTTATATGTGGCCTCAAATTTCCACCTAGCATCTTTTTTTTTTTTTTTTGACTTGAAGGACTCCCTTTAGCATTTCATGCATAATGAACTCTCTCAGCTTTTGTTTATCTGAGAATGTCTTAATTTCTCTGGTCAGACACGAGGTGGGCAGACCACGAAGTCAGGAGTTCGAGAGCAGCCTGGTCAACATGGTGAAACCTCGTCTCTACTAAAAATACAAAAATTTGCCGGGGGTGGTGGCGCATGCCTGTAATCCCGGCTACTCGGAAGGCTGCACCACTGCACTCCAGCCTGAAGGACAGAGCAGAGGCCCTGTCTCAAAAAATTACTAAGAATAGTAAGTGTCTTAATTTCTTAGAGTTCATAATATGCCTTTATTTCGTAACTTATAACCACCTTTTAATTTGTCCTTCAAAAGTTAATTATAATTGGTGACTGCTTTTCTTAGATACTTCTCTGGTATCCAAGAGGGGAATAACTTAGCCCTTGATTTAAAAAAATAAACCCTAAGGGAGGGAGGGGACCTTAACTGCAGATACCATTCCATTGTGACACTGTGGCTGTAAGTCTTCTCTGTTGTCCTCCCAGATGTTTTGTTGATGGCTGAAGTAGCAGACAGTTTTGTATTTACATGGTCAAAACAACGAGCACTTCTGCTTGATTCACAGGTTCTCCGAGGTTCCCGTGGAGCCACACCACCTCCTGTCTTGGCACTTCGTAGTCGTCTCATCGAGTCCAAGGCTGCCTCCCAAGGGTCTGCTTGGTACACCGTGAAGTTGATTCCTGCCTTAAGCCTAGCTTTGCAAGCAGTTGTCCTATATTCTCACCAGTCACATTTTTGGTACTAGAACGGTGCGTTTTATGGTGCACTCATAAGTGGACGCTGAAATCACACCCTGGCCATTTGGATGTTCAACCAATGCTTTATGCTGCTGAGTCCTTGGAACTCACCACCCGTGCCAGAACTCACTGGAGCTGAGGTGTGGGGCGCTACCTTGTTTCTCTGTGGCTGGTATTGCACACATTTTTCATGCATTTATTTCCCACTGTTTACTTTTGAGTTTTTGTTTTGTGAGACAGGGTCTCAGTCTGTCATGCAGGCAGGAGTGTGATCATGGCTCAGTGCAGCCTTGACCTCCTGGGTTCAAGCAATCTCGCCTCAGCCTCCCAAAGTGCTGGGAGTACAAGTGTGAGCCACCCCACCTGGCCTACTTTTGAGCTTTGAGTTCTTTATATATTCTAGAGATGAGTCCTCAGTCTGATAGGTGGTCTGTAAACATTCTTCCCAATCTGTAGCTTATCTTTCCATCTTCTTAATAGAGTCTTTCAGACAGCAGAAATAAGATCTCTCTTGCAAATACTCTGCCTCTGTAGCAGGAAAGCAGCCATAGACTATGTAAATGAACGTTGGTGGATCCCTTGAGTAAGTGTCATTCGTGGTAAAGATATGTCTAGACAGTAAAGATACCTCTAGACAGATCAGTGCTGAGAGGCTATTTCATTCTTAAATAATAGTTGAGCTGGGTACACACGCTAACCTAATGCTTATTTTCTCTTACTCCACTGTCTTCTGCTGTTGCTGGTGGGAGATCAATTATCAACATATTCTTCCTTCTTTCTACCCTCTTCAGTAGCTTTTAGGACCTTTTCTTTGTTTTTTCTGCAGTTTTGTTATGATGGGTCTTGGTATGGATGGATTTATTGTATTGGGGATTGTGCCTCCTGACTCTAAAGGGTCCTGTGTCTATTTTCATTCTGGAATTTTTTTTTTTTTTTTTTTTTTTTTTTTGAGACGGAGTCTTACTCTGTTGTTCAGGCTGGAGTGCAGTGGCGCAATCTCGGCTCACTGCAAACTCCACCTCCTGGGTTCAAGCGATTCTCCTGCCTCAGCCTTCATAGTTGCTGGGATTACAGGAGCACGCCACCACACCTGGCTCATTTTTGTATTTGTAGTAGAGACGGGGGTTTTGCCCTGTTGACCAGGCTGGTCTCAAAATCCTGACCTCAGGCGATCTGCCCATAGTGCTGGGGTTACAGGCATGAGCCACGGCACCTAGCATTTCTTTTAGACACGTTGGATCCTCTTATTTCATCCTCCCTTTCATTGTCATATTTTCCAATTCATTAATTTTCTCTTCTGTTAAGGTTTTAAATGTCTGAATGGCAGCCACTAATTCTGGCATCTGAAGCTCTTGGAAGTCTACTCCTGTTGTTGCCACTGACTTCTATGCCCATTTAGTGGGGGCTTTGGCTGTGGGAATCATACACAGCACTGGATGAAGGAGCTGTCACCACATGGGATCTGATGCTGTCTCAAGGTAGCTAGCGTTAGAACTGAATTAGAGGGACACCCTGGTAGTGGGGATAACACACATTTGGTCACAGAAGTCATCTGCTGTGTTGATGATTGTTGTGATGTGAGAACAGAGAGAAAACAGGGCTGAGTATTTTCCCTAAACAGTGGTGTACATTCAAATCCCTGATAAGGCTGGGCGTAGTGGCTCCCACCTGTCACTTCAGCACTTTGGGAGGCTGAGGCAGGAGAACTGCTTGAACTTAGGAGGTGGAAGTTGCAGTGAGCCGAGATTGTGCCACTGCACTCCAGCCTGGGTGACAGAGTGAGACTGTCCTAAAAAAGAAAAAACCTAATAGCAAATTTTCAAGAGGTGACTTAATGTGGCTCTCCGGACACTTAGCTTAGTAGGGGGTAGGGAATCCATTTACAGTGATATAAAGGAGCACCTGAGGCTGGGTAGTTCATAAATGATAGAGATGATTGGCTCACAGTTCTACAGGCTGTACAAGCATGGCTCTAGCATTTGCTTGGCTTCTGGGAGGCCTCAGGAAGCTTACAATCATGGCAGGAGGAAAGAGGTGCCAGGGTCTTTTTTGTTTTTTTTGAGACGGAGTCTCATTCTGTTGCCCGGGCTAGAGTGCCGTACTCTGTTGCCCGGGCTAGAGTGCCGTGGTGCAGTCTCAGCTCACTGCAAGCTCTGCCTCCTGGGTTCACGCCATTCTCCTGCCTCAGCCTCCTGAGTATCTGGGACTACAGGTGCCGGCAACCATGCCCGGCTAATTTTTTTGTATTTTTAGAAGAGACAGGGTTTCACTGTGTTAGCCAGGATGGTCTCGATCTCCTGACCTCGTGATGCACCCACCTCGGCCTCCCAAAGTGCTGGGATTACAGGTGTGAGCCACCGTGCCCAGCCTTGCCAGCGTCTTTTTAAACAACCTGCTCTCATGTGAACTAATTTCACCAAACGGAGGGCACTAGGCCATCCATGAGGCATGTACCCCCTCGAGGGGACACACATCCAAACTGGCAGTATGTGACAGTCACTGGGACTCCCTTTCTTAATAAATGTTGTGACTCTTAGCTCCTTGAATGACAATTATTTGTCGTCCCGGGTGAGAGAAAGGGACTGGTTTTCCCTCTGGGCTGGAAGGCAGATGCCAGACAGGGGGCAGAGTGCCAGATGGCTGGGGCAGCTTACCACACTGTGGAGGAGGGGCCAGGGGTACGAAGCCCCGGCCACACAGGTGGATGTAGGCGGCTGCCAAGTTGCAGGCAGGCTGGAGCTGCTGGGTGCCACAGGGGTCCTGCACACACAGGCTGAGGAATGGTGTAGGGTCTACCTGAAATCAGGGACACCAAGTCACTGTCCACACCCTGAGGAATGGCAAGGAGGAGGGGCCTAGGCTTGATCAGGGAAAGGGCCTTCTGCACCCCATGGGCCAGGCTCACACTCACCACCCGGAAGCAGTTCCTCAAGCTGGAGTTGGGGGTCCTCGAAGAAGGCCCGGCAGGTGGGGATCTGTCCTGGGCAGGCCTGCTGAGTCTTCTCGGTGGCCCTGCAGTCACCACCCACCTGGCAGGATGGACGCAAGACTCAGGCCTCCTGCTGGACCTTGTGGCTCCCCACATATATTGGCCTCAGCAGGAGACTTCCCCCAAACCCTGGGCCTAGGAACTCCCAGGACAGAGCCATCAGGTCGCCTGCCTCTCCTGGGACTCTGCAGTGAGCAGCCCTCAAGAACCTCAGCCGGAAGGACAGGCAGGTGTACCTGCTCACCTGCCAGGCCAGGCTGAGCTCCTCCAGGCTGTGTGCCATAGAGCCGTCCGGCAACATCAGCTCATTGCCTACTTCATTGTCGTTGGTGCCCAGAAGGCCAGCGGATATGCCTGTGGGGAGGAGGGAAACTGAGGTGGCAGTAAGAGCCTGTGATCCTCCCCCAGCCCTAGCCCTGCTGCCTCAGGACCTGTGTGTGAGATGAGCCTGAGGCACACAGAGGAGCAGTAGAGTCCCGCCACCTCCACCCCGGACTCCTGGAGTCCAGGCCCTGGCTCTAAACCCTCATCAGAGGAGGAAGAGAAAGCACAGGGGCTCAGGACAGCATGTGTGTCCCCCATCCCCTCCCCATGTCCTCAGCTCGAGTGGCTGGAATCCAGGCCCTTCCTTTGTGTTCCTTGGCAGAGGGACCACAGAAGGGCCAACTCCACACTGGAGCCGCGTGTCCCAGGGATGGGACAGAAAGCCCTGGGCCTCTGTGCGGTCATCTGGACACGGGGTCAATGGCATGAGGCTAGATGAGGAGCTGAGGGCACACACACTGCCATGCTAGAGACGAGGCCGGCAGAGGCTCTGCATGCACGGTAGCCCCCTGCCACCCTGGAAGCTTAAAGGGGTGAATCCCAAAGAGTCCTCTGTAGGTGGGGCCAACCCTCCTGGGGCCCAGACCCACCATGCTGCCAGAGGCCCAGAGTCAGGCTGCAGAGGCCGGTGGGCACGTCACAGGAGACAGAGACCCCATCCTCACTGGCCAACTCAATCCTGGAGACGTCCTTCCTTGTCGTGGCAGGATGCAGCTTGAGGTCCGGACAGCTGTCCCCCGGCAGGGAGGAGTTGTACAGCCTGTAGGCCTGTGGGCCAGAGGGGGCTGGGCACGAGGTCTGACCCACAGCCAGGTGACAAGCTTGAAAGTGCCATCCCCCCAGGCGACCTGCCATGGGCACAAGTCTCCAGGGGAGGCTCAGTCCTGCAGGCTGCCACGCCTCTCCTGCTCACCTGCAGACTGGGGTAGAAGATGAGGGTCTTGTGGTTAAGCTCCACGAACAGGGCCGTGAGCCCCGAGCCTGTCCGACTCAGCGTCAGCGAGAATGTGTTGTGAGCAAAGTCCTGGGCCAGAAGGATGCTGCCGCACTGGGCGCTGAGGTCCCATACCCGGCCATCGAAGGTCACCACGTGCTGGGCCCCGGCCACCAGGGTATGGTCTGGGGAGAAGCAGCCCAAAGGCAGGGTAAGTGGGGCCAGCTCCACCCACCGCAGTAGGAGCCCAATGCCTGCTGGGTGCCCCGATGCCTAGAGCTTTGGCTTAGCCTGCCCTGAGGCCTGGATTCCCCCTCCCCTGGTGCAGCAGCCAGAGGCCCAGGAATCCCTCACCGGCTTCAAGACGACATGAGCTGAAGGTCTACTGGCAATTCAGCTCTAACAAGGAAAGGAGTCCTGAGACCTGCTACAAAAATACTGTGCTAAGTAAAAAAGCCTGGCTCAAATGCCACATGGGCTATGCTTCTGTTTACATAAAATGTCCAGAACAGGCACAGCTATGGACAGAAGGCAGATTGGTAGCTGCAGGGTTTCAGTTTAGGGTGATGAAAACGTTTTAAAATCGACTGTGGTGATGGATGCACAACTCTGAATAAACTAGAAGCCACTGAATTGTACACTTAAAATTCACACATCGGCCAGGCACGGTGGCGCTAAGCCATCCCAGCACTTTGGGGGACTGAGGCAGGAGGATCACTTGAGCCCAGAAGGTGAAAGCTACGGTGAGCCGAGATCGCGCCACTGCACTCCAGCCAGGACAACAGAGTGAGACCTAGTCTCAAAAAAAAAATGTCACACATCATACAGGTCATCCATTTAATCTCAATGAAGCTGCTGGCGGGGAGCAGGGAAACATTCACTATGTAAGTGGATGGCCCAAGGGTCCCTCAAACACAAGACTGGTGTCCTGCAGACCTACCCTCTTCAGGGTAGGGAACAGATGGCCTGAGAAGGAGGTCTGACAAGTCTAGCCAGTGCGGCCCCTGAGCTGTGGCTTGGGGGTGGGGGTGCCCTTGCCCGTGGCCAGGAAGCACCATCTATGGTGCACAGCCAGACACCTGTTGGCCAATCCCAGCATCCTGAGGGAGGCACTACCAGCCCCAGGGGCAGCTGTCAGAACTGAGAGGCACAGAGAAGCCCACGGTCACACACACGGAACTTGAAGACCAGGCCATTTTCTACAACACCAACGTGCTGCTTAGACAACTGTGCCCACGCTTCTTGGGAGCCCTGGGCCTGGGTGTGAGTCCCACCCCACACACAAAGCACTCCTTGCCAAGCCTGGGTACCGGGGTTCCCCCACAGACATGAGGGGCTCCCCCTGCATCAAGAACAGTATATGCCCATTACCCATATGAGCGAGCCACGTTGTTACCTGCATTTCACGGTGGAGCAAACAGAGTCCCACAGGTTAGATTCACCTGGCCACACAGCATTTCATGGTAGAGGAAACCGAGTCCCATAGAGGTTAGACTGGCCTGGCCACACAGCAAGCCTGAGCCACACGCAAGCTCCCCAGCCCTTGGCTGCAGGTCACCTCTGACCGGCGAGTCTGAAGTCAGTTCTCTTCCAGCTGGAACTGGAGGGCTGCCGTCTTCTCCAGCAGTGCCCGCAGGGAGGGAGCTGGCCTGAAGCCCTAAACTGCCCTCCTCACCCCTCTACGGGGCCAGGACTTATATTCTGGACAAAAGCAGGATGTGTAGCCTCAGCCCTAGTCCCATAGGACCTTGGGAAGTCCAGTAAGCTCTGGGCCTGGCACTGTGATGCCACTAGCCTATGGAGGCTTCCCTGTGCCCACGGGGCAGGGGGCTCCCAGAGAGGAGGGCGGCACAGCCCGGGGCAGGACTCACATTCCCAGGTGCCCGCCAGCAGGCGGCGTCTGAGCCAGTAGTACTCTGCCAGCACGTTGGCCCCAGACAGCTCTCGGAGCGGCCGCAGCAGCTTCTCCATGAGGTAGCTGGTCACCCGGGCCACGTCCAGGGGCTCGTCCCCTGCAGGCAACAGTGGCAGCGTCACCACCACTGAGCGGTTCCTGGAGGGAATGCAGAGGACAAGTCACTGTGCCTGCCCGAGCCTTGCTTCCCTTGGCTGCAGAGGGGAGCTTCTAGGTCCGCAAGAAGAGCTCTGCAGGGGAGAGCATGAGGGTGCCTTTCAGAGAAGGGCTGTCCTTGTTTTGGGAAATCCTGTCATGAGGAGGACAGAGGCCGGTATGACAGCAGAGGTGGTAGATGATGGCTGGTGACAAAAACAAGTGGCCCCATTTTGAGGACACAGATGTCCGATGTCATGCCTACTCTGCTCCCCGGGTCTTGGGCAGCATGGGCTTATGTGTGGGGATGCCGAGGACAGGAGCTGGAAGGTCTAGGAGATTTTGTTTTTTAAGAATCTCATTCTGTCGCCCAGGCTGGAGTGTAGTGACACAATCTCAACTCACTGCAACCTCTGCCTCCCGGGTTTAAGTGATTCTCCTGCCTCAGCCTCCCGAGTAGCTGGGACTACCAGTGCCCACCACAACACCTGGCTAATTTTTGTGTTTTTAGTAGAGTTGGAGTTTCACCACATTGGCCAGGCTAGTCTCAAACTCCCGACTTCAACTGATCTGCACACCTCGGTCTCCCAAAGTGCTGGGATTACAGGTGTGAGCCACTGTGCCCAGCCAACAGGTCTAGGAAATTTCTACAGTTTAGGGGAGGACTGGAACTTTCTTGGGATCTAGAGTAGGGGTCAAGCCTGTGAGATTTTGAATGATCAGGGGGATCTCAGCTCACGTGGGGGTGTAGTGGGAAGACAAACATCCCATACCCTGCTGTTGATGGGCCAGTAGAGAGGGAGCAGGGGTAGGTGGCCTCACTTGCTTACTTCTAGGAACCCAGAGGCCCTGCAGCTGGGAGCAGGAAGCAGCCTCAACTCCCTCCCTGCCACCTGAATCCATGTTTTGGCACCTCCACCTAGCAGTGACCGGATCCCACTCACCAGGTAGGTGAGTAACCAGGCAGGTCATTCTTCAGCCAAGCCAGACCCCGCCCTGGGAGCTCCTCCCTTCATCAGCCTCCATTCTGACCGCAGGAAGGCAAGAGCAGGAACTTGTATCACAGGGAGCCTTTTCCCCATGATGTGGGTTTAGTCCCTATTTCATGGCTGGGGAAACTGAGGCACAGAGCACTGAAGCAGAGGAATCCTAGTTAGAGGGAGAGCCGGATTCCAGATGCTCTGCGAGGCTACCAGCATGGAAGGGGCAGCTGCCTCCCTGCCTGGAGCCTGGTTCCTGGTGGGCCTCGTGCCTGTGAGGGGAAAGGATACTGGGTCCCCCGGTCCCTGCTGTAAACTGGGCTCCCCCCTTCTATCCACCACCCCCGTGTTCTCAACACAGGGGCCAAAGACGTCTTTTAAAGTAAAAGGGCGATCACGTCCTTCCTAGGTCACAGCATAAGCCAGAGACCACCTGAGCCCCGCCCCCCCCACCTGCCTCCCGAGTCTTGGGAACTCCCGGTCACATTCACTCTCCCTTGCAGACATTCTGCTCCAGCCCCGCCAGCTTGATATTCAAATAGACGGGGCTGGGCTCGGTGGCTCATGCCTATAATCCCAGCACTTTGAGAGGCCGAGTTGCTTGAGCTTAGGAGTCTGAGACCAGCCTGGCTAATATGGTGAAACCCTGTCTCTACTAAAAATACAAAAATTAGCTGGGCTTGGTGGCAAATGCTTGTAATCCCAGCTACTTGAGAGGCTAAGGCAGGAGAATCGCTTGAACGTGGGAGGCAGAGGTTGCAGTGAGCTGAGATCACACCATTGTACTCCAGCCTGGGCAACAGAGAATAAGACTCCATCTCAAAAACAGGCCAGGCACATCCCTCTCCCAGGCCTTTGTGCAGTGGTGACCCCCACCTGGAGCGCTCTTCCCACGCTGGCCCCGTGGCTCTTGCTGAAACTCTACCTTCTCCTCAAAGCCAGTCACGGCCCCACCGTTTCATAGGATCCACCCCCCACCCCCATCTCACCGATGTTCCTTCTCTAGCATTTGCAACCTAACGTATAGCTCAGGGGTGGTAAATGGTGACCAGTGGGCCCCAGCCTGTGGCCAGCTTCTGCACAGCCTGCAAGTAAGAAGGGTTTTTGTGTGTTTAAAAGATTATTACAAAAGAGGCCAGGTGCGGTGGCTCATGCCTGTAACCCCAACACTTTGGGAGGCCAAGGCAGGTAGATCACCTAAGGTCAGGAGTTTGAGACCAGCCTGGCCAACATGGCAAAACCCTTTCTCTACTAAAAATACAAAAAATTAGCTGGGTGTGATGGCATGAGCACCTGTAGTCCCAGCTACTAGGGAGGCTGAGGCAGGAGAATGGCTTGAACTCAGGAAGTGGAGGTTGCAGTGAGCCAAGATTGCACCACTGTACTCTAGCCTGGGCAACAAGAGCAAAACTCCATCTCAAAAAATAAATAAAGATTACAAAACAAAAGCAAGGAAATGTGACAGAGCCGAATAGCCTGCTTAAGATGTGACTCTCAGGCCCTCTGCAGGGAGCTGTGCAAGCCCTGGTGTAGATGACAAGCCCTTCCTTGTGCTTCGTGTCTGAGTTAAAGTGAGCTTCCTGAAGGCAGGGTCAGCCTCAGCCACTGCGCTCTCTGCAGCTCCTAAAATCCGGCCTGCCCTGGGCCAGTGCTCACGAGGTATCTATGGAGCGAGGAAGAAAGCCCAGCTTCCTCATCTGTGAAACAGGAGAGAAGAAGCCTCTGGGCAGGGCGGTCACACGAGTCAGTATGTGGGAGGGTGTCAAAGCATTCAGCACTGCACCTGGTATGTGGCAGGCATGCAGGATGCGCTACTCTCAAACCCCAAGTTACCTGGCCGACAGGCTGTACAGGTCCAGCAGCGGTTTGCAGAACCTCTTCAGTGCCCGTGAGAACGTGGCCTCAGCCCAGGACAGCATCTGGTGGGCGGCCTGGAGAGGGAGGGGACAGTGAGAGCTGGCTCAGTCATCCTCACCTGCCAGCCACGCCCCATCCTTGCTCTCACTCACCAGCTCCAGGGCTCCTTTCACAGCCCCCAGGGCCACCCTGATGGGCCTTGGACCCCCATTGCCTGGCATCCCGGGCACCCAGGCCTGCAGCCGCCGCATGGCCTCCTCTGCCCGCTCCCGCCACACCTCCTCCAGGGGCCGCAGTGTCACCTCCAGGTAGGCATCCTTCAGTGTGGCCAGGGGCCCTGCAACAGGCAGCCACCACCCACCGTGAGACCTCAGGGCAGATCAGAGAACCAGCCTTGCCCAGACAGCCCAGGCCTCAAGGAGATAGGGCCTGTTCCTGGGATTAAGATGTGGGGAGCTGGGGGAACAGGAACAGAGCAGCAGCACTGGAGATTGCAGGGGAGTTGTCACAGCAGGCCTGAGCCGTCTCTGCAAGGCCTGCTTATAAGTTTGTCTGGGAACTTGGATTGGGGGAGGGTTCCCACCAGTCCTAGAATTGATATGAGGCTCCTTGCATCTGAACTGTTTGTACAAACGTGGTTGATGCCAGACCCCTGCTTGCCTCCTAGGAGTCTGACAGTGTAGTCTGTGCCAAACAGCACCTGCCAGTGTGGCAGCCCCCAATAAAAACCCTGGGTGCTGAGTCTCCCAGTAGCTGCTCTGGTGACAGCTGGGACAGCTGAGTGCATCCTGTGTGAAAGCGCTGGGACTGGGAGAGGACACTGGGCACTGGGCACTGGCCCTGGTTCTCCCTAGACTCCGCCCCAGCCTCCTTGCCTGTGCTGACACTCCTGCATCCCCTCACTATAATAAATCACAGCCGTGAATAGCGCTGTGAGGCATCCTGGGGCATTCCTCCCAATTCACTGCCCTGGGGGTGGCAACAGGAACACTCCGGCACAGCAGGGAGGATGGGGAGGTAACATTCAACAGCCAGTCAGAGGGATGCCCACCCTGGCGCTGGGCAGGGCCTTGGGGGCTCTGTGCTGCGCTGGGCATTAGCCCTGGATGGCGGAGAGGCCAGAGGTTCCCAGTCCTGCCGCGAGGCCAGTTGGGGCAGCAGGTGTGAGCCTTTAACGACCACATGGCCACACTGAGCTCGTTGTGGAACCAGAAAGAGATGCTGTGGCAGTGAGCTTCACAGAAACAAGGCTGTATACTCAAAAGAAAGCAGGTGGGAGACTGAAAAAACCTAGGCAGCAGGCATAAGGGAGATGAGCTTGGAGACTGTAAGAATGACACAGCAGACCAAGAAAAAACGAAGGCTGTAGATCTGTAAGAAATAAGGCGGGGCGCTAAACACAGCTGGGCTGCAGGCCCATGGGAAGCGAGGCCACATTTCTGATCGAAGCAGTGCCACAGGCCAATGTGAGCGCTTAGGGCCCCGGTGGGGATGGGGGGCATTGATTTCTGCACGGGATTGAGCCCTCCCTCCCGCACTTACATTCCAGCTCCTCCCGCAGCTGCTCCAGCCCCACCTGCAGCCACTCCAGGTAAAGAGGCAGGTGCTGGGTCAGTGCCTGGCTCTGGGCCCACAAAGTGGCTACTGCCCAACCACTCGCCTGCATGGCCTCCTGCCCCGCCTGGGACAGCTGCAGCAGGAGGCCTGCCACGCCGTCCAGGGTGCCGGCCGGCTGCACCTGGGCAGGGAAACCGAGGCAGAATCAGGGTGAGGTCCAGGGCAGAGAGAGCCCCAGACCCTCCTGCCTGGTGAGTGGGGGCTACAAGCCAGGCCAGAGGGGGACCTCTCCACCCTGAGCCCCACCCTCCCCTCCTGTGCTACCCACCAATTGCTGGAACCTTCTCACAGAGGCACCCAAGCCTTGAACCTTCTCTTCCAGCCGGGCTTGCACCTGGGAGCCAACTGCTGCAATCCTGGACTGTGAGGACAGAGGAAGAGGCTGGGGCGTCGTAGGAATGAAGTGGACACAAGGTACTCGGTGCCAACGGCAGGTGTGGGCCTCACCATGGGGTCGTCTGCCCTGGTTTCTGGGCACAGCTGGACCCCAAGGGCTCGGGGCTCCTGGCACGGGGGCCTCTACCCAGTGAGAGAACGGTAACCCCTTCCCTGTGTCCCAGCCCAGGCCCTCTCACCTCCACACGGCCCAGCAGGACCCCCTGGCAGCCGCACGCGGCCAGCAGGAGGCTCTGGTTGGCAGCCTGCAGGGTCAGGCGTCCCAGCGGCTGGGAGGGCTGCCTGCCATCCCGGAACAGGACCTCTGCCTCGGCTGTCCGCCCGTGGGCACATGCCCGCAGCACCACACTCTCCTCTCTGCCCCCTGGAGCCAGAAAGGGACCTGCTGGTGCCCCCACCTTGTCTCTAGCTGCCCACTCCTCCTCCATCGCTTTCTGTAGCTTCCCACTGCCCCAGGCCAAGCCTCAAGGCCCTAGGATTTGAGAACCTTGAGCTGCACCACCTAAAGCAACCTCCTGAGCCACCTGAAGCCCCCTCTTCTGTCCCCTCCCCTGACACAGCAGTCTGTTAGGGATGCCATGAAGTCTTAATGGGGTTTCCTGAGGTTTTTTTTGAGACACCAAGGCAGGAGTACAGTGGCAGGATCACAGCTCACTCCCAGCAGCTGGGACCATAGGAACAAATCACCGCCACCCCACCAGGTTTGTTCATTTTTTGAGACAGATTCTCGCTCTGTCGCCTAGGCTGGAGTGCGGTGACACGATCTCGGCTCACTGCAAGCTCTGTCTCCCGGGTTCACGCCATTCTCCTGCTTCAGCCTCCTGAGTAGCTGGGACTACAGGAGCCCGCTACTGCACCCGGCTAATTTTTTGTATTTTTAGTAGAGATGGGGTTTCACTGTGTTAGCCAGGATGGTCTCGATCTCCTGACCTCGTGATCTGCCCGCCTCGGCCTCCCAAAGTGCTGGGATTACAGGCGTGAGTCACCGCGCCTGGCCCCCCCCCCCTTTTTTTTTTTTTTTAAGTAGAGACGGGGTCTCACTATGTTGCCCAGGCTGGTCCCCAACTCCTGAGCTCAAGCAATTCACCCATCTCGGACTCCCAAAGTGCTAGGATTACAAGTATGAGCCCCGGCACCCAGCCCTGACTTCTGAGATCTTAACGCCCAGACCCCCGTCCTTTCTTAAGCCAACAGGGGCCGTGCCCAGCTAGCTGAGCTGGGACCCAACTGCCACTCACCCTCCTCATGGGCCACAGAGGCCTGGAGACAGCTTGGGGCCCGGAACACAGACAGCCACACCTTCTCCTCTCTGTTGTCCACATTTCCCTCCAACCGGACCAGGCTTTGAGAAGTTGAGGTGGAGACACGGCCCAGCAGGCCAACCCGCTGAGCCTTGGAGCCACGAAGCTGGGAGGGGGAGGGCAGAGGCCTGAGTGGAGCCTGGCCCATGCCCTGTCCCTGGTGTCTCCCCTCCCTGCCCCAGGCTCAGGAAGGGGCTGGCTGGGGAGGCTGCTGTTGGACCTGTAGGGAACCAAGGGAAGGCACAATACCCACGCCCGATCTCCGGGGCACCAGGTTCCCCACGCCATACCCCTATCTAAGGCCCCCAGTGCCCCATTACAGAAAGCACTTATGAAAATACTCCGGGCCAGGCTCAAGGGCTCACTCCTGTAATCCCAGCACTTTAGGAGGCCAAGGTGGGTGGATCGCTTGGGCCCAGGAGTTTCAGACCAGCCTGGGCCATGTGGCAAAAACCCTGTCTCTACCAAAAATACAAAACCTAGCCAGTCTCATGACAAATAATTTTTTTAATTTTTAAAAATACCCATCTAGGAGTCCATCCCAGCAGCAGCCACCCACAGGGTGGCTTAGAGATGGCTGCTGCCCAGGCCCCACCCAGACACTGACTTAATTGGTTTTGGGGGCCCCAGGCCCTGGCATTTCTAACATTCCCAGTGCCCTGGTGTTTCTGCTACAGCCCAGGCTTTCCGAGTTTGCATGGGAACCACTGCAAAGGTCTAAGCAAGTTCAAGGAGACATGGGCACACCTGGCATAACACCCCAGGCACTGGGCAGTTTACCTAAATCCCTGCAGGTGCCCAGCCTTGGGGGCATGGCAGGGACCAGGACAGGTGAGTCTAGAATGGGGTGGGAGAGAGGCTCAGAGGCCCCCAAGAGAACACAAGCCTGGAGGAGGCCGTGCAGGGGAGGGAGCCTCAGCTACCCTGTATTCTAGTCCAGACACTGCAGCTAACAAGCTGTGCACCCTTCAGTAAGGGTGTCACCCTCTCTGGACCTTAGCTCCAAGATCTGTAAAATGATACAGAACAATGTTTCACAAAACTTAGCAGGACTTAAGAATGTGTGTGCGCGTGCGTGTTAAGGGTTGAATTTCATTCCTCAGATAGGCTGAAGCCCTAACCCTCTATACCCGTGAACGTGGTGTTATTTGGAAATAGGTTTTTGGCAAAAGTAATCCAGTTGAGGCCATAGTGGATGGAGGCAGGTCACGCACCTAATGAATGCTGTCCCTGTGAGAAGACCACGTGAAGATGCCACCCAGAAGGCAGAAGGCTACCACGTGGGACAGAGGCATGATGCCACCACAGCTATGGGTTGCTGGCAACCACCAGAAGCTAGAGGTCCTATGGAAGAATCTTCCCTAGGACTTTGAGAGGAGTGTGGCCCTGCTGACAGCTTGCTTTTGGACTTCTGGCCTCTAGAACTGTGACACCATACCTGTCTTTTGCATTAAGGCTTCCAGTTGGTGGCAATTTAATACAGTAGTCCTAGGAATCAAATACAGGATGCTTACTAAACATGCAGAAGCATGTCGATCTCTGAGGAGACCAAGTTGGTAATAGGGCTACAGCCCAGGACTCCTATGGAATGTAAGTGAGCACAATGTGATCCTGCCAGGCAGGTGGGGGCAGGGGACGGTCTACAGCAGACCACACGGAGTTGGCCCAGGACGGCTTCCAGCATCTGAGCTCAGCCCCGCTTGGTGTCATTGAAAAGCAAGGGCCATGCCTGCCTCTGTGCAGCCTGGGTGAGTGCCTGACCTCCCTGAATCTGTCCCTCATCTGTCCTGGGGCCACTGGGTTGGGGTGAGGAACAAACAAGGCTGGGGAAGCCTTCTGACCACTCCACAGACCCCAGAATGGAGCAAGTGAGAAGGGGTCAGAACAGCTGTCCCAAATAAATCGGGGACAGGGAAGCAAGAGGACCGGCCTCTTGCCGAGCATCCGCCATGGGTTCACTCCCAGGGCTCCAGTTCCATCAGGCACGGGGCTTACAGAGCCAGGGGCAGGCAGGGGGCAGGCAGGGGCCTGGCTGGAAACGGGGAAGTGACAGTTGGTCCCGGAGAACAAGAACGTTGGAAGGAGAAACTCCTTTGAAATGGCCACGGCTGCTGAACTCTCAACCCAGAAACGGCATCCTCATCCAGCTCGGATGCCGGGAAGGGAGGGAACTCCCCCTCTCACAAGCACCTGCTACATGCAGATGTTGTACAAATGTGTTTCCTCCTAACGATTCTGCAAGAGAGATGGTATTTGTTCCCATTTGACAGAGGGGAAGACTGAGGCTCAGCAAAGGCAAGTCACAAGGTCAAGTTCACCTGGCCAGGGAGACAGAGGAGGTGGATGGAAACGCCGAGAGAGCACCTGCTACGTCACGTGCCTTGGCTATGCAGGCAGCGGGAACCGGTATCCAGACTCCCAAAAACCACCCTGTGAAATATCTGATCCCCTCCTACAGATGAGGAAACAGATGCTCAGAGAGGTTCCTTCCTGGGATCACCTGGCCAGGTCAGGGCAGAGTAGGTATTGGAGGCCAACTCTGCCCCTTCCTACTTCCCAGGGCTGCTGGGAGGAAGGAGGGGGAGGAGATGGTGCCAATAATGGCTAATAGTAAATACTTACGTAGTGGCTGTTTTCTCTCAGGCACTGCTCTAAGCTGTCTGTGCCTATGAATATATTTAATCCTTGCAATATTAACCCCATGGGAGATAGGGCCAGTACAATTATTATACCCATTTTACAGGGGAGGTCAGGTACCAGGAGGCAGCAGGGCTGGGATTCAAACTTGGGCAGCCCAGCCACTGCCTCTCCGTTATAGGAAGGGCCGGGTGTTGGGACTGTGGAGGAGCTGCTTTAGGCCTGGGGTTCAGCAGGTGTTCCTCCGACCCAGAGTGAATGCTGGTTTGCGGTTCCTCAGATGGCCACTAGATGGCAGGGCCGCCCAAGCAGTTGGGGGCCTGCTGGCCAGGGAGGAACTGGAGGGAAGCCAGGGCATCTTTCCCAGGGACTGTCAGCCCCATCCTGGCCACCGACCTCCAGTGCCCCGGAGAAGTCAGCTGAATGAGGCCTGCTGTGGTTTTGGAGGGTCAAGCTGAGATGCAGGCCGTGGTCTGGGTCTGGTGCGAGGCCCAGGTGGCAGCGGGAACGCAGCAGGAGTCCACCCTGGCCCAGGGTGTGTTCCCCGACGACCAAGAGGGCCTGGGACGAGAGAGTCTAGGTGTCAGGCAGGCACAGGGGACGGCAGCTTCCTCTCTCCCCAGTCCCCTGCACCGAGAATGCAGCAGCTGCCACCTCCCAGCCTCCACACCTGTCCCAGCTCACAGCTGACCTCTAAGAAACGCAAATCAGACGCCGTCCCCTAAGGCAAACCAGGCTCTGGCATGGCCTGTGGGCTGCTTTGTTGTCCCAACCTCACTTCCCTTGCTCCCTCTGTAAGGGCTGCCCCGTGTTCCTCAAGGCAGAGTCGTGCCTTAGGCCCCTTCCCTCTGCAGGGCTCACACTCACCAGTGAGGCCCCTTTTGCAATCCCCTGGCCCCTCTCTCTGCCTCATTCCTGCACAGCGTTTACCACACCCTGACCATAGACCATGCATCTCTAGTTTGTTCTATCTTCCTGGCGCCACTGGAGTGCACCACCCAGGAGGCCGGCACCTAGGCTGTCTCTTTCACATCCAGTCCCTGCACCTAGAGCACAGCCTGGCATAGGTGAAACACACAAATGTTTTCTGAATGAACAGAGGAAAAGATAAGGGGTGGGAAACTGGTTTGGGGCCGAATCTGCTCACTGCCCACTCTTGTAAATACTTTTTTTTTTTTTTTTTTTTGAGACAGAGATGTGCTCTGTCACCAGGCTGGAGTGCAATGGCACGATCTCAGCTCACTGCAACCTCCGCCTCCCAGGTTCAAGCGATTCTCCTACCTCAGCCTCCTGAGTAGCTAGGACTACATGCACGTGCCACCATGCCCAGTTCATTTTTTCTATTTTTAGTAGAGATGAGGTTTCACCATGTTAGCCAGGATGGTCTCGATCTCCTGACCTCGTGATCCACCTGCCTCGGCCTCCCAAAGTGGTGGGATTACAGGGGTGCGCCACCGTGCCCAGCTTGTAAATACTTTTACTGGAATAAAGGATTCATTTACATATTGTCTATAGCTGCTTTCACAAGACAGTGGTACAGTTGGTTGTTGGAACAGAGACTGAATGGTTCATAAAGCCTAAAATATTTACTATCTGTCTCTTTACAGAAGAGTATGAGTCCTTGGGATGGAGGGAGGGAGGGAGGGATGGATGGATGGACGGACGGATGAATGGATGTGAGGGAGGGAGGGTTGGAGGATGAATGGGTGGAGAGAGAGGGTACGTGGGAGGGCAGATATAGGGGGATGGATGGAAGATAGGAAGGAGGATGGAAGGATGCATGAAGGAATGGATGGATGGGTTGGTGGATGGAAGAACCAATCAACCAGCTACCAATCCCAGGAGGGGAAAGGGGTTGAGGAAAAGGGGTCCCAACACCTCTCCCCTGGGGCAGTGATGACTACAGCAGCTCTAACTTATGTGCCTGGCACCAAGGCTGAGCATTCCTGCATCACGTCTCTCTTAAGTCTCACCATCACTCTACATGCTGGAACCTGCTGCTCCTTCATCAGATGAAACACCAGAGGCTCAGAGAGAAGATGCGCCCTGCCCAGTCACCCAGCGGGCAAATGGCAGAGCCACCATGCTGGCGTCTGGCTGCCTCGCTCACACCCCTGCATTCTGCGGGCACCACCCTCCCTGCTGCCCCCTCACCATGGGTCCCTGGTCCTCCAGCTGCCCCCTTCTGCAGGGCAGACTCACCCTGGGCAGGTCACAGAGCCCCACGTGGAAGGAGTGCCGCAGCCAGCGTGCATAGTCAGTCTGTACTTCTCCCCAGAAGCTCTGACGGGTACAAGAGGCCCCGAGGACGTGCTCCAGCGTGGCCTCCACGATGATTTTGTCTGGCTGAGGTGGCCAATGCCTCTGGAATGAGAGGGCCCATGGGTCAGGGGCTCATCACCTAAGAGAATGCCCATGGCCAGCTGCAGCTGGAGACCCTCACCTAGGCAAGAGCATGTGCCAGGAATGTGCCGTCAGAGCTCTCATCAGCCACAGCACCCCCTTACACTCTGGGGCAGGATTTTTTTTTTTTTTTTTTTTTGAGACAGAGTCTCACTCTGTAGCCCAGGCTGGAGTGCAGTGGCACGATCTTGACTCACTGAAACCTCTACCTCCCAGGTTCAAGCGATTCTCCCACCTCAGCCTCCCAAATAGCTAGGATTACAGGTACATGCCACAATGACTGACTTCTTTTTTTTTTTTTTTTTAATTCTTTAGTAGAGATGGGGTTTCGCCATGTTGGCCAGGCTGTTCTCGAACTCCTGACTTCAGGTGATCCCCCCACCTCAGCCTCCCAAAGTGCTGGGATTACAGGTGTGATTCACCATGCCCCGCCCGTGGCAGGATTTCTGCTGTGAGCACTTAGGGGGCCATGCCTAAGAGCCCCGGGAACCAAAGTGGGAGGCCCAGCGGAGGAAGGGGCTTCCAGAGCCAGCTCTCCCCATTTCTCCATGGCCTGGTTCCTGCCCCAGGCTCTGCAGAACAGTGCTCGGCCCCATGAGGAGCCCTATCAGGTAGTGATGCTGGAGGAGACCAGACCTGATACCTCCGGGAACCTGAGCTCCCAATCTCCCTCCGCCCCGTCCTGAGAAGGCCCCTAGCATCCCACCTCCTTCCCCGTCTGTTCCCAGCATCTCGGGCCGGTCCCCTTGCTTTTCTTGTCTTCCAGAGCCCTCACCACATCCCAGTTAGGAAGGGAACCATTTCACAGATGAGAACACTAAGGCTCACAGCAGAGAAGTGAGTTGCCCAGTATCCCGCAAGCACTGGAACCCAGGACCATGTGGTCCCAGAGCCGGACACTCCTATGGCAGGTGGAGCCGCCTGGGGGTTCCCTGCCCAGATGCTGCTCCCCCGACCTCACCTCGTATGTCACGTTCTGCTGCATGCGGTGTTGGCCCCAGGACAGGTCGAGCTGTTCAACGAACACAGCTGGGGTCTGCGTGAAGTTCCCGCAGGCCTGGAGGGTGTTCAGGCCCCAGGTTTCCTGGAGCTGATAGGGAAGAGAATACGGTACATGACCTGGGGGGCCAGCTGAGAAGCCTGGAGCGAGGGGGAGCCCCACAGTCGGTGCAGCGGTCAGGCCCCACATACCTGCCCCGGGGAGGCGGCCAGGCAGCCGTCCCAGGCGGTGCTGTGTGCTGAGGACCCGCCAGCCCAGGTGAGCTGCAGGGCCGCAGGTTGTCCTCTGTTCCAGGTGAGCTGCACCTGCATTGGGATGGGAGGGCAGTGGTGGGGAAAGGGGGACACGTTGGAGAGAGGAGAGGCTAACGGCGCCCGCACACCCCATCTCTGTTGGGAAAGGAGATGCTAGGGAGGATGGAGAAGCTGGTGCCCCTCCCCCAGATATCCCTAGAGGAACTAGGATGGAGGGTGGAGAGACTGCCCTGCCCACCCCCATCTCTGGAAGAGCCCAGAGCCATTCCCGGGCTGGAGATTGAAAGCATTTAAATGAAAAAAAAAAAATGCCTCATCCCCAACACCCAGACTCAGCATTTCCAAAGACAGAAAGCAATCGTGCTCCTCACTGGGGCCTCCAGGGCCAGCATGATCTGTCCCTGTCCATCTGACCTCATCTCCCTGTCACCCATCCCTCCCAGTCACTCTGTTCCCATCTTATTTCCCTTCCAGCCCTCCCTGAAGCACCCGGCTCGTTCCCACCACAGGGCCTTTGCACGGGCTTTTCCTGCTGCCTACAGTGCTGCTCCTCCAGCTTCTCGCAAGCCCAGCTCCTTCCCATCCCGGGGCCGCCTCCCCCATGAGGCCCTCACTGACCACCCACCTTACAGTAGCTGCCCCACCCACCTGCCCAGTCACTCTCAATCTCAAATCTTTTTTTTTTCTTCTGCGACCGAGTCTCACTCTGTCACCCAGGCTGGAGTGCAGTGGCATGATCTTGGCTCACTGCGACCTTCACCTCCCGGGCTCAAACGATCCTCCCGCCTCAGCCTCCCAAGCAGCTGGGATTGCAGGCACACACCACCACACCCAGCTAATTTTTATATTTTTAGTAGAGACAGGATTTTGCCATGTTGGCCAGGCCAATCTTGAATTCTTGGCCTCAAGTAATCCACCGGCCTCGGCCTCCCTCAGTGCTGGGATTACAGGCGTGAGCCATTGCGCCCGGCCCCTCTTTACTACTTTACGGTGCTTATCACACCTTCTGATTTTTTAATTCATTCTTTGGCTTGAATTCTGGAGAGCGTCTTTTGCCTGCACACAGCTGGCCTATTGTCCTTCCTTTCACAGATGGAAAAACCTGAGTCTCAGAGAGGTGATAGGAGACACACAACGCCCCCCAGCCAGACTGGGAGCCCAGCTGCCTCAGTCACTCCCTGAAGCTACCACTAAACAAGCAACTATAAATGATCAATCAGAGACGCCTGTACCTGTTTCCCACATTAAAATGTGAGCTATCCTCAAACACTGCGTGGTATACAGTAGATGCTTAATGAGGTATTGATAAAGGAATGATTGAATGAAGGATCCCAGAGATCCCCAGGCTTCAGGAAGCTATGATTCTGGAGAAGTCCTTGTCACTGATGAACACACTCTCCTTCTCCTACCGGAGGTGCCCAGCCCCACAGGCTCAGCCAAGTGGCTCCCACCTCCAGCCCCGGCCAAGGGCGCCTGGGACATCCTCACTCACCTGCCGGCTCTGCCTGCCACCCCTGCTCTCAGCAAGGCCACTGGCCTCGGCTTGCCGCCAAGAGAGGTTGAATGGGTGAGCCAGGGCCAGGCGGGCGGCCAGCTCACTCTTCCCCAGCCACAGGGACGAAGAGACCAGCACCTAGGGAGGGAGACAGACTCAGCCAGTGGCCTTGCCCAGACAGGCCGCACTTGTTTCCCACCCTCACAGACCACCTTTCTCCATCGAGGTCAAGGCTGCAAAAGGGCAGGTGGCTTTGAGCAAAAAGCCCCATCCCTGTGCAAAGTCCTCAGAGAGCTCAGCCCATTTCACAGAGGAGGAAATCAAGGCTTAGAGAGGAGCAGATGGAGCAAACACAGGACAGAGATGGGACTGGAGATCGCGCTCCTCCTCCACTGTCTTCCCTTAGCTCTGTGGCCCCAGGCAGGTCGCTGCACCTCTAAGATCTTCAATTTCGTCATCTGAACACGGGGCTATTAATAGCGCCGAGCAGATGGGAGGCTGATGTGTGGGTTCACGCACAGAACCTATCACGGGATAAGCATTCGGGGCCTGTTAGCCACCGTCATTGCCGTGGCTGTCAAGGTGTTGTGGGGACCCAGGTCTCCTGCTGCCCTCCCACAAGTCCCTTGGGGATGTGGTACAGCCTCATCGGCCCCAGATAAGGCTCCTCAGGCAGGGGAGGGCCCCAAAGACCCCACTCAGCCTGCAGGGTGGAGTTCAGCTCTGCCCCAGGGTCACCTTCCGGCCCTGACACCTACCTGGTCCCTGCCATCCCAGCCGACAACCAGGCCATCCCGGTGGCTGCCTCCCAAATGCTCTGAGGACAGGCGGAGGCTGCAGTGTCGCGGCAGGGGGAGGAGCAGCGGGTGGGTGAGCTCCACTGAGTGGGTGAGGACACACAGAAAGGGTAGGGCATGTGAGCTGAGGTCAGCAGCTCCAGGCCCAACGGGGTTCAGGGGACTCAGCTGACGCCACTGCCAGCTCACGCAAGTGGCCACTCGGGGGCCACACAGCCAGATAACTTTCACAAAACTCAGAAGCTACACACTCACTTTGTCACCATTACCACTCGACACCCTGCACTGTCCCTGTGGGAGCCCCGTTACAATGAGACTCTGAGGCTCCTCCAAGAGGTGGCGTCTGCCTCCCCAGCCCTTGAAGCTGGGCTGGCCTCGTGATGTGCTAATAAAATTCAGCGAAGTTGACTGAGCACCAGTTCGAAGCCCAGGCCTTAGGAGGCCTCACCCCGCTTCCTCCCTTGAAGCCCTGTCCAGCCACATGAGAACAAACCCTGCTAGCCTGTGGGCTGGTGCCACCTGGGGTTGGGGAGAGCCTGGTTTCAGCTCAGGATGTCCTAGCGCAGCTGACAACTAGCCAGCCCCTGGGCAGGCCGGAAAGCCCAGCCAAGGCCAGCAGAGCCACCCGCTCACCCTACAGCTGATCTGGAACATGAGGAAGACCAGAAAAGCTGCCCAGGTGACCCACAGCCTCGTGAGCAAGGTGCCACGCTTGCTCTATGCCACTGAGTTTCGGAATACTTTGTTACCATCCTGAATCAGGAGCTGATGGGGGCAGCCACAGCCTCGACATCCTTCTCGGGGGGCCTCGCATGCACAGGTGCCCCGCGCCCCCTTGGAAGCCCCACACCCCATGCCACCGTCTGCTGTCCTGTGCTCTCCTTCCATCTTGGGTGTGACAGGTGGCACCCCATAGCTGAGTCCTCGCAACAGACGGCCTCCGCACCCCGAGTTTTCTTCCTTTGTCCCCCAGGTGAGTCAAGCTGCCCTGACCTCCGGCATCACTTGACCCCATCTCCTGAGGCTCCTGAGCAGCCCTGCTTTCCCAGACCCCACAGCAGGAGGCTGCCCGAGGCCCCTTTGCACGTTGGTGACCTGTGAGCTCTGCACAAAGGGCACCCACCTGTTCGGAGGGTCTGCAGGAGCTGTGCCCAGAGACACTGGCACTGGCTGGTTCTCAGGGCATCACCCAGTCATTGGTTCTGGGGAGGCTGACCACACGCAGGGCTAGAACCCTTTGTTCCTGCCACCTGCTGACCCCACCTGCAACACTGTCACCACTGTGTGGGGCTGCAGGCTGTGTAGCTCACCAAGGGTGGCACGAATAAACACACACACAGAGGCATGCACACACGTGCATGTATACACACACATACACACACGCACACATACACACATGAGCACACAGAATAAACACACACGTGCATGTATACACACACATGCACACGTGAGCACACACATACACGCATGCACACTGCCTTGGCTTGCTGGGGACCTGCTCACTTCTTCTGTCTTCCAGGGCACACATGTGGCAAACGTGATGCTGGGAGGATTCCATCAGGCCACCTGGCAAGCCGTGCCTCCAGTCTGGGGTCTGCACTCTGTCTCCACACCTGGCAGGTCGTGGGTCGGGCTCTGCTCTGTGCTCAGGGGGTTCCTCACACAGAAACTGAGTCTTGTGGCTGCACAGGCCACGAATTACAGCCCCTTCCAGGGATGCCTGTTTCTGGAGGACCCCAGGGCTCATGGCTGCTGTCGTTGGCACTACATCAGCACTCACCTCCCCTGGCACCAGAACTGCCCAGGGATGCCACCCCTTCCATGCCCTGGCCCCTTCTCCTTGCCCGGCTGCACTCAGGATAAGCCCCAGCTCCACTCTGTGAGCTGAGACCCTGCACGACCTGGGTCTCCCAGCCCTCCTGCCTCACCTCATCCCTTCTCCCCATTCCAGCCATGCTAGCCTCACTACTGCTGCTCCACACACAAGGCTCATTTCCACGCGGGGCCTTCCGCCTGAAGTGCCTCTGCTCAGATCTGCCCCTCAGTCAGCTCCTTTTCATCCTTCAGATCTCAGTTCAGAAGTCACCTCCTCCAAGACGCCTTCCCAGACCACCCCACCTAAAGGAGGCCCACACCCCACAAAGACCCTGCTTGCTCTCACAGCCTTTCCCACTCGTGGAAATGGTCATGCTTGATGTTATTTTGCTTATGTGCGTCTTGTTGCTCAATGCCTGTCTCCCCGAGGGGTGACACCTGGGCCATCTTGCTTCCTGATGGACCCCTGGTGCCTAGAATCACACCTGGGATATGCAGGTGCTCAGTCATGGCTTTTTTGAGACTGAGTCTCGCTCTGTCACCCAGGCTGGAGTGCAGTGGCTCAATCCTGGCTCTCTGCAACCTCTGCCTCCCAGGTTCAAGTGATTCTTCTGTCTCAGCCTCCCAAGTAGCTGGGATTACAGGCACCCACCACCATGCCCGGCTAATTTTTGTATTTTTAGTAGAGACGGGGTATCACCATGTTGGCCAGGCTGGTCTCAAACTCCTGACCTCAAGTGATCCACCCACCTCGGCCTCCCAAAGTGCTTGGATTACAGGCATGAGCCACCGCGCCTGGCCAGGGATGATTTCTTGAGTGACTGGGCCATCCCTGCCTGCAGCCCCTCACACACTCACCCTGCAGGCTGAGGTTCCTGGCGGGCTTGGGGAAAGGCCCAGAGAGGCTCCCGGTGAGGGCCACCTCCTGGCCATCCCACAGCACCACTTGGCGCAGGACACGGGTCCCATGAGCTCGCTCGTATGTGGTCTGCAGGACCAGCTCCCCGGGAAGAGCGCTGAGCTGGAAGAGAATGATGGCGTCACGGGGGAACCCGACCCACGCTTCTGCCTGGGATGGGAAAGAAGAGAAGCTTGCAGAGGAGGTAAAAGGGAATATTTGCGGATCATTTACAGTTTCCTGCGTGGTTACATATGCAGGGGATCAAAAACCCAAATGCTTCCTAAGGATGAGCAGCTAATTTAAAGGAGAGGAGTGGGTGAGGGGAGTATGGCCAACAGGAGACAGCACAGAACAGCCACATCTCAATCCCATGGCCAAGCTGTGTGGCTCTGGGCGTTTTTCAACCTCTCTGAGCCTCAGTTTCCTAGAAAATAGAGGCCAGAAAGTGTCAGCCTTTACAAGATGATACAAGTGGTGCACTCAGCCCAGGGCTACACGGTGGAGAGGAGCTTGTAGGAGCCACGCAGTTGGTATTGCGGTTTCTCAATCATGTAGCGAGCAGGTATCATCTCCCAAGCCAGTGCTGAGTGCCTGGCTACAGACCTAGCCAAGACCTGGTCCTGGCCCTTAAGGGGCTCCCAGGGAGATAGTCACAGGACAAAAAAATGATGGGATAAGGTGACAAGGATGGTCACAAGAGACATTCAAGGGAGAAAGGAATGCAGAGAAGCAAGCTTGGGGAGGAGGTGGGGAGGAGCACTCTAGGCAGATGGAAGAGCCTGTGCAAAGGTTTGGAGAGGGACGCCATCCCTGCTGGTGGGTACCACAGTCCGAGGGTGACTTGAGGGCACTGCAGGGGGACTGCTGGGGTGGGGTAGGAAGTTTGCTCTTAAACATCTCTAAAACCTAGCACTACTGCCCCCAGCTTCGTCCACACAGTATTATTGCCCTGCCCCTGTCCATTATGGGGCTTCCTCACTGCTCACTTCTGCCACCTGTAGGTCCCTCCCCACACAGCAGCCAGAGGGATCTGAAATCATCATTTATTTGATCACAGCCTCAAAGGCTTCTAGTAGCAGACAGAACACAATACAAACGCCTCCCTGTGGCCTGACACACCCTGTGTGATCAGACCACCTCCTACCATACCCCACCCACCCAGCTCCAGCCCAGTGGCTCCTTGGCCATTCCTAAAACACGCAAACCCATCCCTGCCCCAGGCCCTTTGCATGTCTTGTTCCCTTTGCCTGGAATACTCTTTTTAAAAAATGTATTTTAGATTCAGGGGGTCAGTATGCATGTTTGTTACCTAGGTATATTGTGTAATGGTGGGGACTGGGCTTCTTGCGTCCCTGTCACCCAAATATTGAACATCATACCCAGCAGGTAATTTTTCAACCCTCGGCTCCCTCTCACCCTCCTCCCTTTTGGATCCCTTAGTGTTTACTGTTTCCATCTTTATGTCCATGTGTATTCAATGTTTAGCTCCTGCTTACAAGTGAGAACATGCCATGTTGGGTTTTCCGTTTCTGAGCTAGTTCACTTAGGATAATTGCATCCCTACTGCTGCAAAGGACAGAATTTCATTCTTTTTTATGACTGTGTAGTATTCCACGGTGTATATATACCACAGTCTCTTTACCTGCCTCGAATGCCCCTCCCCCAGAGATTTCTTTTTTCTTTTCTTCTTTTTGAGATGGAGTTTCACTCTTGTTGCCCAGGCCGGAGTGCCACAGTGCAATCTCGGCTCACTGCAACCTCCACATCCTGGGTTCAAGCAATTCTCCTGCCTCAGCCTCCAAAATAGCTGGGATTATAGGCATGTGCCACCACGCCTGGCTAATTCTGTATTTTTAGTAGAGATGGAGTTTCCCCATGTTGGCCATGCTGGTCTCGAACTCCTGACCTCAGGTCATCCACCCGCCTCGGCCTCCCAAAGTGCTGGGATTACAGGCGCGAGCCACCATGCCTGGCCTTCCCCCGGATTTTCAAACGGCTGGTGCTTATCATCCACCACTAGCTCATGTATTGTCTCTTCAGTGGGGCCTTTCCTGGCCACCTAATCTAAATAAGCTCCCTGGTCACTCTCAGTCACTTCAGTACGTTTTCTCCATATCATAGCACTATATGGCATATTTCATTTGTGTGATTTTGGGGAGTCAATCTCCCCCGCTAGAGTGGACACTTGATGAGAGGAAGGATTGATCAGTTCTGTTTTAGGTCACACCCCAGCTTCTGAAATAGTGCCTGGCACCTAGTAGATGCTCCATAAACCATGCAATAAATCCAGCTCAATAAATCCAGCACATTTTGTCCATTTCACAGCCTTGTCTGTCCTTCCTCCCAGGAACCAGGACACTAGGACAATTTTTCTTTTCTCAAAGGGCTGTCCCAGAGGCCCCCCACCCCAGCATGCTCTGGCCCTGGGCTGACCTCCACACACCTGCAGAAAGGTCTGTTCCAGTTTGATGAAGTTGGTGAGACCGGCCTTAGCAGCTACCTGCTGGGTGCTGATGTGAAAATGACGCTCCTCCACGCCCAAGGTGAACATGCTCTGAACCTCACCCTTGGGGTAGTGTAGCTGAGTCAGAGAAAAAAAAAAAAAACAACACATGATAAAGCTCATCATCAGGGCTCTGATGGAACATTCCAGGAGATGCTGGCTCTAGGCCGAGGGCTCTGCCTCCCAAAGTCCCAGGCCCAAGAGACCCACACCTCCCTGGGCTGGATGAACTTTGATGATGCGAGCGTTTGGAGCCTCAGGTTAGGCCATCAAGTGTGGCCATGGCAACTACCTCCTCATGCCCTCCCTGCTATAACATTAACTTGAAAATATCTACCAGCCTGGCACCAGCAGCCAAGAATTCTAGTTGTAGTACTGTTGCAGACAGCAGGGGGCAGTCTAGCAGAAATAACTATGCTGGGGGGCGTCTCAGCATCAAACACAACAGAATTCCAAGTGTGGACCTACCACTGAGAGGTGAGTGATCTCCAGCTAGTTCCTTAACCATCCAAGCCTTCTAATCCAAAAACAGGGATAAGGACACCTATTTTATTATGAGTTGTTGTGAAAATTGTATGAAATAATGTGCTAACTTCCAGGTTGGCTGAAAAGCAGAATCACTGGAGGGGGAACTTACCAAAAATATAGATTCTGGGCTCCCACTTAAAACCTACAAAAATGGAGTCTCTGGGAAGATGTTCAAGAGCCGTTTTTTTTTGTTTGTTTGTTTGTTTGTTTGTTTGTTTTTTGAGAAGGAGTCTTGCTCTGTTGCCCAGGCTGAAGTGCAGTGGCACGATCTCGGCTCACTGCAACTTCTGCCTCCCGGGTTCAAATGATTTTTCTGCCTCAGCCTCCTGAGTAGCTAAGATTACAGGCATGTGCCACCATGCCCAGCTAATTTTTGTATTTTTAGTAGAGATGGCCACCATGTTGGCCAGGCCAGTCTCAAGCTCCTGACCTCAGGTGACCTGCCCACCTCGGCCTCCCAAAGTGCTGGATTACGGGTGTGAGCCACCATACCCAGCCAAGAGCTGGTATTTTTAAGGAGCTCACTAGATGCGTCATTACGTTAGTGATACCCCTTGTCAAAAATGTTCAACCTGAATCTTATCTTCAACAAACAATCAGACAAATCCACATTAGGAGGATGTTTTGCAAAATAACTTCCTGGACACTTCAAAATTGTCAGGGCAGGAATTTTTTTTTCTTTTTTTTAAAGACAGGGACAGGATCTGTCTGCTCTGTCATCCAGGCTAGAGTGTGCAGTGGTGTGAACACAGCTCACTGCAGCCTCAACCTCCTGGGCTCAAGCAATTCTTCCATACCTCAGCCTCCCTGGTAGCTGAGATACAGGTACACACCACCATGCCTGGCTAATTTTTAAATTTTTTGTAGAGATGGGGTCTCCCTAGGTTGCAGGCTGTCTTGAACTCCTGAATTCTAACAATTCTCCTTCCTCGGCCTCCCAAAGTGTTGGGATTATAAGTGTGAACCACTGCATCCAGTTGGGACTTTTCTTTAAGGTGGTTAATGATAATAAAATGTTTAGGGGGAATTATATCTGCAACTTACTTTGAAATATATCCAAAAATAAGATGGATGGATAGAGAGCTATGTGATTATGTGAAATAAAATAAATGTGGGTATTCATTGTAAAACTACTTCAATTTTTTAGTGTCTAAAAAATTGTATAATAAAATGTTGGGGGGCCAGATGCAGTGACTCATGCCTGTAATCCCAGCACTTTGGGAGGCTGAGGTGGGTGGATCATTTGAGGTCAGGAGTTCGAGACCAGCCTGGCCAATGTGGCGAAACCCCATCTCCACTAAAAATACAAAAATTAGCCAGGCATGGTACTGCATGCCTGTAATCCCAGCTACTCAGGAGGCTGAGGCAGGAGAATTGCATAAACCCAGGAGGCGGAGGTTGCAGTGAGTCAAGATCGCACCACTGCACTCCAGCCTGGGTGACAGAGTGAAATTTCATCTCAAAAAAAGCAAAAATAAATAAATAAATAAATAAAACATTGGGTAAGGAAAGGTAGGGTGTAGAAGGAGAATATTCTAGATCAGGAATTGGCTTTTGGGTCAAATTTGGCCCACAACCTGATTTTATAAAAAGTTTTATTGTAACAGCCATGGCTATTCACTTACATATCGTCTGTAGCTGCTTTTGTGTTACAGTGACAATTCTGATGAGTTGTAACAGGGACCATAAGGCCTGCAACCCCCACAACATTTTACTTTACAATAAAAGTTTGTAGACCTCTGTTCTAGATTAAGAAAATTAAAAAGACACGGCAACTACGCATGCTGTGTGATCTTGGCCTGCATCCCGGATTTAAAACAAAACAAAACAAGTTTTTTGAAAGAACATTAGTGGGAAAGCTGGGAAATTGTATATGGGCTGTACATTAAATGAAGGTATTACTTCAACATTCAGTTTCCTGAATGTTGTAATTACTGTGTTAAATCACACAGTATTTCCTGTGTTACAGGAAATAGTTGAAGTATTTCAGAGTAAAAAGGTGATGTCTTCAGAAACATCTCTATATTAATTCTTAACGATACAGAAACAATGTGTGTCTGATGATACAAATTTATGTAACATAGATAAGAAAGATGGAAAGATATTAACAAATGGTCAATGTTCACTGTCCTACAGTAGCTTTTATATAGTTTGAAATGACTCAAAATAAAACTTGGGAAAAAACTAAGAAGCTCCCGGAATGGAGCCAGGTGTGGTGGTACCACCTGTAGTCCCAGCTACCCCGGAGGCTGAGGCAGGAGGATCACTTGCACCCAGGAGTTTGAGGCTGCAGTGAGCTATGATCACATCACCACACTCCAGCCTGGGTGACAGAGCAAGACCCTGTCTCAAAAAGAAATTTTAAAAATTAAAAATAAAAAATAAGGCTGGGCACGGTGGCTCACGCCTGTAATCCCAACACTTTGGGAGGCCGAGGTGGGTGGATCATTTGAGGTCAGGAGTTTGCGACCAGCCTGGATATCACGGTGAAACCCCGTCTCTACCAAAAATACAAAAATTAGCCAGGCGTGGTGGTGCACGCCTGTAATTCCAGCTACTCAGGAGGCTGGGGCGGGAGAATCGCTTGAACCGGGGAGGCGGAGGTTGCAGTGAGCTGAAATTGTGCCACTGCACTCCAGCCTGGGCGACAGAGAGAGACTCTGTCTCAAAAAATAAATAAATAAAATAAACAGATAAATAAAGGAGTTCCCTGAATGACTGTGCAGTTGTAGCGAAGTTTGAGGAACTCCAAAATCATGTGTAAATGCGGTAGGGGACCCAGCACATAGCGCATACTCTGTAGACAAAGGTGGCCTGGGCCAGGGCTGGGAGAATGCCTACCAAAACATGGTGGCTGGTAGGAAAATGAAGTGACCAGTTGCACATGTGACCATTCATGCATGCACTCACCTATTCATACCCTATTTTTTTACTGAACAACTACTGTGTGCTGGGCCCTGTGCCAGGCACTAGGCATGTCCTCCAGGAGCTCTGGATTTGGGCACAGACAATAACAGCTCAGAGGGACAGAGGAACCTGGCCTAAGACTACTGGGCCCTCTGTCCACTCCTACGACCCCCGAGTCCTGCATTGCAGGGCAGAGATGGGGGTGACGCTGGCTCAGCTCCAAAGGGCTGTGTCATCTGCTCCAACTTCTATAAGTGTGCCAGGCTGGTGAGGCAACGTCAGACGCCAGGCACTGGGTGAGGAGGCCTCCCCCATCTCCTGAAGGGCTTGTGGGCCTGAATGGGGGCCACGGGGGCTGGCCCAGGAATGTAAACGTGGGTATGTGTGGGAAAGCGGGAGCCAGGGGTTTCCGAGGGTTGCCCACCGGAGCCTGCTGCAGGCTGGGGAACAGATGTGCATGCATTAACACTCCCCAGAGGGGCCTGGCCCCCTCCTGCCTCGGGCTGGGCATCTGGAACCAGTTAGGAGCCAGGCAGCTGGGGCACAGTTACCTTAGCTGAGGCCGAGGCTGAGCTGGGGCAGAGACCCAGGAGGGAGGGGAGGCGATGCCGGCCTGAGAACAGCAGCTCTTTGCTACAAGGAAGGAAAGAGAAGGCCTGAAGCTGGCGAGACAGCACCTTGTCCAGTGCCCCCAGGGCCAGGTCGAGACCAAGGTGACTTCCCCGAGAGAGAGTCAGAGAGCCAGGATCACATCAGTGGCCCACCGCAGGCCTATTCACACACCCTGAGGCCCAAGGGCCATACGGTGCCCTGGTTAGGGCTGTACTCTGGAGCCAAGTTACCTGGATTTGAGTTCAGGCTTGGCCTCTGCCTAGCTCTGGCACCAGGGGCAAGCTTCTTGGTTGCCCCTCTCTGAGCCTCAGTCTCCCCTCTCTGAGCCTCAGTTTCCCCATTGGTATCAAGGGTTAAACATGCCTCTGGGCTTCAAGCCTTCCATGAGTCCATCAATGAGTTTTCTTGGGTTGGTCCCATGGGAGCCGCAGCAGGGCCTGGACAGCAGAATTTTAACCCCCTGACTCCCTCCCAGGGATCCTCCTCACATAGCACCCCTCCCCTCACTCCTCCAGGCCAGGGTGGTTAGAGTCTCCACGTTTTTCTCTCTTTTTTTTTTTTTTCCTTCTTCACTAGAGACAGGGTCTTTCTCCGTCACCCAGGCTGGAGTGCAGTGGTGCCATCTCTGCTCACTGCAGCCTCGATCTCCCAGACCCAAGTGATCCTCCTGCCTCAGCCTCCTAAGCAGTTGGGACTACAAGCGTGCGTCACCATACCAGGCTCATTTTTAAGATTTTTTGTAGCAATAGGGATCTCACTATGTTGCCTAGGTTGGCCTCAAGCTTCTGGGCTTAAGCAATCCGCCCACCTCGACCTCCCAAAGCACTGGGATTACAGGTGGGAGCCGCTGTGCCAGGCCTATCTCCCCTGTTGCTAACTCCAGGGTGCCACACCCTCCTGTCAGGTTCCTCTCCACCTCCATGTCTCAGCCTTGACATCGTGGCTCATGGACTTCACAGTCGTGGGTGTGTCCTGGGCACTGTAAGATGCTTAGCAGCATCCGTGGCCTCTATACACTGATCTCAGTGTCCCCCTCCCCAGTGTAGCAACCAGAAATTCCCCAGACTTTGCTGAAAGTCCCTGGGGGGAAACTCGCCCCTAGGTGACAACCACTGGTCTACCCCTTCAACAAGTGGCTTACTCACCCCCTCCCTCACTGCTGAGACCTGAGCGCTAGAGCCTGGCTGGTGGCCACTGACTTAGTACACATGTAAGAGCACCAAGCACCTCATCAGGCCCCCAGCCCTAAGGGCAGTAATAGTTATTAATAAGTGTTTGGGGCCTGGGATGCACTTAGTTTCTGAGACTGAGAACTCATCAGTGCCCTGCCTGGAGAGGCTGAGGGATTTTTATAGCTGTGTGACCTTGGAAAAGTCGCGTGGCCTCTCTGAGCCTCCCCGCCCGTATTTATGCAGCAGTGCTGAGCAGAGGATTGAGAGGTGCTGTGTCCAGCGATGGTGCACAGTAGGTGCCCAGTCAACGGTTCCTCCCCCTGACTCCTCTCCTCCTGGGGAACCCCCTCACCTGACTGCCTGGTTCTGGCCACGGACGTCAAAGACCAAGGTGGCCTGAGAATCACAGGTCAGCTGCAGTGAGGAGCTCATCTCTTCTGCCTCCCAGAGTCCTTGGAACACGAGCTGAGGAGGGAGCAGGCTGTGAGATGTGTGGGTGTAGACAGCCTGAGGAGCCTCACAGGCCAGCTGGGGACCCCAGCCAAACTCTACAGCCCAGCACATCCCTGTCCCCAAGCCCAGCATGGCCTGGCTCATCCAACACTCTCCCAGGTGCTGAGGATGCAGGGCCGGGGTCAGCCCCTATTGCAGCTCAGGTTGGCGGTACCCACCGAGGGACCCCAAAGGACAGCTGCAGCCCAGACGTCAGCAAAGATTGTGCTCCCGGGAGGGCTCCCTGTCACCTGACCTCGAGGCCAGAAAAGGGTTTAGATGAAGTCAAGGGCACGGGGTATCCAGTCGACTCAGTTGTGGGGTACAGGGCTGAGATCCTTTGCAGGAGCGGTGACATCCTGGCCCCCTGACCCCCGGGGAGCTGCTCCCTCCTCCCACAGCAGAGTGGACTAGGGCAGGGGTTGCTGGGTAACCTGAAACAGGAGGGTGCGAAAGAAGCACTGGCGCCTGGCTCTGGAATATGCTCTGTGGCTCTTGGAGAAAGAGGGCCCAGCCAAGCAGGACGAGTTCATGCCAAGTGACAGTGATCAGGGCATGACCCCATGTGGGTTCCTCTTCACCGAGGCAGGAGGACGCCGTGAGGAAGGGCCTGGGTGCCAAGTCTGAGTCCCTATTTTGCTGCTAACTTGCTAGGTGACCTTGGGCGAGTCACCCACACTCTCACGTGTGACCCAGAGATGATGATGATGGACGATGATAATAATCATTGTCACGCCATCAGCATCTTCATCTTCGCCTTCATCACAGCAGGTGCTTAAGCATCTACTCAGGCATTAATGGAATGAACTCACTCGATCCTCACAACCTGCGTATTATAGGTAATATCATCCCCGTTTTGCAGATGAGGAGATGAGGCCACAGACAGGTGAAGGAATTTGCCCAAGGCCACACAGCTGGCAAGCAGCAGAGCTGGGATCTGAACACCGGAGAGGGCCTTGGTAAGGACGGTGCCATCCTGCCTCTCTCTGGGGTGTGAGGAGGATGAGACTAACGAACTCCCATAAACCCTCTGAAGGGGGCTGTGCATGGTACAGGTGCTTGACAAGCAGGAGCTTTAATTCTGACCCAAGACCGCAGGGCAGAAGGATGCAGGGCAGGAGCCAGACAAGGCTCCAGGGCACCCCTCCACACCAGCCGTGTGATTGGAAATGCAAAGACTGCTCAGCAGACCTGGTTATAGCGATTATGAATGAAGTCTTTGTAAACTGTCAAGTACTGGGGAGACCCAAGGCCTGGTCCTCCCCACCCACCCTGCACACAGCGGGTCCTCTGCACACCAGGAATTGGACAGAAGGGACAGAATTTGGAGGGAGGTCCTGCCCCATCCACTCCTTACCTGGCTGGTGAAGGGCAGGCCCAGCCTCTGGAGAGCAGGCACCGCGTGGCTGGCATTGGCCACCAGCTGCAGTGGGCCACGCCGTGGCCGAGCCACCAGGGCTGCCAGGTCCACGCTGACTCCACTGTCCCCACCATGGAGGGCCAGCCTGGCCTGGGTCTGGGTCTCTAGAGACAGAGAATGGCATGGGCTACTGAAGACAGGTCCACCTCCCTTCCCAGCCCAGGAACACACCAGACTACAGGAGAGGACATGCCCTGTAGCCCTCAAATACAGCACCAGCAGGAAAGGGCAAGGCTGCCACAGCGTGGGTGCTGGATGGGGTCAACCCCTTTGAGCCTCCTTGACATCATCTGTCATAATTTGTCCCTAAGGATCTAGGCCTGGGTGGCTCCTTCTGTCATTGAAGTTGAAGTTGCTGAAATGACACCTCCTCCAAGAAGCCTCCCTTGACTGCCCATCTGAAGTCCCTCCCAGTCCTTTGCTGCCAGACATCCTCCATCCCATCTCCCTGGAGTGTGGTTTCCAGCACAACCTGAAATGATCTCGCTCACTTACTTACTAGGTTCCTGCTCCTGAAACTCTCACCCCACCAGAAGGTCAGTGCCTGGGGGCGGGATTTCCCTTAGGACAGCTCCTGACACACAGCGGGGGTGCAGTGAGTGCTTTCTGAATGACTGCGGGATGAAAGGCTTCTCTGCAGGGATTCCTGAGGATTATGGAGGGGTAGCCTGCCGAGGAATCAGCATGAGGTCTGCTCTCCACAAATGGCCACTGCGGCCACTGACATCTACCTGCAGCCACCTGGCCCTGGCTGGAGGGTCCCGTCCTTCCCATCACCCCCTGCAGAACAGGAGATTTTGGCTCACAGTTAGGAGTTTCTTCTTTGACTTAAACTCCCTTTGCTATACAGAGAAACTCATCGGGTCCGGGAGCCCTAGAGCAAACAGATGGCGCCGACTCTATGTCAGATGCCAGGTTCCCGTGGGGTGCAGCTCATGGCTCAGGCCCAGGTGACACTCAGCCAGGCTCCAGCACCTCCCATCTGGCCAGCAGGGTGGACGAGCTCTGCAGCTCTGAGCCTCGACTTCCTTATCTATGAGGTGGGCACAGCCCGCCCGCCTCAAGGGACAGCGTCCAGAGTGAATGGGGTAACACACGGGAGAGGACCACTTGTGGGACATGCAGGAGGCCTCAGGAAATGCTTCCTTCCTTCCTCGTTCAACATTCAACCACATGTACCTACTATGTGCAGGGCACGAGGAGACAGGGGACACAATCCCCACACCTGGGAGCACCCGGCTGTCAGACACACCAAGAATGTTAACGACAGGCAGAGAGCGTCCCCGGGAGGTGGGGACAGCAGACTGTGGACAGCAGTGGGAGAAGGGAGAGGTCACTCTTGGCTGGGGGCAGCCATATCAGGCATCCTGGGTCCAGAACTAGAGCGGCGTGGAGGTGGTCATCCAGAATGGCCTCCCCTCACTCGGCTGTCATGTCCCTAACAAACCCTGAGGTCAACTCAGACTGGGGACAATTTCCCCATGTGATCCTGTCCTCTGTTCACCCCTCAGGAGGCTGAGGGCCAAAAATAAAGTGTTTTTTTTTTTTTGTGACGGAGTCTCACTCTGTCACCCACGCTGGAATGCAGTGGCGCGATCTCCACTCACTGCAAGCTCCGCCTTCCAGGTTCACGTCATTCTCCTGCCTCAGCCTCCTGAGTAGCTGGGACTACAGGCGTGTGCCACCACGCCCGGCTAATTTTTTGTATTTTTAGTAGAGACGGAGTTTCACCATGTTAGCCAGGATGGTCTCGATCTCCTGACCTCCTGATCCGCCTGCCTTGGCCTCCCAAAGTGTTGTTTATTTTTTTGAGACAGAGTTTCACTCTGTCACCCAGGCTGGAGTGCAGTGGTGTGATCTCGGCTCACTGCAACCTCCGCCTCCCGGGTTCAAGTGATTCTTGTGCCTCAGGCTCCTGAAAAGCTGGGACTACAGGCATGCACCACCACGCTCAGCTAATTTTTTTTGTAGAGACAGGCTTTCACCATGTTGGCCAGGCTAGTCTCGAACTCCTGACCTCAAATGATCCACCCGCCTAGGCCTCCCAAAGTGCTAGGATTACAGGCATGAGCCATTGCACCCGGCCCCCAAAATAAAAAAATTTGAGGCCAACAGAAGGACTCCCCTAGGGGACTGGGGAGTTCCCGGGGTCCTGAATGGTCAAGAGCCAAGTCTCCATAATCTATATGGGGGTCACAGGATGGCTCTGGGTTCAATCCTCACTCCGTCATTACCAGCTGTGTGGCCTGGACCAGGTGACTCAAACTCTCTGAGCCTCCATTCCTCATCTGCAGAATGGGAATGGTGTTCCTAACCCTACCTCATAGGCTCGTTTACGCACCCATTCAATACCTACTATGTACCCTACGGCGAAGCAGACAAAAATCCTCCCTGCCCTCACGGAGCACACATTCTGGTGATTCTAGCATAGAAAGAATGAGAAACAAAGGTATTTGTATGCTACACAGTGTGTTCAAATGACAGAGCTGGGGAGAGAGATGGGAGGAGATGGGGAGGTGGAAAAGAGAGGCCTCCCTGAGATGCCAATGGAAAAATACCTAAGGGAGGTGAGGGAGCCAGGCAGGCGTGTGGGAGAGACACATTCCAGGCAGCAGGATCAGCCCGTGCCAAGGTCCTGGGGCCGCAGCAAGCCTGGCGTGTTGAAGAATAGCAAGGAGTGGAACGAGTAGGGCTGGGGGCTGGGAGACGAGGTCAGATGGGGGAAGGGTGTGGATTCTGATGGCTCATAGGCCCCTCTAAGAGCTTTGACTTTCCCCCTGTGTGATCGGGATGGCTGTACTGTATTGAGCTCTCGTGTGTACACAGCTTGCCTGGCATGTATGCAGTAAGTGCTCAGCCAGTGCTGGCTCCTCTTGTTGCTTTTATCTTCCCACCATAATGGGTTGAACCGTGTCCCCCAAAAGAGATATTGAAGTCCCAACCCCCTCACCCTCTGTCCTGTGAATATGACTTTATTTAAAAATAAGGTCTTTACAGATGTAATTAAGTAAAAATAAGGTCATATTCAAGTCAGACAGGCCCTCAATCCACTGTTGATTGTTTTTGTTTTTATTTTGAGACAGGGTTTCATTCTGTCACCCAGGCTGGAGGGCAGTGTTGCAATCATAGCTCATTGCAG